>NC_064627.1:1049550721-1050189199 GCF_023864275.1 Schistocerca cancellata | reverse complement strand
GTGCTGTAAAAATATTGGTGTTTTGGGGTTGAGAAATCTTAAACTAAGAAATTTGATGTAATAGTTGTTCTTAAGTACAAAACTTTTGGTAGTTCCTTTCTTTATGGTAGAACCTGTTTTTGGGCACGTTTCAGAACAACTGTTTCTTTCTTATTTGCGTTCTGTTGTGGCGGTTCGTGTAGTTCTAATAACAATGCTAATCATAATATTTGTGTTGTTATCACCAAGTCGACATTGAATGCTTCGCTTTCATGCATACGTGTTTTTTTTACAGTTTCGTGCGGCATCTCCAGGAGGCAATGAGTGCAGTTGTGCTGATACAGTTCGCATCGAGTGTGACCGTGGCTTGTATGACTTTATGCATATCTACTTTCGTAAGTACGAATTTATATTGCTGCAGTTGCTAATATTGTTCAGAACTCCGAAGTATTGTGTTTCTATGAATAAATCTCAGAAGGGGGGGGGGGATGGAGGGAGGAAGGAAGGTGTTTATAATAGAGCGAGCATGTAAGTCTATCTGTGAGCAATACCAGACTGAACTCTCCCGGGTGAAACACAAGATAGCGTAATACGTTAACGTAGAAAGTCGTCTCGCACACCACACACTATTGTTCGATCAATTCTTGAGTACTATTCGTCGGTATGGGATATCTACCAGGCTGGATACAGAGGATGTAAAGAACAGCAGCACGCCATATCATGGGCTTTCTGTCAGATTTCCGAAGACGCTGCAACATTTCTTATGTATTCAATCTATTTTCAGGGGCGTGCACAGACATACATAAATACTTGTTCCATAGGTCATGAATACGACATTTCGTGATGATGCGGAACGTGTCACTTTAACATAATTTTTCTTTACATAAAATAATTTTTTTAGAGTTACTATTTCATATCTAAAAATTCCGCTGTTGAGTAGAAGGAGTTGTCATTCAGAAATCCTTTTAACTTGTTTTTAAATGTTGTTTTGCTATCTGTCAGACCTTGAATGCTATTTGGCAAATGACCAAAGATTTTTGTGGCAGCATAATTCACACTTTTCTCTGCCAAAGCCAGATTTAACCCAGAATAGAGAAGATCATCCTTTCTTCTAGTGTTGTCGCTATGCACTTCGCTGTTATTTTTGAATTGGGATATGTTATTAATAAAAGATTTCATAAGTGAATATATTATTGCGAAGGTATTGTGCATATCCCGAGTTCCTTAAATAAATTGTTTCCCCTTAACGAACCCAGATCTAGGTATTGTAATTTCCATATTAATTCTGTACTGCTTTCAATTTAGGTTCGTAATCGGTCGGCTGGAATGTTGTGTACGGAGCATCGAGTTTCTTATTCCGTTGTTTTCAAGTCATTGTAATGTGTTTTGTGTGTCTAAATTTAATTTAAGATTGGTTTTACGGTGCTCTCAATTGTTGATAATTTTTTCAGAATCCGGACACAGGCAGCGCAATGAAGGCTGCTGTCTACTTGCCAATACCCGCCATTCAGGTCTACCTCTACTGCTGGTTCGCCCACGACATCATGGAACAGGTATCTCACAGTGATTTGTTTTCTCTTACAAAAAAAAAAAAGGGTTCAAATGGCTCTGAGCACTATGGGACTTAACTTCTGAGGCCATCAGTCCCCTAGAACTTAGAACTACTTAAACCTAACTAACCTAAGGATATAACACATTCATGCCCGATGCAGGATTCGAACCTGTGACCGTAGCGGTCGCGTGGTTCCAGGCTGTAGCGTCTAGAACCGCTCAGCCACTCCGGCCGGCTTTCTCTTACAGAGTGTCTGCTTATGCACAGCCGCAAACAGTACTCACACACAAAGCGAACTGGTAATGATTTATACAACACGCAATTAAGAAGTATTGCACATAAAACTTCGCACAGAATCTTTACACACAAGCGGATCAAAACAGAAAATGTGCCTGTATTTGTAAAATACTAGCTTAGCGTCCGCTGCTTTGCTTGCGTAGACCGTATGATCTGCATAGATATTTTTGTTTTTCTTTAATCGAATTTATATGCTGTTCACAAATTGCAACATCTTCCAAACATTTCACGCTAATTAAGGCCTTTGAAGCATGGTCTTTTCCGAATGTACTTCTGGACAAAATGCGATTGTGGTAGCTGGAATACAATGTTTTTCTTAATCGTGCCTTTTGCGTTCTTGCTGTGATATTTCCGTAGAAACTTTCAGCCCCAAATACATACTTCCAACCAAAAAGTGAAATAACAAATTTCACAGAATTATCTTCAAAATTGTTTTAATATAACGAAACAGTCTCTTAAAAATACGTATTTCTAACCGAGAAGTGAAATACTAACATTCAGAGAATTTGCTTCAAAAATGAAACGCGTATTTTTTAATTTTTAACAGAGAAACCAAATACAAATTTTCATAGTTTTAGCTTTGAAAATGCTTTCATAACGAAATAATTTCGTAAAACTTTTCATCCCGTGTTTCACTCCCTTATAGGGCTGAACTTCCAAAAACACTGCAACGAGATATTTTTCATTTCTAACCGAGAAGTCAAATACCAATTTTCGTAGATGTAGCCTTAAAATGCTTTAGAACTTCCTTAACACTGATTTATTTTCAAATAAAGAACTTTAATCCACTGTTTAACCCCCTTAGTGGTTGCATTCCGAAATATTCTGAAACACGTATTTTTTTGAAACACCAACATTCCTAGTTCTAGCTTCAAGGGGCCTTAATAGCGAGATCTTTTCAAAAAACCTTTCATTCCCTGTTTCATCCCCCCCCCCCCCTAGGAGTGGAATTTGAACAAGTCCTTTTCAAATGATGTCTACAGTATAAGATCCACACCCTATCCAAATTTCAGGTTTCTGTTCTTAGCGGTTTGAACTGGATGATGACGAATCAAGTAATCAGCCTTGCTCTATTTCTCCGCGTTAGGGGGTGAATTTCCTAGAACGGGTAACACGTATTTTTTCTCATTTCTAACCAAGAAGCCAAATACCAGTTTTCTTGTATTTAGCTTTAAAAATGGTTTCACAATGAAATATTTTCATAAAAAATTACGCCTCCTATTTCAAGTCCTTATGGACTGAATTTCCAAAAAGAATGAAATGCCCGTCTTTTTACTTCTAACAGAGAAACCGAATACAAATTTTCATGGATTTAGTTTAACAAATGCTTGCATGAGTTCCATAAAAACTTTCAACCCCTATTTCACCCCCATAGAGGTTGAATTTTCAAAAACAGTGAAACACGATTTTTTAAAATTTCTAACCGGGAAGCCAACTTTAAATTTTCGTAGATTTAGCTTTACATATGCTCTCATAATGAAATATTTCATAAAACATTTCATCCTCTATTTCACCCCCTTAGGGGTTGGATTTCCGGAATCTCAGGAACTTCCATTTTTATCTGTAACCGAGAAGTCAAATACCAATTTTCATAGACATAGCTTTAAAAATATTATAGCAGTACTTTATGGCTCTGAGCACTATGGGACTTAACATCTGTGGTCATCAGTCCCCTAGAACTTAGAACTACTTAAACCTAACTAACCTAAGGACATCACACACATCCATGCCCGAGGCAGGATTCGAACCTGCGACCGTAGCAGTCCCGCGGTTCCGGACTGAGCGCCTAGAACCGCTAGACCACCGCGGCCGGCAGCAGTACTTTAATAGTTGTTTATTTAAAAACCTTTAACCCGCTGTTTCTCCCCCATTTCCGAAAATGCCGAAACACGTTTTTATTTATTTGTGACCGAAGAACCAAATACCAATTTTCGTAGGTCAAGCTTCAAAAATGCCTTAAGAGCGACATTTTTCAAAAAATCTTTCATCTCTTGTTTCACTCCCGTAGAGGTGGAATTTCGAGAAATACCTTCTTAAGCGACTACTGCATTGTAAGATCAGCACCCTCCCCAAATTCCGAGATTTTGTCGTTAGTTGCTTGGGCCGGGCGATAATAATCAGTCAGGACACTGTCTTTCATACATGTACAGATAATTCATTCCAAGAAAGAAACATAGGTTTTATTTGCTGTGCTTTAGAAGCTGTGGAGTATGGCGTAAGAACTGAACTACAACCCGGATCTGGATAATGCAATGTCAGAAATGCACAACAAAATGCCACTTCGTAATACTGAGCATGAGTTCACTTAAGTAGTGGCAAGAAACAACTTTTGAGACTTCCGCCTCACGGTTTTTTAGCCCAGTCTTCAGAGAGATCTGAGAGAAAGCTAAATAATTAGATTACTTCTTTTACACAGGTACGACCTGCGCTTTCTTCCAGCTACTGGACACAGTTGTTTTATTTGAGGGACCTACAGTAGAGTGTAGTTAAGAGAGGGGCTAATCCAGCAGCAAATTGGGTACAAAATCTGACAGGGATTCTATCAGACCCTGAGGTCTTGTTAAATTTTAGCGATTTCAGCTGTTTCTCAATACCACTGACACTAATATCTATTTCACTCATACACTCCTGGAAATTGAAATAAGAACACCGTGAATTCATTGTCCCAGGAAGGGGAAACTTTATTGACACATTCCTGGGGTCAGATACATCACATGATCACACTGACAGAACCACAGGCACATAGACACAGGCAACAGAGCATGCACAATGTCGGCACTAGTACAGTGTATATCCACCTTTCGCAGCAATGCAGGCTGCTATTCTCCCATGGAGACGATCGTAGAGATGCTGGATGTAGTCCTGTGGAACGGCTTGCCATGCCATTTCCACCTGGCGCCTCAGTTGGACCAGCGTTCGTGCCGGACGTGCAGACCGCGTGAGACGACGCTTCATCCAGTCCCAAACATGCTCAATGGGGAACAGATCCGGAGATCTTGCTGGCCAGGGTAGTTGACTTACACCTTCTAGAGCACGTTGGGTGGCACGCGATACATGCGGACGTGCATTGTCCTGTTGGAACAGCAAGTTCCCTTGCCGGTCTAGGAATGGTAGAACGATGGGTTCGATGACGGTTTGGATGTACCGTGCAGTATTCAGTGTCCCCTCGACGATCACCAGTGGTGTACGGCCAATGTAGGAGATCGCTCCCCACACCATGATGCCGGGTGTTGGCCCCGTGTGCCTCGGTCGTATGCAGTCCTGATTGTGGCGCTCACCTGCACGGCGCCAAACACGCATACGACCATCATTGGCACCAAGGCAGAAGCGACTCTCATCGCTGAAGACGACACGTCTCCATTCGTCCCTCCATTCACGCCTGTCGCGACACCACTGGAGGCGGGCTGCACGATGTAGGGGCGTGACCGGAAGACGGCCCAACGGTGTGCGGGACCGTAGCCCAGCTTCATGGAGACGGTTGCGAATGGTCCTCGCCGGTACCCGAGGAGCAACAGTGTCCCTAATTTGCTGGGAAGTGGCGGTGCGGTCCCCTACGGCACTGCGTAGGATCCTACGGTCTCGGCGTGCATCCGTGCGTCGCTGCGGTCCGGTCCCAGGTCGACGGGCACGTGCACCTTCCGCCGACCACTGGCGACAACATCGATGTACTGTGGAGACCTCACGCCCCACGTGTTGAGCAATTCGGCGGTACGTCCACCCGGCCTCCCGCATGCCCACTATACGCCCTCGCTCAAAGTCCGTCAACTGCACATACGGTTCACGTCCACGCTGTCGCGGCATGCTACCAGTGTTAAAGACTGCGATGGAGCTCCGTATGCCACGGCAAACTGGCTGACACTGACGGCGGCGGTGCACAAATGCTGCGCATCTAGCGCCATTCGACGGCCAACACCGCAGTTCCTGGTGTGTCCGCTGTGCCGTGCGTGTGATCATTGCTTGTACAGCCCTCTCGCAGTGTCCGGAGCAAGTATGGTGGGTCTGACACACCGGTGTCAATGTGTTCTTTTTTCCATTTTCAGGAGTGTATTTACAGAGGTACAAGATTAAGTTGAGGCAATACTCCTGGGTTTTTCTTTGTAAAGGAATATTTGAAAAACAGAGTAAAGCGTTTTACTCTTAATTTCAGCTCGTGCTTTGTGGATGTGTGACTGGACACTTTCTATAGTGCCACTAACAGCCTTCACATATGAACAGAATTTCTTTGGGGTTTTGTGAAGGATCACTTTACATTATTCTGCTATGGTAGTCATTGAAGGCATCACACATTGGTCTCCTGACAGCCAAACGCGTCGCATTCAGCATTTATCTATAGTCCTAGGCTTCCTTTTAAATTTGTTATGCAGTAATATCTGTTTCTTTAGAAGTTCCTTTACAGTTACTGTATATCATGGAGTTTCCCTCCTATTATGAGCTTGCAATGTGCGCGTGACACAGTACTCGTTAAAGCATGTACTATGGTAGATGAGCGGGGTTCACCTTATGAGAAAGGATTTTTGTATAGATATCGACCGCGTGTACCTGAATGGTGGCAAATCAGACTTACGCCCACTCTGTAATAACAATGATCCGTCAAGCAAGTTCGAAATGCAATTACACGCCAGGATGGACCAAAAGCAACACTGAAGATGCTACCAATTGATAATAATACGGTCGCCAGCGTAATTAGGCGTTAACTGAGTTTCTTCCCTGTACAAGTTGGTATATATTCATGCAAAACAACAAGTTGTAACACTGCATAATGTAGTAGAATTTTAGAACCAAAAAATCTATTGAACTGATAGTTTTACGTTCAGTATAGATATGGAAAAACCATGAATACATAACACTACACTATAATGTGTACTACAAAACTTTATACTGTCTATTAATCTAATTAAAATCTGGAATAGGTTACCCTAGAAATATCACTTTCGTGCCACACACAAAATGTCAATTTTGATAAAGATAAAACACATAAATTTTGTCTTTTATATTGACTTTGACTTTTACTGGTCAAACCAATTTAGAACACTTCAGAATTCAAATGAATAAAGGGGGGGGGGGGGCTGAAGCTGTTATGCTGAAGCTGTTATGATCACTGTATGAAAAAAATGATTACTGAATTTATTATGCGTTCAAGATTTCCAGTATATAAATTACTACTCTTTTCATCTTATTTACTGCTCCTTTAAATTCCTTTATATCTGCATCGAAATAATTAAACTTCATTACTATATCAATATTAAAGTTATCTTTCAACTTCGTTAGACTTTCGTTATTCATTTACTGGTTCATTAACGAAACATTTCTTTAAACACCATTCTAACGTAGCTAGTTCTGCAAATAATTATTATTAAGACAAATTTTAATTTTCATTTTTGGACACTCGGACTGCACAACATTTGGAAAGGACCCTGTCTAGGTTAGTTGTGAGGATAATTAAATGATGGGAAAGTTCTGGTAAAATTTAGGTTATTATTGCACAGTTCACTATCTGATCCTTACGAATACAGTACTAGAAGTTTCAACCTGGTTGTATCGATGCGGCGGTTGACGGGCGGCGAGATGACGAGGCACAGAGCACACATACAACCACAGCTATGGCTCTTGATGTATCGGCACTTTAATTCTTCTTAGTGTCGCAATACTTTTCCATTTAGTGCCTATGGAATTTTGCCATACTGTGTGGGCGTTGGAACGGCATACCCGAGGCTCAGTGAAGCTATGTCTTCCAGGAGAGCCTCCTCGCTCCAGAAGATGTTGCTCAAACCAGTGCCAAACTCCAACTACTACTGCTGAGCCCGTTGTGCCGTGCAGTGCCCGCGCACATTTTCCCGCGCTCGCCTGCCATCCACCTTTTACCGCTCCCTTACAGACAGGGTATTCACCCGAGGTTTTGCACTCTACACGTCCGAACACATTGCCTACGTATGGACCAGACGCACAGTTACAATTTTAAACATCTTACAACAGTTTCAACATTTGTTACATTTCAATTCTATTACAATATTACTTGACATTTGACACAAACGTTAATATTCACATTGAAACTTGTTTACAGTTTTCTTAACACAATGGCATGAAACAAAAAAAATGAAATAAGAACATCAACTACACAAATGTATCGAAAAATCAGAAGAAAAAATTATTTATACACTCCTGGAAATGGAAAAAAGAACACATTGACACCGGTGTGTCAGACCCACCATACTTGCTCCGGACACTGCGAGAGGGCTGTACAAGCAATGATCACACGCACGGCACAGCGGACACACCAGGAACCGCGGTGTTGGCCGTCGAATGGCGCTAGCTGCGCAGCATTTGTGCACCGCCGCCGTCAGTGTCAGCCAGTTTGCCGTGGCATACGGAGCTCCATCGCAGTCTTTAACACTGGTAGCATGCCGCGACAGCGTGGACGTGAACCGTATGTGCAGTTGACGGACTTTGAGCGAGGGCGTATAGTGGGCATGCGGGAGGCCGGGTGGACGTACCGCCGAATTGCTCAACACGTGGGGCGTGAGGTCTCCACAGTACATCGATGTTGTCGCCAGTGGTCGGCGGAAGGTGCACGTGCCCGTCGACCTGGGACCGGACCGCAGCGACGCACGGATGCACGCCAAGACCGTAGGATCCTACGCAGTGCCGTAGGGGACCGCACCGCCACTTCCCACCAAATTAGGGACACTGTTGCTCCTGGGGTATCGGCGAGGACCATTCGCAACCGTCTCCATGAAGCTGGGCTACGGTCCCGCACACCGTTAGGCCGTCTTCCGCTCACGCCCCAACATCGTGCAGCCCGCCTCCAGTGGTGTCGCGACAGGCGTGAATGGAGGGACGAATGGAGACGTGTCGTCTTCAGCGATGAGAGTCGCTTCTGCCTTGGTGCCAATGATGGTCGTATGCGTGTTTGGCGCCGTGCAGGTGAGCGCCGCAATCAGGACTGCATACGACCGAGGCACACAGGGCCAACACCCGGCATCATGGTGTGGGGAGCGATCTCCTACACTGGCCGTACACCACTGGTGATCGTCGAGGGGACACTGAATAGTGCACGGTACATCCAAACCGTCATCGAACCCATCGTTCTACCATTCCTAGACCGGCAAGGGAACTTGCTGTTCCAACAGGACAATGCACGTCCGCATGTATCCCGTGCCACCCAACGTGTTCTAGAAGGTGTAAGTCAACTACCCTGGCCAGCAAGATCTCCGGATCTGTCCCCCATTGAGCATGTTTGGGACTGGATGAAGCGTCGTCTCACGCGGTCTTCACGTCCAGCACGAACGCTGGTCCAACTGAGGCGCCAGGTGGAAATGGCATGGCAAGCCGTTCCACAGGACTACATCCAGCATCTCTACGATCGTCTCCATGGGAGAATAGCAGCCTGCATTGCTGCGAAAGGTGGATATACACTGTACTAGTGCCGACATTGTGCATGCTCTGTTGCCTGTGTCTATGTGCCTGTGGTTCTGTCAGTGTGATCATGTGATGTATCTGACCCCAGGAATGTGTCAATAAAGTTTCCCCTTCCTGGGACAATGAATTCACGGTGTTCTTATTTCAATTTCCAGGAGTGTATGTACAATAGTACAGTGTCGTTGTTGTTACAAGCTGAACTATTGGATACATAACTATCCAATGCATGGTCAAGTAGTCTTTTGAACTTGAGGCATAGTTCGCCTTCCAGCTCTTGTCTTGAGCTAAACAATTAAACGTCACAAGTTCCTCAGTGACACATGACACTACCGCTTCTCTGTCTACTGTACATGTAAATCTTGCTGCTTGTTTCAGTTACTCTTTGCAGCTTGGTATTCATTGCTGCTATAACTGTCTCATGGTCATTGATACCAGTTTCGATGTGGACTTCCCCAAAGAGGTCAGGTCTGTTTGTTGCTGTTAGACCCGCAACTCCATCATGCTGCCTCCGTTGCTTTGCTGTACGAACTCCTGCTCTGCCTCGTGCGGCAGGCTTCCCTGTTAGGTGTACGTTGGCTGTCGTGACTTCTGGCCGGTCTTCATACTAGCGCCAATCTGCCGAGGCTCCGCGTGGCTTCCTTGTGGTGGCGCTTGGTCACAAATCGTTCTGGATACGGCGCCAACAGCAGACGGGATTCAAAACACATAAACGGAACACAAACGAGCAGGGAATCATTCTGGCCACGAAGAGGACCGCAAGTGGGGAACTCGGCTGACGTTAAGTGACTTCGACGAAGAGCTAGTGTGTTGTGCCCGGCACGTGGGAAAGAGCATCTCGAAAACGAAGAAGCTTGTCGGCTGTTTGTGTGCTGCTGTCGTGAGCATCTATGGATAGTGATGGAAGGATGGTAAAACTAGGGGTGCATGACAAGGTGTTGGACGTCCACGTCTCATCACACAAAGTGGAGTTTGGAGGCTTGCCGGCTCTGTAAAGCAGGATTGGTGAAGGTCTGTGGAAGATCTAACGACAATGTACGATAATGGTGTCGGATCACATATTTTGAAGTTAACTTTTCAGAGAACATCACTGAAGACGGGCCTCCGCAGCAGGAGATTCGTAACTGTTCCGATATTGACCCAACGACGTCGTTAATTCTGATCGCGTTGCTGACGGAATGATCAACATTGGACCGTGGATCAACGGAGATGCGTCGCCTGGCCTCAGGAATAACCTTTATTGCTACACTAAGTCGATGGTAGTATTTGGAAACGCCGTCATTCAGAAAAACACGTATCGCGCCACCGACGCACGTCCGTGCGGGCAGTGCTATGCTACGGGAGATAGTCACATGGCTTTGCATGAGATCTGTGGTAGTAATCGAAAGTACCGAGACAGCTGTGGACTACGTGAAGCAGGCCGGTGTGGTACAGTAATTGAAATGCTTATTTTTATTTTATTTGAGTTATTTGGATGAGTTATAATTCCAATTTTTGTTTGAAATTTATAAGTTTATTAATATAATAAAATAATTTAAATTGTTCACTTTTTTACTAGTATATATTTTAGACCATAGCGATATCTTCTGTCCTGTTAGCTCGGTTGCATTTATGCTTGTTATTGAAAATCGTTATTTGTGGAAGTTTCGTTTAGTACGAGTTACGAATAGCACAGAATCAAAAGTACTCTCTGGTTCAGCTTCTTTATTTATGGATTTTAATATGTGCAGTTACTGAAGTGTTACGATTTTACATCTGAGACTGATTGGTTTGAAATACTAGACTGTACTTACTACAATTTTCAAGTCAGTCTCAATTCAACAGCAGTTAAACAATTTTCATAAGAAGTTAACTTCCGATCGCAGCATAGAGCGACCGGCTGACTGTCATGTACATGAGGAATTTCACCGCCTACATTGCAACAACCTATCTGACTTTCAGCGTGTAATCTGACTTGAAAACTTAATTACGACGAATATAAGGTGTCAAGACATTTATTTCGACTATAAATGCTTGAAATTAATTCTAATTAAAAACAAATAGTGTTTTTTCACCGAATTAGACTGAGCTTGCTTAGTAACAGAGCTTATGAATAAACAATTTACGACGATATCAAGCTACGTTACGTCCGCTATTATTGTTTCAAGAGATTTTAATGAAGTTTGTGACTCGTCCTCCCAGCTTTAAATAAAAATAAAGTGGACACTACTCTGGAGATCGAAGACATCGTCACCCGCCAACTTAATAAAATAAAGCTTAGCACCTACGAAAGAGTACAAAAAGGAGAAGAAGCTATATTCTGTTGAAGGTATAGGTTTTTAATCAGCCTTCTATTCCTCCAGCCGACACCATTCTTCCTTAGAATCTATTCCACTGTACTCTATCAAAACCTTCCTCCAGTCTTTCAGTGTATCTCTCACCTGTAATTCTCATCAGTTCAATTGCATCTAATATACCTTTCCCGCTGGCCGTTGTGGCCGAGCGGTTCTAGGCGCTACAATCTGGAACCGCGCGACCGCTACGGTCGCAGGTTCGAATCCTACCTCGGGCAAGGATATGTGTGATGTCCTTACGTTAGTTAGGTTTAAGTAGCTCTAAGTTCTAGGGCACTGATGACCTCAGAAGTTAAGTCCCATAGTGCTCAGAGCCATTTCGAACTATTTTGACTACGTGAACAATATTGCGGACCATCTGCATTCTTTCATGTTCCATGTCTTATCTGGCGGCGGAGCCATCTTCCAGCTGGATAACTGCTGTGTCCCAAGGCCACATACCAGTACTATGGCTGATCTGTCTAGTGAAAGAAAGCACTATAAATTCCACATAGCCTGAGAAGATAAAGAGGGGCACCAGTTTTTTTTGAAAAATCACTTTTTAGTCTGTCTGCGTATTTAAGATATTGGTTTGTGTGTACAGGTGCAACATTGTAATGTTACGGTAGTTCCGTTGGGGTAGGTTTGATTTTCGCGGACATTATGAGGATAAGGGGTGATCGAAGTCACAGCTTTCTCTTTATTTCCCGCGAGATTTAAATGACTGGATATTTAGTGGAGGAGAGGCAGTGGTGTTAACAGCCTGATCAACAGAGTTTGCGCCAATGTGTAGGATTATATTCCAGATCACTCTGTAGTGTTCCATAGAGTGAAAAGAAGAGGCATTAAGTGGAAGAACGTGTGTAGCTTATCGTGAAAAAGTATTAATAAACTGTATGTGCTATGCACAAAGAAAATAAGAATATTAATGTTAATGTTTTTGAAACATGTGATCTCCAATACAGGTTTTGCTAATGCTCTAAAGCAACTTCACAAATGGAAGTAAATAATAATCATACAAAATTTGTGGCAATTACAAATTTGCGTCTGCAGTAAATAAATCTTTATGGCAAGTTTTATGGTAAGCTTCAAAATCATTATTTTTCACTGTTCATGAATACACACAATTGGCGCACATGTCTTTTATATCGGAACAGTTGACGAAAATTGAAAAACTTAAGTTCTGAAACTGGTCGCAGCGCAGCTCTTCTTGGCTTTTGATTCACATTTTCTGTCTGAAGGTTTCCCTTCAGCCGTCGTTCATTCCGCTCTTGCAGGATCTTTTTCCGGCCGCAGTGACGTCGTGAAATGGTCGTACGGGAAAATCCCACATCATCGCTACCTCGGAGATGCTGTGTTCCATCACTCGCGCATCGACTATAACACCACAGAAGCGCCAAAGAAACTGGTATAGGCATGCGTATTCAAATACGGAGATATTTAAACAGGCAGAATACGGCGCTGTGGTCGGCAACGCCTATATATGATAACAAGTGTGTGGTGCAGTTGTTACACTCCTGGAAATGGAAAAAAGAACACATTGCCACCGGTGTGTCAGACCCACCATACTTGCTCCGGACACTGCGAGAGGGCTGTACAAGCAATGATCACACGCACGGCACAGCGGACACACCAGGAACCGCGGTGTTGGCCGTCGAATGGCGCTAGCTGCGCAGCATTTGTGCACCGCCGCCGTCAGTGTCAGCCAGTTTGCCGTGGCATACGGAGCTCCATCGCAGTCTTTAACACTGGTAGCATGCCGCGACAGCGTGGACGTAAACCGTATGTGCAGTTGACGGACTTTGAGCGAGGGCGTATAGTGGGCATGCGGGAGGCCGGGTGCACGTGCCCGTCGACCTGGGACCGGACCGCAGCGATGCACGGATGCACGCCAAGACCGTAGGATCCTACGCAGTGCCGTAGGGGACCGCACCGCCACTTCCCAGCAAATTAGGGACACTGTTGCTCCTGGGGTATCGGCGAGGACCATTCGCAACCGTCTCCATGAAGCTGGGCTACGGTCCCGCACACCGTTAGGCCGTCTTCCGCTCACGCCCCAACATCGTGCAGCCCGCCTCCAGTGGTGTCGCGACAGGCGTGAATGGAGGGACGAATGGAGACGTGTCGTCTTCAGAGATGAGAGTCGCTTCTGCCTTGGTGCCAATGATGGTCGTATGCGTGTTTGGCGCCGTGCAGGTGAGCGCCACAATCAGGACTGCATACGACCGAGGCACACAGGGCCAACACCCGGCATCATGGTGTGGGGAGCGATCTCCTACACTGGCCGTACACCACTGGTGATCGTCGAGGGGACACTGAATAGTGCACTGTACATCCAAACCGTCATCGAACCCATCGTTCTACCATTCCTAGACCGGCAAGGGAACTTGCTGTTCCAACAGGACAATGCACGTCCGCATGTATCCCGTGCCACCCAACGTGCTCTAGAAGGTGTAAGTCAACTACCCTGGCCAGCAAGATCTCCGGATCTGTCTCCCATTGAGCATGTTTGGGACTGGATGAAGCGTCGTCTCACGCGGTCTGCACGTACAGCACGAACGCTGGTCCAACTGAGGCGCCAGGTGGAAATGGCATGGCAAGCCGTTCCACAGGACTACATCCAGCATCTCTACGATCGTCTCCATGGGAGAATAGCAGCCTGCATTGCTGCGAAAGGTGGATATACACTGTACTAGTGCCGACATTGTGCATGCTCTGTTGCCTGTGTCTATGTGCCTGTGGTTCTGTCAGTGTGATCATGTGATGTATCTGACCCCAGGAATGTGTCAATAAAGTTGCCCCTTCCTGGGACAATGAATTCACGGTGTTCTTATTTCAATTTCCAGGAGTGTAGATCGGTTACTGCTGCTACAACGGCAGGTTATCAAGATTTAAGTTTTAACGTAGTGTTATAGTCGGCGCACGAGCGATGGAACACAGAATCTCCGAGGTAAACTGTATGGTAATCTGATGATTCGACCTGCCATGCTGGGATTCATGAACATAATTCCAGGAGGTGTTTTCAAACACCGCTGTAGCAACCCAACATGCACATAGTGTTGGAATATTGCGTTGGCGTGCTCGATCACCAGTCAGTCTCTATTCGAGCACATAAGGGACACCATCGGTGACAATTCCAGCGTCATGCCGAACCACATTATCCGTCCCTGTATTGACTGACCAGATGAAACAGGCATAAAACTCCATCCCACTAAGTCACTTCCGGTACCTGTACAACATAATGCACACACATTTGCATGCTTGCACCGAACATTGTAGCGATTACATCGCTTCTTAATGTACCAGCAGTTGACATTTGCAATGGCTTGTCTCGCGTTTGCATTAACATTGCAATGTTAATCACTTAAACATGTTACCTAGACAAATATATTCCCGAAATTTCATTACTCTTGCAACGTAACCCTCAGGTTGTGCGTTGGGTTGAGTGTGAGTTGAACTCTACCCATTGGGAATATTATCGTTACTTAACGAGTCCAGAGCTTATGCAAGTTGCCCTCTGTAGCTTTGGCTCAAAATTCACGTGGTTCACGAAACAATAGGCCCGAGACTTAATACTAGGGTGTTAATGATTCAGCAAGGTGGTTTAATTAACTCACCAGTTTATAAAGGCCACGGATAATGCATCTATAAAAGCCGCTACAGAAAGTACCTAAACAGAGTTTATTAGGGGGCATCTGATCTTTCAATATTTGTTGATTAGATCAAACATGTGACTAGCTAATGGGATTCATTTCTCTCTCATCTCTTAGGGAAGATTAATTAATTTCTAATTTTCTGTACTGGGGCATTTGAGCAATTTGAAATTTGACTATGGCTTTAAATTATTGGTGACAGGTTTGAGGAAAAACTGTTGGCAGTTCTATACTGATTGGAATTTATTGTCTAAATGATACCAAGACAATTGTTAACACATTAGTACTAAGCAAGAACCAAAGTCATACAACTGCAAGGGCATCAGCCCTATTTACTCACAAAGAAGGTCTCTCTAACAAAATAAGCCTATGGTTATTACCACGCAATTGTGGGAAGGGGGGGATAGAGTGCTGACCTGGCTTCAGTGTAAATACATATTTAACCATACAGTCATGCCTAGACCCGTGCTTTGCTTTGGTATTATTACTAAGTACTACAACTGAAACGCAGAGCAAGTCCAACTATCGAGAACTCAAGTATACTGGTCAGTACCAACAGGATGCACTATATGCTAACATGTGTTTCATAAGGATATAGCAAGTTGTCTGCTTATATTTGGTGTGGCAAGTCGGATTCATTTATGTGTTAAGACTACACAGATACACTATCACATTCCAGGACCCAGCATTCCCTACTAAATATAGCTGGCTTGATTGTAACCCGTAAATTAGAGCAAATAATTTTCAGACACATTTACTGTTAGATAAAATGGGGCACACACGCGCATTTACTACGTACCAAGTGGCTGGGAAATGATGCAACTATCAGGGCCATCAAAACTATACATAAAATCGGGGCTCATTCAAATAGATAGTACCTTATTATGCATGTTTCAGGGTAAACATCATTATAAAGCAAAAGGTAAAGTGGCGGGAGAACGCTTATCTAGTACCACGTGGCGGTAAAGTTACGCGAAGGTTAATGACAGCAGAATTATCCATAAAAAAACATCGTAAATCTCTCTGATAAACGGTATCGTTCACTGAAGGTTGCGTGGCAGCCACCATTATTCTAAAGTAAAGTGGTTGGAGGAGCTCAATAACGTTTACATCGTACCACGTGGCGGGGAGAGTTATACAAGTCTTAATAGCAGCACAAATTATACCGAAAAACGGAAATTTCTCTAATAACCTGTATCGCGCACTGAAGATTTCGCGCCAAGCTCCATTATTCTAAAGCAAAGTGATTAAAGGAACTCAAGAACATCTACCTATTACCACGTGGTGCCAGAATCACACGAGTATTAATGCCGACAAAATCGGAGATCATTACCAGGTAAACAGTACTGTACTCCGCAAGTTACACAGTAAACTTCATTCTTAGCAGGACAAAATGTTTAAAGAGGAGGACACACGCACATCTACCAACTAACATTGGTCCCAGCTCGCACAAATGGCTAAGTTGGAGTAATTCAAAGCAAGGAAAATACACGAAATCTTGACACCCCATATTAACTCGACCATTCATTGCAGTCGTGCACTACTGTTTAATTATTCAATTGGGTCTCATACTGATAAATCTGACCTGTTTTCTTATAAATGGCCGTTGATCCCGTTTCGGGCCAAAATGAGCCCGCTCACATTTCCGAACATCAAATTTAATTTTAGGCACGTATTTATAACCACGGAACTAATTTACTAGCGAAACTGTACTGAAGCTAATTGAACATCTAAGCGATAACCGATCTATACTTTAATGCCATGACCATTACTCCAACTGGCCACATGGCAGGAAACTGTGTACGCAATGAAAACATCGAAAGAAAAATCATAAAAATCCCCCCAAAACTTCACTATAAAGAAGAGTGCACACAAAAAGGGATGAAATGAGGTATCTATCTTCACACTTAGACCCAAAATACGACCGTGAGCTTAGGGCCCATGGTCCATGCTTGTGGAAGGCACAAACCCGAAGTTCTTACGGAAATTTAAAGCAAATAGCGAAAATAAGTTCTCTTATGGGGGTTTGCTGGTAATGTTACACCTGCTTCCAGCATCCTGACCTTAATCGGCAGCAGTTTTGAAGCATTCCAATACCTTACATCATACTACCGTAAAGTGCAGAACTCCAACTTCTGCGCTCTGTACCGCGTCGCTGCCCAGGAACAAGTGCTCTTCCAACCGAATTCGTCTAACCGTTCCGCTTACAAACGTGGTGGGGGTGGCGCGCCAACCAGACAGAGCCAATTCGCGCACCTACGAGTCATCTTTTCCCTGACCTGCAAACTTGGTCTCTGCTAAACTTGTTCACGCTTGGGGGTTGGTACTACCCTACCACAGAACGACCATTCATGCAGTGCTACAATCTCTGCCTAAAGCTTTCTGCTAGTTCACACACTCCCTCATTTACACCGTCCAGGCCGCACAAAGGAAAGGAAAATGGGAAACGTGGTACACAACAGAAAAAAAATTCAATAGATAACACTGTTTAGTCCATTCTCTCCTTTTGAACACCAGCAGAGGTATTACCTGCAAGAGAAGAAACTCTTGCTAATAATTTTTGCGTGCTAGAAATTTAATAAAACATTGGAACGGTGAGGTATTACCTGCAAGAGAAGAAACTCTTGCTAATAATTTCTGCGTGCTAGAAATTTAATAAAACATTGTAACGGTACAACAAGTTCCGTTTCGCTCTATAGTAATTATTTTTAGTGTTGCGATTTTTATTCCGTTAGTATCCTTGAGAGCTGAGTTACAGACCATTCGCAATTGTATAATTTTTTTGTGGTCAAAATAACTTCACTAACAGAAGGTAAGTGATAACAAATATAAACACGTGGGACAAAATAGCTATTACTTTTCTTTTGAAAATAGTGGGCGTGTACAAATTTATTACAGTACTTGCAAATAATACTGCCATCAAATCCGGAAAGCACAAAGTATTTAGGTTGATTTACAGTGAATATCAGGGGAGGTAAGAAGACATACGGCGTCCATTATTGGAGTTGCAATGTAACAGAGATTTGCTAGACTTTCGACAAAATAAGGCAGGCAAGATAAATAGCATTTCTTTAGAATTTCTATAATCGTTGGGTGAACTGACAACCAAACAGCTGTTCAAGTTGATATGTAGAATCTCTGAGGCTGGAAAGATAGCATCAGACCTTCGGAAAAATATCATTCACACAATTCCGAAAACAGAAGGGGCAGAGAAATGTGTGAACTACGCACGATCACCGTAACAGTTCGCGTATCTGCTGCATTCATGGGGCATACAGGCTCCAAGCGTTACAGTAGAGTGTGCGCGGTTGTCTGCACAACAGGCGTATCCCTCCGGATGACACTATACAGGTACTTCTTGTCCAGCGTACGCAGGCGGCTCCGCCTTTGCCGTACTATTTTGCTGCGCCGGTTACATGGGCGGAACTACAGATTTACTCAGTATCCTTCCACCCGCCGAATATTCAGGGGTTTGGACAGGGGGACAACAGCAAACCCATCAAGTACGGCACTTGGCAGAGGCCTTGGACTCCTGCTGCTCGACGTCACGAGAGCTTTCGGTTCCGTGTGGCATGAAGGACAACACATGCAGTCCCAACAGCACACGTGTTATTACCGTGCAACTACTTGGATGGGTGTACCTTTCATGTTCGTGCTGCCGACTGAGTGTCATCATGTCCCAACGCCGGCAGTTTGCCCCAAGAGTCGATGCTTGCCCCGATCCTATATAACTTGTATACAGCAGACATCCCCACAACACGCCGGGTGAAGCTGGCTTTATACGCTAATGAAACAGCGTTGTGTACCAAGAGCCTTAACGCACGCACACTGTACCGGAGATTGTAGACAGCGGCTAGGCGACAAAGTGGCCGCTACCTTTCCACCTAAACAAGACGCAGGCCATCATCATCACAAAGAGGTTGGCGTCGGCATATCTTCCATCTGTCATCGTCAGGACAACATCCGTAAACTGGTCATCGTCTGCCTGTTACCTTGGCGTCACGCACGACAGACGTCTGACTTAACGCCAAGGCACAGAAGAAGTGCGTGGTAGGGTTCTTGGACGACTGAGGGACCTATATCCGGTTCTCAGCCCAGACTCTATGCTGCCTACCCATGCCGATCTTGCCATCTACAATTCCTCGTACAACATCTCCTCGAGTGTGCAGCAGTGGCCTGGGGCCGTGCTGGCGACACCCACATCAGACGGCTGCAAGGAAATCAGCAAATAGCTCTGCAACAGGCTCTCCACACTCCTCTGGACTACCCCTCGCGAGGACTTCACCTACTCACCGGTGTATCGCGACTTAAAGAATGATATCGATATAGTGCAAGGAAGTTCAACCAACAAACTCCTAGTTATGCTAATATACAAATCGAAAATTCGAGCAACAAAACCTAGTACCGACTTATTCTAAGATGGCCACACCACCTTCGGGACGAATATGGTGCCATAATTAGAAACATTAATGAAAACAACAAAACCTTTTTATATGTAGCAGAAATAGATTCCACTAAATTTGATACAGCTGAAAGGCTACAGTACTACCCGACATAGAGAAGATTTGTCTCATATGGTACAGTAATACCCGTCGTATAACAACATTCTTCGTTGTTCTTGTCAGAACAGCGGTTTTATGGTAACCCAATTTTATTCAATACGCTGAAACCGGATACTGATGTAGAAAAGAAGGACAATTTGTATATTTAATTATTCATATGTGCACTTCCTTCAAAAATAGATTCCTATATCCAGTTTTGTGATGTTTGAGAAATGAGTGAATGGTTTGTTGTCTGCTGCCTACAGATAGTGTATGTATAATCTGTAATTATCTTTGAGACAGTCCTCTAGTCACCTTTGACAGAACCAAAGAAAGGAAGTATTCCAGAGCACTTGAGGGCCTGGAGTGTGGCTGAGCAACACGGTAACAGGACCCTCCCCCACTTCTGAGGAAGCATGGGATGGCCTGGTGAACGGCCATGTTCCGACACCCTGTCACAGGTTCCTGAAGTTGAAACACATATGGAAATGACATGCATTTGGAATATTTAAGAGTAGCTAGAAATAATGATTTCCCTTTCCAGAATATCGACGAGAACAATACCTTTTGGTGGGAGATTCTTGTAAAGGTAGGCAGGTAAGACTCAAGGGGAACTTAGGATTCTTTGGTAGTGACCAACGGTCACAATGAAACCACGTGTGGTAATTTTAAACTGAGATACTTGCGTGTATAAGTTTAAGCTGAGAATATTTAAGATTTGCGTGTGCAGAATTTGAATTAGGAACAAGCACTTCCACATATGAGTACTGACTTTGTCTCTATCTGACCAGGAGAAAGTGCAAAACAGAAGTGCTTGTGGAAGCTTTCAGTTGACGATCCGTGTGTAAGATAATTAACTAATCATGATACCAAAATTACCGTTATTAATTACATTCGTGTGAAGCAAGTTAGAAATGTTGATACTCTGAGAGAGAAAAAGTTGAGTTAGCCATCTGCCCAGCAACGCAATGAGGGATACATTGCAGTGGGAGATGAGCATGACTCCTCCAGAATGTGGTAGGTCCGTAGGAAAGGTTACGTGTGAAATTTAATGCGAAGGTCTGTGACTTGTTAATCTGGGTTGAAATCTTGTTGTGGGGAAGATTTGATTCTTACTGGCTAAAGTCAGTTGTTCTGTTTTATTTTACATGTTTAATCTGTGTAATTTGAATGTGACGACTTAGTTACAAGTACTGTACCAAAAACAAGAATTTTAATTGAATAGCCTGACGGCTAGTAAATTCTCTAGGTTTTTTATGAATAAGCTTATGAGTGTGTGTGTGTGTGTGTGTGTGTGTGTGTGAGAGAGAGAGAGAGAGAGAGAGAGAGAGAGAGAGAAAGAGAGAGAGAGAGAGAGACATAGTGGATATCCATACCAATCCAGAAAGTACACTATAGTGATAAGGAAAAACATTAAGAGACCGTAGGATATTGAAATATGTACATAATATCATTGCCCTATGGCGTCAGAAATACATTCTACAAGTGCTACTACTATTTCCATCTACAGCAATGTTTCCTCCTTGTTCTGAAATATTATTTCACCGATGTAACGATCTGTTCTGTAATTTTAAATTTTATATATATTTTACCTAAATATTAATAGTAAATTTGTCATATTTTAGGCATTAAAAAATAAAGACTATCTTATAGAGGACGCGCGCATCTAGCGCAAAGAGGTGAACAAAATCTAAAAAAATTTTGTATCTACATAAGACCGGTGTTTTACATTTTATAGCTAGTTTGTCAACGCATGAACCTATGTTCAGTGTATGCCGCCTTTACGTATGAACTACGAGGTGCATTCAAGTTCTAAGGCCTCCGATCTTTTTTTCTAATTAACTACTCACCCGAAATCGATGAAACTGGCGTTACTTCTCGACGTAATTGCCCTGCAGACTTACACATTTTTCACAACGCTGACGCCATGATTCCATGGCAGCGGCGAAGGCTTCTTTAGGAGTTTATTTTGACCACTGGAAAATCGCTGAGGCAATAGCAGGACGGCTGGTGAATGTGAGGCCACGGAGTGTGTCTTTCATTGTTGGAAAAAGCCAAAAGTCACTAGGAGCCAGGTCAGGTGAGTAGGGAGCATGAGGAATCACTTCAAAGTTGTTGTCACGAAGAAACTGTTGCGTAACGTTAGCTCGATGTGCGGGTGCGTTGTCTTGGTGAAACAGCACACGCGCAGCCCTTCCCGGACGTTTTTGTTGCAGTGCAGGAAGGAATTTGTTCTTCAAAACATTTTCGCAGGATGCACATGTTACCGCAGTGCCCTTTGGAACGCAATGGGTAAGGATTACGCCCTCGCTGTCCCAGAACATGGACACCATCATTTTTTCAGCACTGGCGGTTACCCGAAATTTTTTTGGTGGCGGTGAATCTGTGTGCTTCCATTGAGCTGACTGGCGCTTTGTTTCTGGATTGAAAAATGGCATCCACGTCTCATCCATTGTCACAACCGACGAAAAGAAAGTCCCATTCATGCTGTCGTTGCGCGTCAACATTGCTTGGCAACATGCCACACGGGCAGCCATGTGGTCGTCCGTCAGCATTCGTGGCACCCACCTGGATGACACTTTTCGCATTTTCAGGTCGTCATGCAGAATTGTGTGCACAGAACCCACAGAAATGCCAACTCAGGAGGCGATCTGTTCAACAGTCATTCGGCGATCCCCCAAAATAATTCTCTCCACTTTCTCGATCATGTCGTCAGACCGGCTTGTGCGAGCCCGAGGTTGCTTCAGTTTGTTGTCACACGATGTTCTGCCTTCATTAAACTGTCGCACCCACGAACGCGCTTTCGACACATCCATAACTCCATCACCACATGTCTCCTTCAACACCACGCAAATTCAGAAAACGAATGATTGCACGCTGTTCAAGTAAGGAAAACGTCGCAATTTTAAGCATTTAAAACAGTTCTCACTCTCACCGCTGGCGGTAAAATTCCATCTGCTCTACAGTGCTGCTATCTCTGGCACGTATTGACAATGAACGCGGCCTCATTTTAAAACAATGCACATGTTTCTATCTCTTTCCAGTCCGGAGAAAAAAAAATCGGAGGCCTTAGAACTTGAATGCACCTCGTATATGTATTTCGCATCAATTCAGTTAGATTACTAATGAGCCTGGTTAAATACTGCACTTATTTTAGGTTTTAAAGTAAATAATGTTATAGAATCTGAAGATGGTCTCTGTATGGCCGAAACCGGTTATGACTGTGTCATAGGAATGTGATTGCGTCTATAAATTTTAAAAAAAATTTCGAGAAAGTGTTTCATAAGGTGCTGATACGTTCTTTTCCTTTGTGTTTGCCACGATTAATCTACTGAAGAGCTACAGAAACTGAGCTGTAACATGGAAACAAAGCGATTCCGGACCCTCGTCCATATATCATATTCTCGTTCTTTAGGCGTGAGGCTTTTTACCGAGGGAGGTGGTGCAGTGGTTAGACACTGGACTCGCGTTCGGGAGGACGACGGTTCAATCCCGCGTCCGGCCATCCAGATTTAGGTTTTCCGTGATTTCCCTAAATCGCTCCAGGCAAATGCCGGGATGGTTCCTTTCAAAGGGCACGGTCGACTTCCTTCCCCATCCTTCCCTAATCCGATGAGACCGATGACCTCGCTGTCTGGTCTCCTTCCCCAAACAACCCGTGAGGCATTTTCCGTGAAAGTTGTACCACACATTTTTGTTACATCCTATATTATTGGTACGTGAGTAAACGATAGGTATTGTTTTTTGCTAGTGTGGAGCCTGTGATATTCCCTATTTTTGACTTCATTAAAACAGCAAATACGAGTAGTTAATACTTTCAGCCAGAAGGCAAATACTTGTTTATAAATAATGATTAATGTATAATGAGGCGTCGCATGGCGACGGTGGAATTTTCTAAATAATGTAATTCGTCGTCTTTGGGCGGCAATATAAACAGAAAAATACGGATAGATATGCGATCCTTCACTATTTTGTTCGCTGGATAACAAATGAAGCCTTGAGCGCTAAAAAGACTTGTACTGTTATTCTCGAGTAAGACGGACGCAGATTTGTGGTAGTCTGATCTAATTTTTACTAAATGTATATAAACGTGTTATGTCTAAGTTTGAGTGACGTCTAAAGAACTGTTATAACTTACCGTGACGACGCACGAGCGACTCAAAGAAGACAATGGCTATATAAAAGGGCGCTCAATGGACACGATACGGACATAAAAATCTACCGTCATTGTAGTATTAAGCTTAAGGTACGAATTATGTTTTAGTTATAATAAATATTTGTTCTGGGAATACTGAATCATTTAGCAGTGCTCATTTCTATTATCTCCTCAGTATTATTTTCATTTTAATTATGCATTTTGCTAATATTACAGACTCCAAGATCAGCAGTCCAATGTGCGTGTTACATTGATGAAAAGAAAACTGTTTTATCGTCTTCTTGCATCAGCTTTAATATTGAATTTCCCTTTTGTGTGATGTTACAGTTGTTTTTGCGCCCTTAAGAACTTTCTGGTCCCTTAGGAAATTGTTTTGTCATAACAATAACTTCACAACCGGGTATGATCGTATCTACGATCACGAAGTAATTAGAAAGATGATAACGCGATTTCTTAATCAATAGCACGCTAGTTGTGACTGCCTCAAGCCACGCGAAACTGCAAGTAAAAACTAATCACATCTCATAATGCAATATTTTATGACAATGGTCAATCCATGATTCTTACGCCAATTGTGATTGATAAAACAGTAAGCTAAATCTCAATTTCCAACTTTCCATCGAATAACAACCTCACTTTTATTTTGTAACATCACAAGCCCTGACGTGCGTTGCGCGGCAGCTACGCAGAATCCAGCGACGATACGTAAACAGGCGGTGTTGTTGTTGTTCGCACGCGGCCGGCAGAGCGAGGCGGTGTCGCTGTCGGTGTACCGCGGCGGCTGGGAGTGTGCGAGCCGGCGCGCGCGCGGCGCGCTGCTGCTGGTGATGCGGCGCGCGGCCGCGCCCTGCAGGCTCAGCGCCGCCGGCCTCTGCGCCATCAGCCGCGGCACCTTCCTCTCGGTGAGCGCCGCGCCGCCCCGCACCGCTCCAAACAGCGTCGCTGGTCCTCACCCTCCGACGACAAGGTTGTGTTGTGACGACGATAAGCAGCGACATCAAAATACACTACTGGCCATTAAAATTGCTACACCCCGAAGATGACGTGCTACAGACGCGAAATTTAGCCCACAGGACGAAGATGCTGCGATACGCAAATCATTAGCTTTTCAGAGCATTCACACAAGGTTGGCGCCGGTGGTGTCACCTACTGATGTGGCGTATCAAGACAGCCACGCCACTCGGAAGTAGCCGAAATGCACGCGTTACACACGCCGGCTGGCGTGAGGTCTGAAACAGGATACGTAATGAATGCTATAAAGAAAAGTACGTAGCTTCAGTAATACTTAACTTTAATCCATCATTGTGGTACATCGCTCTTGACGATACAAATGAAACTCTTTAAATACAAGCACTGTAAGGCTAATGGCGCCTTGCTAGGTCGTAGCCATGGACTTAGCTGAAGGCTATTCTAACTGTCTCACGGCAAATGAGAGAAAGGCTTCGTACGTGTAGTCGCTAGCAAAGTCGTCGTACAACTGGGGCGAGTGCTAGTACGTCTCTCTAGACCTGCCGTGTGGTGGCGCTAGGTCTACAATTACTGACAGTGGCGACACGCGGGTCCGACATGTACTAATGGACCGCGGCCGATTTAAAGCTACCACGTAGCAAGTGTGGTGTCTGGCGGTGACACCACACCTACAACGTGCTGACATGAGGAAAGTTTCCAACCGATTTCTCATACACAAACAGCAGTTGACCGGCGTTGCCTGGTGAAACGTAACAACGTGTAAGGAGGAGAAATGCGTACCATCACGTTTCCGACTTTGATAAAGGTCGGATTGTGGCCTAGCGCTATTGCGGTTTATCGTATCGCGATAATGCTGCTCGCGTTGGTCGAGATCCAATGACTATTAGCAGAATATGGAATCGGTGGGTTCACGAAGGTAATACGGAACGCCGTGCTGGATCCCAACGGTCTCGTATCACTAGCAGTCGAGATGACAGGCATCTTATACACATGGCTGTAACGGATCGTGCAGCCACTTCTCCATCCCTGAGTCAACAGATGGGGACGTTTGGATGGCGACAACCATCTGCATGAACAGTTCGACGACGTTTTCAGCAGCATGGACTATCAGCTCGGAGACCACGGCTGCGGTTACCCTTGACACTGCATCACAGACAGCAGCATCTGCGATGGTGTACTCAACGACGAACCTGGTTGCACGAATGGCAAAACGTTATTTTTTCGGATGAATCCAGGTTCTGTTTACAGCATCATGATGGTCGTATCCGTGTTTGGCGAATTACGGTGAACGCACATTGGAAGCGTGTATTGGTCATCGCCATACTGGCATATCACCCGGCGTGACGGTATGGGGTGCTGGACGTTACATTGCAGATCTGTTACGACCCGTGGCTCTACCCTTCATTTGATCCCTGCGAATCTCTACATTTCAGCAGGATAACGCACGACCGCATTTTGCTGGTCCTGTACAGGCCTTTCTGGTTACAGAAAATGTTTGACTGCTGCCCTGGCCAGCACATTCTCCAGATCTCTCACCAAAAGAAAACGTCTGCACAATGGTGGCAGAACAACTGGCTCGTCACAATACGCCAGTCACTACTCTTGATGAACTGTGGTGTCGTGTTGAAGCTGCATGGGGTGTACACGCCATCCAAGCTCTGTTTGTCTCAATGCCCAGGGGTATCAAGGGCGTTATTACGGCCAGACGTGGTTGTTCTGCGTACTGGTTTCTCAGGATCTATGCACCCAAATTCCGTGAAAATATAACCACGTGTCAGTTCTAGTATAATATATTTGTTCAATGAATACCCGTTTACCATCTGCATTTCTTCTTGGTGTAGCAATTGTAATGTCCTCTAGTGTACTTCAATCCACGTCGCGGTCTGCTTCTTGTTCCAGAGGTGATCAAATATTTGTATGGATAGTCCATTTTTATCCATTGTGTCCAGCTGTTTATAACGCGTCGAAAGAGGAAGGATTGTGCGGAAGGTGGCGAGTACAGACAGTCTAAGAATCGAGCTATCGGTGATGAAATCCTCCCGTCAGGTGTCTACCACTAACCGAAATCCGTGGAGGAAAGTGTGATTAAATATTAAGAGTTTAGGTCCTGTAACTTATTTAAATAACCATCTCGCCTACTCGATACAGTAGGACTTAACAGCACATAACAGCAATCTATTGAGAAACCTTCCGCGCTGTGTAGCCGCACGGTATGAGGCGCCTTGTCACGGTCCGCGCGGCTACCCTCTTCGGAGGTTCGAGTCCTCCGTCGGGCATGGGTGTGTGTGTGTAGTCCTTAGCGTAAGTTAGTTTAAGTTAGCGTAAGTAGTGTGCAAGTTTATGGACCGATGACCTCAGCAGTTTCGTCCCATAGGAACTTACAACTTATTTCCAATTTTCCCATTGAGAAACAGAAAAACTGTGGTCCTGTGTGTAATCGCCAAACGGGTCTAACGCCTCCATTCAGCCCCTTTTTGATCACACTGGGGTGGCAGTTGAAGATAGCAAAACGAAAGCTGAAGTTGTAAATTTCACGTTCAAAAAATCGTTCACACAGGAGAATCCCACAAACATATCGTCATCTGACCATCGGACACTCTCGTGTGGACGACATATAAATAAGCATCCATGGCGCAGAGAAACACTGAAAGATGTGAAAGCAAATAAATCACCAGGTCCAGATGGAATCCCCATTTGGTTTTACAAAGAATGTTCTATGGCACTGGCCCCTTACTTAGCATGAATGTGTCCTGAATCTCTCGTCCAGTACAGGCACTGTCCCCTTAACTAACTTGAATATGTAGTGAATCTCTCGCCTAGCACAGATTCGCAAGTGACTGGAAAAACGTGCTGATGACTCCAGTATATAAGAAGGGTAAAAGAACGGACCCGCAAAATTACAGACCAATGCCCGTAACTTCGATTTGCTGGAAAATCCTTCAACATATTCTCAGTTCGAATATAATAAACTTTGTTGACACTAAGAAACTTATGTCCACGCATCAGCATGGTTTTAAAAAGCATCGCTCGTGTGAAACTCTGCTTGCCCTTTTCTCATATGGTATACTGCTAACTATGGATGAAGGGCAACGAGGAGATTCCATATTTCTATATTCCCGGAAAATATTTGACGCGGTGCTCCATTGCAGTTTGTTAATGAAGGTACGAGCATACGGAGTAAGTTCACAGATATGTGAGTGCCTTGAAGATTTCTTAAATAATAGAACCCAGTTGATTGTCCTAGATGGCGAATGTTCATCAGAGAGAATGGTATCGTCAGGAATGCCCAGAGAAGTGTGATAGGATCGCCGTTGTTGTTTATAAACATAAATATTTGGCGGACAGGGTGGGCAGCAATCTGCAGTTGTCGTTTGCTGATGATGCTGTGGTGTCGAAGTTGAGTGACTGTAGGGAGATACAACTTCTAGTTGGTGTGATGAATGGCAGCTAGCTCTAAATGTGGAAAAAATGTAAGTTAATGCGGATAAGTAGGAAGAACAAACCTGTTATCTTCCGTTACAGTATTAATAGGATACTACTTGGTGTACCGAGCGAGGTGGCGCAGTGGTTAGCACACTGGACTCGCATTCGGGAGGACGACGGTTCAATCCCGTCTCCGGCCATCCTGATTTAGGTTTTCCGTGATTTCCCTAAATCGCATCAGGCGAATGCCGGGATGGTTCCTTTGAAAGGGCACGGCCGATTTCCTTCCCCATCCTTCCCTCACCCGAGCTTGCGCTCCGTCTCTAATGACCTCGTTGTCGACGGGACGTTAAACACTAATATCCTCCTCCTCCTACTTGGTGTAGTCAAGTCGTTCAAATACCCGGGCCTAACGTTGTAGAGTGATGTGAAATGGAACGATCGTGTGACAACTGTGGTAGAGAAGGCGAATCGTCGACTTCAGTTTATTGGGAGAATTTTAGGACAGAGTGACTCAGTTGTAAAGGAGACCGCCGGCCGTTGTGGCCGAGCGGTTCTAGGCGCTTCAGTCTGGAACCACGAGACCGCTACGGCCGCAGGTTCGAATCCTGCCATGGGCATGGATGTGTGTGTTGTCCTTAGGTTAGCTAGGTTTAAGTTGTTCTAAGTTCTAGGGGACTGCTGACCTTAGATGTTAAGTCCCATAGTGCTCAGAGCCATTTGTAAAGGAGACCGCATATACGACGCTGGTGCGACCTATTCTTGAACACTGCTCTACTGTTTGGGATCCGTACCGGGTTAGATAGAAGGAACACATCGAAACAATTCAGAGGCGGACTGCTAGATTTGTTACTCATAGGTTTGAATAACACGTAAGTATTACGGACGTGCTTCGGGAACTCAAACGTGAATCCCTGAAGGAAAGCCGACGTTCATTTCGAGAAACAGTATTAAGAAAATTTAGAGAACTAACATTTGAAGCTGACTACTGAACTATTCTACTGCCGCCAACATACACTACGTGTAAGGACCACGAAGATAAGATTCGAGAAATTAGGGTTCATACGGAGGCATATAGACAGTCAGTGTTCTTAAAATCGATTCCACGATCAACCTTCGGCTTTTCAAAATAATGCTGTGCTGTGTATTATTTTCTGATGATTATATTCATATCTGTACTGTAAAGATAGCCACTCTATTTCCGAGGTGGAAGAGGAAAGGAACTGACTAGTAGTGAGTGGTACAGGGTGACCTCCGCCACGCACCGTACGGCAACTTGCAGGCATCTATTTTGATGTAGACGGATTTGAAATCTAGGCTGACATTGACTAATTATTAGGTTTCAGAATCTTTATGTAACATTGCTCATTCGTGTTATTAGAGTGAACTGCTTGAATTATTACTGCACAAGAAAGGTAAAAATCTTTATATTTAATACCCTGTCAGTCACCGTTCTTAATATCGATTCCACGAACAACCTTCCGCCGTTCAAAATAATGTTGTACTGTGTATTATTTTCTTATGATTAAATTCTTATATGTACTGTACAGATAGCCACTTTAATTAAGTTGTGTCCAAAGTTTATTTTCTTTCAATAAATTAGAGCTATTTGTTCAAATGTACAAATGGACACCTGTTAGCTGTGCAAGTTTATGTATCAATAAGCACAATTAATACTTTGGAGAATGTTTACTTAAATAAATGACAAGGGAGCAAATTTGGAAATTTGTGGTAAGTTCCTTACACACTGCTTAATCTAACTTAAACTAACTTACGCTAAGGACAAAACACACACCCATGCCTGAGGGAGAACTCGAACCGCCGGCGGGGATAGTCGCGCGAATCGTGGCAAGGCACCTGAGACAGCACGCCTACCCCGCGCGGCAATAAGGCAGCTTCGTGTTAAATTAATTATCCTATAAGTTCTATTTTCAAATCTAAATACGACATTATTTTGTAAAAAGTGTAAAATGTTTTCGGTTTATAAATAACGAAAGAGTGCACTGCGCTTGTGATGCTATGGCTCTGAATACAGCAACTTCCACGAACAACGTATATATAATTCGTTAATATCGATCATTACTTAATGCTCAAAAACGAGCTAAACCATTCACATTTACTTACTATTTTGTAGTTATTGCTGTCAGCAACTCCCGGTCTCTATGCCGTCCATTGTTCCGAGAAAATTAAATCTCAGGAACGAAGATCTAACTATATTCAGTCAGCGATCTAGCATTAACCCTTTTCCTCATTCTTTGATCGGAATAATTTATTACTTTTTTAAAAGTATTCTATCAGTGAAATCAAGAAAATATATTTTTTCTCTTATCTTCATCCTTCTTTTCACTGATCAAAATAAATATTTTTAAATCTATCACTGCTATTCTTGATTTTAATTTTCTTTAATATTATTAGCTCCTAGTGCTACTTGGATATCAGTATTAAAGAATATCTCTATTATGCTTCATTTCGAAACGTAGCCATTTTTAGTGAAATATCGTACTTTACTCTTTCCCATTACTATTCTTATGTTAACTGGCCTTTTATTTCCAAATAGATTTGAAGTTTGCAATTTTTATCTTTTTTCTTTTAATTTCCATAACGAATGTTGTTTATTTACCACAAACAAATACATACAGCACGTCACTACGGATGAGTGCCTGGGATCCCACGAATACTAGTACTAAACTGGTTTACTGAAGAAAACGGAGTATCTATATACGTTCGTAGGCTTCCACTGCTAGTGTCGTTTTGAATAAAATAATTTTGGGCGGTAGGCGGCGTCATTGTTAAAGACTAAGGCAACTAAACTGACGACGTTTCTATCAAGTTGCCACGTTACTCCTCAGTGCAGATAAACGCTCTGAGAAGGACCGCAGTAAGTCGGTTGAAATGTCGTCAATTTAGTTGCCTTAGTGTTTTACAATGACGCGACCTGCCACCCAAAATTATTTTATTCAAAAAAATCCTAATTGCCATATCCACTTTGACTCTAAATGAACATGATTAATCAAAGCTCTGGCTCTTCATGCGCTGGCGTCTACTCTTTTCTTCTTCCCCAGTTGTTACCATTAAATGGACAGTTGTCGCAGATATCTCTGAAGTGAGTACTATCGTTATCCGTGATTCACATTACAGGTTCCTTTGGAGCGTGTTACCTATGCTGTATCTCAAATTTCAGAAGTGACAGAACTATTTATCTAGGGCCTGTCCCACAAATTTAAATAGATTTAGCACATGAATCGTCCCAACACCTCAGCGCTACGACACACTATAACCCATAATATTCAGAACCTACTCTCCACTGCGTGGGTTGTTCTGTGCACGTTACTAGTTTCGAAAACTGGAACAAAATCGGAACCTACGCCGACTCCGAAAAGCAACAATTCAAACCTCAATCAAACACGTAATATTCACGATAATACAGCTTCACGTTTAAAGACCGAGTTAGGATTTAAGCCAGCCCTACACACTCTAGCATAGCTCCAAAGTGGCACAAGATCCGCCACTAAGTTCCACACTTTAAATGAACTATTCTTCTGACGATATCCTCTGGAACCTGAATAAAACCTTATCTAATTATCTACTGTCAGTAATAGAATCAGTAGTTCCAGTGGGAATTCAATCCTCGCTATAAACTGGCCAGAGCAGGGTAGTACCACTCCAAACCGACTATGTTCAGAGCGACGTATGCGTACTTAGCTCTGAGCAAACTTGAACTGCGGTGTTAAGATCGAATCCGCTATTTCCGTTGACCAGTTTATCATGGACTCGTATCTCGACAGCCTCTTTAAAGATCGAATCCCAGAACCCGTTCCCCCTGCACAACAGGTTTGTTTGTTATAAATCAAACATATGGATTTTCTTGAGGCTGCGTTTCGCAACTGGAGATTTCTCCGTTTGGCCAGGCGAACGTTCCTTATGCGATCTGAGCAGTGCTGCAACATACATCGCTGCTTCTGGCCGACGTACTGCTTGCCACACTCGCCGGTCGGTGTGGCCGTGCGGTTCTAGGCGCTTCAGTCTCAAACCGCGTGACCGCTGCGGTCGCAGGTTCGAATCCTGCCTCGGGTATGGATGTGTGTGATGTCCTTAGGTTAGTTAGGTTTAAGTAGTTCTAAGTTCTAGGGGACTGATGACCACAGATGTCAAGTCCCATAGTGCTCAGAGCCATTTGAACCATTTTTGCCACACTCGCAGCTGATGCTGTAGACTCCAGGTATCTATATTAGAGTAGTTGGAGCCATTATTCTGAATAAATGAATAACGATAGCTCACTTCTAACAACAGTTTAATTCTTCATCTCTGCCGTTGCGCTGTGGAATAGCGGCCAGGCGCTGGTTGTGCGTCATCTTTGCCACCTGCAATCCTGGACGGCTAAAATCATTGCCTCCATCTGAGACGGCAGCTTCCAGTCTCCACACGGTCTACCTTTCTATACAACAATATACAGGCAACACAACTGTAACATCATAATAAACTGTCCTATAATACACAAGTTGCAGCTACACATTTGGCTATAAAGCTGTCCTAAGAATGGTTGGTTGGTTGATTTGGGGGAGAGGATCAAACAGCGAGGTCATCGGTCCCACCGGATTAGCGAAAAATGGGTAAAAAAGTAGGCCATGCCCTTTCAAAGGAACCATCTCGACTTTTGCCTGAAGCGATTTAGGGAAATCACGGAAAACATAAATCAGGATGTCTGGACGTAGGTTTGAACCGTGGTCCTCCCGAATGCGAGTCCAGTGTGCTAAATACTGCGCCACTTCGATCGGCCAGAAATGAGGTGAAGTCACAACTGACCAGTAACCCACTGCGCAAAATATTTCATGGCACGTTACGGTATCCAAGAAATATCAGCTTCCTTTTTCTAGTGGTTCAAATGGTTCAAATGGCTCTGAGCACTATGGGACTTAACATCTATGGTCATCAGTCCCCTAGAACTTAGAACTACTTAAACCTAACTAACCTAAGGACATCACACACATCCATGCCCGAGGCAGGATTCGAACCTGCGACCGTAGCAGTCGCGCGGCTCCGGACTGAGCGCCTAGAACCGCTAGACCACCACGGCCGGCTTTCTAGTGGTCTCTTAGACCCTCTCCACATTCTTTATTGCTCCGAAATTTTCAGACGGCCTCAGCCTTAATTTTTCGTAGTATTCTCCTTTCCAGGATATACAAATTTTCTAGAATGTAGTTCATCGAGAGAGATTCACTGGTGTACAGACTTTCTGTCATAGTTTCGCGTCGCCGAATATACGGTTTTTCGCCGTAAAACTTCTGAGTCAGCTTTTATTATCTCTCCACGTTTGAGCTCCGTTCGCCAATCGTAGATTTTTCCAATCTGTTTTCTTGTATGGTCCCATAGAGGTACTTCAGTTTCTTTGCCCTCGTACTCTGGACTCTCTATGTTTCAAGGAATTTCGGTTCATATTTACATTTAGTGTTGAATTTGATTTTTTCTGTTGATATCCTCACCCGTGTTCTGCTGGCAATCCTTTCTTGGACGTCGACCTGGATGGTCGCTTCCTCTGGACTTTCCGAGATTACCGCGAAGTCATCTTCAAAGTACACCGGACATGTTCCTTTATTTTCAAGCTCTGAATTCCAAATGGTCATAGATTTTTCTAAAACATAGTTTGAAACTCTATCTGAGTGCTCATGTAAGATTCTGAACCCGTGTGATTACGAACCTGATTTCAGCCCTGAAATATACCCCAAGGCACTGAATAATACAGGATGAATGTTCACTCTGCAGCGGAGTGTGCGCTGATGTGAAACTTCCTGGCAGATTAAAATTGTGTGTCGGACCAAGACTCGAACTCGGGTCCTTTGTCTTTCGCGAGCATGTGTTCTACCATCTGAGCCACCCAAGTACGACTCACGACCCGTCCTCACGTCCGACTCACAGTTTTAATCTGACAGGAGGTTTCGTATCAGCTCACACTCCGCTGCAGAGGGAAAATTCATTCTGGAAACACCGCCCAGGCTGTGGCCAAGCCATGTCACCGTAATATCCTTTCTGCAAGGTCTGCAGGAGAGCTTCTGTGAAGAAGAGGTACTGGTGGAATTACAGCTGTGAGGATGGGTTGTGAGTCGTGCTTGTGTAGCGTAGGTGGTAGAGCACTTGCTCGGGAAAGGCAAAAATCCCGAGTTCGATTCTCGGTCCGGCACACAGTTTCAATCTTCCAGGGAGTTTCACTGAATAAGACTCGTAATAATAATGCAATCTGACTTTAACTTATATGTTTCGAAGGTGGCTACACTTATGCAAAGCGCAACGAGAAAGGGGAAGGAGGAATTACTCGAAAGTAGCACAACGCAGTTTTGAAGTAGAACATCGACCGCAAACATCATACCTACCTTAAGCTGTATTGAAGTTGAATCTCATAGAGTTGGTTTGTGCAGGACAAATGTTTTTTATCATCTGTGCCTTACACAATATAATATCCTGAAAATCGACGGTATATGTTCAGGAAACAGTAATTTACGATGATGCCTTCACTGTCCACACACATCTAGAAAGAACTACATTTGCGATGCCTAACATGAACTACTGAAATTTCTTATGGAAGATGAATGAGCTCCGTTGGCATACAGTAGAGTCTCGTTATTCCGAAACCCGCTATTCCGAAAATCTGCCTATTCCGTACACACCGGTTTTTTAACTTAAAAACAGGAGAAATCGTACATTTATTATTAAACAAAAAAGTTAAATAAAGACGTACATAGACCCTAAGTTTGATGAAAACGCCTGAAACTATATTGTAATGAAAGCTCGTTACTTACAGTACAGTACATACAGTAAATGTCGGATCCATTTATACAGTTCTGTGGAATTATTTTTAATAACTACTAAACACAAAAAAACATCCAATTTACATACACTTAAGAAGCCAGTCCTTTCTGTCTGACAAAGAACACTGAATCGACATGAGGATGTAATGTTCCGCCATCGCCGCTGGAACGTAACATCATTTGGTGTTGATGAAGCGTGCTGTTCGACGTAGCGTAAGGCGAGGTCGAGAGCATTTGCCGCGTCTGTGTTGATGTGAGTTCAGTTTGAGCGTTCGACTCGCCCTCACTTCCCTCAGAGTCGACGTGAACCGATTTTATTTATTTAATCGTATGGCTAGGGCCCCCCACCGGGCAGGCCGTTCGCCGGGTGCCCGTCTTTCAATTTGACGCCACTTCGGCAGCCTGCAGTCGATAAGAATGATCGGATGATGACGAGGACAGCACAACACCCAGTCCCTGGGCGGAGAAAATTCCCCGACCCAGCCAGGAATCGAACCCGGGCCCAGAAGATTGACAGTCCGTCACGGTGACCATTCAGCTACCGGAAGCGGACATGTGAACCGATGACCCCTGCACCATTGCTGCGATGTCTTCGTTTCCTTACTCCTGGTGCCGTTGACGTTAACAGCAGTCCACTCGTCAACACGGCTTTCTTCTGTGTCTTCGCAGCCAGGGATTTTCTTGACTAGTAGAAGAAGGTACCAGTCTTTCGCTGGTGCAAAAGTTCTTTCAACAAATTCCAATGTAGGTCAGAGATTTTTTCCATGATTTTTATAATTCGCCTTTAGTGGCGTTAATCCAAGCTTCAGCCAATCAGTAAATCACATCTTTCATTGTAATTTTCTTAAGTTTCTACAGGATTGAGATTTCATTTTGATCGTCTACTAGTAAAGTGCGAAGCAGCATTTTTCTGTATTTTTTTAATGGTCTGCAATACACCCTGGACCATAAATTGAAGAGCTGAAGTTACATTCGGTGGCAGAAAAGGTGCTTTAATGTCTTCACAAACAACTCAATCTGGAAACATTCCCTAGGCTGTGGCTAAGCCATGTCTCCGCAATATCCTTTCTATCAGGAGTGCTAGTTTTGCAAGGTTCGCAGGAGAGCTTCTGTAAAGTTTGGAAGGTAGGAGACGAGATACTGGCAGAAGTAAAGCTGTGAGGACGGGGTGTGAGTCGTGCTTGGGTAGCTCAGATGGTAGAGTACTTGCCCGCAAAAGGCAAAGGTCCCGAGTTCGAGTCTCGGTCCGGCAGACAGTTTTAATCAGCCAGGAAGTTTCATATCAGCGCACACTCCACTGCAGAGTGAAATTCTCATTCTGGGAACTTTGGTTTCTTCTGGGTAGGGCGAAGCATCATCTATACACGTCAGAGCATGATTAGGCAATCCATTTTCTCTATTGAACGCAGTCACTTTAGGGTTAAATCAGTGCTCGAACCATTCCTTAAACAAGTCGCGCTCTATCTGAACTTTTTTTTTATTCTTATAATACACAGGAAGTGAGCTGATGTTAACGTTTTTGGACCCTCGGATTTTCGCCGATTTGACTATTACCATCAGTGGAAATTTGTTCGTTGCCGAGGCGTTGCTGCAAGCTAAGGCAGTTAGAGATTGTTTGTCCATTTTAATCCTTGGGACACGTTTCTCTTCTTGCGACGCAAGACTTTGGGTAGGCAAAGCCTTAAAATTCAGTCCGGTTTCAGTCGTGTTGTAAATTTGCTGCGGTGAACAGTTTTGAGGAGAAACAAGTTCTTTAAATTCTTTTAGGTAATTTGCAGCTGCTTCTTTGTCAGCTGACAGTTACTCCCAAGCAATAGTGAGCTGTCTAATTTCGTGTCTTTTCTCCCAACGATCCGAAAAAAACCACAGCCAGCTGAAAATGATCGGTCACTATCTATGAGCTTGTTCAGTTGAAAAGCCTTTTCTTTTACCAAAGCACCAGTGATGGGGATTCCTTTCTGTCTGCTTTGAGTGAACCGCAAGAACAAGGCCTCGTCAAGTTTTTCATGTGAAAACACAGTCGTTTTTTTCCGCTTTTCGAGGGTTATTTCATTTGAAGCAGAACAAAACTGCTCAATTTTAACGCGACTTTTTTGCAGTTACTAATCGTTGCTTTTCCGACACCGCTTTTTTTTTGTTTTAAGTGTGAGTCCCTCCACGCTCCTACAAGCACGGTGACCAACTCAAAAGGTCTACTATCACCTCTGCATTGTTAGTATTTAAAATCGAGGAGAACGCAGGAGGGAGGAACTGAGATGTTATCCATACGTCTGGGTAAGATTACCCATTAATACAGGCGCATCTGGGTGTTAGAGGTGGTCGAAAAAGCTTGACAGAATCAAGCTTGAAAGAAGAGCGGTTTAAAGGGGAGAGGGGAAAAAAGTGCGAATACAAGCGCCAAGGGAAAGAAAAACCTCTGCGACAGTGTCAGGTTGGGCAGTAAGGGCAGTAGTGATTTCTTGCTATCTGCGACAGATCGTGCAAGGTAAGGTTATGTTAGTGGTTGGGTATCATGCATCAGTACCATAGAAGCAATGCCAGATTGTCATAGAATGGTCAGTCCTGTCGAGGAGGTGAGCGCTGCCGCTGCTGGCGTCGACGATGTCTCAGGGGCCAGCTGCTGCTGCTGCTGCTGCTCCTGTAACACAGCCATGTCGTTGTAAGTTTGTCTGTTCGATGGTCCTCAAAGGAACTGGCAGTGTGATATGTGTTGGGAGTTTGTTTGTGAGTCGTGTGTGGCTTCCCTGCGATTGCCAGTTCTCATGGCAGAGGCTCAGCCAGCAAGCTAGTCAGTGGCTGATGTGCAGGGGCTCGCCTCATTCTGTCGTTTAGTAGTTACGAAGTTACCATAGATGGTTAGTCCCTAAGGAGTGTCTTTGGGCGCTTGTGTTTCCATCTATGGTTCTGATCGTAGTTGCCCAGGTGTAGGATATTAGGATTGTTCGAGTGACTTGACTTCTTGTACAGAGTTTTTTGAATACCTCCTGGAGAGTCTCCAGTCGGTATTCTCGGTGAAGGTCTGCTGTCCGCGTGTATCGGGGAGCATTGCTTATGATACGTAATATCTTGTTCTGTATTTTCTGGAGGCGGTCCAGGTGTGTGGACGCCACATATCCCCAGACAGGTGCTGCGTATGTCATCAGCGGTCAAATCATTGTCCTAGACACCCTCCTATTCAGTGTACTATTCCTGTTGAGAATAGGATAGAGTTGTTTGAGCCTCGAGTTTGCCCTGTTGGTCATGTATTGTATGTGGTCCCCCCGTGTACGCTTCCGGAATAACCAAACACCGAGGTATCTGACTTTCGAAGTGAAGCGTATTGGGCTTGGGGGATATGCTACAACCCTACCACTGCTTCCCTTTCATGTCCCTCGACTCTTACAACTGCCACCTGGTTTCTGTACAAATTGTAAATAGCATTTCGCTCCCTGTGTTTGACCCCTGCCAACATCAGAATTTGAAAGAGAGCATTCCAGTAACATTGTCAAAAGCTTTCTGTAAGTTTACAAATGCTAGAAATGTAGGTTTGCCTTTCCTTAATCTATCTTCTAAGATAAGTCGTAGGGTCAGTATTGCCTCACGTGTTCCAACATTTCTGCAGAATCCAAACTGATCTTTCCCGAGTTCGCCTTCTACCAGTTTTTCCATTCGTCTGTAAATAATTCGTATTATTTTTTTGCAGCCGTGACTTATTAAACTAATAGTTCGGTAATTTTCACATCTGTCAACACATGCTTTCTTTGGGAATTGAATTATTATATTCTTCTTGAAGTCTGAGGGTATTTCACCTGTCTCATACATCTTGCTCACCAAATGGTAGAGTTTTGTCAGGATTGGCGCTCCCAAGGCTATTAGTAGTTCTAATGGACTGTTGTCTACTCCTGGGGCCTTGTTACGATTTAGGTCTTTCAGTGCTCTGTCAAACTCCCCCATTTCATCTTCATCTACATCCTCTTCCATTTCCATAATATTGTCCTGAAGTACATCGCCCTTGTATTGACCCTCTATATACTCCTTCCACCTTTCTGCTTTCCCTGCCGGCCGGTGTGGCCGTGCGGTTCTAGGCGCTTCAGTCTGGAACCGCGTGACCGCTACGGTCGCAGGTTCGAATCCTGCCTCGGGCATGGATGTGTGTGATATCCTTAGGTTAGTTAGGTTTAAGTAGTTCTAAGTTCTAGGGGACTGATGACCACAGATGTTAAGTCTCATAGTGCTCAGAGCCATTTGAACCGTTTTTCTGCTTGCCCTTGTTTGCTTAGAACTGGTCTTCCATCTGAGCTCATGATATTAATACTAGTCGTTCACTTTTCTCCAAAGGCCTCTTTAATTTTTCTGTAGGCAGTATTTATCTTACCCCTGGTGATATACGCCTCTACAACCTTACATTTGTTTTCTAGGCATCCCTGCTTAGCCATTTTGCACCTGCTGTCGATCTCATTTTTGGGACGTTTGTATTGCTTTTTGTCTGATTCATTTACTGCATTTTTATATTTTCTCCTTTCATCAATTACATTCAATATATCTTCTGTTACCTAAGGATTTCTACTAGCCCTCGTCTTTTTACCTACTTGATCCTCTGCTGCCTTCACTATTTCATCTCTCAAAGCTACCCATTCTTCTTCTACTGTATTACTTTCCCCCATTCTTGTCTGTCATTCTTAATGCTCTCCCTGAACTCTCTACAACCTCTGGTTCTCTCATTTGTAAGACGTCGTGGTCTCCTGACCTTCATTTGTCAGCAGCGAGCGGCACAGGCAGCAGTCATCGCAGCTTATGGTATTGTGCATTACAGCTCTTGCGAGCGCCATATTTCCTCCACAGCAGTACACTTCACTGCATTTCACACGCGACAGCCTCGACCAAACCTAGCAACATTCTAACGGATAATTATTCAAGTTGAGTAGGCACGGCTCTCAGCCATTCTGCCAAGTCAATAACTTTGTATAGAAATTTCATTAGCGAATCCTATCTTTAAGAGGTAACTTCACATTCTGAAAAGAACCCAGAAATAACTTGTTTAGTTCATAACTAAAAGTGCCATTGTGATTTCTCAGAATTAAAAAAAAAAATATTATTCGTTAGTTTCATGTTTTTCTTACACTAACTAGCACTACTCCAGTACCCAAGTATCCCACTAGTTACGTAAGAAATTTTGTGAATTTTTGTATCATTTCCTTACAGCGGACGACTCCAGAAGATATTTATTGCTGAACGTTTTTCAGGCATTTCTATTTAGAACGTTAGGAGCGTCTGTCTGACTTCTGTAGTAGTGTGGGGGTGGAAACTGCATCTTGCAGGAGCCAAAGGGTAAAGAGTACATCTCAGATTAATCCGTTGCGCAGAATGGCAGAATACCACCCACACTCTCACACAGTTTATGCAGGTCCCATCTCCTTAAATTCCCAACTTTTGGCAGCTTCTTCAGTTTTAATCTACAGTTCATAACCAATAGATTGTGGTCAGAGTCCACATCTGCCCCTGTAAATGTCTTATAATTTAAAACCTGGTTCCTAAATCTCTGTCTTACAATTACATAATCTGTCTAAAACCTTTCAGTGTCTCCATGCCTCTTCCATGTGTACAGCCTTCTTTCATGATTCTTGAACCAAGTGTTAGCTATGATTAAGTTATGCTCTGTGCAAAATTCTAGCAGGCCTCTTCCTCTTTCATTCCTTACCCCCATTCCATATTCACCTATTACTTTTCCTTCTCTTCCTTTGCCTACTATCGAATTCCAGTCACCAATGACTATTAAATTTTCGTCTCCCTTTACTATCTCATCATACATTTCATCAATGTCTTCGTCATCTGTGGAGCTAGTTGGCATATATTCTTGTACTTCTGTGGTAGGTGTGGGTTTCGTGTCTATAGTGGCTACAGTAATGCGTTCACTATGCTGTTCGTAGTAGCTTACCCGCACTCCTATTTTTTTATTCATTATTAAATCTACTCCTGCATTATCCATATTTGATTTTTTATTTGTAACCTTGTATTTACCTGAGCAGAAGTCTTGTTTCTCCTGCCACCGAATTTCTCTAATTCCCACTATATCTAATTTTAACTTATCCATTTCCCTTTTTAAATTTTCTAGCATACTTTCCCAATTAAGGGATCTGACATTCCACGCTCCGATCCGTAGAACGCCAGTTTTTTTCTCCCGATAACGACGTATTCCTGACTATTCCCCGCCCATAGATCCGAACTGGGGACTATTTTACCTCTGAAATATTGTACCCAAGAGGATGCCATCATCATTTAACCATACAGTAAAGCTGCATGTCCTCGGGAAACAATACGGCGGTTGCTTCCCATTGCTTTCAGCCCTTCGCAGTACCAGCACAGCAAGGCCGTTTTGGTTAATGTTACAAGGCCAGATCAGTCAATCATCCAGACTATTTTCCTTGCGACTACTGAAAAGGCTGCTGCCCCTCTTCAGGAACCACACGTTTCTCTGGCCTCTAAACAGATACCCCTCCATTGTGGTTTCACATACAGTACTGCTACCTGTATCGGTGAGACACGCAAGCCTCTCCACCAACGACAAGGTCGATGGTTCATGGGGGGGGGATGTCAGGTAATACCCCAAAAGTGCATGAGAAATGTTGAGCTTATAATGTCACAAGAAAACGCAGTTCGATCACACGCAGCGGTTTGTCTCGTGGATCTTACCGTCCCCGGTAGAGGGCAGTGCTAACACCTTTTGTTGATGTGATCTGCTGCAAACGTACGACTTAGGAACTGGGGACTAGAAATGACGGAGAGACTTCGTCTCCGCCGTAGCCCGCAGTGGTACTCAACCTCACAACAGGCTACAGCACTACAGCAGTCCACTCACCCCACCGCCACCCCGCACCGAACCCAGGTTTAATGTGCGGCTCGGCTCCCAGGGGACGCCCCCTGGAACATCTCACACCAGACGAATGTAACCCCAATGTTTGCGTGGTACAGTAATTCTGATGTACGCGTACGTGAAGATTGTATTTGCGCAGCAATCGCCGACATAGTGTAACTGAGGCGGAATAAGGGGAATCAACCCGCATTCGGTGAGGCAGATGGAAAACCGCCTTAAAGACCATCCACAGACTGGCCGGCACACCGGACCTCGACACTAATCCGCCGGGTGGTTTCGTGTCGGGGACTGGCACGCCTTCCCGCGTGGAAAGCAGTGCCTTAGACCGTACGGCTAACCGGGTGGGCCAAAGTTGTTCTTATTTTATGTTTCTTTTCTTTTGTTCCTTCTTGTTTTGCTTACGGACTTTATTTACGAAAGAAAACGAAGGTCGTTTACTGGTGGCGACGCATTCCGGAAGTTTATGCTCATTTATTTGTGACGCAATACCGTTGGATTTTGATCTACTGTACTCTGCAATAAACCAGCGAAGGCCGCGAGACCGGTGAAAAAAATTGTAAATCTTACCTCAATGTAAACCCATTACTGTCTAATGCAGTGAAAGTAATACAGCCTGTCATACTGCAGACTCGAACCCTAAGCCGCACGCTATCGAGTCGGCCGGAAGCACACCGACGTGAATACTGGACTTGGGAAGGGACTACCAGGTACGACACACCGATAGGCTCAACTGCTGCACGTGCGGTGAGGTGCGCCATCTGGCGACGTCACATGTTCAACAATAAGTCATCCACTTTTGGAGCATTTCCCGACATGTGCGTCCCTGTGTGTCTTACGTTAAATTACTTGGCTCCGCGTCATCTATGTCGCTTCAGGATTTTAAACGTTAATGAGAACCACTTTTATAGAAAAATTTGCGTTCACTGCCACTTAACTGAGCACTTTCGATGAAGCTAGTCACAGTGTAAGGACAATTTTGGTGACGAGAAACAGGTTCGTTCTAATACTCCTTGGCAAACAGTTACATTGAGATGCTAACAGTCCCATTAATTTAGTGAGAAGATGATGTTTGCGTTGCTCTGGCTCGTATAAAATAGCGTTACATACTCTACAAACAATGTTTTTGCTATGGAACGTTTATTGTCAAAAATACTATAATTTGTGGCTGGTATAAGGATCCTTTGATAGGGAGGACGCAGCATGTTATCTCGGAAAAATAGTGATCGTCTGATGTACACACATCACATCAAAAAAGTTCTGCATAACCTCGTTTCCGGGAGTTCCGGAACCTGTACGGAAATTGGAATAGAGATCAACGTAAGCATCAAATGGTTCAAATGGCTCTGAGCACTATGGGACTCAACTGCTGAGGTCATTAGTCCCCTAGAACTTAGAACTAGTTAAACCTAACTAACCTAAGGACATCACACACATCCATGCCCGAGGCAGGATTCGAACCTGCGACCATAGCGGTCTCGCAGTTCCAGACTGCAGCGCCAGAACCGCGCGGTCACTTCGGCCGGCGTAAGCATCATTTCCGCCCTTTTTATTGCTCATGGAAACCACACATTGAATGTCCAAATAACTTACGGGTTTGCTGCTGGGTGACGTCGTCGAACACCGCCGATATTTCGACAGGAGCACACCCTGCCATTCTCAAGGCACAAATGCAAGGAGGAAGAAATGTGCAAGGAAATTTAATACCTCGGTTCACAGTGGAGAAACAAGGAAGATATCACACACAGAACAAGTGTCAACACAAAGATAACCAACATCAGAAATATCGATAGTTACTGTTACTCAACAGGTGAGGTAGCACTAATTCTGTCCCTCTGTTTTTTGATGAGAGACAGAGCCGGTTTCCAAGCAGCATTTAAACAAAATCCACCATCTCTGTTAATAAGGTTGCTTGATAGTTTGATTTCAACAGCTTTCTTGATAACACTATCCCAATACCTGGACGTGCAAGCCACAATCTCTGTGTTGTTGTCATCCTATGGAATGAACCAGCTGGTCTTTTAAGTTACAATAATTAAATACTTTCACTTAGGAATGGCGGGATGGATAAAAATAGATCAGGAAGCCTACATCGAATTTTTGGATCAAGAAAAGAGACTTACACAAAGTAAAAGATAATAAGACGTTCTAGAGAAGGCTGGAAACAAACAAAAAGTGTCAGAAAAAGTAATCAACGAAATACTCTAAAAACAGGTAGACACAATAGAAGATGAAAATCAAGAAATGGGTGTTCGTGTGAAGAAGGGTGTAACGCAGGGTAACAGGTAACTGTCATTGTAAAGTAGTCGTGGAGGACTCAATGCAAGAGGCGAAAGGAAATTTCAGAAGAAGAATAAATGTACCGGGCAGTAATATGCGGGTGAAAAAGTGCGACAGAGCTATTCTGATTGCAAGTATGGAACTCCAGGACACTGCTGAATGGAGCTTACAGTTTTTACTTAGTCTTTGAGTTTAAGTTAATGAAAACACAGACAGAGGAGAACAGCATCTAGCTAAGCTACATGTATGGGTAAGACAGATAAAGCGAATTCGCTTATCCGGGAATCAGGAATACACGAGATGGTGATGTACGGGGCACAGCAGAAGTATACTGACGCAGGTGAAAAAAGTTCCTCACAATAGAGCACTAAGACAGATTAAGAATAGGGGAAGAAGCTTTTGAATCTGTTAATTTGCAGTACAGCGTTTGTGATACTGAAGCTGGTTTACTGATGAGATCAGAGAAGAAATTGGGAGAATTTGAAATGTAGCGCAACAAAAGAACTTTGGCAATTCAGTAGAAAGACAAACTGCTTTATGGAAATACCATAATACGAAAAGTCAATGCGAAACCACTATCACACGATGGGGTACATTACTTAGATTTTAGCTATGGCATTCAGGGATAGTTCAGTTGGCACTGGAAGAAACGTTAGGGGAAATTATTTGGACCTACACAGAGATTATTAAGTTTATTCGACTGTAGAAGTGTCAAAGAAGTGAAGTCTAGTATATTAAAACTTCATGCATGATGCGGCCATTTTTAACGCATCTCAGTATTTATGACGTAATATCTCCTGATCTACTTGTCATAATTATATAATTTTGTAGGTACATTCAGCGGCATATGTGGACGGCGTGTGCAAAATGTGTTGCAAACAGAGGTAATGGCAAAGAGGTAATAAATTTAAACGTCATGGACAATGTGGCAGTTTTTCACTAATCTCAGTGTTTGTGACGTCATATCTCTGCAACTATGTGTGGTACAATGATATAATTTTTAGATGCATTTAGCGGAATATGTGGGTACTGTTTAGGAAATGTATTGTGAATGGGGTTAGAAGCACAGACGTAATAAATTTAAACGTCATGCGTGATGCAGCAGTTTTTTCACATCTTCTCAACCATGATAGGTAGGTGGTTCTTATCCCCTGCTGCGATTGTTGTCTGACAGAAAGTTATGTTTGTAGCAAATTTGGTTGAAATCGGACCCGTGTTTTAGGAGGAGATGTGGAACATACAGACATACACATACATAAATTTTTGTAATGAAAGAAGAGAGAGAGAGAGAGAGAGAGAGAGAGAGAGAGAGTGAGAGACAGAGAGAGAGAGACAAAGATAGATAGTGACAGAGAGAGATACAGAACGCAGCATGTCATTGTCAATGGAGAGAAGTCTTCAAGTAAGAGTGATTTCAGGTGTGCCGCAGGGGAGTGTCGTAGGACCGTTGCTATTCACAATATACATAAATGACCTTGTGGGTGACATCGGAAGTTCACTGAGGCTTTTTGCGGATGATGCTGTGGTATATCGAGAGGTGGTAACAATGGAAAATTGTACTGAAATGCAGGAGGATCTGCAGCGAAATGACGCATGGTGCAGGGAATGGCAATTGAATCTCAATGTAGACAAGCGTAATGTGCTGCGAATACATAGAAAGAAAGATCGCATATCATTTAGCTACAATATAGCAGGTAAGCAACTAGAAGCAGTTAATTCCATAAATTATCTGGGAGTAGGCATTAGGAGTGATTTAAAATGGGATGATCATATAAAGTTGATCGTTGGTAAAGCAGATGCGAGACTGAGATTCATTGGAAGAATCCCAAGGAAATGCAATCCGAAAACAAAGGAAGTAGGTTACAGTACGCTTGTTCGCCCACTGCTTGAATACTGCTTAGCAGTGTGGGATCCGTACCAGATAGGGTTGATAGAAGAGATAGAGAAGATCCAACGGAGAGCAGCGCGCTTCGTTACAGGATCATTTAGTAATCGCGAAAGCGTTACGGAGATGATAGATAATCTCCAGTGGAAGACTCTGCAGGAGAGACGCTCAGTAGCTCGGTACGGGCTTTTGTTGAAGTTTCGAGAACATACCTTCACCGAGGAGTCAAGCAGTATATTACTCCCTCCTACATATATCTTGCGAAGAGACCATGAGGATAAAATCAGAGAGATTAGAGCCCACACAGAAGCATACCGACAATCCCTCTTTCCACGAAAAATACGAGACTGGAATAGAAGGGATAACAGATAGAGGTACTCAAGGTACCCTCCGCCGCACACTGTCAGGTGGCTTGCGGAGTATGGATGTAGATGTAGATGTAGACACAGAGAGAGAGAGAGAGAGAGAGAGAGAGAGAGAGAGAGAGAGAGAGAGGGAGGGAGTGAGGGAGGGAGGGGGGGAGGACAGAAAAAAGATGGAGATGGTCTTACAAATATTCACGAATTTGCTATATATTCCTTTTACGAAACTCGAAACAGATTTATCTCTTTAATGCCTCTTCAGAGTAGTAACAGTTGTAATCCTGGACTCTTCTTACTAGACAATATGAAGTAAATACACAGTGAATTTTGTTTTAACGTACCTATATTATCAGTGCTATAGGTGAAAAGCTTAAATGACTGTAGATAAGTTGATTTATTAAGAGACTTATGAAATGTTACGGATATGTCGTTAGGAGATAGTATTATTTTCCTGTGTGTTAGCTCCTTCTCAGTTAAGGCAGTGGTTTGTCGTGGCCTGTTGCAGCTGCTGAATGCGTCCTACTCGTGCTACGCGCTGTTTCGCCAGGTTAACAGCCGCTAAGGAGCCCCGCCACAGCCGACATTACTATCAACGCTAGACTCAAGAGCAACAGAAGGCAACAACAGCGAATGTTGTCAGTTCATCTGCATCAAAACTAGCGGTGTAGAAAAATTTGAGTGTGTGAATTAATATGATGGCAGCATTCCTGATTTGTATTTGTTCGAGTAGAGCATTCTTATCCTGTGTTCCTTGACTGTTCTATGTTACTTTAGTATGAATTCTCTGGATAGACATAGAAGTCAGTCGGTGTTATACTGAACGTGAAACATTTCAGCTTTATTCATAAGAAAATAAACTCTGTACCACTAACAAGTGATGCTGCATATCTTAAAGTGACTACTGTTGTATAAAACCATCCAAATGTGTATGGTGACCTGATAATCACAAATTTTATTTACATAAATAAAAGAGCAAGCTAAAACGAGCAAAGTTATTATATTCGTCAGCAAGACAACACAAAACCATGGGGCAAGCCAATTTAATTCAAGATTTGTGGCATTGAATGTACCAAATTTTCAAACATTAATGACCCATTAAACTATGATGAGTTCCTTTCCATAACTTTTTGTATTACCAAAAGAACTTAAAATTACAGGAATCGTCTTACCTGAGTCCATGATACCAATGGAAAGAAATACTGTGTGAGGAACACTTTATTTTCGTGATTAGAGGCCTCAGGTTTAAATGCGTTTTATTTCTGCCTTACTGGGACCATACACTGAGGTGTCTTCAAGATTTTTAAAAGTTAGAGAATTACTTGAAATAAACACTCAAGTGCAACAACAGAAACTTTCATGTATAAAAAGACACTGAACAATAAATTAGTCAGCCTCACAAAACATCAGGCTACCACTTAACAGAGTCTTCAGCTGTGATAATGGCCTTAATTTAGCGAGAAAGATAGTCTAAAAGTTTCTTCAGATGTGTCATGTCCTGCTGAAGCCAATCATTGATAGGTCCAGTAGATACATTGTGTTATCAAGATTTTGATCTCTACGTTTAACTTTATGTTTCCACTGTGTGATTGCAGCCAATGACACACATTCTGTACTAAGATGAAATTAATACCTTAAAATTTCATCACTTTAAAGTTTGGCTGGGTCTAAGAAGTCATTAGGAAGCATAACCACCCTCGTTCCTTACCTACACGAATGTGTATTACCACTGTTCATCAACGTGCCATGCAGTCTCCACTGTGTGACAGCTTTATTTGGCATTGCCAATAGAATATGTCAAACGTTTTGCACTGCAAGGTAAAGTTAATACCCTAGCATGGAGTCAGTATAATGTCTAGTTGACTTTGATATAAGCTTTACCCGAACTCAGACGAGTTTTTGTCAGAAAAATTGCTACATTTGGGAGCAATAACACATTATATTAGCAGGGCAATTTAGCCTCCACCTACTGATGCTGTAATTGAAGCTGAAGTCTTACTTAGAGAATTACTCTGTTGGACTAGATTCCTTCTATGTTACCAACTGATCAAAAATTGAGTAAGGTGACTACGCAGGGAAACATAGCTTTCGCAGTAATGCAATAGCAAACATGGCTGCCAATGGCTCCACTTTCCCAGAGGTTTTCGTTATTGGTATGAGCAATCGTAGTTTGAAGTGTGTATATACCAGCATTCGCTGGTGTTAGTCATTCCGATTTTACTGCTGTGCTAAATGCGTTCCAAGTGTGGGGAAATGTACGAATGAGTGGTGAGCTAGCACAAGATGTTGTCAATGCCACTGTTGTGGGAAATGTTTTTGTGTATATTGGTTTATTTAATACATCGTACATAGATCGACTTCAGCTCGTCAAATAAACTATAATTTATTTCATTGTTGTCAATAAGTGAGCTATATGTACTTTGATAAGTAATATATACAATTTAGATATAGAGATGTTTAATTTAAAGGTCCATTGTGCTTGCACAGTGTGGTAAAATAATCAAACTTTGGTGAGCGTCAGTGTGCCTTAACCTGTAAATTTTATCAGTGGTGGCAATACACAGGCTATGTGTATTTTTTAAATCTTACACAACAGTCAAGTTAAGCAGTGCCACGTGCGTTTTGCTCTCAAAATATTATTTATTTTGGCAAGAAATTTTATTTTGGTGCAAAAATGGAATTTTTGTTCACTATCAGAGCTCGGTGGTGCAAAGATATATTGAAGAATCAACTCTCTGTGTGAAAGCTTGTGTCACTATTATCTTTAGCCAAGTACATTTGCATTTTGGAGTTATATTTGGGCATTACCAAAATATGTAGGCAAATGTTACAGTTCATAAAGACCTCACCAAAATGCCTTCTTCCCTTATAAAATGATGCTTGGTCAGTTCGTTTGTATTTTGTTATGTTGCTTGTATTTTATTTCTCTTATTTTTCAGCATTATGATCAGATTTTGATATTATTTAGTACCTGATTATCGAAATATGGTTTGTAGACGTTTTAGAGAGCATTGCCACCATAGTTTCAATTGACAAATGTCACAACGTTCCTCGAAATCTTGTTACTGTGCGAAACCTGGTGTAGCTCTAGATCAAATGTAAGAAGAAGCAATATCAGCCAGTCTATCTCACTGATTATATTTATCTGCCCTTTCCCCCGTAAAATGATGCTTACTGACATATTACTGAAAAGTTCTACATTTTTTTGACATATGATTTAGACATGGGTATACCGTAAGCTACATTCTGAAAGTCCTCTGTTACTATTGTCGACTTCCCTGATTTACGTTTCACATATCTGTTACACGCAAGCAGTCGTCTATTGTAATACATGCAACCACTAATCGATTGTTGTTGTTGTGGTCTTCAGTCCTGAGACTGGTTTGATGCAGCTCTCCATGCTACTCTATCCTGTGCAAGCTTCTTCAGCTCCCAGTAACTACTGCAACCTACATCCTTCTGAATCTGCTTAGTGTATTCATCTCTTGGTCTCCCCCTACGATTTTTACCCTCCACGCTGCCCTCCAATACTAAATTTGTGATCCCTTGATGCCTCAGAACATGTCCTACAAACCGATCCCTTCTTCTGGTCAAGTTGTGCCACAAACTTCTCTTCTCCCCAATCCTATTCAATACTAATCGATTACCCGTGCAGTAACTAATGTTCTGATACACTGGTTTATCTTAACTAAAGTCTTTGAGGTAAGCGGGAATCAGCCTATGAAACTGCCAAGCAGCGGTGAAGGGATTGTGACGTGCAAGTATGATTCACATAGTATTTTCCTTGTTTGTTCTGAATCCCTTCAGTGGTATAATCAGAAAGAAAGCTGCTGTGAAATGTGTGCATAAGGAAGAACAGATTACGCATAGCTGCAGCTAGCGTAGGTATTAGTCGTCATACTGAGAGAATTGTGAACTGCATTTTCTTTGCCAAGGGGTGGCATAAACCACGTAATACTGCCAAACGTTGTGAGCTTAGCGAGCCATATTGAAATATATAGTTCTTAAATTGCAGTTTTCAGTTCACACCGACTAGGCTCATTTTTTGTATGTGGTATATCGATTCATACCTCAAATGAGTACAGAAGTTCTTACTCAACTGATGTTTGCATGCTTTTTGATGGTTTCAAGGATAATTTGTAATTAAAGTATTTGTCCAATAGTGGTGAACGCACCATGTTGTTCATATAACACTAACTCTGATACTGCATGTAAACCAACGTTCATTGGATTTTAATAATCAGAAATTAACATCAAATCTTCAGTCTTTATTTGCTCATTCCATCATCAAATTAAATGGCGTTATATACGCATTTATGTCTCATGTAGCAATGACTTCTGGCTTCAGCATGATAGTTACTTTGATGAGAGTCATTTATCACATAGTACAAACAGTTACAGAAGAACAGCTGATTTGCATTATTCAAGTAGATTGTTTTCATACTCCAGAAGGTAAGTATACTTTGATACCTGCTGACCAGCAGTTATTATCCCATGTACTCATACAACGATGCATGGAAATACTGTACAAATGCTGTATAAATACGAAAATAAATCCTTGTAGTGCTCAGAATTATTGTTGATAGCAAAGATAGTAAAGGTAATCTGGAAGTTGTTCAGGGAATCAAATGTTAGATTAATTTACAAGAAGTTTGTTCATTAAATAGTGATGAATTATTTGAGATGCCAAAATAAATCTTTTGTGCTTAGTACATTTGACGGCGTTGCGCTATCCCTGAAGAGCTGTGATATCACATCATGTTTTTTTTAAACTCACTATTCACGTAATAAACTGGACATCATTATCAGGACAGTCTTGTGTGGAACTCTACGTCTGCTAGCTTAAACATTTTAGATACAGACACACAATTCTTTATATATTTTTATGGGCGTTTTAAATGCGAAAATAATATTGAGGGGGCTTGGTAGTTGGTATCTTCTCCCTAAAATGCTGCTAGTTCACGTTTGTTATTGTACATACTCTTTAGGCGTAGGATGTCATTAATTCCATTCTTTCAATGCTGACAGTAATTCAGACTGGTTAGTTGTTTGTTTACTTGTTAGCTTACCGTAATATTTTAGCCAACATGCTTTTATGTAGTTGTTGACTTAGTCACTCTCATTTTGGTACATCATTTAGACCAAAAAAGGAATGTCACCTACCTCCTTATGATGTTACTTTTTAGCCACAAACAGTGTGGTCGGAAATTTCCGTTACAGACTTCTAGGACTTGTAGAGGGGAGTGAGTACATCGTATTTTGAATAGGAACCCAGCTATGAACACTTGCTCAGTAAGGAAGATGTGTTTCACATTAGCGTAGATGAAAGTATGGGCATAACTCCTCAGGTATGCAATTTAGATCCCACATTTATTGGGCATTTTTTCTCATTTTCGTCCACACTACCACCACTGAAAGATACCAACCCTACGCTCTTCGCAACACAAGCGGTTTTCGTTTATAACTTTCGACTCGTTCGTTTCCGGTACAGGGATCCTTACTTCAAATTAATACATTTATCGTTCTCCATCATCCTAGAAGGTGTGTAACATCATCACAGAATCACCCCGTGTATACATACATTTACAGACAACCGCGCCTATAACTTTGACGCTCTGTAGTCTCGTTGGATGACGTTTCCGGACATGGGTTCCTGTTCAAAATACGATGTACTCACTCTCCTCTACAAGTCCTAGAAGTCTGTAACGGGAATTTCCGACCACCCTGTACAGGGTGTCCCATTCATCTTGACCACCCTAAATAACTGTTTGTCCAGATGCAAACTAGAAAATGTTAAAGCAAATGTTCTTTAGCCACCAGGTGGACATCAATCTGCATGAGTGCCTTCGTTGTAGCTTTGCTTTTTACAGCTATGAACAGCGGTATGATTTTTTAAATGGCACCCTGAATTTTTTCTTCGATAATTCATTTCTTCTCCTAAAGACCTATTCAAAAATGTATCAGAGTGTACTATTCACTGAAACACAAAGTTAATAATTACATAACACAACACTGACGCTTAGTGCAGGTACTAGGGGTAATGGAACACATCCACGTGCTGACGTTGACAGAGGACAAATGTAAACATAAGTAGAATGCACAACCGTCATTCCGTCAACCATCGTCAGTTGAAGAGTTGAGTGAGTAGAATGTACACCAACGAAGAGAAGGTAGAAATGCTACTCAGCTATGGGGAATGTAGGTTAGAAGAACAGTAATTGCAATACTGTTTTCTTATGCACGGGTACATTTAGTACAGTAGTTTAGTCCTTTTAAATACTGTTGTGTAGAGTAGGCATACAGTAAAGGCTGTCCTTCATACAAAATGCATCGACACAACGTTTGTTTTATTGTTGTTGTTGAAGGTAGGCGAAATGCTACGCAGGCAGCGGAACTGTACAGAGAGCGATATCCTGACAAGAACCCACCTTCCCGACGGATGTTTTCTCGTCTTGTAGCGACGCTTCAGGAAGCGGGAAGTTTCAACCCACGACAACGCAATCGTCGTAGCACTCGCACAGACGAAGCTGCCGAAGTTACTGTTCTCGCTTCCGTTGCTGTGAATGCACATGTGAGCACATGACAGCTTGAACACGAGATTGGCATTCCTAAAACCGATGTACATCGTATTCTTACACGTCACCGGTTCCATCGTTACCATGTATACCTACATCCAGAATCGTGTACAGTTCTGTCAGTGGGCACAGCAACATATCGTTGCCAACCCTAACTTCTTCTTCAATGTTCTATTTACCGATGAATGTTCCTTCTCAAAAAAAAGGGCAGGTAAATACAAGGAACATGCATTATTGGTCCAGAGATAACCCACGATGGCTTAGACAGGTGGAACATCAGCGTCAATGGAGAGTTAACGTCTGGTGTGGGATGCTTGGTACTACAATTATTCGCCCTTATTTCATCAATGGTAATCTAAACGGCACAGCATATGCCAAATTTCTCAGACGAATTCTTCCTTCTCTTTTGAATGAAGTGCCGCTAAGAACCAGAATGCTTATGTGGTATCAACACGATGGATATCCAGCACATAAAGCCTTGCGTGCACGTCGTGTTCTGAACCGAAAGTATCCTGCCAGATGGACTGGTCGAGGAGGAACAGTTACTTGGTCTTCTAGGTCTCCTATTTAAATACTCTATGCGATATTAGAACAACTTCAGAGGACATGCAGGGACGTATGCGAAATTGTAATTCTCTTCAGCAGGCAACACTGGAAGCAATAAATAATTCTGAAACTTTCTGGCAGATTAAAACTTTGTCCGGACCGAGACTCGAACTCGGGACCTTTGCCTTTCGCGGGCAAGTGCTCCTGAAAGAATGCTAGTTCTGCAAGGTTCGCAGGAGAGCTTCTGTAAAGGTTGGAAGGTAGGAGACGAGGTACTGGCAGAAGTAAAGCTGTGAGGACGGGGCGTGAGTCGTGCTTGGGTAGCTCAGTTGGTAGAGCACTTGCCCGCGAAAGGCAAAGGTCCCGAGTTCGAGTCTCGGTCCGGCACACAGTTTTAATCTGCCAGGAGGTTTCATACCAGCGCACACTCCGCTGCAGAGTGAAAATCTCATTCTGGAGTAAATAATTCTTTCATTCAACGAGTGCACCAGTGTATTGGTGTCCAGGGTCACCACTTTGAGCACCATTGAATGTTCTACTCACGGACAACGGTACAGGAGAGTCAAAGTCAATTTTGTGTTATGTTTTTACTTGGCTTTCATTTGTTTTCTGACAACTCCAGCAAGTGGACGAGTTTATGGTCTCGGACTCAAAGTCAATGTTGTGTTATGTAATTACGTAATAATGTTGTGTTTCGGTGAATGGTACACTGTGATACATTTTTGAATAGATCTTTAGGAGAAGAAATGAAATACCGAATAAAAAATACTGGATGCCATTTAAAAAAGTCATACCGCTGTTCATATCTCTGTAAAAAACAATGCTACAACTAAGAAAATCATGCTAATTGATGTCCCCCTGACGGTTAAAGAACATTTGCTTGAAATATTTTGTAATTTTCATCTGGACAAACAGCTATTTAGGGTGGTCGAGATAAATGAGACACCAAGATAAATGAGACACCCTGGAATTTAGATGCGAAATATTTAATTTTAGGATTCACTGTATCTTAGACCGAGTATGGTACAGAGATCGAACTATGGAAATTCGCAAGTGCTACTTAACCTACGAGTTCATCGCATTCTCTCTCTCTCTCTCTCTCTCTCTCTCTGTGTGTGTGTGTGTGTGTGTGTGTGTGTGTGTGTGTGTGTTTTGTCGGCGAATGGAAGAAATGTAAGTTACACTCTTTACGTAATTTCTTTACAAATAATTCAGGTCGTTTGGATACTTTCGAACATGGCACCAAAAAATTGAAATCTTTTGGATACTTCTGAACTTACCTAAGAAGGCAGCTCTGGGGCTAAACTGTGATTGGTTGTTTCGTTTTAATGGTCTGTAAAGTACTTGGATGTGAGCGGCTGTTGGGTTTTAATGGCCGCATCCGTTTCAAGAAGCGAGTTGTGGCTGCTGGGATCGTGAATGAAATAGGTAAGGTGAGTGGGTTATCACGTATTGATGACGATGTCATGTGTGTGATTGGTAGCCCTGGCTCTGCATGTTGGTAACTCACAGCTTCAGGCTTCTTTTTTTTTTCAAGGTTGGCGAAGGACCCTGTTTGGTTCCTAATGCCTTATTACTCTTCTAGTCATTCTCATAAGTATATTAATACCTTTAAACCATTCTTTTAATCTCTTCATGGGAGGTGTACTCTCAGATCCTGGGATGCTGTCACATGCTTTTTCCAGACCCACAAACGCCATGTGCATTTCCCTGTTACTTGGTCTAACCTTTTCTAAGGCAGTGGATGATACCCAGACATGATCTAGCATGCTTGACGTCACTTTGTTCCTCTGGGAAACTGTTTACATTCTGTTCAGTCTTTTTTTGGGGATAGTAGAGAAACGTTTTTCTACTGAAGATATTGCACTAATTCCTTTGCAATTTGAACAAGACTTCTTGCCTCCTTTTTAGAGATCTTAACAAAAACCATGTCCCACTCTGTAGAAATATCCTCCCTTTATTCAAAAGAAACCACATGGTCTTAAGTCAGGAGATTGTGAGGCAAGCTTAATGGTCCATCACGACCAATCCTTCGTCCTGGAAACGTCGCATCGAGTTAGTCGCTAAGACTACTCCATGTTGCTGGAAATATCCTGCAAGGCGGGTTTCTAGTGATAGTTCATCAGTGGTGTTCTGCTGCAACATATGTAAATAGACGTCCGAAGTTACTGTTCGTGTAGGGCGCAATTACCCCAGCAGACATTCACTTTGGGGAAGTCACGTTCATGCTCCCGAATGACTCGTGGGTTTTCGGTGGCCGAGAAAATCGTGTTAAGTCGATTCACAAATCCACTTGTGTGACAAGCGCCTTCATCGCCGAATGCCATTACAATCAGAACATCTTGCCGGATATTCATCATTTCAGCTAAAATCTAACAGAATTCCACCCGTCAATGTTAAAGCTTGGGTGACTTGGATGTAGCATGGTCTCATCCCAAGGCCGTTTTCCGAGATGCTCCATGCTATTGTTTGAGGAATTCCTGTTTCTAAACTGCATTTCGAAGGACTCTGTAACACGCTTTCCCGCACAACAGCTATGTTTTGTTCACATTCCCCTGATCTTGGATGATCTGCATTGCCTCGATAGTTGTTAGCAACCGATTCAGTATCCACAAACTTCTTGAAGACGAGGTACACCGTTAAACGGCTTGGTGACTCACGTGAAAATCGCTGTCTAAGCTTTTCACGGACACTTCCATCAGGCCTGCTGCGTATCTTATTTGCTCCAGTGTTAATTACTCAGCCACTCTGTCAACTAAAAACAGAAGAGATTGAAGACGTTACTATGATCAGCTGTGCAATAACTAGAAATACGATACATGATACAATACATTTCAATATATTATTAATTAAGTGTTATGTCCATTTCAGAGTCAACTTAATTTTGACTAACCCTGTATCTTCTTATTCTATTTACAAATGACAGCATTTAGTTTATGTGTGCTGTAGTCTTCTTCTGAAACCACAAAAAACAGTGAAAAAACAAGATTTTTTTCCAAATGTGAAAAATTATTCCAAGATACAACATGATGATAACCCATGAACAAATATTCTGTTGAAATTTAAATGTTTCAATCAAGAAAATCTTGTCAACGTCGTATTAAATTGCCTGTGATTATATTATTACTCAACTAGACACCAAAAATAAGTATGCGAGATCAAATTAAGAAAAAATATCATCAAAAACAAGTTACAAGCTAAAAACGTTTTGAATAGTAGCTGTTTCAAACTGAAACAAATTTCCATTTTCTAGACAGGAATAATTTTTAGGTTACTGAAGAAACACTGCTCATTGAAAATATCACATGCCCCGTCGTAGAAGAGCTCTTTCTGTTTCAAGGTACAGGAGATTTCCACCAAATATGGAATAATTTTCTGGGGTAACTCATCACTTAGAAAGATCTTGTTGCACAATAGCGTGCAGTAAGAATAATGTGTAGTCTTCACTCATGGTCGTCGTGTAGGTGTCTCTTCATGGAGTTAGGCATTTTAACTGCGCTGTCACATCACATCTATTGGTTAATGAAGAACAGTGAAGTCTACATCTACAACACTAGAAGAAAAAAACTGACCTTTATTAACCACTATAAAAGCTGTCAAATGTTCAGAAACGAGTTCAGTATGAATATTTTCTCAATAACATTAAATCACTGACAGGCAGCAAAGCAAATTATAAATCTAACCTATAATCATTTCTCCTGGACAACTCTGTCTGTTCAATGGACGATTTTCTAATTAAAAACTGCTAGTTTGTTTTTAAGTGTAGTTGCATGATTAGGACATAACAATAATGTGCTCTGTAATGTTAACGATGTTCTTGTGTACATATCATGAAAACTTATTCGTTCCACATCATTTCGACAAAAGAATCGTTCATAGAATCTATGAAACCTGTAACTAACTATCTAACCTACGAAGTATGACTCAACCGTCCACACTTTATGTAACTAGTTTTAGAAATATACGGGATTTTAGTCACCATAAAATTCCATAATAGCTTTAACGTATTATACACCTTTTAAATATGAAGAACACGTAATATTTACAAACGCTATACGAAACGCCACATCCTGTCTAATGAAAACAATAACAGTAGAAAATGCTGGTTTCTAGAGTGCATTCCTTCATGCGACTCGTACACCAGCCAGGGAACAGCAATGTTCCTCGTTATTCTAGCCTTCAGGTGCAACTCTTATTAACAGCCCTATAGTTCCGACTTCACATTCTGTTATGATTTTCAACTCATTTGGTGCTATCGGACGTTGTCAGAAAAGTGATGCACAGAATATACCCCCGTTTTGAAAGGGGCCTTCAATAAGTTACGTAACACATTTTTTTCCGAAAGAAGGTTGGTTTTATTCAGGTCTCCAGTACACTACTTTATTCTCCGCTCTTTTGGCTACAAAACCCCATTTTTCAACAAAACGCCCGTTCAATGCGACCGTCTTACTGGGAGGGTCTGTATGCCCACATGGTACCACTCTACTGTTGGGCGTCGGAGCCAACGTATTGCTTCATCAATAACCTCACCGTCAGCCACGTACTATTTCCGGCGGAGCTCCTGTTTCATTGGGCCAAATAGACGGAAGACGGAAGGTGCAAGCTCCAGGCTGTAGGGTGGATGAAGAAGAACAAAAATGGCTCTGAGCACTATGGGACTTAACATCTGTGGTCATCAGTCCCCTAGAACTTAGAACTACTTAAACCTACCTAATCTAAGGACATCACACACATCCATGCCCGAGGCAGGATTCGAACCTGCGACCGTAGCAGTCGCGCGGTTCCGGACTGCGCGCCTACAACCGCTAGACCACCGCAGCCGGCTGAAGAAGAACAGTCCGATGAAGTTTTGTGAGCTTCTCTCGGGTGCGTAAACGTGTGTGAGGCCTTGGGTTGTCATAGAAAATGATAAGTTCATTTGCATTTTTTTGGCGACGAACACGCTTAATCGTTCCTTCAGTTTCCAACAGTTGTGTGCGGCCAGCCGTCACGCGGGAGATCGGACAAGTTTACGCGATGATGATACATACTTGGTCCAACGACTCGCCGTGCTTTTGTTCACTGCCTGCGCCTCTGAATACCTGTGGTGATCTGGTTGTCCGCCAAAAGAAACTCAATGATAGTTCTCTGCTTCGAAAGCACCTCCATTACAGAGGCCATTTAGAAGGCTCTGTTTAGCGCCGCCATCTATCGGAACATTATGAAACTATAGGGGCTGAAGCGGGAATATTCCACGGCGTCCCACGACAAATTCTGCACCATTTTTCAACAGAAATTGACAAGGAAAAAATGTGTTGTATTGCTTGTTGAGTGCCCCTCGTGCTAATAGTAAGCTATTTAACCCCTCTATCATAATACACATACTTTTAAAATGTCAAGAAAATGTAGAATAAAAGTGCTTTAGTGTTTTCAGTTAACAAATCTTATCACTATTTTTAATCATCTGGATGATCTTTAGTTGTAAATTTGCAGCCAGTGGATATAACAACGGAGGACGCATTTGATTTAATTAATGCAGTTACGTGCTGTTTTGTTTCAATTTTATATTGGGATCCTTGAACCTCAGAGGATAGAACAATCAGAGCCGTAAGAGTAAGGCATTTACAAAGTGCAGATGGAAAACTTAAAATAAAGAAACGATAACATATAAGGATCACGATGTTTGTCCTTCATATGCTCCAAGTTAATTTCCTGTAACCCTGACCTACCTAAACAATCAATTTAGGGAGCACGATCCCATGGGTCAAACTGTCGCGTTTAATCGATGAGGCAATTTCCATGTGACTTAAGACAATTTATGAAATGCAAAGAATATTGCATGGCTGAGATATCCGTAATGTTGTTTGCTTCACTAAACCTCGATGAGTCCAATAGAAGACAACGTTTCTTTAACCGTAACTCGTCCTGTCAGATCCAGCGGTAACTGGAGTCACGGAAACATCAAAATAGAAGCTTCTGATTTTGTCACATAATTATCGAATATTTTTTGAATGTTTTAGTGTTCAGGTAGTCCTATATATACCATTCCGTTCTCCGGCTATCGAATCCATCTCTGAGATTAAAGTTCGGTTTTAACCCACGGCTATCGAGAACGCACATCACAAGCTCTTTATTGTCCTACATCAGTGTTCCGCATTACTCTCTTCAGGGAATGTCTTGAGAAAAGTTTGACGATTAAACACGTTCTGATGTACTTTTCGAAATGTAAGTGCTATGTCAACGTAAATGACTTGGATCAGTAAACATTTCTTACTGGCGCTCCGAACTTTTACTGCTCCCCACACAAATTCGCAAATGTTTAATTAGATGAGGAAAGTCTTATGTTGTGAGGGGGCAGTTATTTCATATGAAGATTCTTATCTGTGTTGGTTTGGAGAAAATGTTTTCGATGAGTCTATGAGAAATGGACAGGCATTCTGTTACATCGATATCATATAATCTTTGAAGTGGCCCAAAAACCAGAATCGTTACTTAGTGTACATAAATGCTACTAAGAGACTAACAATGAGACGGAACTACGTTATCTTGATTTATTTCATTTCTTCACGACGATGGGCAACCTTGTCAAGCGCTCATCACACCAGATAACAAAAAACAATTTTCTGAGTTCGAAAAATCGTAATAGAGGTTCTGTTTGGTTTGCAATAAAGAGACAAACAAGTTTCAATTTCTAATATTAACATTAAAAGGTAGGAGCACTTAATAATTTATTCCTTCGTTGCCATAACTTACCCGAATTCATTCATGAAAGATAAGAAACAGATACAGTTCGAATTCTTATAGCGATAAATTTACCTAGAATGAGACACCTTGGCTATGCAGCCCTGATGAAGTATATACAGGGTGAGTCACTAACTATTGGCACCTAGAACCGAACGTACCATAGTAGCTGAAAAGTTTGTGGAACAAAAGTTGCATGGGACAACGGGGGCTATAATACGTACGACGTTGGTTATTTGTTGCTAGGGTGGGATCGGTCACGTCAGAGATATGAAGGTCAACTTTTTTTATGGAATGCTATAGTTTGTTATTTATTTTCTGATAGCGGATATCGAGACGAATCCAATCATGTGTAACAGTAAAGCCTTTGCAGGTCAACGAAGGTCACAAAGGTGGAATGAACGTCCATTTACAGAAGATGTTCAAAGTGATGGCCATTGGTATCAGTGCAGTGCTGCAATCTTCTTATCATGGATTGAGTGGTATTCCTTATCACTTTGGCACTTATCTAAGCACATGCTATGACAATTCCCTCTCGTATATCGTGCAAATAATAAATATTCGCCGAATATGTGGTATTCATCTAACGTGCCATTGACATGTAAACACTATTCGACGGTTTCGCAATACAACACCCTACACCCAGTAGAGTGAGTACCAATGGTGTGGGACGACCGTGCTTTGCTTTGAGCCTATAGAGGCGAAATATGCTTGACATTGTGTCATATTGGCATACACAAGGCTTACAACTATTTTTTTTTAATTTTACTTAGATTTACTGAACCATACCACCAACAGTTTGGTATAAATATAAAAACATCTGTTGACCGAAATCACAATATAAAGTGTTTTTCCCAATGATCTAATATTACTTCACACTACAGTATGGGCACAATACATAGCGCTAAAAGGATCTTGAAATGATGCTAACTGTCGACATAACAGAATATGTTAGAGAGCGCACAGGTGGAGATAAATTGTCAATGGAACAGTAAACTAAATTTCAAGAACACATGTTACTACATCGTATAAAAGGAAATGGGCTTTGTATACTTGGGCATCTTCAAGCCACAGTAAAATCGGAGCATTTCTTCGAATAGGCACTTCCATTTCCACAAAATTTCGGATATCACACTACCTCGATCTGACAAAGTGTGTGTATCTGTGCACCAATGTCTTAAGAACTTCTTTCCTCTGCGCTGGGTGATGACAGCTACTGGCTTCCAGGTATAAATCAGTGTGCACCACACTGTGGCCAAACGACCATTCTGATGTCCTTTGCACCAGCTCATCCAGAAATGGCAGCTGACCATCCTTTTCCAGTTCCATGGTGAACGTTGTATTTGTGTTGCGATAGTTAAGAGTTTCCAAATAGTTATAGAGACTTTCCCTACCATGAGGTCAGAACACAAAGGTGTCATCCACATACATGAAGTGGCATGTGGGCTTGTACCTAGCTGACTATGATGCTTCATTCTAAAATTTTTCCATGGAAAGATTGGCAACTACTGAAGACAGGGGGCTGATCAAGGCTACTCCTCCTATCTCCTCCCCCCTCCCCCCCCCCCACACACATACATAAACTATGTTGACGTAAATATATGCCTGCACAGGTCCATCAGATACTCGTCAAACTACTCTGCAATCATTTCCATGGAGCCTTTGAGTGGCACCTTATTAAACAGGGAGACCACATGAAAACTGGCGATTATATCAGATTCCGTGATATGTGGTTGCTTGCGCAGCTGTATGAAGTCCTCCGAGTTGCAGATGCAGTGAATACACACTCCCCCACCTCTGCGGTGGCTTTTCTTAATATTCTTGCTCAGTGTTAACACGTCGGTATATTTCTCTCTTGCTGAGGCAAAGAGGACGACACGAACTGTTTCAGATCGATCAATATCGGTAAACGCAATGATACTACCTAAAAGCTGTACGATTAGTAAAGAACCGTCGCCACCAGTTAGATAAATACGCTACTTGCTCACCTGATCTGACCACAGAGGAGACAAGTAACAAATTACTGGTGCTTCCGCTCTGGTAGGGGGACGAGAGTGGCCATGGGGGTCGTCCGCTGCGAGCTTGCGTCGCTCTAATTACTGCGAAACTCGCTGCAGTTGACAGGTGGCGTGACCCGCGGCGGCGGCGACGGCGCAGCACAGTTAGTCCTGAGTGCGTGACAAGAGCGTTACTTACCTCCACAGTTTAAAGTCGGCTCAAAAACCGGGTCACCGCTGACGGCGCTCCGTCCGTAAATCTGAGGAACTTTGGCCGCATTATAAGTTGCAGGTTTCCCCAGGGAACCGCTCAGAGAGTCACTTTAAGTAACTCACGAAAAGCACCAACTTCTGGGAAGGCGTTTGAAAGCAGGCAGTATAATGGGCGTGTGACAAACCTTCCTTTATGTACCTTATTACTATGTAATCTAACAGTTACAATTTTAATAGCTCTTTTAATACGTATAGTTTCCAAGTAGGTTACATAAAATGTGTGGGCAATTATGAATTTAAGTTGCCATCCTTGGGAATAAAACCATTTTGGTGAGCAAAACGGAGACCAGATTTTATTGTGTAATTTGGCAAGGCAGGCCGAGGAAACGGAGTGAGAAAGCATTGGCGCGCCGAATTAGCCGAGCGGTCTTTGGCGCTGCAGTCCTGGACTGTGTGGCAGGTCCCGGCGGAGGTTCGAGTCCTCCCTCGAGCATGGGTGTGAGTGTTTGTCCTCCGGATAATTTAGGTTAAGTAGTGTGTAAGCTTAGGGACTGATGACCTTAAGCCGGCCGGAGTGGCCGAGTGGTTCTAGGCGCTACAGTCTGGAACCGCGCGTCCGCTGCGGTCGCAGGTTCGAATCCTGCTTCGGGAATGGATGTGTGTGACGTCCTTAGGTTAGTTTTAAGTAGTTCTAAGTTCTAGGGGACTGATGACCTCCGAAATTAAGTCCCATAGTGCTCAGAGCCATTTGAACCATTTTGATGACCTTAGCAGTTAAGTCCCATAAGATTTCACACTCACTTTTAAGAGAAAGCATTACGTATTTCCAGTAGCAGCACGACTTCTGGGAAGAACACATCCACGCTGTGTCCCAAAGTAGTACCATCCATTTCGACATATCACGATATTGCTTGGGCTAAAAAAAAGGTCGCTTCCACTAGGAGCACATTTTGAACTTACTGTTAAGGCAGGGTAAAAAAAAATGTGAATGCTACTTATGTAAGTCCCAATGCAGACAGATAGTGAGAAAAGGGATTGCATTTCAGTGGATTTCTGGTTTTTATAATTTATTACACGCGCTTAATATCACTTTTGCTGGACTGATGCTCGTAGCAACTGTGACGAAAGCTAAAACTTGGTACCTGCAGGGTGTCAGTGTCCAGTATGTAGGTTGTGTAACAACAGAATTAGCACATGCTGTAGCATTTTAGAACACTTTAAACACTGACAAAATAGCACTTACAGTTATCATTGCACCCACACTTAGCCGCTACACTCTCTCAGTGTTACACGCTGTAAATACCCTGTTCGGAAACTTATAAAGAGGGGGCCAGGGAAAGAGGTGGTTAAGCACTACAATTACGTTGCGGAGACTATAATGAAAATAGTATTTACTGTCGAGGCGCAAAGTTATCTAATGATGTTCGACAGTACTTCGTCGAGGTCCAGTGTCAATGACCTCCGTGGCAGGATTGAGTTGAGAGGGGAGGAGGGGGGTTGTTGTCAGGGTGATGTTCAATGGTTGCTCAGAGCAATAGCATGAGAAGTCACATATTTTATTAAGGGGCTACGGAAAGGCTCAAAATCGTGAAAAGTTCAATTTTTACTTTTTTGCGTTTTCTGAATCTGCAGACTATTACCTTTTAATAGATATATAATTTATTCAATTCCGAAGACTACAACTATTTTTAAATTTTTTTTGAAATGTGATCTACATGGGCGTGACGCACTGTGGCGCTGTTAAACTGCTGTCAAATGGTGTTATTATTAACGTCCGTGTTCATCAGGTACATTTTAGTGATGTGAGATAAAGTATGTGTTGTGGCTAACCTGTGATGGTTCAATATATATCGCTGGTGTGATTGTCGATTGTTTCATGTTTATTTACTCTGTCGTTATCTCGAAAATATTCGTAATTAATTCTGTTTCTTGAGTCTCTGTTTTGTTGAAGTATAATAATGAGTAAAAGTAAAGTTGCTGTTGCGACTTTCAATGACGGCAACATTGTAAGGTGCAAGGTATTTAGAAATATGGGAATGAAGATAGGTTCTAACATGGTACGAGCGATGCTTGCTTTAGACAAGGAACGCCTTCGGGCTGCAGACAGGGCTGTAAAGAGTCTAGAAATACAAGCAAGAGTAAACAGGAGGAGGAACAAAAGGAAGCTGGAGGAGGAGTTTGCAGAGGATGAAGATAATCCATCCTATGGACCTGGAATGCACTAAAAAGTTAATCCAATCTTTGTCGCTCGATTCCCAAAACTTTTATTTTCTCATACTAATTACATGTTTTCTAAGGATCTTCCGAACATATTTGTTTCAAACTTTCAGTAAATGTTACACAGTACCTTCTGCATAATTTAACACAGCCTTTTTCCAAAAAACTGTATATTTTTGAATATATAAATAAAAAATTGCAAAAAAATGTTGTGAATTTTCATTACAATTGGAAAAAAAATCATCTTTAATAACTGAACTAAAACTTTGTAAAATCCCTGTGTTAAGTTGTAGCCCATATTCCAGTAAATAATCTGTAAAAAGTTCAACTTCCTACCTCAAATACTTTGTGAGGAAAGATGTAATTTATAAGCGTTATTTTAACATTGCAAGTATATGGCGTTCCGGAGCCCCTTAAACAACAAACTAGAACACTGGAAGTAATGATCTGCCGTGGCAACGTGCTCCCGGTCGTGTGCTGACGGCAGCGATGGGAAGGGTCTGATGTAACAGGCGGATTACAGACCGCGGCCTGCTGAGACGCCAGCAGTTCACGCTTATGTGCGGCGTTTGTGTGTGTTTGGGAGGGGGGGAGGGGGGAGGGACATTATACCTGCCATCCAAGAGCAGCTTTGCAGCTGAGGATAGGATGCACCGAGAGATGCGAAACCCCACTGTGGTCCTTGATGAGGAAGACGGCTCCCACCATAAGCGCCCGCCCTTACGAGCAGAGGTGTACAACCACAGTATGGCCGCATATGCAGAGGTGGTCGAGTGAATGAACTGCTCCAGTCTCGAGCAGCAACCACCCAGGGCATATAGCTGGCAGCGGCTGGAAGGGTGGCCAGCTCGTGGCCTGCCGACTGAGAGCATCCGACTTAGAGGCCTGCAGCTGGTGGTGGCCAAGTCTCGTGGTGGCTACTTGGAGAATCATGTCGACGCATGACTGACGTAGGCATCTCCTTATAGATTGTAGCTGTCAGACTGTGACCCTTTGAACAATGATGAGGGTTATTTATACTTCAAATGCAACTTTTCAAGTCTCAAACATCTAAGATGTATATGTGAAGACTGAAACGACAAATGAAAATTTGTACCAAGGCCAGGATTCGAAACCAGGTCTCCTGCTCACTAGCCGCAAGCCCTCGCACAGGGGCTTTGCACAACTACACGTACTAGGCTATCACGTCTACCTCCTCAATCCTGGTTCCCATTCATGTCTCGCCCCACTGGCATTCCGCCTCTAATCGAACAGCATTGCAGAGACTCTCTAACTGTACCGGAATAAAAAGATTCCGATGGTGCTGAGCCACAGTGATACAGCATATTTTGAAAAAAATACATCGCCATTTGACTGCATATTTCTGTATGTTTCCTATGTTGGAATAACACCTCAGCATGGAACGGAACTGGGTATCCCGCCTAAAACCCAGGCATAGGTGCTAAACCTTGGCCTTGGCTTCCTTCTGTATATAAACATTATTTATACTTGCTCAGCACGTACTTGTCTTGCTACTGCACGGAGCTGGTCACATACGACACAACATGTCTGAAATGCCTTTCTGCTGCATAGATATTATTTATGCTCCTGGCCCCTGAGCTTGGTGACGAATAATGTGACCACCTGTGGGGCGGCGAGTTTACTTGTGAAAATTAAAATAATTGCTGTATAAATGTTTGAAATACAAATGTTTGAATGTTGAATCAGTTCCTGGCTTTTAGAATGTTGTTAATGCTGTCTTTCGCCGTTCTCAACACTGGCTCTCTATTTACTTTTTAGCACCCAGAAAGTGATTTAACAAAACGTGAAGCCTGTAATTAGAGTTCCTAGTGCCCACTTCATCTGAGAATACCATTTTAGCTGCAGCTTATAGCTCTGAGGAATTAGGAGATTGTCTGGGATTTATAATCAAAAACGATTTTCCAAAATAGTTGAGTATATTCTGAAATTCACTGATAACAAACACAAGTATCCCTACAACCTAACTAACAGAGCAGTTCAGAGTCTAATGCGCTGATGCAACTATAAATGTCCGAATTAAATGTTAAAAAGAATGCTCGCCAAAATTAGATGAGAATAATTCATCCAACGCCACGCTAAATAATTGGTAGAATGTCTGTCCCGCGACGGCACGTGAAAATACGACAATACGCAAACTGAAGCTAGATAATGAAAATCATCCCAGAATTAACCCTTCACTTGAAATGATTTCACGGTTCCGCGTATCTCTAGTAACTTAATACGGCACCCGAGGCTGTTTGTAGCAGTGATACCGATGCGACGCGACTCCCGACACAGATGGCGTGTTATTCAGCGTCTGGAGAGAACTGGGGCCTTCCTTCCTCGCGCAGCGCTCTTATATATAAAGCCGCGGTGCGGACGGCTAAGGGAACGCCTGATCAAATCGGCTCTCCCGACTAGCCGCTGGGCTAGTAACGCACCACTTCAAGTTACATAATAATTTATAGCTTCTTTTGCTGATGGCCGATGAAGCTCTTAATTTAAACGTGCATTCAGCACGCAGGTAAGTATTGATAATAAAATTTTGACGTGGCTAAGTTAAATATTTTGGGCGAGAGAATTAATTAAATTACACTGCACGCAGTAGATGAGCTCTGAACTGGCCCTTTTGAGATCCGCTATCGCTATAATTTTATAGGTATACAAAAGAAACTTTTCACATCTTCACAGTCATAGCGGACCTCCAACCTATTTAAATCTAAACATCCTAGCCTTATTTATTAGCCTACTTAATCTATCTTGCTTCCTTCAGTTTTGAGACGAAAACCAGAAAATCATAAATTTCCACTAAAGTCTTAATCTGTGAAATCCAAAGTACTGTTTTTATTAAATCATTATGAAAGATGAATCTAAATATAAATTTTGAAGTCTCTAGCTCTTTTCTGTTGCGCCAATGATTTTTTTTAGAAAAACGTCCAAATTTCAAAAATGGCTGAAGTTATCGAACTGATATTTAACACACATTAATTTAGTATTATTCCTGACATGCTAGAAAAGTTTTAGGTCATTTGCTTGATTTTTAAGGTATTGCGCAACATTTATGACGTCAGAGCTAGTTACAGCAGACTGGCTAGCACACAATGGAAACTGATATGAATTTACTACAGCGTGAATAGGCTGCTTCCCTACACACCCTTATGCTCTGTGAGTCGAACTCGCTAAACAGGAAGGAGCCTTAGCATAACTTCTGTCTTCACCCACCTCTCAGAAAGTTGTCTTAATTTTACTTAGCTGCACCACGTAACTTATTCGTGACGGAATAACATAAATATATGGATTTAGCAAATCCAGTACTGTTTGGCACCATCAAATTAGCAAGAGAATACGAAAGATGTTGATTTCATGCATCTGCCTTTCCACGCACAGCTTAACAAGGTGGCTGTCAATCACACTTCACCGAGCGAGGTACTGCATTGGTTAGCACACTACGGTTCAAACCCGCATCCGGCCATCCTCATTTAGGTTTTCCGTGATTTCTCTAAATCACTTCAGGCAAATGCCGGGATAGTTCCTTCAAAAGGGCACGGCCGACTTTCTTCCCCATCCTCCCTAATGCGATGGAACCGATGACCTCGCTGTTTGGTCCCCTCCCTCACATCAACCAACCAATGAATCACACTTCTACCAACATACATGAGAATAAATATTCGCCAGAGAAAAGCAATCAATGCGTTAGCCAGAAAGTAGCTCAAAGTAATGTCTAACAGAATTAGGAATCTCAGATTGGCAACACTAGGAACGGAAATACACTGCGACGAAAGTCTTTTGATATATCTATAAAGTAAGTACATGGAATTGAGCCTGGAACTGCAGCAATGGCTTACTTCCATCTTCTGGATATAGTAATAAATCAAGACGTAAAAATTCATCACACGTCCAGTAAGTTATGAGCACGTGCAAGAACTAGGCAATCACTAATTACTACGCAAATGCAAAGCCTAGTGTCAGAAACACATATTTTGATATAGCAGCATCTTGATCAAAGAAAGTAGGCTACTTTCATACTAATTAGTTTCCCATCAAAAGATATACTTCTCCACTCGACAAAAGTCACGGTCATCGACACGTAACTCATGTGCATCTGCACGGAACTGGAACTAGCTGCTCAGAAATCGTTCCGACACTCGGCGTAATGTCAGAACTCCATTAGAACTCGCATAAGATCATTGTTAGAAACGAGGCTAACGTTTTTATAGAACCCTGCTGCTCGAGTCCGTCCACTATAAAAGTTCACTCAGCCAACCCGTACCGCCAGTCAAAGCATCAGCTGTGCACTTTATGTTTGCCTCTATGAGGTTAATTACCCATGTCAACCTTAAATTTATAAACTAATGATAAGGTGTTTACTTTTTAAGTGGAGTTTACATGATGAAGTCTCTTTGTACACCTCTGATTTAGATTTTAACTAGCAAAATGTTATATAGCATCAAGGGTTAATAAATGGAGAGCTCTACTTTGCGACGTCTACAGTACTTCTATATACAGGGTTATTACAAATGATTGAAGCGATTTCACAGCTCTACAATAACTTTATTATTTGAGATATTTTCACAATGCTTTGCACACACATACAAAAAAACAAAAAGTTTTTTTAGGCATTCACAAATGATCGATATGTGCCTCTTTATTGATTCGGCAGACATCAAGCAGATAATCAAGTTCCTCCCACACTCGGCGCAGCATGTCCCCATCAATGAGTTCGACAGCATCGTTGATGCGAGCTCGCAGTTCTGGCACGTTTCTTGGTAGAGGAGGTTTAAACACTGAATCTTTCACATAACCCCACAGAAAGAAATCGCATGGGGTTAAGTCGGGAGAGCGTGGAGGCCATGACATGAATTGCTGATCATGATCTCCACCACGACCGATCCATCGGTTTTCCAATCTCCTGTTTAAGAAATGCCGAACATCATGATCGAAGTGCGGTGGAGCACCATCCTGTTGAAAGATGAAGTCGGCGCTGTCGGTCTCCAGTTCTGGCATGAGTCAATTTTCCGCGTGCTATGCGTGAAACTTGCCCGCACGCTTTCAACCGTTTCTTCGGTCACTGCAGGCCGACCCGTTGATTTCCCCTTACAGAGGCATCCAGAAGCTTTAAACTGCGCATACCATGGCCGAATGGAGTTAGCAGTTCGTGGATCTTTGTTGAACTTCGTCCTGAAGTGTCGTTGCACTGTTATGACTGACTGATGTGAGTGCATTTCAAGCACGACATACGCTTTCTCGGCTCCTGTCGCCATTTTGTCTCACTGCGCTCTCAAGTGCTCTGACGGCAGAAATCTGAAGTGCGGCTTCAGCCGAACAAAACTTTATGAGTTTTTCTACGTATCTGTAGTGTGTCGTGACCATATGTCAATGAATGGAGCTACAGTGAATTTATGAAATCGCTTCAATCATTTGTAATAGCCCTGTACAAGGGGCTACATCAAAATGCCTGTTTTCAGTTGGCTCACATCACAAAATTAAATGAAATTAGTTTTTTATCTATCTCAACAGTAAGCTGTATATCAAGATAAGTTTTCAAAAACATTACATCCTCAGATCATGAGATGAAGGACGTCTAGTCCGGATCCAGTTTCCATCCAGGACGGCGGCAACATGCCCAGATTTATGATACCGATAACTTCCACAGTCCGAGTACAGAGTTCGTGAAAGCCACGAAATACGGTGACGAACACTCTGTCCTTCACATAGCCTCAGAGAAAAAATCTAATAGTCGGATGCCAGGAGAACGTGGAGGTAAATTCACAGTACCATCAAGTCCGAGCCAGCGTCCTGGAAATGTTCGATTCAGAGTTTTCCGAACATCCAACGACCAGTATGATTGAGCATCATCCGGCTGAAATCAAAAGTTTGATTCAAGATCTTCAACCGTGAGTAAAGCAAACATATCTGACACGTACAGGTACATCGTTCCTGTGAGTGTCCTCAGCAACGAAGAACTGGCCAGTTATCTTGTCGCACATGACGCCACATCAAGCGTTCACTTCGGAGTATATTGCACCTTCTTTCTGATATTTTGTGGGTTCTGTGACCCCAGATGAGAACGCTTTGTTTATTCACAGTTCCAGAGACATGGAGTGAGGCCTCGTCAGAAAACATTACACTTGACAAAAGAGCAGAGTTCCAGCCGATTCGGCTAAGCATTTCACACGCAAATCCATTTTGCTGTTGTTTGTCGTCAGGCTATATGGGGCAGCAGACTGTGGACCTTGTGTGAATACATCCACAACAGCTTTTTGAGGACGTTACTAACAGTTGCACGTGACATCGGAAGTTTACGTGAATTCTGACAAATTGTTTTACGTGGAGTTCGCTGGGACTCTATGGCTGACACTCTCAACTTGTTCTTCAGGGACACTCCAACCCCTACATACCGCTTCAAAATGCTCCGTGTCCAGAAACTGCGTATGACATGCTTTTACCCTCTCGGCCCCTGGTGCTACTATCTTTTAAACAGTACGAAACTGACTTTACACCATAACAATTGGCTTAAACACTGTGTACCAAAGCACAGTTTTTCTCTCCCCCTTAACTGACACCATTTTCGCTCGGACGGTCAACAATGAAACAATGAAAAATGCGCTAACGTTAACAAAAATTATGCAACAACTTTAGGTCCTTCTGCACTCAACGGACACGTCATACATGAAATAAAGAAAGACTGACAATTTGTAAACTACCTAAAAAATAGGGCAATTCGGTGTGGACACCCGGTATATTAGTCAGCAGATCTCCTCCGAGGCTTCCCTATGACAGAGTCGTTCCAAACATTTCTCATGTTACCGAAGGTTTAACGTGCCACGAACCTTCTAGAGGAGAGCCAAGAAACACATTGTGTGGCGGCACCTCAAGCTGCATTACGGGGCGATTATATTATTAGTTGGTAACCTACATAGATTAGTATTTTATGAGCCCCCTGCAGAGTAGCTATAGTAAGTTGGCCGTCAGCCACCGAGTACTAATCGTTAAAAGTCGGCACCATTCGGAAAGCTTCGCGTCGACTGTTCTCCGTTTCAGACTGCTGCCACCATCAGCGACCCCATAGTTGTGACACTGTAATTGCGTGACGATGTGTTGTCTTGTCTGAGTGGGAGGATGATGAACTGATAACAGTAATTATACGTATATTTAAATGCATTAACCAATATGAGACGATCAGAAATGCTTACTAAATGTTATGAATGTCTTTTTCTTTGTACTCGTTGTGTTATATTACAAGATTCTTAGATAATAACAAATTCCTTGCTACAAACATGTATGACTTTCGAAGATGGCCGTCTCTATAATGAGCATTAACGAATCCATGTTCTGAAGTTTGAAATTTATACCACAGCACGGTACGATGCACACAAGCCCGTCAGTTGCCAGTATTGGAAGACAAACGATAATACATTGCTCCTCTCATTCTTGAAGCCTGCAGTGGTCATCTTGCTTACCCCTCTGTCCCTGAAGTAAGAGGCCAACTTCGTAAGCTCACTACTGAATTAACCAACGTTAGTTAAAATCAAAAGCACTCCGCCTTCAGGCCACAAGTGGCCCATCGGGACCATCAGACCGCCGTATCATTCTCAGCTGAGGATGTGGATAGGAGGAGGAGTGTGCTCCCTGCCGCCTTTGGATAAGCAGCTGCAGCAGCAAGTCGTATACTCCTAGCTCACTCATTTGTTACATAGTTTAATTCTTAATTTCTTTGCGTGTTTTTCGTATTTGCATTGTTTAATTCATAAATTTCGGGCGTATTATAGTATTTGAGAGTTGTAGCATCGCGTTTTAGTACCTGAATAGTGTAAAATCGCTTAGTCTCCTTCCGCCGCCGATCAGTGTGTCAGCAGAGCGCATGTAGCAGCATTTACTGCATTTACTAGGCAATCTTGTATTTTAATAACCGTTTAAATTTTGTGTCGATTCGTTTGCGCTCTCTGTAGATTAGTTCAGACGTTCTTTGCACAACAGTTTTTAGCATGGATAGGGACTGCAACTGCTGAGTTCGGATGCAGGTTGAGCTGGCATCCCTTCGCTCCCAGCTTCAGGCAGTGTTGGCTTCGGTCACACAGCTTGAGGCTGTTGCCAATCGGCATCACTGTGGGGGTCCAGATGGGGGTTTGTCGGGGACGGCCAGCTCGTCCCACGCACCCCCGATCGGACTACGACTGTGGTTGCCCGGGATACTGCCCACATTGAGGCTGATCCCTCACCTGTGGTAGAGTGGGAGGTCGTCTCAAGGTGTGGCAGGGGGCGAAAGACATTCCGGAGGGCTGAACGGAAGGCCTCTCCAGTTTGTCTGACGAACCGGTTTCAGGCTCTGTCCCAGGCTGATACTGATCTTCGGCCTGACATGGCTGCTTGTCCTGTTCCAGAGGTTGCCCCTCAGTCTGCAAGATCCGGGCGGTCGCAGAGGGTGGGCTTACTGGTAGTTGGGAGCTCCAACGTCAGGCGCGTAATGGGGCCGCTTAGGAATATGGCAGCAAGAGAGGGGAAGAAAACCGATGTGCACTCCGTGTGCATACCGGGGGGAGTCATTCCAGATGTGGAAAGGGTTCTTCCGGATGCCATGAAGGGTACAGGGTGCACCCATCTGCAGGTGGTCGCTCATGTCGGCACCAATGATGTGTGTCGCTATGGATCGGAGGAAATCCTCTCTGGCTTCCGGCGGCTATCTGATTTGGTGAAGACTGCCAGTCTCGCTAGCGGGATGAAAGCAGAGCTCACCATCTGCAGCATCGTCGACAGGACTGACTGCGGACCTTTGGTACAGAGCCGAGTGGAGGGTCTGAATCAGAGGTTGAGACGGTTCTGCGACGGTGTGGGCTGCAGATTCCTCGACTTGCGCCATAGGGTGGTGGGGTTTCGGGTTCCGCTGGATAGGTCAGGAGTCCACTACACGCAACAAGCGGCTACACGGGTAGCAGGGGTTGTGTGGCGTGGGCTGGGCGGTTTTTTAGGTTAGATGGCCTTGGGCAAGTACAGAAAAGGCAACAGCCTCAACGGGTGCGGGGCAAAGTCAGGACATGCAGGGACCAAGCAGCAATCGGTATTGTAATTGTAAACTGTCGAAGCTGCGTTGGTAAAGTACCGGAACTTCAAGCGCTGATAGAAAGCACCGAAGCTGAAATCGTTATAGGTACAGAAAGCTGGCTGAAGCCAGAGATAAATTCTACCGAAATTTTTACAAAGGTACAGACGGTGTTTAGAAAGGATAGATTGCATGCAACCGGTGGTGGAGTGTTCGTCGCTGTTAGTAGTAGTTTATGCTGTAGTGAAGTAGAAGTGGATAGTTCCTGTGAATTATTATGGATGGAGGTTACACTCAACAACCGAGCTAGGTTAATAATTGGCTCCTTTTACCGACCTCCCGACTCAGCAGCATTAGTGGCAGAACAACTGAGAGAAAATTTGGAATACATTTCACATAAATTTTCTCAGCATGTTATAGTCTTAGGTGGAGATTTCAATTTACCAGATATAGACTGGGACACTCAGATGTTTAGGACGGGTGGTAGGGACAGAGCATCGAGTGACATTATACTGAGTGCACTATCCGAAAATTACCTCGAGCAATTAAACAGAGAACCGACTCGTGGAGATAACATCTTGGACCTACTGATAACAAACAGACCCGAACTTTTCGACTCTGTATGTGCAGAACAGGGAATCAGTGATCATAAGGCCGTTGCAGCATCCCTGAATATGGAAGTTAATAGGAATATAAAAAAAGGGAGGAAGGTTTATCTGTTTATCAAGAGTAATAGAAGGCAGATTTCAGACTACCTAACAGATCAAAGCGGAAATTTCTGTTCCGACACTGACAATGTTGAGTGTTTATGGAAAAAGTTCAAGGCAATCGTAAAATGCGTTTTAGACAGATACGTGCCGAGTAAAACTGTGAGGGACGTGAAAAACCCACCGTGGTTCAACAACAAAGTTAGGGAACTACTGCGAAAGCAAAGAGAGCTTCACTCCAAGTTTAAACGCAGCCAAAACCTCACAGACAAACAGAAGCTAAACAATGTCAAAGTTAGCGTAAGGAGGGCTATGCGTGAAGCGTACAGTGAATTCGAAAGTAAAATTCTATGTACCGACTTGACAAAAAATCCTAGGAAGTTCTGGTCTTAAGTTAAATCAGTAAGTGGCTCGAAACAGCATATCCAGACACTCTGGGATGATGATGGCATTGAAACAGAGGATGACACGCGTAAAGCTGAAATACTAAACACCTTTTTCCAAAGCTGTTTCACAGAGGAAGACCGCACTGCAGTTCCTTCTCTAAATCCTCGCACAAACGAAAAAATGGCTGACATCGAAATAAGTGTCCAAGGAATAGAAAAACAACTGGAATCACTCAACAGAGGAAAGTCCACTGGACCTGACGGGATACCAATTCGGTTCTACACAGAGTACGCGAAAGAACTTGCCCCCCTTCTAACAGCCGTGTACCGCAAGTCTCTAGAGGAACGGAAGGTTCCAAATGATTGGAAAAGAGCACAGGTAGTCCCAGTCTTCAAGAAGGGTCGTCGAGCAGATGCGCAAAACTATAGACCTATATCTCTGACGTCGATCTGTTGTAGAATTTTAGAACATGTTTTTTGCTCGAGTATCATGTCGTTTTTGGAAACCCAGAATCTACTCTGCAGGAATCAACATGGATTCCGGAAACAGCGATCGTGTGAGACCCAACTCGCTTTATTTGTTCACGAGACCCAGAAAATATTAGGTAGAGGCTCCCAGGTAGATGCTATTTTTCTTGACTTCAGGAAGGCGTTCGATACAGTTCCGCACTGTCGGCTGATAAACAAAATAAGAGCCTACGGAATATCAGACCAGCTGTGTGGCTGGATTGAAGAGTTTTTGGCAAACAGAACACAGCATGTTGTTATCAATGGAGAGACGTCTACAGACGTTAAAGTAACCTCTGGCGTGCCACAGGGGAGTATTATGGGACCATTGCTTTTCACAATATATATAAATGACCTAGTAGATAGTGTGGGAAGTTCCATGCGGCTTTTCGCGGATGATGCTGTAGTATACAGAGAAGTTGCAGCATTAGAAAATTGTAGCGAAATGCAGGAAGATCTGCAGCGGATAGGCACTTGGTGCAGGGAGTGGCAACTGACCCTTAACATAGACAAATGTAATGTATTGCGAATACATAGAAAGAAGGATCCTTTATTGTATGATTATATGATAGCGGAACAAACACTGGTAGCAGTTACTTCTGTAAAATATCTGGGAGTAAGCGTGCGGAACGATTTGAAGTGGAATGATCATATAAAATTAATTGTTGGTAAGGCGGGTACCAGGTTTAGATTCATTGGGAGACTCCTTAGAAAATGTAGTCCATCAACAAAACACTCGTTCGACCTATACTTGAGTATTGCTCATCAGTGTGGGATTCGTACCAGATCGGGTTGACGGAGGAGATAGAGAAGATCCAAAGAAGAGCGGCGCGTTTCGTCACAGGGTTATTTGGTAACCGTGATAGCGTTACGGAGATGTTTAACAAACTCAAGTGGCAGACTCTGCAAGAGAGGCGCTCTGCATCGCGGTGTAGCTTGCTCGTCAGGTTTCGAGAGGGTGCGTTTCTGGATGAGGTATCGAATATATTGCTTCCCCCTACTTATACCTCCCGAGGAGATCACGAATGTAAAATTAGAGAGATTAGAGCGCGCACGGAGGCTTTCAGACAGTCGTTCTTCCCGCGAACCATACGCGACTGGAACAGGAAAGGGAGGTAATGACAGTGGCACGTAAAGTGCCCTCCGCCACACATCGTTGGGTGGCTTGCGGAGTATAAATGTAGATATAGAGGGGCGTGTGGTCAGCTCACCACTCTACCGGCCGTTATGATGGTTTTCTTTGACCGGAGCCGCTACTATTCGGTCGAGTAGCTCCTCAATTGGCATCACGAGCTGAGTGCACTCCGAAAAATGGCAACTGCTCATGGCGGCCCGGATGGTCACCCATCTGAGTGCCGGCCACGCCCGACAGCGCCTAACTTCGGTGATCGGGCAGGAACCGGTGTATCCACTGCGGCAAGGCCGTTGCCAGTTGAAATCAAGCACATCTTAAAATATTACTGCCACTTTTTTTGTTACCGAGCAGGAAAAACTCTTATCGTTAACTGACGTTTTTGGATTCGGCTGTTAGTTGCTAGATGCGTATATATATTCCTTAAAGAATCGAACTCCAATTACGAATGTGCTAAACATTTGAATTTATGCATGTAAGTGGGAAAAAGTATAGGAAAGGTTGAAATTATTCTTAAAGTGTGTTCGAAGTTGTTTCCTGCTGTCAATATAAAACACCGGATGAATATGGTCTGGGTAAGTTTCGCACCATTTTAGCCAAAAACTAATTTTTCATAGATATAAATGTTTATAACACCGTATCTTCTGAACTACGTGTCGTAGTCTGCAGGAACACTGAGTGTTGCGTTTGGATACTCTCTGCGAACTGTGTTCCGATTGGAGTCGGCAGCAAAGAAGTAACAAATTAAACATTGTCCCTGTCGCTCGAGTTTGACTGTATAAGCAGCGAAAATATAGTAATCGATAAACTTCTTCGCTTTCATCATTTCGTGTGTGTGTGGGTGGGAGGGGCGGGCTAGGATATCGGTGAGGATAAATTTCGTAAGTGTTTCAGATTAAGTCTAAAGTTTATTGGAAGTCGCTGAATGCTGTCAACCTCAAATACTTTGTGAATGTAGTCTAGGCAGTCGTCTGCAGTCACTTATGCTGCCTCAGATTAAATGTGTTCAGTCATTGAAACCATTCGGAATAGGGCATTTGTCAGTGATATGTTGTTTGCTTCGAATGATCGTTTCTGTCATATCTGTGGATAGTTACCAGTCCTCTTGGGGCATCCTGCAGATACAACTGAAAACCACCGGTTGCATGAACACTTCATCGGGGCGGCATAGGGCCCGCAGACCGCAGTTTGACGACCACTGTCCTAGAACATTCGAGAAAGAATCTGCTTCACAGCTCACCAGGTGTTATACCCATTTCCAGCCATGTGCGTTAGTGATAGCCTCACCACCTTATAGCGCTTCAGTGCTTTCTCTACCTAACGTTCTGCAAATACCTACATTAAGTTAGATGCTGTATTCTGTGCAACCATTCCTATTGAAATTTAATAAATATATCAATTTACATACAGATAATATATCACGTTTACTTGTGACATGATTCTTTCTGTGTCATATTTTGGTGAAGCCTCTATGTGTTGATTATTAACATTAGTTGAGTCAACCAAAGAGGGAGAAATTTATTTAGTATAACGTTTAGTTGTTAAGTTACAAGCTGAGGCCATCAGAAGAAGTTAAAATTGTCATGTCTCCGCTAAGGGAGGTGTATTCATAGTGGCTGCTTTTCTGTCTTTCTCAAACCATTGTAAGTTAACTTTTAGATAAAAAATTGATGTAATTCTCTCGCATATTGTAGCCTTATTCTTCAGTTTCATGATTAACTGCTATCATTTTGTTAATGGTCATAATTACTGTGATATTCTGACATTAAGTAGGCTGCTGCATGGTGCATTTTAGGTCATAAGTAAACTTGAGATGATCTGTATCTATACCCAGTGTCGAGGCAACGGATTACGTGTACTGCACTCACTTCCGCTCAGACATGCAAACAACAGAGTGAAAGTGAAATATTCAAAACATCCATCATATATCATAAAGAGTTTGAGATATCGAAACGAACTTGTGGCAATTGGTGGTACATTCTTATCTGCTGTGATATATGAGTAGCTATAGATTGTTTCAGTGAAATAAGGTAATTGTTTTAAGAGCCAGCGATAGCTAGTGAAATGAGAAGCAGTATTAGTTTGCAAGAGGATAAGTGGAGAAATTGCATGTTTACTTTTACACCAAGCATGAACTTTTCATAAGCTATTGCTCTAACATGTCCTCAACGTTTGTTTAGTAACAGACTCTTTCTGTATTCTGTCATCATTGCAACTGCAGTAGCATGTTACAAAATGAAATTGTGTACACCTAGTTGTGTTTTGGCAAAATAAGCTACTTTTAACGTCAGAACATGCAAAAGAAGGAAGGGTGTAAAGGTTTGATGAAAATACTCGTAAATTGCTACTATAACAGACGGTTGACGTTGTTTCAAGTTGTTGGATGTACTGATGTAGCCTGTTAATACGAAAGCTGTTTGTACCTCACAAGTTATGCCTGTGAGTAGGCATTGGCTGTTGAACTGCTCCTCCCCTCGTGGCCTGGCCACTGGCCACTAACAGCACAAACTCCACCACTAGCGTCCTCCCCTCCCCTACCATACCATTTGCGCAGAAAGTGTCAAGCTATTTCGTGCGCTCTCTATCAAGCCTACAGGATAAAGGGGTATGAGAAGGACTTTCATTTATGGAAGCCCTGCACTTAACAGAGGACTGTCAGCGGTCAAGTACATCATAAGCAGTCTCTCAGATTTTCTGTTGAATAAATCCAGGTAAGTTGCTAATTATTTAATTAGCAACCCTTCCTTTTTACTACAAACTTGTTTCTGCTACAGCGCCATCCTCAAATAAACCCATAGATGTTACATTTGGTGAGCATATTTACGTTTATAAAAATTGTAGAGAAGGATCAGTTTTCATACATATTTACATCTAGTTGGAATAGATGCCCACATTGCATCATTGATAAAATGTCGACTTTCCCTTTGTTGTTAGATCGCTATAATCACGTAAATTTTGTTTGTGTAGGATATTTTTGCTAAATACTTTTGACAAATGGAATGAAGGTTTATTCTCATTGATGCTTTATGCTTACACTGCAGTCGTTGCCAGTCAGGAATGTTCGTTGCTTTTCATTGCTATTATAATTTTGTTATCGTTTCTATCTATGACTATCCTTGGTTTTCCGTTTACTGTGAGTTTTATCCGTTTTCGTTTCTCAAAATGTCAATAAAATTTTCCAGATCATTTTTGTATTTGGGATCAGTTTGTTCATTAAGGATATCGTTTGAATAATTGTTTGTGTGTGTGTGTGTGTGTGTGTGTGTGTGTGTGTATTTCTAATTCTTCCAAGATGTCCATGGTATGTCCCTTTGGTATTCTGAGTAGAGCGCGTAATGTATTTTCGATACGTTCTGCGTTGTCGTTTGGTTTTTAAGATGCTGGTAAAAGCTTGATTACTTGCGGTCGGAATTTCTTGTGTATTCTTTGAATCAAATGTTAAAATTTCTTCTTGTTTGACCGATATAGAATCGCTTTAATTTAGATACAGAAATATATGGTACACCAATCAACATATTCGTAGAATTTAATAAACTAATGCAAGGTCAACACCACAGAGAGGAACAACCTCCATAAATTTTGGTATCTTTCCAATTCTATACATGTATAAAAATCTAGCAAATACTGAGTTCACAGAAGAAGAAACAATCTACATCTATCTACATCTACATCCATACTCCGCAAGCCACCTGACGGTGTATGGCGGAGAGTACCTTCAGTACCTCTATCGGTTCTCCCTTCTATTCCAGTCTCGTATTGTTCGTGGAAAGAAGGATTGTCGGTATGCCTCTGTGTGGGCTCTAATCTCTCTGATTTTATCCTCATGGTCTCTTCGCGAGATATACGTAGGAGGGAGCAACATACTGCTTGACTCTTCGGTGAAGGTATGTTCTCGAAACTTTGACAAAAGCCCGTACCGAGCTACTGAGCGTCTCTCCTGTAGAGTCTTCCACTGGAGTTTATCTATCATCTCCGTAACGCTTTCGCGATTTCTAAATGATCCTGTAACGAAGCGCGCTGCTCTCCGTTGGATCTTCTCTATATCTTCTATCAATCCTATCTGGTACGGATCCCACACTGCTGAGCAGTATTCAAGCAGTGGGCGAACAAGCGTACTGTAACCTATTTCCTTTGTTTTCGGATTGCATTTCCTTAGGATTCTTCCAATGAAACTCAGTCTGGCATTTGCTTTACCGACGGTCAACATTATATGATCATTCCATTTTAAATCACTCCTAATGCCTACTCCCAGATAATTTATGGTATTAACTGGTTCCAGTTGCTGACCTGCTATTTTGTAGCTAAATGATAAAGGATCTATCTTTCTGTGTATTCGCAGCACATTACACTTGTCTACATTGAGATTCAATTGCCATTCCCTGCACCATGCGTCAATTCGCTGCAGATCCTCCTGCATTTCAGTACAATTTTCCATTGTTACAACCTCTCGATACACCACAGCATCGTCTGCAAAAAGCCTCAGTGAACTTCCGATGTCATCCACCAGGTCATTTATGTATATTGTGAATAGCAACGGTCCTATGACACTCCCCTGCGGCACACCTGAAATCACTCTTACTTCGGAAGACTTCTCTCCATTGAGAATGACATGCTGCGTCCTGTTATCTAGGAACTCCTCAATCCAATCACACAATTAGTCTGATAGTCCATATGCTCTTACTTTTTTCATTAAACGACTGTGGGAAACTGTATCGAACGCCTTGCGGAAGTCAAGAAACACGGCATCTGCCTGGGAACCCGTGTCTATGGCCCTCTGAGTCTCGTGGACGAATAGCGCGAGCTGGGTTTCACATGACCGTCTTTTTCGAAACCCATGCTGATTCCTACAGAGTAGATTTCTAGTCTCCAGAAAAGTCATTATACTCGAACACAATACGTGTTCCAAAATTCTACGACTGATCGACGTTAGAGATATAGGTATATAGTTCTGCACATCTGTTCGACGTCCCTTCTTGAAAACGGGGATGACCTGTGCCCTTTTCCAATCCTTTGGAACGCTACGCTCTTTTAGAGACCTACGGTACACTGCTGCAAGAAGGGGGGCAAGTTCATTTGCGTACTCTGTGTAAAATTGAACTGGTATCCCATCAGGTCCAGAGGTCTTTCCTCTTTTGAGCGATTTTAATTGTTTCTCTATCCCTCTGTCGTCTATTTCGATATCTACCATTTTGTCGTCTGTGCGACAATCTAGTGAAGGAACTACAGTGCAATCTTCCTCTGTGAAACAACTTTGGAAAAAGACATTTAGTATTTCGGCCTTTAGTCTGTCATCCTCTGTTTCAGTACCATTTTGGTCACAGAGTGTCTGGACATTTTGTTTTGATCCACCTACCGCTTTGACATAAGACCAAAATTTCTTAGGATTTTCTGCCAAGTCAGTACATAGAACTTTACTTTCGAATTCATGGAACGCCTCTCGCATAGCCCTCCTCACACTACATTTCACTTCGCGTAATTTTTGTTTGTCTGCAAGGCTTTGGCTATGTTTATGTTTGCTGTGAAGTTCCCTTTGCTTCCGCAGCAGTTTTCTAACTCGGTTGTTGTACCACGGTGGCTCTTTTCCATCTCTTACGATCTTGCTTGGCACATACTCATCTAACGCATAATGTACGACTGTTTTGAATTTTGTCCACTGATCCTCAACACTATCTGTACTTGAGACAAAACTTTTGTGTTGAGCCAACAGGTACTCTGAAATCTACTTTTTGTCACTTTTTCTAAACAGAAAAATTTTCCTACACTTTTTAATATTCCTATTTACGGCTGAAATCATCGATGCCGTAGCCGCTTTATGATCGCTGATTCCCTGTTCTGCGTTAACTTTTTCAAATAGTTCGGGTCTGTTTGTCACCAGAAGGTCTAATATGTTATCGCCACGAGTCGGTTCTCTGTTTAACTGCTCAAGGTAGTTTTCAGATGAAACACTTAAAAAAATTTCACTGGATTCTTTGTCCCTGCCACCCGTTATGAACGTTTGAGTCTCCCAGTCTATATCCGGCAAATTAAAATCTCCACCCAGAACTATAACATGGTGGGGAAATCTACTCGAAATATTTTCCAAATTATCCTTCAGGTGCGTGCTCAGCCACAACAGCTGCTGAGCCAGGGGGCCTATAGAGACATCCAATTACCATGTCTGAGCCTGCTTTAACCGTGACCTTCACCCAAATCATTTCACATATCGGATCTCCGTCAATTTCCTTCGATACTATTGCACTTCTTATCGCTATAATCACGCCTCCCCCTTCACTGTCCAGCCTGTCTCTGCGGTATACATTCCAATCTGAGTTTAGGATTTCATTACTGTTTACGTCTGGTTTCAGCCAACTTTCTGTCCCTAGTACTATATGGGCGTTGTGACCGTTTATTAATGAGAGCAGTTCTGGGACCTTTCTATAGAAGCTCCTGCAGTTTACTATTAGCACATTAATATTGTTATTCCCTGTTGCATTTTGCCTACTCCTACCTTGCCGCGTCTCAGGAGGCGTCTTGTCGGGCCTAGGGAGGGGATTCTCTAACCTAAAAAACCCCCATGTGCACTCCACACGTACTCCGCTACCCTTGTAGCCGCTTCCGGCGTGTAGTGCACGCCTGACCTATTCAGGGGGACCCTACATTTCTCCACCCGATAGCGGAGGTCGAGAAATTTGCACCCAAGATCTCCGCAGAATCGTCTGAGACTCTGGTTTAAGCCTTTCACTCGGCTCCAAACCAGAGGACCGCGATCGGTTCTGGGAACGATACTACAAATAGTTAGCTCTGATTCTACCCCGCGAGCGAGGCTTTCCGCCTTCACCAATTCCGCCAACCGCCTGTACGAACTGAGGATGACCTCTGAACCCAGATGGCAGGAGTCATTGGTGCCGACATGAGCAACAACTTGCAGTCGGGTGCACCCAGTGCTCTCTATCGCCGCCGGTAGGGCCTCCTCCACATCTCGGATGAGACCCCCGGCAAGCAGACAGAGTGAACACTGGCCTTCTTCCCCGACCATCCCGCTATTTCCCTAAGGGGCTCCATCACCCGCCTAACGTTGGAGCTCCCAATAACTAATAAACCCCTCCCCCCGTGTGCCTGCTCGGACCTTGCTGAAGGAGCGGCCACATGTCCACTCACAGGCAGAGCGGGCGATGCCACACGGCCAGCCTCCACATTGACCCTCCGCCTCGTGCGCCGCGAACGCCGCTGAACCCGCCACCCCCCTTGGGGAGAGGGTGGCCCAACCGCGCCCAGTACCCGCGAAGATGTCTCGACAGCAGGGACAGTGGGTGAAGCATGTAACACCTGGGGTATACCTTGCGACGCACCAGACTCCCCACTGCCGCTACACTCCGAGGCGGCAGCCTCAAGACGGCTCACCACGGCCATCAACACGCTCAGCTGTTCGCGAACAGTGGCCAGCTCCTCCTGCGTCCGTTCACAGCAGTCACACATCCTATCCATCCTAAGGAAACAATTTACTGAAGAGAGTTAATCAACCTTTAACTAGACTGCTAATTCACTAAAGGCGGCTGCTTATTCACAAAACTGTGGTTGCTAGCCACTTCTTGTAGAAAACAATGAAAATAGCACTACCTGTCTCTGGAATGTATTGAAAACAAACACTAGCACTGCTGGCACTATGATTGACTAAAGGGATTCTGTATTCAAAACTAACACGAAATATATGGAACACTATTAATAGCACCCGACAATTAAAGCTTCCTAAAAGCAAATACACACGGAAGAAGAAGTGACAAGTAAGAAAAATACAGTTAATACTTAAATTATGGTAGCTCGCTGCACAGCAGACGTGGAGCTGACGGCAGTTACGACGACACTACTAGTAGAGGTATCAAGTACAATATGGGACCAAAACTTCACAACACAACCGTTAGATATCTTATAGCAACACCCAAAGTTGCTATCGACATTGCAAAACTTCCAATGAGAAAAAAAGAGGATTGACAATAACAATTGCAAAAATTGTAGAAAGGGAATTACAACACAGAAAAACATACAACAAATGAACACAATCCGAAAGCGATACACTCAACAGCATAAAGACAGCACAAATCGAAATAGTAGTAAAATCCGGTAAAGGCAGTAGTATAATTACTGTAAGTCACAATGAATATGAATATGTTGACAAAGTAACAACTTCTTTAAGAGACAACAACATTATAAAATTACCAAAAAAATCCCACTAACAAGTATACTGCATAAATAAAGAAATGCATTAACAATTAAAATATAAGAGTAACAGAGCAAGAAAAGAAAGCTTCCATAATCACGAATGCAGTACATTAATGCTATACACACAGCCAAAGACGCATAAACAAGTAATTCCTATTTGTCCAGTTATTAACTGTATTGAAAGATCTGCTTATCTTATATCTTGACAAATTACTAACCAACCTATATACCTATAACAAGAAATATACAATAAAGAACTCAAAAACGTTAGCATATGCGATAAAAGATATAAAAATACTACAAAATGACACATTTATTTTCTTTGTTATTAAAAACGTCTATACAAATATATCGGTACAGGAAACAATCAAAATTATAAAAAACAACCTTCCGAGACACTGAAAAACTTCTGTCACCTAAAACTAACACCCAAACAAAATTATTTGGAATTCAATCACAGAATCTACACACTGGCCGATGGTGTAGCGATGGGAAACTATATTGCCAGTACAACTGGGAACATATTTATCAACACACTGGAAGAAAAAAATTTCAGCTTCAAATTTCCAATACTCAGCAATATTATATATTACCACAGATATGTAGATGACACTTGGTAATAGCAGATGGAAACGATGAAGATATTCGAAAAATTCATCAAGAACTCAACAACTTGCATCCAAAAATAAAATTTACAATGGAAACAGAAACAAACATCTCCATAAACTTTCTTGACCTTAAAATTACCGACAATAATCATCACGCATTAGAAATTTACAGAAAACTAACTACTACAGACAGCTGATCAATGAATGTTCCTGTCACCCAAACTCACAAAAATACACATATTTCAACTCAATGACCAATAGAACAATCATTGTACCGCTCGAACACCAAGCAATACAAAAAGAGCTTACAGTATTCCAATATACAGCCCAACAAAGTTCACAAACTGGACGAAAAACATACGAAACCTTAAACGCAAACCATTCACATAGACATAAAATAAATAAGAGAAAATAAAACTAATAGAACAATTCGTAGCGATGATATATTTGGGACAAATATCGAATAAAATGAGCCAAATCTTAAACAAAACAACCATAAAACTAGCTTTCCAAACAAATAAAGATCTAAAAATGAAAATTGGATCTGGGAAAAAATCCCGATTTTTGCAAACCCAGGCGTATACTAAATTTCATGTAACGACTATGGAAAATTCTATAGCGGTTAAACAGGAAGAAATTTTAACACATGATTCAAAGAACACACAAGAAATTTGCGACAGCAATCGAGCTTTTACCAGCATCTCAGCAAGCAAAACCACAAGGCTGGATGAAAACCAAAGATAGCCATAGATAAAAATGACAACAAAATTATAATAGCAATGAAAGAATGGAATGTCAGTATGGACTTACGCTGTACATAGTTTTGAAGCCAGAGTGGGCGGGGCCTGCTGCCATTTTAAATAGCTCAGAACACTAGAAGACTACTGTTTAGAATTGCTACTTGTTCATTATTCATTTGGTGTGCAAGCAACAACAGCACTTTTAAAAACTTAAATTGCTGTGCTTTAATGAATAATACAGTGTCAGGAAGGCAGTTTCGAAAGTTTTTCTGTGTTTCAATGCATGTTCGCTCTAGTAATACGAGACATTTGGCCTCGTTAATGTCACTTGTTTTTGTTGATATATTTCGAATAACCAAGAAGAGAAGGTTATGATGCGAAATGGGTGCTTTCGTATTCCATTTAATGTCATCTTTACTGTATTTGTAAAGATAGCAAATAAAGCAGGAATTCCGAAATCAATGCTTGTTTGTTTACTGGTACTTCTTCTTTTTCTTCATTTTCAGCTTTCAGTTCGTATACACAACATTTTTAATGTTTCTTTGCAAAAAACGCGCCTATGGTTCTTTGTTAGCCCATGAACTTGTGCAATGGAAAAAGAACCAAGGCATGGTATTGCGCATGTCAACGAAGTCAACGATTATTGGAGTTCAATTTTTTGTGAAACAACTACGTCTCCACACAATCAAAGCACCAGATGTTATTTGAGATTCGACCACGAAAGTCGATAGTTATTGTAACTGGACATGAACACGTCAGAGTGACACCACGGGGCAGTATCACCGCTGTGGAATATGAAGGTATAAACGCTATGAATCTAATGTTTTTGTGCTATATAAGATAGCGGACGTCGGCTTCACGTTTGTGACGTAATGACAACTCCATTTTTTTCTTACCTTCATGAATGAGGCGCAACTAACATCACTGACTAGCAAGGATTGCAATGTAAACATAAAGCATCAACGAGAATAAACCACCATTCCATTTTCAAAAAGTATTTATCAAAAATACTCTATAGAAACAAAAATTACGTGATTATAGCGATCTAACAACAAATAAAGAGTCGACAGTTTATCACTGATGGAATATGGGCATCCGTTCCAACTAGAAGTTCGTGTGTATGCAAACTGTCCTTTCTGTACAACTTTCATAAATGTGAGTAAACTCACCAAGTGTAACATCTACAGGTTTACTTGAGAGTGGCACTGTAGCCGAAACAAGATTGTAGTAAAGAAGAAGGACTACTAATTAAACCATTAAAGGCTTACCTGGAACTCTTCTTCTTCTTTTCTTCTTTTAGTGTTCAACCCCGAGGTTGGTTTGCCGCAGAGCGCGATTCCTCTCTTCTGTCTGCCTTACAATTTATTTCCATGTACATGTTATATCCAGCACATTCATGATCTATTTCATGTATGATACCCTCGGTCCCTCCGCCGATTCTTTCCCTCAATAGCTCCTTCTGCTGTTGTTCCAGTGATGATGTTGTGTCTTAGGATGTTCCCTGCAAGTTTGTCTCTTCTTGTTTGGATATGCCTCGACAGTGATCTGGTTTCCTGTACTCTCCTAAGCACCTCTTCATTTGTTGCTTTGTCTCTCCAACTGACCTTCATCATCCTTCTATAGCACCACATCTCCAGGGCCTCTCGCCACCTTCCCACTTCTCTTCCCATTGTCCAAGTTCCACATCTGTATTAGGTCATACTCCAAACGAATGCTTACATGATACGTTTCCTTATTGTCAGATTGATGTTCTTACTGATGAGTAAGTTCCTCCTAAGATTAAATGCAATTTTGACCTGTTATATTCTCCTCACAATTTCTTTCTGGATTTTACCATCCCTTGTGATTTTGTTTCTCAGCTAGGTAAATTCCCCTGTCACTTCCAGCTCCTCTCTTCCAAATCTGATTCTCAGAGATTCATATTCTGGTTCTGTACTGCATACCATCGCTTTAGTCGTTTTATTGTTTATTCTCATTCCATACTGATTGCATGGAATCCTTTTCAATGTTCTAAGGACTTTTTCTAGACCTTCTTTTGTCTCCGTGACTATAGCAATATCATCTGCATAACGTGGCATGTCTATCTTCTGCCCATTAATTTTGATCACCACCTCAGTAGTTTCTCGAACTTGATCTATAGTTTCCTGAATGTAAGAGTTTAATATAAGAGGAGAGAGGGCAGATCCTTGTCTTACCCCTTTTCTGATATTTGTTTCTTGTTCCCGGTGACAGTTCCTAATCACAGCAACCTCATTCTTATAGAAACTGAGTATCAGACGGATGTTTTTGTACTTCATTTCACTTTCCCTCACCACTCTGAACATCTCTTGCCAGATAACGTTATCAAATCCTTTCTCCAGGTCTACAAAGGCAATATATGTTGGTTTATTTTTCTGTAATTGTTTTTCGATTAGGAGTCTCAGTGTCAGAATCGCTTCCCTTGTTCCTAAACTCCTTCTGAAACCGAGCTCAGCGTATCCTCCGTCTTCTCTTCAGAATTATTTTTATGAGAATTTTTACGCATGTGATGTTAGGCTTAAAGTTCGGTACTGTCCGCATTTTATAGCTGCTGCCTACTTTGATACAGGAACAATGATGCATTTCTGGAAGTCTGTCGGTATCTCTCCTGTGTTGTAGATGGACCTTATAATTTTAAGCAGCGTCATTTTCATGCTGTCACCAGCATTCCTTATTAGTTCTGCAGGGATGTCACCAATGCGATTTACTTTGTTGTCCCGTAATTCTTTTAGAGTTTTGTCAAATTCTGCTTGCAGAATGTGATCTCCCTTGTCATCTTCGTCTACTTTCTCTTCTCTTACTATTACGTCCTCCGAAAGAGGTGCTCCGGCATACAACTCCTCAATGTATTCTTTCCATCTCTTCACCATGTCTTCACCAATTCATTACAAAATGTTATACTATGACGTATTCTATGCTGCGGGCCCGACTGAAAAGTAGATATTGACTAATTTCAGATTTTCGCTTACAGAGAACTATTACAGCAGAGATATTTTTTTATTTACAACTGATTTCAATCATAGATCATCAGATCAAACTACACAATGAAAGATGTGAAAGCACATGATATATCCACGTAACATAGTCATATAAGAATGTTGATATGACTGCATGAATGTGAATAGTCACACAACACTAATTATAGCATGGAAAAGCAGTTCATTGGCATACTAGAGAGTTATAAAAGTCTTGCGCATTGAGTAACATGGCTCAAAAAATATTTCTTGTTGTTGACATCAGATGCATGAACATGTAATGGCTCACTGTATTATGAATGATGGTCCTAGAATGAATGACAGTAATAAAACAAATGATTGCCTAATCACGAATCATGAAACCATTAACGCGGAGATACGTCGTAAATAAAGAAAATAAAATAGTTTATATAAAACTCTGAAGGTACCATTTCTGAATAATTTAAGTACAGTGGAGCATTCCTTACAAAACAAATATATAGGGTGTACATAAATTCTGGGAACACTTTCAATTATTTATTGCATAAGAACCAAACATTGTACAGATATCATACATATGTCATTTTGAAGAGAAACCCTGAAAGTTTTTTTTTTCATTTATATCGCCACAGCTTAGTTTGGTAATTGTCCGATAGTCAGTGCGAGTCACAAACATGGCGAGTTCAGGTGCGGAGCAACTGTTTCATGAAATGTCCTCCCGATCACCAGATCTCATTCGGTGTAACTTTTTCCTGTGGCGACACATTAAAGATCTGGTGCATGTACTGCCTCTACCATGTGATGTAGCAGAGCTGCGGGGGAGAATACGGGAAGCGACTGCCACAGTCGACGATGCCATGCTGAGACGGGTATGGCAAGAATTCGATTACCATATTGACGTCTGCCGGGTCACTCATGGTTCGCATATCGAATGTTTGTAAAAAAAAAAAAAAACACTTTAGAGTTTCTCTTCAAAATGCAGTACGTATGACATCTGTACAATGTTTAGTTCTTGTGCAATAAATAATTGAAAGTGTTGCCGGACTTAATGTACATTCTGAGTGCAGATAAAGTGCGCAGCTTTGCACAAGGCAACTTCTCACAGAGAACTCTGCAGGGTGTTACAAAAAGGTACGGCCAAACTTTCAGGAAACATTCCTCACACACAAATAAATAAAAGGTGTTATGTGGACATGTGTCCGGAAACGCTTAATTTCCATGTTAGAGCTCATTTTAGTTTCATCAGTATGTACTGTACTTCCTCGATTCACCGCCAGTTGGCCCAATTGAAGGAAGGTAATGTTGACTTCGGTGCTTGTGTTGACATGCGACTCATTGCTCTACAGTACTAGCATCAAGCACATCAGTACGTAGCATCAACAGGTTAGTGTTCATCACGAACGTGGTTTTGCAGTCAGTGCAATGTTTACAAATGCGGAGTTGGTAGGTGCCCATTAGATGTATGGATTAGCACGGGGCAATAGCCGTGGCGCGGTACGTTTGTATCGAGACAGATTTCCAGAACGAAGGTGTCCCGACAGGAAGACGTTCGAAGCAACTGATCGGCGTCTTAGGGAGCACGTGTAACGCCGGAAATGCATATCCTCCTATTTCCATTTATAGTACTATAAATTTGTTTTCCTTATTTTTGTTACCTGAATATATAACGTTTCTGTGTCTTCATATATTGTAATTGTTTTACTATTTGTATATATATATTTATGCATTTTATGTCGATGTATAATTGGTTTGTTTCGTAAATATTATTTGTATTTTTACGCTGGCTCTTGCCTAGGGAAAACTGCTATCGAACGATTACATCGATAGGTCGTGTGAAGAATCAAAGTGTGTAGGATCTTTGGTAGTGTTAACTCTGTCGCGTGGAGCGCGGGCTGAGCAGAGGGGGAGTCTGGCTGGAGTAGCGAGTGGAGCAGGTGTGTTGTGTGAAGCTCCCGCGAGTTGCCGCGCTTTCGGGGTTTGGCAGCATGTAATTGCACTCGACTTCCGATGATAGTTTCTGACATGGTGTCGCGGACGGGAAGCATTAGCTGGCGCACATCAAGAGCCCGTTTCGCCTGGTGACCGTGTCGAGAAGAAGGCGCGCCAACATCCAGTTTCTGCAACAGCGACGGCCGACAATGAGTGACTGTCGCCACCTCCTCGATCGACGGCTTCAAACCTTCAATCAACCAACAAGGAAGACTGGAAGCACGTAAAGTTTTAGAACTGTATGCAAGACCTCAGCTTTTCAAACTGTACCATTTTCGTAACTATAATTACAGCAACTTAGCATGAACAGTTGTTGCTCATTGTCCCAATTGCATTACCAAGCAGGGTCCCTTCCTTTTCCGGAATGAACCCGAGTGTCGTTGAAATTCAAACGCCAGCATTAAAATAATAATATAGCATTTCACTGCTTTAATTTCAAAGTTCAGTTAAAGTATTCATAGCTGGCTACAATATTTAGATTACACAAGCACGAATTAAGAGTGCGAGTTTTGTTACCGTATTTAAGCTTACCTGTGACTGCAGCTCAGCTTGGTATGTACTAAATTTTACTGTTGGTCAGAATCATTTAATTCAAGTTCAAAGTTAAATCTCTTATTTCTAAATTGCGTAGATTCAAGTAGCTTTTGAAATGATTGTTGAGGTAGTCCAAGAATAACCGTGTTTTACTGAATTTCGATGTGCTTAAGAAAGAAAGCTCACTATTAACTTCAGTCACTAAATTAACTTTCGATTTTCCTGTTTTATTAATTCTTTTGCTATATTAAGTCAGAGTGTAGCGAAATTTATTACTTCTGACAAACTTTCAGTTTTCACACTACACGTGACAACCTTCAGTTGCCACACTTCTAGTGCTAATTATATGTGTAATAACCTTTCTTTTTCAGTTACTATAGTAATTGTCCTTAGGACTGGCGACCGTAATTTCCCCCAAATCTCAAATATCTAATTACTGCTAGTTAATTGTTAACATAACGGCCGCACATTTACTTTCTTGATTAACTTTACCCCTTTTCAAGATTAATTTCCACCTGTTTCATTAGCATTTTTCCTTTCATTTTGATGTAACACTTTCCTCCCTCTTTACCGACAGGTTAACTTCGGTGACGATTGCTTTTCCAAAATTCCCATTGGGTACACGCGGTTTCATTTTTCACTGTCTTTAAGGTCGATAAGTGAGGGGGAGGTTACACACGGAACATTCCAGCCTATGACTCGCGACTGGGGAAGACCTAGGACACCTGCAATGGACGAGGCAATTCTTCGTGCAGTTGACGATAACCCTAATGTCAGCGTCTGAGAAGTTGCTGCTGTACAAGGTAACGTTGACCACGTCACTGTATGGAGAGTGCTACGGCAGAACCAGTTGTTTCCGTATCATGTACAGCGTGTGCAGGCACTATCAGCAGCTGATTGGCCTCCACGGGTACACTTCTGCGAATGGTTCATCCAACAATGTGTCAACCCTCATTTCAGTGCAAATGTTCTCTTTACGGATGAGGCTTCATTCCAACGTGATCAGATTGCAAATTTTCACAATCAACATGTGTGGGCTGACGAGAATCCGCACGCAATTGTGCAATCAAGTCATCAACACAGATTTTCTGTGAACGTTTGGGCAGGCATTGTTGGTGATGTCTTGATTGGGCCCCATGTTCTTCCATCTACGCTCAATGGAGCACGTTATCATGATTTCATAAGGGATACTCTACCTGTGCTGCTAGAACATGTGCCTTTACAAGTACGACACAACATGTGGTTCATGCACGATGGGGCTCCTGCACATTTCAGTCGAAGTGTTCGTACGCTTCTCAACAACAGATTCGGTGACCGATGGATAGCTAGAGGCGGACCAATTCCATGGCCTCCACGCTCTCCTGACCTCAACCCTCTTGACTTTCATTTGTGGGGGCATTTGAAAGCTCTTGTCTACGCAACCCCGGTACCAAATGTAGAGACTCTTCGTGCTCGTATTGTGGACGGCTGTGATACAATACGCCATTCTCCAGGGCTGCATCAGCGCATCAGGGATTCCATGCGACGGAGGGTGGATGCATGTATCCTCGCTAACGATTTTGAACATTTCCTGTAACAAAGTGTTTTAAGTCACGCTGGTACGTTCTGTTGCTGTGTGTTTCCATTCCATGATTAATGTGATTTGAAGTGAAGTAATAAAATGAGCTCTAACATGGAAAGTAAGCGTTTTCGGACACATGTCCACATAACATATTTTCTTTCTTTGTGTGAGGAATGTTTCCTGAAAGTTTGGCTGTACATTTTTGTAACCCCACTGTATAAATGAATGATAATCATGTATGTGAGTGTGAACTGGCAGCATATGCGTGACAGTTTAACGGAGAATCGTTATTACACTAGCTAATAAGATGGCGGCTGCAGTGTAACACGTGTGAAGTTCGGCTCGCGAAATTTAGTTGAATTCGAAGGTGCTCTCGCAGGTGGCGTTGTCTAGTACCAGTGGAAATTGTGTAAACAACAGTGTTCTGTACAGTAGTGCTATTTTTTCTGTGCTCCACCAATATCTACGCTGAAGAAAATGGTAAACAGGAGAGTCAACAGCAGCACGTCCAGCAGCGTGGAAGCGGCAGGTGCGGCGGGTCTGCTCTTGGCGGAAGGTGCGGCCGCGGCTCCTGGTATGGCGGAGCTGGTCCGCTCTGAGGTAAACGCTGCGCTTCGCGATAAAGACATTCGCGATCTGATAGCAGGCACTATATCAGATACAGTAACGGCAACAGTATTGGCCAAAATGCGTGAAACTGTTGAGGCCAATACTGGCGAAATTATAGCACTAAAAAAGTCTGTGTCTGAATACGAGAGAAAGGCACGAGAGTTCGAAGTAAAACTATCTGCCGCAACAGACGAGCTAGAACAGTACCTAAGGCGAAATAGTCTACGACTGCTTGGAGTAGCAGAAAATAAGGAAGAAGACACAGACAAACTGCTTATACAGGTTGCATGTGAAAAATTAGGCGTTGAAGTGACTAAGGCAGACATTGAGAGGAGTCATTGCCGGCTGCGGTGGTCTAGCGGTTCTGGCGCTGCAGTCCGGAGCCGCGGGACTGCTACGGTCGCAGGTTCGAATCCTGCCTCGGGCATGGGTGTGTGTGATGTCCTTAGGTTAGTTAGGTTTACGTAGTTCTAAGTTCTAGGGGACTTATGACCTAAGATGTTGAGTCCCATAGTGCTCAGAGCCATTTGAACCATTTTGAACAGGAGCCATCGGGTGGGACGAAAACTACCAAGTGCTACCTAAACTCGTCCAATAATAATTAAATTCGTGTCATACCGAAAAAGGGCAGAGATCTTTACCCAGAAGAAGAAGTTAGCAAGGACAGGGCTTACAATAAGGGAACATCTGACACAGGAACGGCTAAAGATTTTAAACAGTGCCATATCCCATTTCGGTCTTCAGTATGTGTGGACTGAATACTATTAAGCGAAGCTGCTAGAGCCAAAAGTGCAAACTTAACACCATTTGCAAATTGTACCATCCCTATTCTCAGATATACTGTCTTGTAATTGTATTAACTTTTTAATTATCGCCATATTTGTACCTTCAATTAATTGTTTTGTAATTATATTAACTTTGTATTACTTTTTTACCTGTAGCTGTAACGTTTACTTAATTTTACTTACTGCTAACACTACTGTTATTTGCTCAGTTTATTCTCTTCCGTCCTGTAATAGTACCATTGCAATTATTAGTCTCTCCTTTAGATCATTAATCACCCATCTCTTCGGTTTAAATTGTTCATAACAAAAATTACTATCAGCATCACTTTAGTAAATTTCAATGTAATTGTAGCCTCCTACACTATCAGTATCACTTTAGTAAATTTCAATTTAATTCTAGCTTCCTGCGATAATCTATTAGTTCTTAAGCTTACTTCTCTCTGATGGCAGCATCAGCCTTTTAAACCACTCCCCTTTTCCTTATTTCCACCCTAAGCTGTTTCAAATACACTAATTACATTTCATCTCTTACGACAGAGGATAGACAGTGACATACAGCCGTCACTGTTTTGGTCATATTCTCCTTGCACCGAATACCACTACTCCATTTCCTCTAACCCTGCAAACTCTCTTGCGATCGCCTTTCTTTCGGCAATCGCGGAGTCACAAACAGGGCGCGCAAAATCTCAGACACTTCGCGGAAGCAGAGGCCAGTGCCCCTCTAGGCAAGTAGTGCCTAACAAAGGGACAAACCAGTCTGACACCCTACTCCAGGCTGCCCAGCGGAACGCGTCAGAGCTTTTAGTAGCGCACTACAACATCCAGTCTTTGCCTGCACATTACGAAGAATTTAGCCTCCTCTTCAACCAACGAAACTACCACGTAATACTCTTATCCGAAACGTGGCTAAAACCACACATATCCTCTGCATCTATTCATCTCCCAGGGTATACATTTCTTAGGGAAGACAGATTAAAAAAGCGAGGTGGCGCGGTCGGCGCGTATATACGAACAGATCTCAAAGCGAAAGTCTTATGTACGTCAAACCCTGCTGAAGAAAAAGAGGCTGAATTCATGTTCACTGAAAAAAATATACAAAGTCGGAAGTTCTTGACTGGTGTCGTGTACAAGCCGCCAAAAATAAGCTCAATGAGTTCCTTTCAGTCGGAATTACATGCACTTCAGTGTCAATACGAACATGTCATCGTTATGGGTGACTTGAACGTAGACCTGCTAAGAGACAATCCCTCCGCAATAAACCTAAGAAGACTGTTTAGTTGCAATAGCATGAACATTCTTCCATTACAACCTACACACCATACGGCGCACAGTCGTACTCTTATAGACGTAATCGCAACGAAACAGACTGACAAAGTAAGAGATGTTGGTCAAACATCGGCCCCTGGCCTCTCAGCACATGATGTAATATTCCTGGCCTACTCTGTGCAGCCCCCAAAGATCAAATTGCGTTACATAACTTGTAGGAACGTGAAACGTATTGATCTTGACGTTCTAACAGCTGATTGCTCAGAAATCTCATGGCATCAAATAATCAGAGAACCTACAATCGATGGCAAAATTAATGAACTTGGTGGTAAACTCACTGCCCTCTATGACAAACATGCACCTGTACGCACAATCCGCATAAGAAAATCACCTGCTCCATCGCTGACAGCTGAATTACGTCAAATGATGAATAATAGGGATGCTGCCCACAGGCGTTTCAAGGCAGATCCGAAACCCGAACGTTTCGATGAATATAGAGAGCTACGGAACAGAGTGATACAATGCATTCGCAATGCTAAAATCAGGCACGCTCGCTCCCTTGTATGCAGCGATCTGACGCCCACGACTCTATGGAAGAATCTCCGTAGCTTGGGGGTCGGAAAGGCAAAATCGGAAACTGCTTTTCATGTATGAGCTAACGAATTAAATGAATTCTTCTCTGCACCTCTGAATACCCACACGGCTGATAATTACCGTCCAGTAGAATCCCCCAACTGTATAACTAACAATGATACCTTCCATCTAAAACACGTAACAATAAATACGGCAAGAAAAGCAATAATGAGAATCTCTTCTGATGCGATAGGTAATGACAGTATCAGTATAAACATGATTAAGAATGTTGCCGATATCCTAGTACCTGTCTTAACTGACATATTTAATTTTTCTCTCGTGAACGGAATATACCCCACTGCATGGAAAAGAAGCATAATTCGACCCATCCCTAAGATCGAAAACCCGCAACTGCCTAGTGATTACCGACCAATTAGCATACTGCCTGCTGTTTCCAAAGCACTTGAATATATTGTTCATGATCAAATCACTGAACACTTGCATGAATTCAGCCTATATGACAAATTTCAAGCCGGTTTCCGTAAACATCACAGCACAAACACTGCTCTAATTAAGGTAACTGATGACCTGAAATATGCCATCGACAGCCCAAAGGCATCAATATTGACGCTACTAGACTTCAGCAAAGCTTTTGACACTGTTAACTTTGACATATTGCTCAGAAAAATGCAACAGCTTAATTTCTCAGATAGTGCAATGAGATGGTTTGAAAGGTACTTAAAAGACAGACAGCAATGTATTGTCTGCATAAATGAAAAATCTTCCTGGAAACATGTCTCCTCCGGAGTGGCACAAGGATCAGTCTTAGGACCACTTTTGGTTTCTTTATATGGCAACGATATTTCGTCGGTCCTGTCCTCCTGTAAATATCATTTCTATGCCGACGACCTCCAGCTCTACCTGAGCGTCAGACCTGAAGATGTAAACACTGCAGTCGCTCAGATGAATGATGATCTGTCTTCAGTAGTGACATGGGCGAAAAACCTGGGGCTTAAACTAAGTGCAAGAAAGACAAGTAATATTAATAGCCTATCAGAAATTAATAAGTTCAGATTTCCGCGAACGACTGCCTGCGATCCTGTTCGACGGTATTTCAATACCGTATCAGAAAAAGTTAAGAACTTGGGTGTAACTTTGGATGAGCATCTCAAGTGGGCGGAGAATACAGTCGCAGTGTGCCGGAAGACGTCCGATTGCCTCTATGCTCTCAAAAAGTTTCGAAACATATTTCCACAAGACTTGAAACGCCAGCTCGTGCAAGCACTCGTTCTACCGAACCTCCACTATTGTGATGTAATTCAACAAGGCATGAGTAGTAAAAACAAAAGACGGTTAGAACTAACCACGAATGCCTGTGTGCATTACACCTGAAACATTCGCCGATTTGATTATGTTAGTGCTTCATACTCCCAGCTACGGTGGCTGCGGTCGGACAAATTGCGTGACTACCACACTCTATGTCTACTTCACCGCCTCCTCGTCGCTCAAGCACTCCAGTACCCTGCTTGAGAGATTAAACACCTTTCATGCCATCATAATCGAAACACGAGGTCACTCTTCTTTGGTATCCTAACTGTGCCCACTCACAACACAAAAACTTTTGCAAACTCCTTCTCGGTTGCCGCTGTCCCGCTGTCCATCTCTGGAACAAACTGTCCCTTACCTTGCGCAAAATTCAATCACCTGCTGCTTTTAAGAAGAAGCTGAAGCATTTCCTATTATCATCCTCATAACGTTTTCCACAAAGTTAATGTACAAGGCCAATCCTCTCCTCTGTCAAATAGCAAAGGTAGTGTCTCCTACCTTGATCCTTTCTCTTCTTCCTCTTCATCTATCTCTATTAGCCACGCAAGCTTCTTTTCCTTTATATTTCCTTAACTATGTTTCACCATGTCTCTATTCTTCTCCTCCTTTCACCATCAGTCTCCCTCATACTACCTGCTGCTAGCACTCCTATCTACAATCTGTCTCTTTCATGATGTCTAATTATAACAGAACTTATCATCTACGAGTATAAACTCTATATGTATGTATTTTTCCCAAGTGTGCCTTTGTAATTGTTTATTTCACTTTTTGAACTAGATGTAGTTTAACATGCCTATAAAAACATATGAATGTAAAATAAGTAGAATGCCTGGTTAGATGTAAGAGAGGGCCTGATGGCCCTAATCTTGTCAGGTTAAATAAATAAATAAATGAATGTAGTGAATTACGAAGTATTAGAAATCTTTTAGCAGTGACGGTGGAAAGCTCTTGCGATCAAACAGATATACACAAGGGGAGGAAAGATTACAGGTATTACGGTAAGGCACGGCTCTGGGAAAAGTGTCCACGTGCCAGTTGTTCGAGGAGGATGCATTCACCCGCAAATTAAGGCACCAAGCTTGGCAGCCAATCATGATGGAACTGTGTATGTATTTTTCCCAATCTGAATAAATAACGTGACACCGATTATTCCATTAGCAATATACATATACCAAAGAGTTTGCTGACCTGGTCTCTACCAAATACTAAAAAAAAAAAAAAAACAGCTAAAATTAACATTTGAGGGAATCTGGAATAATGATGCCAGAACAGAGAAAGGTAGCCTTGATACATCCACTACATAAGAAAGGCAATAAAGAAGACGTTAAAAACTAAAGCGGAATTTCTTTGCTGCCGGTTGGATGTAAAATATTTTTCAAGATGTTACTAAACAGGGTAGAAAAAACGCTGAACAGCCATTTTTGTGAATATCAGGGTGGCTATAGGAAGGGCGTGTAATGTTCTGAACAAATATTTAATCTGAAGTCAATCATTCGGCACAGATTGCTGAATTCAAAAGGTATTGTAGTAACGTTTGTTGATGTTAAAGAGGCCTTTGATTATGTTGACAGACAAACTATAGAGAAAATAATCCGAGAATTTGGTGTAAAGTTTAAATTAGCAAATCTAATTCTTGAAACGCTTTTAGACACAGTATACAAAGTGAAGTTTATGGGAGAAATATCTCAGGCCTTCGAAATAAACAGGTGTACAGCAACTGTGTTGTAGAAAAAATAATGAGAGTTTGGAATGAAAGACTCAGTTAATATCATTTCACCAATAAGGCTGGGGAGAGGAAAGAAAAATACTGGAATAAATTGTCTCGCATTTGTAGATGACTTTGCTACATTTTCTGAAAAAGTGACATCTGCTGTAAAACAAGTTAATCTCTTAGAACGAATTTCCAATAGGACAGACTTAAGAAATTCTACAGAGATAATCAAATTATTTCAAACATTAAAAATGCACGAACATTTCTGAAAACGGAAGTTAAAAAATTTAAATATCTTGGGGAGGTAACCAAAGGAAACGGATTAGGAAACGCTGCTATGGAGGAAAGGATACGTAAAACACGAAGGTCGTACGGTATAAGCAAAGAACTTTAGAATAAAACAGTCCTGTTTAAAAATGCAAAAATAAGGCATTATAGTACAGAAGTACAGTACAGTAGACAAACGTGTGATTAAATGTAAGCGTAGGCTTCCGCGGCCGTTGTCATCTTCAATAAAATTCTTCAGGGTATCAGACCGCATCGTCATAATTTAAAATGCGCCAACGTTTCGGCCAGCGTTGCAGCTAGCCTTCATCAGGGCCTTACGTTAACTGCTAAATGAAACACACTTGGTTCCTTAAATAGCTGCACAAGAAAACCGTGTCGTTACTTGATTGGCTGTAAAAGGAGGAGGAGGGGTGAAAGGTATGCTTTATTGGTGTTTCCTTTATTATCTTTCATTGGCTGAAATAGCTGTTTTCTATTGGTCTTTATATTAATCCACCCCATTGGAGGAGACGGACGAATAGCGAACAGGTGATGGCTGTGACGTCACACTGTTTACATGCTGTCCACAAGCCGGCTGCGGCGTGCCATTGCTTTGTGTGCTCGCGACCACTACTGCGGCTCTCCGCGTGTCTGCATGGGCCGCCACGGCTCTGCCGCCGCTCCGTAGCCCTGCTATTGCAGGCAGCCAAGACCTCGGAAGCTTGTACCCGTCCTCTCTATTCATGTTGGCGGGTCTTTTGGCTATTTCTATCGCCTCTCTAATCTTTCTTTTGAAAGTGAGAGGCTGTTTCGCCAGGACGCGGGCTTCTTGAAAAAATATTGATTTCCCCCACTTCGACAAGGCCAGAAGATTCATCCCGCAAGTGACACAGGCACCAAGGATATATGGTGTACCGAAGGTACACAAAACCGACTTCCCCTTAAGGCCCATAGTAAACAGTATAAATTCGCCGACCTACTACCTAGCGAAAGAACTGGCACCTAGGCTCCGACACCTAGTGCAGCAAACCGAGTCCTACGTTAAGGATTCCACTCACTTCGTGTCTCTCCTAAAGGAAATGCGTGTTACAGACCAAGATCTGATGGTTAGTTTCGACGTCAAATCCCTATTCACGAATGTCCCAGTGTCAGATACTGTGAACATCCTAGAAGAACGCGTGGCACCTGATATATGTGAGCTTGTGCGCCACTGTCTGACGACCACCTATTTCAAGTGTAGAGGTCAATTTTATGAACAAACTGACGGTGTAGCTATGGGCTCACCCCTATCGCCTATCGCAGCAGAAATCTTCATGGGGGCATTTGAGGAAACAGCCCTCCAGTCCGCACCATTACGTCCAAATTGTTGGCTTCGCTATGTCGATGATACATTCGTCATCTGGCCCCACGGAGAAGAGGAGTTACAGAACTTCCACAAGCACCTCAACCAACAGCATAGGAAAATTCAGTTTACAATGGAAACAGAGAAGAATGGGGTGCTGCCTTTTCTCGACGTGGAAGTTTATCGAAAACCTGATGGTAAACTTGGCCACAAAGTGTACAGGAAACCAACCAGTACGGACAGGTACCTTCACGCCTCCTCCCACCATCACCCCACGCAGAAGAAGTCCGCCCTGCACACGCTAACGAAGAGAGCGTACAGGATAAGCGACGAAGAACATCTGAAGACAGAACTTGAACGCCTCAGGTCCATCTTCGGAACTAATGGCTATGGGAAGCAGATGATAGACAGCACCATGTCGACAAGGGAGAAGACTAATAGGGAAGAGGAGAAGGAGGCACAGAGCATTGCTGTGTTACCATATGTACAAGGGGTCACCGTACGTATTGGCAAAATTCTACGAAAAGCCGACATCAAACCAATTTTCCGAAGCAGAAACAAAATATCAGATATGCTCGGTTCTACCAAGGATGCAGTTGACAAACTACACACAGCTGGCGTGTATGAAATTGGTTGTGCGTGTGGATTAGTCTACATAGGTGAGACGGGACGTCCGATTAGCACAAGGCTCTCGGAACATGAAAGATATATCCGCCTGAAACAACACACTAAGTCAGCAGTGGCGGAACACCGAGACGAGTGCGGGAAACCAATATTTTTTCAAGAAGCCCGCGTCCTGGCGAAACAGCCTCTCACTTTCAAAAGAAAGATTAGAGAGGCGATAGAAATAGCCAAAAGACCCGCCAACATGAATAGAGAGGACGGGTACAAGCTTCCGAGGTCTTGGCTGCCTGCAATAGCAGGGCTACGGAGCGGCGGCAGAGCCGTGGCGGCCCATGCAGACACGCGGAGAGCCGCAGTAGTGGTCGCGAGCACACAAAGCAATGGCACGCCACAGCCGGCTTCTGGACAGCATGTAAACAGTGTGACGTCACAGCCATCACCTGTTCGCTATTCGTCCGTCTCCTCCAATGGGGTGGATTAATATAAAGACCAATAGAAAACAGCTATTTCAGCCAATGAAAGATAATAAAGGAAACACCAATAAAGCATACCTTTCACCCCTCCTCCTCCTTTTACAGCCAATCAAGTAACGACACGGTTTTCTTGTGCAGCTATTTAAGGAACCAAGTGTGTTTCATTTAGCAGTTAACGTAAGGCCCTGATGAAGGCTAGCTGCAACGCTGGCCGAAACGTTGGCGCATTTTAAATTATGACGATGCGGTCTGATACCCTGAAGAATTTTATTGAAGAAACGTGTGGTTCTTGAAGAGGGACAGCAGCCTTGTCAGTAGTTGCAGGGGAAACAGTCTGGATGATTGACTGATCTGGCCCTGTGACACTAACCAAAACGGCCTTGCTGTTGTGGTACTGCGAACGGCTGAAAGCAAGGGAGAACTACAGCCGTAATTTTTCCCGGGGTCATGCATCTTTACTGTATGGTTAAATGATGATGGCGTCCTCTTGGGTAAAATATTCCGGAGGTAAAATAGTCCCCCATTCGGAACTCAGGGCGGGGACTACTCAAGAGGACGTCGTTATCAGGAGAAAGAAAACTGGCGTTCTACGGGTCAGAGCGTGGAATGTCAGATCCCTTAATCAGGCAGGTAGGTTAGAATATTTAAAAAGGGAAATGTAAGACATTTCCAAGGGCAGATGTGGACTCTGACCACAATCTATTGGTTATGAGCTGTAGATTAAAACTGAAGAAACTGCAAAAAGGTGGGAATTTAAGGAGATGGGACCTGGATAAACTGAAAGAACCAGAGGTTGTACAGAGCTTCAGGGAGAGCATAAGGGAACAATTGACAGGAAAGGGGGGAAAGAAATACAGTAGAAGAAGAATGGGTAGCTTTGAGGAATGAAATAGTGAAGGCAGCAGAGGATCAAGTAGGTAAAAAGACAAGGGCTGGTAGAAAACCTTGGGTAACAGAAGATATACTGAATTTAATTGATGAAAGGAGAAAATACAAAAATGCAGTAAGTGAAGCAGGCAAAAAGAAATACAAACGTCTCAAAAATGGGATCGACAAGAAGTGCAAAATGGCTAAGCAGGGATGGCTAGAGGACAAATGTAAGGATGTAGAGGCTTCTCACTAAGGGTAAGATAGATACTGCCTACAGGAAAATTAAAGAGACGTTTGGAGAAAAGAGAACCACTTGCATGAATATCAAGAGCTCAGATGGAAACCCAGTTCTAAGCAAAGAAGGGAAATCAGAAAGGTGGAAGGAGTATATAGAGGGCCTATACAAGGGCGATGTACTTGAGGACAATATTATGGAAATGGAAGAGGATATAGATGAAGATGAAATGGGAGATATGATTCTGCGTGATGAGTCTGACAGAGCACTGAAAGACCTGAGTCGAAACAAGGCCCCGGGAGTAGACAACATTCCATTAGAACTACTGACAGCCTTGGGAAGAAGAATATAGTAATTCCAATCCCAAAGAAAGCAGGTGTTGACAGATGTGAAAATTACCGAACTATCAGTTTAATAAGTCACAGCTGCAAAATACTAACGCGAATTCTTTACAGACGAACGGAAAAACTGGTAGAAGCCGACCTCGGGGAAGGTCAGTTTGGATTCCGTAGAAATGTTGGAACACGTGAGGCAATATTGACCCTACGACTTATCTTAGAAGAAAGATTAAGGAAAGGCAAATCTACGTTTCTAGCATTTGTAGACTTAGAGAAATCTTTTGACAGTGTTGACTGGAATACTCTCTTTCAAACTCTGAAGGTGGCTGGGGTAAAATCCAGGAAGCGAAAGGCTATTTACAATTTGTACAGAAACCAGATGTCAGTTATAAGAGTCGAGGGACATGAAAGGAAAGCCGTGGTTGGAAAGGGAGTGAGACAGGGTTGTAGCCTCTCCCCGATGCTATTCAATCTGTATATTGAGCAAGCAGTAAAGGAAACAAAAGAGAAGTTCGGAGTGGGTATTAAAATCCATGGAGAAGAAATAAAAACTTTGAGGTTAGCCGATGACATTTTAATTCTGTCAGAAACAACAAAGGACTTGCAAAAGCAGTTGAACGGAATGGACAGTGTCTTGAAAGGAGGGTATAAGATGAACATCAACAAAAGCAAAACGAGGATAATGGAATGTAGTCGAATTAAGTCGGGTGATGTTGAGGGTATTAGATTAGGAAATGAGACACTTAAAGTAGTAAAGGGGTTTTGCTATTTGGGGAGCAAAATAACTGATGATGGTCGAAGTAGAGAGGATATAAAATGTAGACTGGCAATGGCGTTTCTGAAGAAGAGAAATTTGTTAACATTGAGTATAGATTTAAGTGTCAGGAAGTCGTTTCTGAAAGTATTTGTATGGAGTGTAGCCATGTATGGAAGTGAAACATGGACGATAAATAGTCTGGACAAGAAGAGAATAGAAGGTTTCGAAATGTGGTGCTACAGAAGAATGCTGAAGATTAGATGGGTAGATCACATAACCAATGAGGAGGTATTGAATAGAATTGGGAAGAAGAGGAGTTTGTGGCACAACTTGACTAGAAGAAGGGATCGGTTGGTAGGACATGTTCTGAGGCATCAAGGGATCACCAATTTGGTACTGGAGGGGAGCGTGGAGGGTAAAAATCGTAAAGGGAGACCAAGAGATCAAGACACTACGCAGATTCAGAAGGATGTAGGCTGCATTAGGTACTGGGAGATGAAGAAGCTAGCACAGGACAGAGTAGCATGGAGAGCTGCATCAAACCAGTCTCAGGACTGAAGACCACAACAACAACAACGGTACAGTAGTGAAACCAGGCTGTTTATATGCAAGCGAATATGTAGCAATAAACTATGATTTAGATACTTTTGAAATACCAGAAAGACAAATGATTAGGAAAATATTAGGCCCACGAAAAATTATGGAAGTTTAGAAATGACGTAGTAATGATTAAAGTTAGGGAAACGTATCAGAACATTGGTTTATTTTATGTATTTACATCGAATGTAAGACAGTAGATTAAACAAACAGCTCTTCGTATATTATTGGGATAAGAAGTCAAATTCAAGATGGACCCTTGAAGTAAAAAAGGATTTAGAAAAACGTAATGTAAAATCTGAAGAAACAATGAACAGAGAATAATTTAGGAAAAAAGTATTGAATGTGGAAGGACTCAGACGTATAAGAGTGGAAGATATTGATACGAAAGTGTCAGAATACAGGAAGGAAAAACTTAGTGTACAGATGAAAGAGTACTGAAAGAAAAGAAGAGAGCAACGAATAAGTAACTGAAATTGACTCGTGGTCCTTAGTTGGTCCATCCGAAAGAAAGGCACTGGAGGGGACAATGGTGTGTTTTGATTGGCTCTCGGACATGTTGTAGCCTTCCGTTATGAGTTTCACGTTAAATCCATTCTTAATTGTCTCTGTCTTTGTTCGTAATTTATTTAACAAAGCCTAACATGCAAGATAGACACCTTTGTACATTCAGTAAATATGACGTTTAAAAACTCAAAACTACGTTACAGCATTTGTTCACGTTTAGAGAAATAGTTTAGCAGTGCTGACTGGGACACATACTTTGAGATTCCAAAGGTAGTCAGGCAGAGAATGTCATCCATAACTTGCTCAGAAACCAGACCATACTTAGACGTGTCAAAGGATATTAAAGAAGAAGAAAACTTTTTCTGACAACATTATAATACTATCGGGGATGGTGAAGCACTTGGAAGTTGAAAGCTATGGATAGCGCCTTGAAAAGAAGTTATAAAATGAACATCAGCAAAAGTTAATCAAGGATAGTGGTGTGTAATCAAATTGAAAAAGGCGATGCAGGGGAAATTAGATTAGGGAATGACACGATAAAAGTAGTAGATGAGTTTTGCGATTTGGGCGGTAAAGTATTTGATGAGGGCCGAAGTAGAGATGCTACAAAATGCAGACTGGCAATATTAAGAAAATCATTTCTGAAAGAAAGAAACTGTTAAAATTGAACATACGCTGAAGTGGTATGAAGCCTTTTCTGAAGGTATTTACCTGGAAGAAGTGAAACGCAGACGACAAACACTTCAGACAGGAGAATAGATGGTTTTGAAATGTGCTGCTACAGAGGAACGTCGAATCTTAGGTTGGTAGGTCGAATAAGTGAGGAAGAAGTAGTGATGCGAAATTGAGGAAAGAGAATGTTATCTTACAACCAGACTAGAAAAAGGGATCAGTTGACAGGCTGAATCATGATAAATCAAGAAATCCTGAATTTGGTAATGGGGGATAAAAACTACAGAGAGAGAGACCGAGGTTTCATTATAGTAACCAGGTTCAAATGGATATAGGTTGCCATATTCATGAAGAGATGAAGAGAACTTCGGAGGGTAGACTAGCGTGAAGGGCTGCATCGAACGAGTCTGTGAAGACAATAAATCAGAGTATCACAACGATGGTGAGAAGTGGTAGTGATGTAGCAAACTATGTACCACCTTCCACTCTATACAGTGTAGACATTTACGATGGAAACGCCAACGTAGCTGCCGAGGTGGAGATCAATAGGTCACATTTCTTCGCAGATTTGTCTTAACATTGCTTGACAAAGTGAGACCAGACATGTTTTGAGTATATAACGTCAAAAACTAATTCCATTCATGAAGATCCATGAACGGAATGTGACTGCGCTCATCACTGGCGGACTGTCACTTCAGCGAGAGCGGCAGCGATAACATCGGCTGCTCTAGACGGGAGCGAGCGAGCGCAAAACGGCGACCGACCTCGATAGCGATCGCGTGCGGCGGGTCGTCGCAGCCGCCCCTGCCGCCGGCAAGTAGCGGCGGTCCCAACTCACCTCTGCTGCGGCGCCGCCCGCCTGCTATCGACGCAAGTCCACGTCACTGAACGAAGGTTCACTGTCACTCTCTGGCCTGACGCTGAGAGTTATTCTCATAAGGATATAGAAAAAGAGAGCAAATTGGGATTCACAAGTGCGATAGATGCATGCTCTATATCAGCACTTTTACTTTTTTTAAATTTTATCATCAACTGTACAGCATAGAAATGCACTTGCTCTTCTTTTCGACAGGATTCATTTTCCCTGCTAGAGAACAGAAATAAGGTCTGTATACTCGCTTTCAACTCGCCAGCGGCTCATATGAAGTCATCTTCTGTATTGGGCTTCCCAAACACGCAGGAGACTCGCGTTGCCAGTCACCACCATTTCTATTTTAACTGGGAACTCGTCACTTGACTTTGTTGTTTGGTATAAGTGGACTACGCTGGTGTAGAAGGAAATACGAGAATAAGAGCCCACAAGTGTATCTGACGACTAATGGTATAGGTACTACATCCTGGGATTGTTAATACTGTTTGTGGATGATGCTGAGGTTGTCGTCTGATGATGTCCCCATATGCGCTCCATTGGAAACAGATCTGGTGATCAAGCAAGCCAAAACAACATGTCGGTAATGTGTAGAGCATGTTGCGTTACAACAGCAGTATGTCAGCGAGCATTATCCTCTTGGAAAAAAACCACTTGCAATTCTGTTAATGAATGGCAGCACAAGAGGTCGAATCACGAGACAGATGCACAAATTTGCTGTTGCCGTGCGTGTGATAACCACGAGAACGCTTGTGCTGTCTGTTGTGGCGTATCAAGACAGCCACGCCACTCGGAAGTAGCCGAAATGCACGCGTTAAATTCAAGCAGGCTTGCTGAGGTCTGAAACAGGATACGTAATGAATGCTATAAAGAAAAGTACGTAGCTTCTGTAATACTTAACTTTAATCCATCATTTGTATAAAGCATTCTTGATGATACAAGTGAGACTCTCTCTAGAAATGGTTAATGGCGCCTTGCTAGGTCGTAGCCATGGACTTAGCTGAAGGCTATTCTAACTGTCTCTCGGCAAATGAGAGAAAGGCTTCGTCAGTGTAGTCGCTAGCAAAGTCGTCGTACAACTGGGGCGAGTGCTCGTACGTCTCTTTAGACCTACCGTGTGGTGGCGCTCGGTCTGCAATTACTGACAGTGGCGACACGCGGGTCCGACATGTACTAATGGACCGCGGCCGATTTAAAGCTACCACCTAGCAAGTGTTGTGTCTGGCGGTGACACCACACTGTCATACGAAATCAAACCGCAGACGATAACTCCTGTCATAGGAAATCAAACGGCAGACGATAACTCTATGCGTAGTTCCAGTGTGTATAGCACACACAAAAGTTGGTTGCAGGCCCTCAACTGGTTTCCTTCTAACCAACACACGGCAATCACTGGAACTGAGGCAGGACCATCTTTCGTCACAAAACACAACAGATCTCCAACCTGCCCTCGAATGAGCTCTCACTGAACACTATTAAAGTAGCAAATGGCGGTGGTTTGGAGTCAGTGGAAGGCACAGTACAGGACATCTGGATCAGAGCTGTCCTTGAAGTAACCGGTTTTTAACAGTTCCTTGTGTCAGGTCGTTGTGTCACTGCTTCTGAAATAGCTGCTGCAGATGCAGTACGATGCGCAAGAGCCACACCCAAAACACGATGGTCTTTCTTCTCAGTAGCGCCACGTGGCCGTTCGGAGCCCATACATTCTCATGATTACTGCTTCCAGCAATGAAGGCCCACGGTTCCTGTCCTCCCATCGTGAACACTGTTGGTTAACTCCCGTTTTTGTGAGCTACGAAACTGGCTAATTAGCCTCCAACATAGAATGTAGGCCCTTCATCTGGCCATTTCCTGTTAAGGCCCACAGTACTTGCTATAAAGCGCTGCTTCCAGCCATCCCTCCCAGGTGTTTATTACCAAAAAGGTCTTAGAAAATTTCGTCCGTCTTGTGAAAATCATTCGCCTTTCAAAGTAGCGTGGTCGGTCCAGACCACCAACCATACAGCCAACTTGAGGGAAGTCCGGTCTAGTATTTCCAAGATGGAAAGCAGGTCTTGTCCCTGTCTCTAGAAACCATAAAACCGGCGCGGGGTTCAAATAGCGACTACACGTAGCCGAAAATGACGTTATCGTGTCTGAAGAAACACTCTCGGTAGAGTCATTTGCGCCAAACAATTAGCACTGTCGGTGTACATCGAAATTAATCTCAAGTAACAAAACAATACTTCACTAATATCTGTCGTAAGTTTCAAACAAAGTATTATAGCTTTAGAAAACACTCAGACTTGCAGTGGACAATACGGAATGGAATGTTCATTAAATTTTACTATTACTAGACATATATATTTTAATACTGAAATCAAATGTATCATTCTCCGCACAATCCTAAAAAAACATATTTTTTGCATCAATAACTTTCCTCAGATTTTCAGTAGCCTAAGATCACCTTAGTCACCTACACATAACAATTGTTGTCCGTGAAAGAGAGCATTACTAATTCAGCCATCTTACGTCTGCGCTGATACACGACCGCTTAAGATTATATGCACTGTCCAGTCACATTCATATGACCAACTGTCAAAAGCCTGAATAACCACTTTTTGCGGAGTGGGCGGCTACGATACGTGCAGGAAGAGACTCGACGAGGTTCTGAAAGGTACCGACATGGGTGTTGAGCCATGGTGACTAGCGCCGTGGCCAGCTGCGCCTGATCTGCTGTGCCTGTCAGACTGATGAGATTACCCAGAAAATCCCACGAAAACATACCTGAGATCATAATGCTCTGACAATCGTTGCAGGGTGTTCCCTTTCAGACGATTCACGCCTTATACGCCAATGGCCATCTGTAGATGGAGCTTAAAACCTGACTGTCTGAAAAGGCCACCTATCGTCACTAGTGGACGTCCAGTTGCGGCACTGGCTTGCAAATTCCAGCCTTCGTCACGGATGAGCAACAATCATCGTAAGTACATAAACCAGGCACCTGCTGCAGAAGCCCATATGCAGCAACTTTCACTGAATGTTCTTTGAGGAGACATTGTTGAAAGCGCCTTCGTTCATCTGCGAGGTCAGTTGCTCAACAGTTGCATGTCTATTCGCCCGTGTATCTCTCTGCAGCCGTCGTTCATCTCTGTCATCTGTGGCCAGTCGTGCACTAAAGTTTCCTCGCCGCCTGTTTCGGGTAACGCCATTTTGCTATGCACGGCATACTTTAACCAAGGCTTCCAACCTTGGCCCAAAAGCAAATGTTCATGCAGCCTCCATTGCTAGTGCTGCCACGTACCGTCTGTAAGTGATTATTGCACGTTGAGTACTGGCCTCATCGCGAGGCACGTAGTCCGCTTGGCCCATCTCAACTCGAGAAAGTCTGTAAGTTGGATTTAAAAAGGGTTGTCAAAAAAGTCTTCAAGAGGAGAACTACAAATTGCATTTCCTGCTATTATTGCTTTCTAAAGATGATATCAGCATAACATTTTACAACGATTACGTTTCACTTCTTGAAATGTGAATTTCTTTCTTATCTATTTTCGATCGTGAAGTGTTTCGCAATGCTGTCACTCATCAGCCAAGCAGATCAGGAATTGTCTCAGGGAGGGAGTCTGCTGATTGTTGAGACAGCGAGGAGATCGATTTGAACAGCTAACTAAAAAATCTTACATATCAAAATAGAACTAAAAAAGGCAACTAAAAAGTAAATTAAATACTCAGTCAAGATATGTAAATAATGTGTGTTTCTTGTGATAAGTTCCTATGGGAAGAAACTGCTGAGGTCATTGGTCCCTAGGCTTACACACTACTTAATCTAACTTAAACTAACTTACGCTAAGGACAACACACACACCCATGCCCGAGAGAGGAGTCGAACCTCCAACGTGGGAAGCTGCGTGAATCGTGGCAAGGCGCCCTAGACCACGCCGCTACCCACGTGGTTGATCATGCGTGTGTAAGAAAGGTACGCATTACGAGAACAACATCGATTGAGAAATGACGTGTCAAAGTGGGTCCGCGAAGTTAAAATGGATCAGCGAAATGCGAGGCAGGCAGATCGGCGACGCTGGGCCGCCAGGGGTGGAGTGCGGGTAGCTGTGTGTACGACAGTCTTGATGTGTCTCGAGCGTGAGTGCGTTAGAGTCTAAGCACGAACTGTTTTAGCCAAAAACTGTATAAGGGATTTGATTCTAGCTTGAGTGCGGGGGCACGGTTGTGCACACTTTCCAAAACAGATTCCAAGTTCATACATAGTATGTAACCTCCCCCTCACTTATCGACCTTAATGACAGTGAAAAATGAAACCGCGTGTACCTAATGGGAATTTGGGAAAAGCAATCATCACCGAAGTTAATCTGTCGGTAAAGAGGGAGGAAAGGGTTACATCTAAATGAAAGGAAAAATGCAAATGAAACTGGTGGAAATTAATTTTGAAATAGGGGTAAAGTTAATAAAGAAAGTAAATGTGCGGCTGTTACGTTAACAATCAACTAGCGGTAATTAGATATTTGAGATTTGTGGGAAATTACGGTCGCCAGTCCTAAGGACAATTACTATAGTAACTGAAAAAGAAAGATTATTACACATATAATTAGCACTAGAAGCGTGGCAACTGAAGGTTGACAAGTGTAGTGTGAAAACTGAAAGTTTTTCAGAAGTAATAAATTTCGCTACACTCTGACTTAATTTAGCAAAAGAATTAATATAACCGGAAAATCGAAAGTTAATTTAGTGACTGAAGTTAATAGTGAGCTTTCTTTCTTAAGCACATCGAAATTCAGTAAAATACGGTTAGTCTTGGACTACCTCAACAATCATTTCAAAAGCTACTTGAATCTACGCAATTTAGAAATAAGAGATTTAACTTTGAACTTGAATTAAATGATTCTGAACAATTAACAATAGTAAAATTTAGTACATACCAAGGTGAGCTGCAGTCACAGGTAAGCTAAAATATGGTAACAAAACTAGCACTCTTAATTTGTGCTTGTGTAATCTAAGTATTGTAGCCAGCTATGAATACTTTAACTGAACTTTGAAATTAAAGTATTGAAATGGAATGATTGTATTTTAATGCTGGCGTCTGAATTTGAACGACACTCGGGTTCATTCCGGAAAAGAAAGGGACCCTGCTTGGTAATGCAATTGGGACAATGAGCAACAAAGGTTCATGCTAAGTAGCTGTAATTTTGTGATGCAACAATTTTGAAAGTTTGAAAAGCTGAGGTCTGCCATACAGTTCTAAAATTTTACGTGCTTCCAGTCTTCCTTGTTGGTTGATTGAAGGTTTGAAGCCGTCGATCGAGGAGGTGGCGACAGTCACTCATCTCGGCCGTCGCTGTTGCAGAAGCTGGATGTTGGCGCGCCTTCTTCTCGACACGGTCACCAGACGAAACGGGCTCTTGATGCGCGCCAGCTAATGCTTCCCGTCCGCGACACCATGTCAGAAACTATCATCGCAAGTCGAGCGCAATTACATGCTGCCAAACCCCGAAAGCGCGGCAACTCGCGGGAGCTTCACACAACACACCTGCTCCACTCGCTACTCCAGCCAGACTATCTCTGCCCGCGCTCCACGCGACAGAGTTAACACTACCAAAGATCCTACACACTTTGATTCTTCACAGGACCTATCGATGTAATCGTTCGATAGCAGTTTTCCCTAGGCAAGACCCAGCGTAAAAATACAAATAATATTTACGAAACAAACCAATTATACATCGACATAAATGCATAAATATATATATACAAATAGTAAAACAATTACAATATGTAAAGACACAGAAATGTCATATATTCAGGTAACAAAAATAAGGAAAACAAATTTATAATACAATAGATGGAAATAGGAGGATATGCATTTCCGGCGTTACAAGTACACTACATTCGCAGCAAGGATAGCATTTACATGATTGTTATGCGAAACTGAATGAGCTCCTAGCAGTGCTATGAAGACTGTGTTGCGCAAAGGAACTTGGTTGACTTCAACATATCGTTAAGTAGCTATAGTTTTCTCTACCGACGTGGTTCTGTCCAAATGTATTAATACAGTTGTTGGTTGGGCTTTGACTGCAGGTTTGAACGATTATAAACAATACTGCCAATCTGCTTGCGCCTATTCCACTTTACTGCACACCTCCAGGCTCATCTTGATGCGCCTTTCCAGTTCGCAGATTGAACCGATGTCAAACAGTAAGGAGTCGCTGCCCCCAAGAGTGCTGTGCCGTCGAGATCCCCAGGAAGTTAGTAACACCTATGAAAGGAAGGAAGGAAGGAAGGAAGATTAGAGTAACGTTCCGACGATATCGAGGTCATCTGGGACGGAGCACAAAGGACGTGGAAGGAAATTTGCCAGGCCCTTTTCAAAGCAACCATCCCTGAATTTGCCTAGAGCTGTTTACGAAAATCACGGAAAACCTGAATCTGGGTGGCTGGACGAGGATTTAAAAATCGCCGTCCCGAAGGCAAGCCCGGTATGCTAAGGACTGCACGACCTCGCTCGGTGACGTCTGTCAGATTGAGAAGAGACAGATTAGTGCCCATTGATTCAACGTTTGGTGCATCAGTTATTCAGTTAATATCACGTAATTCTTTTTCAGAAATGACTTCATGACAGTTTAAAATAAACTTTTTCTTCAGAAATTCTTTTCTTTCTTGTCACTTTTTTCCGTTTTCCGCCGTTCCTTAGCTGCTTCAAAATTCATGGAGGCATGTTCCGCCTTTGCAACTAGATGGAAGTCAGTTGGTTTTTGCCATACTCGTTTTGTTTCTTTTATGAAAAATCTTCAGTGGTCTGTAATACATGTCTCTTTTAATATATCGCTATAAAACAAATGCATTATGTTGTAGTTACAATTATGTTACTATATTACGTTTTCTCATGTTATTCTCTTATTTTTCAGGATATATATATATATATATATATATATATATATATATATATATATATATATATATATAACTCAACCAGAATAAGTAATTAATGAATCTCTCTCTCTCTCTCTCTCTCTCTCTCTCTCTCTCTATATATATATATATATATATATATATAGAGAGAGAGAGAGAGAGAGAGAGAGAGAAGGGGAAGGGAAGATTCATTAATTATTTATTCTGGTTGAGTTTCACCTTTCTGTATGTTATTGTATTAGTGCTTAAGATGATTAGTGAGTTACTGCTTATATTGACTTGGTCATTACTTTCGTTTTCATTGCAAGGGCTCTTTTTATATGAGCTTTCCTGTAATGTGAGGGTTCATGTCCATGTTTTGTTAGGTGTTCAGGAAAGGTAGAATAGCTATTTTCATACTTCTAGCTTCTTATATGTTCTTTATACCTAGTTTTGAAATCCCCGCCTGTCATCCCCAAATACACTGATTCACATTCTTGGCATTCTTACTGGTTTATACGTGTTCCTTCGTATTTACCTAGTTTGTCTGTTTGTAAATGTGGCTGGAGTGTGTTTCTTATTCTGTAAGGAATATGTGATATCAGCTTCTTTAACATATTTGTCATCCCGTGTGTTGATTTGTCTTTGTTTGTCGAAGTGTACCATGAATTTCTGTTACTCATGTAATGAGCGTTACTGTTTTGTGTTTCCATATGTGCTATAGTGTCTTTGGGTTCTTTCGTGTTTGTGTGCTCTGTTTGTTTTCATTTTTCTTTAGTTTTGCTCTAATTTTTTGATTTTGTCTTTGTACTATACGGTTGTTGTAACCATTGTTTGTGGCTACGAGTTGCATTGTTTGTAATTCTTTTACTGAGTGGGAATTATTTAGTACCTGTAACATGTGTCGTAGGGCCTCTGATTTTGTATTTTGCAGATGGCTGGATGACGCATGAACAATTGTCTCTGTTTTTGAATGTCCTTCCTTATGTGAGGAGGTCTGGGGGCCTATGGCCGTTCACTTTTGTAAGAAAATGAAACACCTACAGCCGTCCTTATGTTATTTATTGTGTAGCTACCAGTTTCGGCGCTTCAGTGAACCATCTTCAGGCCTGTATACATAGACAGTAATGATAGCATTACCAACTTACAATCACGCAATACAATGACAGATTAAAAACAGATTGAGAATCCAGAACAAGACACTGCAAGTGAATTTACAGTTATTAGGTAGAACGAACAGATACATCCATTGTCACATAACTAAAGTACACCATAACGAATTCACACTCATTACATAGTACAACTATACTATTAATTAATAATTTCATTATAGAAATATTCCATAATTTTTATTGGTCAGTCGGATGATACATTATCTGCACGATCCTGAAATAACCTACTGAAAACACCGTAGGAAATGATAAATGTATGAAAGAGATTAAAACATCAGAAACAAGTAAAGCGAAGGAACATGATCTATGTGTTGTGTCAAAGTATAAAATGCTGAGATTTAAACCATTGAGGGGCACACTTACATCATATACATAAAATGAATATCCAAGACGTCTCAGAGGACCAAATATAGGACACCACATTTGGCCTAACATAAGTAGAACATATGAAAAATCCCTACAAGAACTGTTCATGGTGAATAACATTAATGTCCGATTGCATCCGTATATAATGCACTGCCATGAAACAATAATACACGGAGAATGTCATCCACGTACCTGTACCTGTAAAGAACTTTGTATCCTTTCTTTTTGATGATTGTATCGAAGATTGTGTTTTCTACGTGGTTAATGACTGTTTCCTAATGTTCCTGATATTGGGGATCCCACTGGAAGCCTATCTTTTTTTACATAAAATTCCGTTTCAAATTTTAAGTAAATCTGGTATGTGATTCGTTTTAGGGTTTTGGATATTTCATGAATACTGTCTGCAGGTAGTTTGTTGTAAGTCAGTAGGTTTTCTTGAATTATGTCTGCAGTGGCTGTCGAGATGTACATCTATTCTATGTCGAAAGAGATGAGTGAGGTTGTTTGTGAAATGCGTAAGTTTTATTTGTGTTATGAGTTCATTTGTGTTTCTCACTGTTCTGCTGTTCTTCATTTCATAGTGTTGCGTTATCATTTTGTTCAGGTGTTTTGCCGTATGATATGATGGTGCATTTATGATATTGATAGCAGACCTTAACGGAATAAGTGGTTTGTGAACTTTGGTTTGGCTTCTGAGTGCTGGTGCTTTTGGGTTCTCCTGTGTGATGTTTTTGTTTGAGTCTGTCTGATGTCTTAGGTTGCTTTTTATGTATGTTAGGGAACGTGCTGCAGGACTAGAGTTCAATTTCGTGATACTGTTTAGGGAGATGACATCTTTTGTTTTCTCTGTATATTGTTCTTTATTGATTAGTACTGTGATGTTCACTTTATCAGTTCTTATGACTGATGTTGGATTGTTTTTCTTTTAATCTCTTAGTTGTGTTTTCTGTTTGAAATTACCTGTTTTGCTCTTTCTTTGGCATGGAGATTAGGTTTATTTCCTTCTTCACTAGTTCTCGTGCTAGCCCAACAGTTACAGTGTTATTTTCTTGTCTCTCTTCCTCTATCGAGATACTTCTACTTCTCTGATCAGATTTTCTATGTAGTGGTTATTTATCTTTGTGCTGATGTGTTTCAGCCCTTTCTCTAATAGCTGTTACTTTCTCTGTTAATTCTGTACCCATAAGGTTCGTTAGTTTTTTGGTGAAATTTGTGGTGGTGAGTGTGTTCTACTTTGTTGTGTTTTTTTCTGGTTAAAAAGGGTACTCTCACGAGGAATGACACATTCACACATAAAATGCACACGCAGTCACACACACATGCAGACACACGCAAATCAAGAGGTCGCGATGTGGCCGGCAAGGAGCGGCTGCCGGCACCCGGACCGCTCCCGCCGCCTCCCCACAGCGAGTGTCGACGAGGCGGCGCGGGAATCCAAGTCGCTGCAACTCGTGACGACTTAATGTCGGTACATCCTCACCCGCCAATCTGAAGCCCACGGGGAGCGGATCCTGGTTGCAGATCGCACTTGAACATTAAACAGAATTCTGCACTCCATCTTACAATAGAGCGAGAAAACAGTTCATCTTAGCCTGAAAAATATGAATTCTTATCAACAACAAAGAAAAATCAACATGGTGGCCTCAACTACTACGCTGAGGAACAAACATTTATAGCACTACTCCCATCAACAGAAGTAAAAGTTTTTATTTTGGTGCATCCTTCTTCACATACCGTCTAACTTAAGATATGTTGTTGTTGTGGTCTACAGTCCTGAGACTGGTTTGATGCAGCTCTCCATGCTACTCTGTCCTGTGCTAGCTTCTTCCCAGTACCTACTGCAACCTACATCCTTCTGAATCTGCGTAGTGTCTTGATCTCTTGGTCTTCCTCTACGATTTTTACTCTCCACGCTGCCCTCCAATACTAAATTGGTGATCCCTTGATGCCTCAGAACATGTCCTACCAACCGATCCCTTCTTCTAGTCAAGTTGTGCCACAAACTCCTCTTCTCCCCAGTTCTGTTCAATACTTCCTTATTAGTTATGTGATCTACTCATCTAATCTTCAGCAGTCTTCTGTAGCAGCACATTTCGAAAGCTTCTGTTCTCTTCTTTCCTAAACTATTTATCGTCCACGTTTCACTTCCATACAAGACTACAGTCCATACAAACACTTTCAGAAACGACTTCCTAACACTTAAATCTATACTCGATGTTAACAAATTTCTCTTCTTCAGAAACGCTTTCCTTGCCATTGCCAGTCTACATTTTATATCCTCTCTACTTCGACCATCGTCAGTTATTTTGCTCCCCAAATAGCAAAACCCCTTTACTACTTTAAGTGTCTCATTTCCTAATCTAATTCCCTCAGCATCACCCGACTTAATTCGACTACATTCCATTATCCTCGTTTTGCTTTTGTTGATGTTCATCTTATACCCTCCTTTCAAGACACTGTCCATTCCGTTCAACTGCTCTTCCAAGTCCTTTGTTGTCTCTGACAGAATTACATTGTCATCGGCAAACCTCAAAGTTTTTATTTCTTCTCCATGGATTTTAATACCTACTCCGAATTTTTCTTTTGTTTCCTTTACTGCTTGCTCAATATACAGACTGAATAACATCGGGGACAGGCTACAACCCTGTGTCACTCCCTTCCCAACCACTGCTTCCCATTCATGCCCCTCAACTCTTATAACTACCATCTGGTTTCTGTACAAATTGTAAATAGCCTTTCGGTGCCTGTATTTTACCCCAGCCATCTTCAGAATTTGGAAGAGAATATTCCAGTCAACATTATCAAAAGCTTTCTCTAAGTCTACAAATGCTAGAAACGTAGGTTTGCCTTTCTTTAGTCTATTTTCTAAGACAAGTCGTAGGGTCAGTATTGCCTCACGTTGCAACGTTTCTACGGAATCCAAACTGATCTTCCCCGAGGTCAGCTTCTACGTTTTTCCATTCGTCTGTAAATAATTCGTGTTAGTATTTTGCAGCCGTGACTTATTAAACTGATAGTTCGGTAATTTTCACATCTGTCAACATCTGCTTTCCGCCGGCCAGTGTGGCCGTGCGGTTCTAAGCGCGTCAGTTTGGAACCGCGTGACCGCTACGGTCGCAGGTTCGAATCCTGCCTCGGGTTGAGCATGGATGTGTGTGATGTCCTTATGTTAGTTAGGTTTAAGTAGTTCTAAGTTCTAGGGGACTGATGACCTCAGTAGTTAAGTCCCATAGTGCTCAGAGCCATTTGAACCATTTTTTGAACCTGCTTTCCTTGGGATTGGAATTATTATATTCTTCTTGAAGTCTGAGGGTATTTCGCCTTGAGATACATGGGCTCTAAAAGTCCTGTTGTGGGGGTTCTCGACTAACAAGATGACCGGGGCGAGGAATCGCAAAATTCGGTCAGGTTCCAGAAATCTGGGCAAAAGCTTTCCCATAATTTTATCCGCCCCACGTCTTGTTGCCCCAAAATTCTTCACCCACACGTGATCCCCTCGTCTCAGTGAGATCGGCCGCCTTCCAGTATTATGATGAATTTCCATCTTTCCAGGGCTACCATCAAGTTATCAAGGGCGCACTTTCAATTCGCACGGATCTGAGCAGCGTTCATCCTCTCCAGAAGTAAATCATTGAGTGACCACGAATTCGCGAGTGGCGAATTATGTTTGAACGCAAAGATCAAGCTAGATGGTGTGGCCTTGTGCGTATCGTGCATGGCAGTATTGTAGGCGTACGTTGAACAAGATAAGGAACTACCCCACCGGGTATGTTCACCATGATGGAAAGCCGCCTGAAACTGCGATTCACCCACTCCGCCAGGGAAGGATTCGGATAATGGCGTGTGGTTGTATCATGAGCCGGTCCCCAGCACCAATCCGCCGGGCAGGTTAGTGTCGAGGTCCGGCGTGCCAGCCGGCGTGTGGATGGTTTTTAAGGCGGTTTTCCATCTGCCTCGGTGAATGCGGGCTGCTTCCCCTTATTCCGCCTCAGTTACTCTCTGTCGGCGATTGTTGCGCAAACACTGGCTCCACTCTCGCACGCAAACATTTGGGGTTTCACTCGTCTGGTATGAGACGTTCCCGGGGGGTCCACTGGGGGCCGAACGGCACAATAACCCTGGTTTCGGTGTGGGGCGGCTGTGGGGTTGGTGGACTGCTGCGGCCTGTTGTGAGGTTGTAAACCACTGAGGGGTACGGCGGGATTAAGCCTCCCCGTCGTTTCTAAGTCCCCGGTTTAATACAATACAATCTCTATGCCTCTGTATGAGCCCTAACTTCTCGTATCTTATCTATGTCGTCCTTACGCGCAGTGTATGTGGGCAGCAGTAGAATAGATCTGCTGTCAGTTTCAAATGCCGGTGCTCTAAATTTTGTCAATAGTGTTTCTCGAAAAAACGTCGCCTTCTCTCCTGGATTTTCGTTTGAGTTCCCGAAGCGTCTCCGTAACAACGGGTGTTCGAACCTACCGGTAACAAATCTAGCAGCCACCCTCTGAATTGCTTCGATTTCTTCTTTCAATCCGACCTGATACGGATCCCAAATGCTCGAACAGTACTCAAAAGTAGGTCGCACCAGCGTCCTACATGCAGTCTTCTTTACGGGTGAACCACTCTTTCCTAAAATTCTCCAAATAAACCGAAGTCAACCATTCGTCTTCCCTACCACAATTATCACATGCTCATTCCACCTCATATCGCTTTTCTGCGTCACGCCCAGATACTTAAACGATTTGACTGTGTCAAGCAGGAAACTAATAATACTGTATCCGAGCATTACAGCTTTCATCTTCTTGCTCATCCGCATTAACTTACGTTTTTACACATTTAGAGCTAGCTGCCATTCATCACATCAACCGGAAATGCTGTCTGAGACGTCTTGTATCTTCCTACAGTCACTCAATTTCGACACCTTACTGTACACCAAGCCATCATCAGCAAACAACACCAGATTGCTGCCCACCCCGCCCGCCAAACCATTTATGCATATAGAGAAAATCAACAGCAATATCACACTTCCCTAGGGTACTCATGATGACACCCTTGTCTCTGATGAACACTCCCTGTTGAGGACAACATACTGGGTTCTATTACTTGGTAAGTCCTCGAGGCACACACATACAGGGTGTTTCAAAAATGACCAGTATATTTGAAACGGCAATAAAAACTAAACGAGCAGCGATAGAAATACACCGTTTGTTGCAATATGCTTGGGACAACAGTACATTTTCAGGCGGACAAACTTTCGAAATTACAGTAGTTACAATTTTCAACAACAGATGGCGCTGCAAGTGATGTGAAAGATATAGAAGACAACGCAGTTTGTGGGTGCGCCATTCTGTACGTCGTCTTTCTGCTGTAAGCGTGTGCTGTTCACAACGTGCAAGTGTGCTGTAGACAACATGGTTTATTCCTTAGAACAAAGGATTTTTCTGGTGTTGGAATTCCACCGCCTAGAACACAGTGTTGTTGCAACAAGACGAAGTTTTCAACGGAGGTTTAATGTAACCAAAGGACCGAAAAGCGATACAATAAAGGATCTGTTTGAAAAATTTCAACGGACTGGGAACGTGACGGATGAACGTGCTGGAAAGGTAGGGCGACCGCGTACGGCAACCACAGAGGGCAACGCGCAGCTAGTGCAGCAGGTGATCCAACAGCGGCCTCGGGTTTCCGTTCGCCGTGTTGCAGCTGCGGTTCAAATGACGCCAACGTCCACGTATCGTCTTATGCGCCAGAGTTTACACCTCTATCCATACAAAATTCAAACGCGGGAACCCCTCAGTGCAGCTACCATTGCTGCATGAGAGACATTCGCTAACGATATAGCGCACAGGATTGATGATGGCGATATGCATGTGGGCAGCATTTGGTTTACTGACGAAGCTTATTTTTACCTGGACGGCTTCGTCAATAAACAGAACTGGCGCATATGGGGAACCGAAAAGTCCCATGTTCCAGTCCCATCGTCCCTGTATCCTCAAAAAGTACTGGTCTGGGCCGCCATTTCTTCCAAAGGAATCATTGGCCCATTTTTCAGATCCTAAACGATTACTGCATCACACTATCTGGACATTCTTCGTGAATTTGTGGCGGTACAAACTGCCTTAGACGACACTGCGAACACCTCGTGGTTTATGCAAGATGGTGCCCGGCCACATCGCACGGCCGACGCCTTTAATTTCCTGAATGAATATTTCGATGATCGTGTGATTGCTTTGGGCTATCCGAAACATACAGGAGGCGGCGTGCATTGGCCTCCCTATTCGCCAGACATGAACCCCTGTGACTTCTTTCTGTGGGGACACTTGAAAGACCAGGTGTACCGCCAGAATCCAGAAACAATTGAACAGCTGAAGCAGTACATCTCATCTGCATGTGAAGCCATTCCGCCAGACACGTTGTCAAAGGTTTCGGGTAATTTCATTCAGAGACTACGCCATATTATTGCTAAGCATGGTACATATGTGGAAAATATCGTACTATAGAGTTTCCCAGACCGCAGCGCCATCTGTTGTTGAAAATTTAACTACTGTAATTTCGAAAGTTTGTCTGCCTGAAAATGTACTGTTGTCCCAAGGATATTGCAACAAACGGTGTATTTCTATCGCTGCTCGTTTAGTTTTTATTGCCGTTTCAAATATACCGGTCATTTTTGAAACACCCTGTATCTGTGAACGTATTCCATATGATCTTACTTTCGTTACAGCCTGCAATGAGGCACAATGTCAAATGCTTCCCGGAAATCTAAGAAATATGGAATCTGCGTGCTGCCCTTCATCCATAGTTCTCAGTATACCATGTGAGAAAAGGGCAAGCTGAGTTTCGCACGAGCGACGCTTTCTAAAACCATGCCGATTGGTGGACATAAGCTTCTCAGTCTCAAGAAAATTTGTTATATTCGAACTGAGAATGTGTTCAAAGTTAGGCATACTGGCCATCTAATTTTGTGGATCCGTTCTTTTACCCTTCTTGTATACTGAAGTCACCTGCGCTTTTATCCAGCCGCTTGGGACTTTGTGATGGGCGAGAGATTCACTATGAATACAGGCTAGGTAAGGGGCTAGTGCACAGAGTACTCTTTGTATAATCGAAGTGCGATTCCATCCGGACCTGGTGATTTACTTGCTTTCCAATCTTTCAGTTGCTTCTCTACGCCAGAGATGCTTATTACTACGTCGTCCATACGGCAGCCTGACCGATGGTCAAACGACGGTATGTTGGTACGATTGTCCTGTGCGAACGATTTCTTGAACGTGAAATTTAAAATTTTGGCTTTCGTTTTGCTATCTTCAGCTGCCACGCCAGACTGGTCAACAAGGGACTGAATGGAAGAATTAGACCCGCTTGGCGATTTTACTTAAGAATAGAATTTTCTTGGGTTCTCTGTCAGATATATTGCTAAGGTGTGACGGTGGTAGTTGTTGTTTGCTTCACGCATAGGTATTTTCGTACACACACGAATCTCTACTAACCTTTACTTGTGCGTTCTCATTTGAACTGGGAGTGCAACAGCCTCTGCTTCCTCAGCATCTTACAAATTTCGTTATTAAACCATGGTGGGTCTTTCCTATTCTTTAGCCACTTACTAGGCACATAACTCCCCAGACTACGATTTACAATTTGTTTAACTTTGCCCATAATTCCTCTACATCTATCTTACTGGAACTAAGTGATACCAATTCACTGTCTAAGTGAGATGCTAATAACTGTTTATGTGCTCTATCTAGCAGGAACACTCTCTTGTCCTTCTCGGCAGATTTATTAATTTTCGTAATCATAGTTGCTATAATGACATCATGATCGGCAATCCCAGCTTCTATATTGATCTTGTCGATAAGGTCCAGCCTATTTGTAGCTAGAATGTATTTCCGTGTGGGCTGGCGAGTTAGTTGCTCTGGAGGGTTTTCAGAAAACGTATTCAAAAGTATTTCGCATGTCTGTCTGTCTGTAGCCCCTGCAATGAAACCATAGATATCCCAGCGTAAACTCGATAGATTAAAATCGCCTCCAACTAGTAATGCACGATCTGGGTATTTACGCACTACGGCCCATAGACATTCTTTCAATGACTGTAGAACTGCCACAGCAGAAACGGGTTGCCAGTGAAAATATCCACCAATTAGCCTGGTTTCATCTAGACCTGTTATATGGGACCAGATAACTTTTTTGTCACACACAACTTCGACCTCAATAGAGACAATATTTTTGTCAGCTGCAATGAACACATCTCCTTCTATGGCCTCTAATCTGTCTTTCCGATATACGTTCCACGTGTCGCTAAATATCTCTCGGTCCCAAGATTAATTTGAGTGCGATAACTTTCCTGGACGGCAGTAAATTCGGGAACTTTATTACGAATACTTCGACATTTTACTGATAAAATTGTGACAGTCCAAGTGTATTTATTCTGAACGCAGTGTGACTTCCCTTGCTGCATATCGACTACTGCCTAGACTAAAAATCCCTCTGCTACCCGAGTAGCTGCTTCCTTTGGACCCCTGACCTATCAAGTGGAGTCCTACAAATCCCCACACGATAACGCAGGCCTAGAAATTTGCAGCCACGATCGTCACACAGTCGACGAAGCCTTTGGTTAAGACATTCAACACGGGTCACGGGTCCAAACCCCGAACAACTCTCGGAACGATGCTAAGGCTCATAGTGTAAAATTTCACAGTTCAAAGATTTAAATTGTTACAAAGATTCTGGAAGTATGGCGAGGAATGTTTTCGGTATATGAAAATATATTAATAATATGACAGCTTATTCTGGAGATTCAAATCTAACAGTTTTGTAAATACTAGCGTTTGAGAAAATGCCGGGGTTGTTTTCAATATTCAGATTGGATAAAAACTATTAAATAATAAGTCTAATCCCATTTAGTCAGTTTTTCTAAACGTTTCTCAGATATACTGACATGATACCAGTAATGTGTATACTTACACATCCTATCTCTATTTGTTATTTTTACGAAATAATGTTTGTAAATACGAGGGCAGTTCAATAAGTAATACAACACTTTTTTTCTGAAACAGGGGTTGTTTTATTCAGCATTGAAATACACCAGGTTATTCCCCAATCTTTTAGCTACACAACACTATTTTTCAACGTAATCTCCATTCAATGCTACGGCCTTACGCCACCTTGAAATGAGGGCCTGTATGCCTGCACGGTACCATTCCACTGGTCGATGTCGGAGCCAACGTCGTACTGCATCAATAACTTCTTCATCATCCGCGTAGTGCCTCCCACGGATTGCGTCCTTCATTGGGCCAAACATCTGGAAATCCGACGGTGCGAGATCGGGGCTGTAGGGTGCATGAGGAAGAACAGTCCACTGAATTTTTGTGAGCTCCTCTCGGGTGCGAAGACTTGTGTGAGGTCTTGCGTTGTCATGAAGAAGGAGAAGTTCGTTCAGATTTTTGTGCCTACGAACACGCTGAAGTCGTTTCTTAAATTTCTGAAGAGTAGCACAATACACTTCAGAGTTGATCGTTTGACCATGGGGAAGGACATCGAACAGAATAACCCCTTCAGCGTCCCAGAAGACTGTAACCATGACTTTACCGGCTGAGGGTATGGCTTTAAACTTTTTCTTGGTAGGGGAGTGGGTGTGGCGCCACTCCATTGATTGCCGTTTTGTTTCAGGTTCGAAGTGATGAACCCATGTTTCATCGCCTGTAACAATCTTTGACAAGAAATTGTCACCCTCAGCCACATGACGAACAAGCAATTCCGCACAGATGGTTCTCCTTTGCTCTCTTTGGTGTTCGGTTAGACAACGAGGGACCCAGCGGGAACAAACCTTTGAATATCCCAACTGGTGAACAATTGTGACAGCACTACCAACAGAGATGTCAAGTTGAGCACTGAGTTGTTTGATGGTGATCCGTCGATAATCTCGAACGAGTGTGTTCGCACGCTCCCCCATTGCAGGAGTCACAGCTGTGCACGGCCGGCCCGCACGCGGGAGATCAGACAGTCTTGCTTGACCTTGCGGCGATGATGACACACGCTTTGCCCAACGACTCACCGTGCTTTTGTCCACTGCCAGATCACCGTAGACATTCTGCAAGCGCCTATGAATATCTGAGATGCCCTGGTTTTCCGCCAAAAGAAACTCGTTCACTGCCCATTGTTTGCAACGCACATCCGTTACAGACGCCATTTTAGCAGCTCCGTACAGTGCTGCCACCAGTCGGAAGTCAATGAAACTATACGATACGAAGCGGGAATGTTTGAAAATATTCCACAAGAAATTTCCGGTTTTTTCAACCAAAATTGGCCGAGAAAAAAAAAGTGTTGCATTACTTATTGAACTGCCCTCGTATATTAAGTACTTGATGCAATAATATAAAATTGCCGAAGTCTGCAGATCCAAATTACTCGTTTTCATCGCAGTTTCAGTTTTTAAATTGTGACCTTTAACTTCAGTTTTCGTAGAACTAAGAACCGATAAGATTAATACATGTCCGACATTTAGAAGTAACTCATGCCATATGTCCAGAACCTTTGCGCCAACTAGCACCTTTTAACCGTAACACCTTCAAAATATTGTAACAGTAGACATAGTGTAGCGACAAACACGGGAAGTTTGCTGTGGCAGCATACAGCAGATATATTCGCCCACATATGCTGTAAGTACGGGTTCCATTTACATGTAGGAAAGTGTACAAATTATTTCAGAGCAGTAATAAGGCAAACGTTTCTCCACCTGAGCAAGATGACATTTAACCTCACTACCACAGTGCTGTCTGCCGAGCAGACAACACATCTATATGTCTCAAGTTAATTCAACCACGTAAAAATACCATACTCCACCTGAAGATAATGGCATGCCCATCGAAACGAATAATGGTGTTAAAATGAAAATGATAGTAACTGAAGTATTTATCGACAATAATTTGTATATTATCTACTGAATCGTAACCTTTACAAGGAGTCCATAATGGGTAATACATTCGCGCTAGAATTTTCAAGAAATATGTCACTTTCGCTGCATCAGTTTTTCTCGAAAATAGCAAGCAGTGCAGTTATTTTTGGTTTCGTCTTGCTGCAGGAAGTTAAGAAAAAGTGACCAAAATTAGTTTCCGACATGCAACTTGTAACGGAACATATTAAAGGCTTTACTGTAGCGAAGTATGCGATACCCTCCAAATTCAACCAGTTTAACGAGTATTTATGATTATAGCAAAGGTATTGTGTATGTTAACAATGATTGTATAACATGTCTCCATAAACAGTCAACCCATTAAATTATACTGAGTAACTGACCCACACAAAAGTTAATATCACTTGATCACTGATACAGCAAATGTCATCATGTAAAAACACTGAGTTCATTGTAAATAATTAATATGAAGTACGAAAAATAGTGGCCAACTTAGGTATTTTGGATCTCCTTAAATAAAAATCACCCAGTGAAACCTAATTGTTCACTAGGAGCGTTTTCACTCAGTATTCACGAAATCAATCCTATTTTAGACAAAAACCAATGTAATTCTTAATAATTCATGTTAATTACTTATTTATGCAAATTAGAGGAGTCAATTGACAAACTTCTAAAAAACGGCCTTTTTGTAACAAAGAATTATTCTGTCAAGTCAACAAATCTGTCTGTCATTTTAATAACATGTTAAATTATGTCACTCGATGCAAATTAATAACTTTTCTGCACAAATTATGATAACAGATGTACATGTGACTTATAAACTATATCTCTTTTTAGTAGTTCTTTGACAATGTTATAAATACGAGCAGCAAGAAGGGTCGAGAGGCAGGTGAAATGTCACTTTGGTACAGTGTGTTTGTGTGTTATTGTTTGAGGTGGATAAACAATGCAAAGAACATGTAAAGGAAGTTGTGTTGTGTCATGGTCTTTGGTGGACAGTGGAATTAAGATGGCCACCAGAGTAATAAATATTTGAAGTTTACATATTTGTTGGTTTCGTTCGTTATTTATCATCAAAAGCACATAAAAAACACGGGACCTCATGTTTTCAACCCTAGACAACCAGATATAGAGCCAGCATCAGCATCGAGAGATAGCAGCGATCCACCAAGTAGCAGCGATTACTACAACAATGCATTTTAATGGCGCCAACCTAACATCAAGTGCTAACAAGCTCCGTAAATGGGAGTGAAATAGTGCGATTATAGCAATTAGCAATATCTACGACCAGGCGACCATTACAAACTGTATCTATAAAAAGACTTGAAGCTGTTGTGGAAAAATCATGATGTAAGGTAGGTATTCTTTTATTACCTTCAGCCATTCATAGTTTCTAAGAGAAAGCACGAGGAAGGACATTATCTGAGTCCAGCTGTGGTTATTTCTGTGAGGCAACGGATCTATTTGGTCGAAGTTTAACGAGATCACTGCGGCCGTTACAACGCCAGTAAATCTAATGTTGCCGCTGTCAGGAGCCCAGCAGAATGCCCGTTTGTCACGGACAATGGTTAACAGCGCCGACAGTGTTCCGATGTTGATTTGAATTATTTCCCAAAATGTTATCGCAATACTATCTGTGATTTGCGTATGAACAAGCTAATCGTATGAAATAAAAGTATCGTAGCATTCATCTTCTGTATGTTAAAGAAAAGTAAACTCTAATAAAAATAGTAAACATTTTCTGAGTTTTATTACTTGTATTTTGAAATTATCTTCGTACCCCACAGGCATGCACGAAACTCGAGACGTGTAATGATTTTTTCTGAGCTGTTTACAATAAGAATATCACAAAGAGATGATCCGATGACGTTAGTAATTCCAAACTGCCACCTTTTCCGACGTGACAATAGCAGAATAATTTCTTTTAAAAGGATAATTAATTTATATCTAGATCTACAATCTACACGTGACCTTGCGGTATGTGATGAAGGATACTTTGTCCACATTATTTTGAGGAAGCGACGATTTACAGCTTCTGGAAATATGTGCAAAAGCTTGGTTTGCACACAGCTGTATTGTTACTTTATTAAATAATCAGTTTCAGTCAGAAATGGACCATCCTCAGGCAACTACAACCATGAAAAAGACAAAAATTTGTCACTGTTATTTAAAAAACAACCATTATGTACTCATGGCCATTCATGACCTTCATTATAATTACAATGTAATATCAATAACACAGATGCGAGACAAATCATAACTATTAACAAATATCATGCTATAAACAAAACATGTTAGGTTCATCAATAGCACTCGAGTTCAGACAGCACACAGTAGGTGATGTGGTGAAACACATGGCAAGACTTATTTCAGTCATCTCAGAATTGAAACTTCCTGACAGATTAAAACTGTGTGCCCGACCGAAACTCGAACTTGGAACCTTTGGCTTTCGCGGGCAATTGCTCTACCAACTGAGCTACCGAAGCACGACTCACGCCCGGTCTCACAGCTTTACTTCTGCCAGTATCTCGTCTCCTACCTTCCAAACTTTACAGAAGCTCTCCTGCGAAGGTTGTTCATTCATAGGCGTCATACTAGCGATAGAACATTCATAACCTGTCTGAAGATGAGTCTACCGCACAATATATAGCTAATAACCCTATCAAAATGTTAAGGAGCATATATGCAACAGCTCTGATTTAACTACATCAATCATAACAATTATTTGATATGTTACAAAATTGTTCATCGTTACAAAACCATTAAATTTACAAAATATAGATTTGCCTGTCAGTCTGAATTTCATATGAATGTATTTACCTTAAAAATACTACATATGGCCTGTATCGAAACAACATACACAAAACCTGAGTTCCATTATTGTTGTAAAAGTTTAGTTATGATTACTACCTGGAAATATATGTTTACACTGTTACAGCTACATCATTCAAAAATTACATCTCGTGCACCCATTATGGATATATAGTATAACTCATTTATTTAAATGTAAATTACTTGTTATCACAGAAAAGCTGGTATTGTAACACAGCCTACTTGTGTGTCATTGTGGCACCTCCACAACATCAAGCGACGTAACACACAGTCTGCAGGTCGACAAGGCGCCCAGGAAAGGCAAAGTCCCAAGTTCGAGTCTGGGTCCGACACACAGTTTTAATCTTCTAGGAAGTTTCAGAGTGGGAAGCACTTTGTGTACCACTGCCACTTCTCCCTTTCCTGTTCCAGCGTCCAATAGTGAGCGGGAAGACAGATTCACACCGTCTATTCGAGAACAGTTCTCAGATTAAAAGGCTTCCAGGGTCTCTAGAACTTATGTTATCCACGTGTACTGATCAGTGTGCACAAGAAATCTATCTGCAGCGAATACAATCTCATAACAATTTTTGTAATGTTTTGACACGATCAACTTATTGAGTGAAACGCAACATAAATTTCATACTCTGTGCGAAATATTTGTTGACCGCCTTTGCACTTTATCTGTAAGCTACTGTGTGTAAAACCTGATGTAAAGACTGGGTTCATTGGTCGTAAAATGAGAATAAGTTGTTAAAATCTGTAGTGTTCCTAACGTAATCTACGAGTAGCTGGATTCAATGCTTACTTGACAATTAACATGAGAAACTTTAAGAGGCGAATAATAAATCATAACAAGAGACTGTATACAAAATTACTTACATTGCTGTCAAATTTTTATTCGTTTATTGTACTTGAGTCTACAAAATGAATAGCCGGCCGGAGTGGCCGAGCGGTTCTAGGCGCTACAGTCTGGAACCGCACGACCTATACGGCCGCAGGTTCGAATCCTGCCTCGGGCATGGATGTGTGTGATGTCCTTAGGTTAGTTAGGTTTAAGTAGTTCTAAGTTCTAGGGGACTTATGACCACAGCAGTTGAGTCCCATAGTGCTCAGAGCCATTTTTACAAAATGAATAACATGGAGAACTACCTTGTGGTGTAGTTTAAAAGAATTCCGCACATCATTTACATGTATCTGATAATTCAGAGCTTACCGTTTATGCTCTAACGTTATGTTTGCGAACCTTTTGTTTGAAATTACTTCAACATCCAAAAGTAGGCTTTTGTATCAGTAATAAGTGGAGATCTGCTGATGGTGATCAGTGTAACACACTGTTATCAAGACAACGGGCAGAACATTGAATTTAACTTTTCATTTTCGTAAGTGTCTCCAGTTACGAAGAAAAGTAATGGCTACCCTAAATTTCAGATGTTTGTTTTTTGGCAGTCAGTGGGGAGCAGCAATTCTAGGCATTGTAATCCTTCGTTACTTTGCGAGTACTTTCCCTACTGTCAAGTGGCAAAACAGTTTGATACAGTCCGAGACGTTCGGTACCAGTCAACGCTTCAAGGTGTTTGAAGAGCCTGCAGCTGGTGAATCTCCCGATAAGCCCAAAGACCATTTTTATCTCGGGCATCTGTTGAAAGCATCAACACGCTGAAGGCAACAACAGTCTGTTTTGATAAACCTGTCCTATCGACTACATTTACTGTTCCTTTACGAACCAATTATCTGAAATACTGTAAAATTAAAAAAAAATACTCAGCAACAGCTGCTAGCATGCCAGTAGTCATGCCTAATCGTTCAGTTTGTTGTTGATAGTCAGTAGGCTGAGGAAATCGCTATAAATTTGATCTTGTTGTCGAATCTCAACAGTAAAAACACATACTCTGTGTTGTACTTTTAATCCTTGTTGGTATGATATGCTTCATAAAGAGACTTTTTAACAACAACAACAAAAAAAAAAACTGCTACCTCCTAATCGGCTGCACTCACAGATGTTATCTGTAACGGAGATGACGTGTTACCAAAAGAAGATCATTATGGCAATTGTTTTGAAGAAGAAACGTAAATGATGTATGGGCAACACGTAAAACCACCCTTATGCTGTCGATGCGGAAACATAAATTTTCATTACCATCGCAGCGATAAACGATTGCGGCTATGAAACGAATGAAGTGTGTGTGAAGACAGAAAGGCTGACAACCGATAGACATATTCGAAACGACTATATGGAAGAACTTAATGCAACAATAAGGGACAGTTTTAATATAAACGACACTGAGTTGCTAGAACCGAACTTTGCAATGAGGTTTTCGTGCAGAATAGGTACGATATCAGCTATAGATTGCAGGCTGCACATGATTAGAAGCAACGTAGCCCATTATCTCATTTACATTTAGACATGTACGGTATACTGTATTTACATTTCTTTCGCATCATAATCAATAAATATTTTCTATATTAATCTTTACCAGTACTAGGAGATGAGTACAAAGAATGGAGCACCGAGGGCGCACTACTAGGGAAGTTGCCTTTAGAAACCAATTCATTTATGTACTAAGTCAATTCTGCTTATTTTTTCGATGTTTTGGAACATTACACTCTATGTGATTGTATAACATCAGTATGGCGTATTAAATTAAATATCATAATATTATTTCCACTTCTAAATTCCCTGTATTATTGTCCTATTGCTGTATGAATTATGGTGTAGCTGAATATGTTGAAGAGTGTACGCCAGGGGTTCAGGATGAAGTGCGGACGCAAACACTGGGTTGCAGCCTTGGCCTTTGCAGGGCAGGCAGATAAGGTGCGCGGCGCGCAGTTTGTAGTACAGCCGAAGTCTGATGGAAGCGACAAGTGTGAACTGGGTGGAGGATGCAATGCGAGCCTGAAAGTAAACGTTGTGACTGAAAATTATTCCAAAGTTAAAGTCTGGCGACAGAAAATTGTTGCCAATATAGCGCTGTCACGAGTTGTGTCTGCTGTACAAAACAAACATGTTAAACAGTAGTTTAAGTAGTAATTCGTAGGGTATAGTATCACCAGGCACCAGGAAATTATTTTGGGTGAGGTGGAGTGCCAGGGAACCAAGCATTTCGAGGAGAAGTCAGTTTGTAATGAGCGCTACAGTGGGAGGAGTTAAGTGAGAACATTTGTCGAAGTATTGGGTGAAATCTGGTTTGGCAGGATAGAGCTGATCAGGTTATGGTTGTGGAGGGGGCCGTAATCAGTTACTGTCAGTTGCACAAAACATACAACTTTTATTTTCCTATGAACTACTTAATTACAATTGCCTTAAAAGGATCAAAATAAAAACAATATGGCTGAAGGCCTATTTAAGAAAATTGAGATACCTCCTGGGCTGAAGGCCCAAAACCACACCAAAAACAAGAATGGCTGAAGGCCTGAATACAAGTTATAAAAAATTGCTTTAAAGAATACACGCGGCTGAAGGCCTTACTTAAAAAATCGTTCATGTAAATACTCGCCTGAAGGCCACACACAAGACATTGAACAACTCGGGGCTTAAGGCCTGAATAACAAGAATTTCAGATAGAGCAAATTTAAAAAAATCGTTTTAAACAAATGAATCTTTAAATTTAATTTAAGATGGCTCAAGGCCTTATCTTAAAAATATTTCATGCAGGAGCTCGGCTGAAGGCCACACACTGGACATTGAACAACTCAGGGCTTTAATGCCTGGAGAACAAAAATTTCAGATAGAACAACCTTTCAAAATTTAGTTTTGAAACAAATCTATCTTCAAATTTTAATTTAAGTCAGCTGAAGGCCTCGCTCACTACTTTGGACTAAAATGAAAGTCACAATCTAAAACCAACAGAACAGTGGTGCTCAGAAGTGTTCCAAGGGTCGGCCTGACGAGGTAGCTCTAACGTAAGGTGAGGTGAGACGGGCAGCCAAGACTAATGTTAAATAATCGGATGGCAACCAGACCCAGGGACGGCTGAAGGACCGGTCAACAACCTAATCAATTCCTTTCCGCTCTACCAACGGCACGACAACGGAAAGTATCAGCCGAGGACGAAGATACCACCAGCACCACATCTTCAAAATTGGCGTCTAAAAGCAGCCAAGGCACAATAACCACTATAAGAAAAAAAATGCACAAACAACTAAAAGGCTGTCGAACTACATGCCGTGCCAGACAGAATCAACACGGCGGGGAAAAACACAGTGCCGTAAAAATATGCTAACGCCCAGGGCAGGTAACTGGGGCGTTAACGGCCACAAGGCAGAAAATACCGCTGGTGCACTCCACTGATAAGTAACAACCAATTTAATAGTTAGAAATCATACAGGAGGATGGCTGCAAAATTTCGCCGACTCCAACACACCATATGTTGCTGCTAGTAAGAACGGCCCACGAAGCAACAACCGGCAATGAACGAAGAGATGTCACAGCAGTTGAGGTTTCGTAACAAGTTAACTGATCACTCAACTTCGAGGTACAGGTTCGGTGGGCAACAAACTTTGTAGCTCTCGCAGCTAGCGCCTCACAATCCGATGGTGCATGCACGCCGCCAGCTGTCCCGGCCTGACCCCGCACAGCGGAGACTTCCTCGCTGCTCTGTCCCAACTGACCGACTGCCACACACACACACCACCACACGGAAATATGGCGGTCACACCAAAGATGGTAGAGCAGTACTAGTATCGATAAGCGCTGATACTGCCACTGACAGAGGCTAGTCAGCAATTCGTTATGGCAGTAACTCAGGAGGAAATAAGACGCCACTCGATTGTGACAAAATGCCAAAGACCAAACGGCATCAACGAGAGTCTGCCACGGCTCATTGGGAATGGTAACGCTGTAAGTGGTTTTCTCGAGAGGGCAGCTTTGGAAATATGTTGACTGAGAAAGTGTGAGGAGAACTGTTGCTAGAAGGACAAAGTTCCGAAAGTGGTTCCTAGTCAAATAGTTGAAAAACCACCGAATACAGGCGAGATGCCAAGCGTAAGAGTTTAATGAAGCCAGATCATGTTTTGTTGAAGCCAGAGGTATAGAAATAGGACTGAGGCAGAGGCACTTTGGAGTTCAGCAGCACTACCATGGTGCCAGATCCACGCCAGACTATAGTTCAATTCTTTTATCTTGGCGGCTCGCGCATGCCCGCCCAGACGCGGGAGATTGCGGCGTTGCCAGTTGCACACGACGCACGCGCTAATAGAAGCAGCGCCATAGTATAGCATAGTTCGCAATCTTACGTTTAGGAGGGAGCGCGCAGTTCATGAAGTAAAGCCACCACGGCCGCATTAACCCTTTCGCTGCTACAAAGACGTGCTCCCTGCATTCCGCGCTGTGCGCGATTTTGTCACTGCACTGCTCGCCTGCACTCTTCAAAATTTCTTGCAATGGTTTACTACATTTAATGCTGCATAATAACTGCGTTGAACATCGAAACAAAATTAAGTCATTTATGGGGGGATGGTATCAGTCAAGAAGACGTGTAAAAATCAAATTTTTGGACCAAATAGTTTTTGTCAAAGCAGTGGGAACACCACGTGTCTGCACAGGCGAGCAGTGCAGTGATGACAAAATCGCGCACAGCGCGGAATGCGGCGAGCACGTGTCTGCAGCAGCGAAAGGGTTAATGAAGAGACAAAGCACTAGAAATTTCAAAAAATTGCATTCAAACGAATATAATTCGTGAAGTAAGGCACTTCGATATTGTTTTTAAATAATGAAAATATTAAGTACCGCACAAGGTTTGAACTTATAACCTTTCACATAGCAGCCCAACACCTTAAACGTTACGCTAACGCACCTCGTCTGGCTACATAACGCCATGAGGACTATAACACCTCACGCAAAATACTGACAAACACTGTTGGTATGACTATGAATTATTCACGCTTCGTTGAAGTACAATAGGAAATAAACAATTACCGCTGTTCTTTATTGCGAAAAAGTGGTTCGTGAGAGTGATACAAACACCTTTCCTTGCTATCGCCTGAATTAGGAGTCTTATTGCTTGTTTGGTTTAATTAATTAATAGAATATGAAGCAATTGGTGTAAAGATGGCTTTTTCCAAACTTTCTATAAAAGAATGTATGCTATCAAGACATTGCTTTTGTTCTATTACTTGATTTATGACTGAAAGTTTCTAAAACTGAAGACACTCGTCCATCGTCCATGCTCTGCACTGCAGTCGAGATGTGGCAACATCGTTCTCTGTTCATTGGCTGACTGTGTTTTGTGACGTCAGATGCGCAGAACGAACCTAAACTCGGCCGCCAACATAAATGACGCGCACTTTAGTAGCAGCCTTGATTTGGAGTCCGGTGGGGCGGGCTGCCTGCCGCGACCACTGAGTACCTTGCAGGTCTTGCTGCCTCAGCGCCGCTCAGCTGCCATACGCTGCCGTCAGATTCCTGTGGTGGTGGGGGGGGGGGGGTTGTCGAGGGGTGGGGGGGCGGCGGCCAGGCGCATCCTTCGCACGGCGGTCGCCATGTGCCGCCACGGTGAGCCTCGGGAAGGAACCATTCTCCGACTGGAACGCCATTGTAGCAGAGACGCAGCGCCGCTGACTTCATGCCCTTGGCACACAGGGACTGCTGGCACGTCTTCAGCTCTGCATTGCAGGACGCCTACGTGAACATCTCTCCTCCGGATTGAGGCAGCTAGTGAAGTGTGTTTTTCCCGCTGAGTCAGCTATACAGTTTGTACGGCAATTTGAATAAACGCATGTCTTTTAGTGATCAGTGTATCCACTGAGCCTCCCAGTCCGTTATCACCACCATGGCCCCACTGAGTGCAACCATACTCAACAGAGTGAAGCCAGTAGTCGGGGCCCTTAGTTACTAGAACTTTATTCAAATCACCGCTGCACTTTTAAAAGTTGGGCAAGTTACAGAATGTAGTAGTAAAGTTCTAGCACTAACAGAATAACAACTTACATTTCATTATTTGAGTAGAAACTATAGTATTTCAGAAATGCGCGGCTTACGAGTTGTAGCAATGTCGCCGAGGCTGAGCTCGTTTCTCAGTAACGTCACATTGTCAGCCTCCTCCTTGCTAACTGTGAATGACAGCCTCCCAGAAGTTGCCTTAAAAAGAGGAGTCTTCGTCCTAACACCTTTACTCCAAAATAATGGGTTGGAAGTTATAACTGGGACTAGGGAAAAACTGGACTTGCCAGAGCAAGGCAGGATAAAATAACTCGTATGTGCTAGTAGGTCTAGCGATGTTTCTTCTTGGTCTTGGCACTACATCTATGACGCATTGCCAATCCCGAGGCGTGAAGATCGGATGGGAATTAATCTGAGCTAGGTCTTTTTTAGAGATGATGATGTGCAGGTTTGCGGCTGCCCAACCAAAATCATATGGTTGGTGGGGAAGAGGGGGTTTGGGAACATCGCGAAGGGTAAATGTGTATGGATGGTGGAGGTACGGATATGTACCATCTCCCAGCAACTCCGCTAGCATGTCCACCACCAGCTTAGCCACTCGCGGGTTGTCCGGCAGCGGCAGGTGGTCGTGTTCGCCATCTTTGGCAGCCTCATCTCGGACGATAGCAGTGACAACAGCGACTTGTGCTGCCTCTTCGTCGTCCTGTTCTTCCGGCTGCTGTACCACCTCCTCCATTTCCTCGAGAACCTCTCCAGCAACCTGCGTTTCCACGTCGGCCAGAGAGGCGGTCTTCTGAGTTTCCACATCTACCCTGTTCCTAATGGAGGTTGTAGGGGGGCGAGGTGTCCGCCTTGTCTTGTTGGGCCACTTCTCCAGGTTTAGCGGGCCCAGTTTCTTGTGCTGCTTCTGCTCGCTCCAGTTGTTTATGTAGCTGCAACGACGATGGTTTGCAGCGTGTGCGCCGCCGCAGTTGACGCACTTCGGAGCAGCATCTTGCGGCTTATTGCAGTCCCGTATATCCTGTGCCTTTGCACACTTCAATCACGAGACCGTATTGCTGCAGGACTTTCCTACATGGCCAAGCTGTTGGCATTTGTAGCACTGCTGCGTCTTCATCTTCTACTCGCTCTTCTTTCCGCTTCGCAATTCATCGGCCAGGTGTTCCAGTAGGACGGCGAGAAGGCGAGATTTTGACTTCCCCTTAGCTTTGTCTCCCTTGCCATGTCCAGCCACGTCTGTGACGTAAAACAATGACAGCGAGGAAGTTAACTGCAGCAGTCTCCTATTGCCAGCCAATAGTAGTGCAGTACCCTTACTGCCCAGCCTTATTTCGTCTACGAACGCTGGGAAGGCAAATTCCTTAGACAGAGGCAGCTGGAAGAGCCAACCGTAGTAGCGTGGATTTTAAGTACAATTAAAGTCTTTCTCGCATGGACCGTGAAGTTTCGGTCGTACTGTACGTGTGCTCCCACAAGGGGTGTTTTGTGGAACAGCCACACTCAAGGCGGCATGTGGCTGAGGAGCCGTGGTTGGCCGACCACTGGCCTAGGGGAAGCCCACAGTCAAATAGTTCAAGAAACCCCAGTGGGAAAACAGTGCACATTTATACGAATAGTATTACGTCATACAAAGGAAACTGTTGAGGAAAAATCGATTACCGAATACCTGCAAGGATATACTGGTAGATCTGGGGGAGGGGACCAAACAGCGAGGTCATCGATCCCATCGGATTATGGAAGGGTGGGAAAGGGAATTTGTATTGCCTTTCGAAGGAATCATTCCGGCATTTGCCTGAAACGATATAGAGAAATCACCAAAACCCTAAATCAGAATTGTACATTGGTTTGAACCGTCGCCCTCCCGAATGCGAGTTCCATGTGTTAACCACTGCGTCACCTCACTCAGTGTCTAAAGCAAAAGGTAAATATTCAGCTGGTCCTCTTGCATTATTCATATTGGTGGTGAAATTCTATCAGCCTGATTCGTTTGCTTTGTGCAAGATTGCTCAGTACTCTCCCCGTATTCACTGCTTTATGAGACTAGCATTTTGTATGAAGTTCAAAACTTTGTCCGCTTTCCGGAAAAGCAGTTTACTTTGCCTGACGACTGACTGGCAGCTGGCGGTTTTCAGATTTTATCAAGTTACGGAGGACGGCGATCAACGATCGTCCGTATTCAGGTCACCGTTTAGTCTGACGCGGCCTCTGAGTATATTGCTGCGCTTCCCATCGTACGAGCTGTCGGTTCCGTGGCTACGGACAGTAGGAGTGACAGAAAGAGGACACACAAGGGCAGATGTCGTGCGGCAGGACGGCCCAGATCAATGGCGCGGATTTATGGCGACGTGTGTGGCGCACAGCTGCTCTACTTGCTGTCCCGCGGCTGCCCGCTGCTCGTCCTCGTGGCAGAAGGCCGCGACCGCGCGGCGGGGGCGGCGAGCGACGCAGCGGTGCGAGGAGCTGTCGGGCACTGACACACACACGGTGCTGCCTGTCAGGCTGGACACCGTGACGAGGATGTTAACTAGGGCCGTACGGCGCGACATATTAATACGCACTCTATAAGTAACTGCGTCTCGTAACAGGTGCGTTTCTCAGTTCTAGAAGACAGTTCCTGTTACGGCGTTAAGTCAAGCGCCGGCGCACCAGTTCAACTAGTTCTACAGAAGCGTCAAGACCAGCGACCTAGATAGAAGCATCCACTGTATTACTTCACTTCTATTGGAATCGTTATACTGAAAGATATTGATTATATTGCATGTCACCCTTTGCTTGCGACTCCTCTGTATTTCTCAAAGTTAAGTACTTTCATTTAATTTTTGTAATAAAATTCATTAATGCGATTTGCTTGATTTGTTGTCTAGCGACCCGAGAAGCAGGACACCCAATATTTGTCGAGTAGGACAACAGGTTCCTTTCTACATCCACACGGCCGGCTGCGGTGGCCGAGCGGTTCTAGGTGCTTTAGTCTGGAACCGCGCAACTGCTACGGTCGCAGATTCGAATCCTGCCTCGGGCATGGATGTGTGTGATGTCCTTAGGTTAGTGAGGCTTAAGTAGTTAGTTATAAGTCTAGGGGACTGATGACCTCAGATGTTACGTCCCATAGCGCTCAGAGCCATTTGAACCACTTGGACTTCATCCACACACTCCGCAATCCCTGCAGACAGAGGGTACTTTACGTACCATTGTCCCCTCTTTCCTTTTCCATTTGAAACTGGTATGACCGACACATACAGGGGAAAGATGGCAAAGAGTATGCACTTAGTATCTAACCGCTCATATGTGGTAGATAAGAAGGTTAAAACAAACTTTTTTTTAGAAAAAAGTAATTTTGGTTTATTTGAGAACAACATGTATCAGTTACAGCTGCCTAACTTTTAACACAAAGTTTACATGTCAACATAAGTAAGACACTACTCGTGTGGTATCCTGCCCCTCGTGTGTAATATAGGGTGCCTAGGATGCTGCTTTCTCGGACAGCGGAACAACAATTCAAGCAAATCACGTTAATGGATTTTATTACATTAAAGTACATTGGCAATACTTAACTTGGCGTCTTTACCAAGATTGGTCGCAAGCAATTGGCGACATGCAAATAATCAATGTCCTTCAATGTATACAATTTCCGTGCAAGTAAATGATATTGTTCACAAGTCACGGCTCGTCTTCTAGTGCGGCTCTTCTAGAGCGGCCGATTTTTTTTTTGTTTTGTTTGTGTGTGTGTGTGTGTGTGTGTGTGTGTGTGTGTCCAAAGAGTGATCGCCTTCGGCGATCTTTCCTTCTGGAGTGGTAAGGTGTGAGAAATGGTGTCACGTATTGTGTATTCGCTTGCAAAGGGACTTGGGCTCACTGTGGGTCCTTGAGTCCTTTGAGAGTTGTTTAGGTAGCGGTACGAGTGATGGACAGCAACTACACCGAATAACTGAAGAAAAAAAATGGTTCAAATGGCTCTGAGCACTATGGGACTTAACAGCTGTGGTCATCAGTCCCCTAGAACTTAGAACTACTTAAACCTAACTAACCTAAGGACATCACACACATCCATGCCCGAGGCAGGATTCGAACCTGCGACCGTAGCAGTCGCTCGGTTCCGGACTGCGCGCCTAGAACCGCGAGACGACCGCGGCCGGCCCGAAACAAAATCTCGGATTTTTTGTTGCCACATTCTTCTTTGTTGTGGATCGATCATATCTTGGCAGTGGATGAATACTCGATAGGCCTACATCTGTTCGTACATCAGCTCTCTGAACTTCAATTGTGTCACGTTCTCGCTTTTTTACTGGTGACTGCACAGACAAATCACATGTCACTGAGGAGCAGCATTCGTTGGTGGTCTCCTATTAAACTCCTTCTTCAGTTGTTGGAAATTCAGTGGAATGATCATATAAAATTAATTGTTGGTAAGGCGTGTGCCAGGTTGTGATTCATTGGGAGAGTGCTTAGAAAATTTAGTCCAACAACAAAGGAGGTGGCTTACAAAATACTCGGTCGACCTATACTTGAGTATTGCTCATCAGTGTGTGATCAGTAACAGAACATTCGTAATCTTTCCCGCTGTCTTGCACTGTAGTGTTAACCAATGCGCCACACAGTTCAAAAAAGTATTTGAAGTGGCAGTCGCTGTTTCGCTGCGCTGTTTGTCGTGCCGCGGTTTGTTCCTCGCAGAACGGTGATTCTTTTGGCAAATAATTTTATTCTATAGTGCATTCCTAGATAGTGCTTATTGCTTACGATGTACAAATTACATAATTTGAAACAAAAACTTATATTTACCTGCTACAACCAATAAGCCTGGCGGAGCTCTTCAATATTGCACGTGATGGAGTCGCTGTAGAACCAACAACTGAATCTAATTTTTCGCTGCTGGTCAGTGTTGCCACTGTAGAGAAAAAAGCCACCGCGATCTCTTACCTTACCCTACTTAGGCGGCAGCAATATGTTCATTGACCCTTCTAGGAAAGCACGTTCACGGAATTTTAACAGTAAACCACACCGCGATGCACAATTCCTCTCTTGTAGCATATGCCACTGAAGCTGGCTCAGTGTCTCCGTGACCCTCTCGCGCTTACTAATGAACCTGTAACGAAACACGCTGCTCTTCTTTGGTCCTTATTCATTTCCTCTATCAGTCATATTTGATACGCATCCCAGGATGATGAGCAACATCCAGGTATTGGTTCAAAGACGGTATTGTAAGCCACCTCCTTTGTAGATGACATTTTGTAGACGTAATATGTCTATTCCTTCATATTTCGATTTACTGTTGAGTTGATATTTGTTTTTAAAATGTAAACGATCCATACCATTTCCAACTAGAAGGTTTCATTATCAGTAAAGATTAACTATTTTAGTATTACCGACAAGAATTTGTATTACATTTATTGTACCAATAATCGTTACATTAAATTCAACAACTGTATAGAAAAAATTAATCAGAGACCGAGTAAAAAATTCATATTTTGAGCGTGACTTTAATCTGGAAGTTCATCTCTAATATCTCCCTTCGATTTTTCTTAGTTGGTGTAACCTTCTTAATTCTGGTGTATCTCCTTCTAGAAGATACTGGAAAAGATTATGTACGCAAGATCATACCACATCTCTCTCAAAAGAAGATACATAGAATCAATTTGGATTTCAAAATTATTCTCCCACAGATATGTTATTTTTCAATCCACAAATCAGATTTTACAAAGAAATTAAATGACAAAATACTCTCAGCTGATATTTTCTATAATTCGTCAGAGGTGTGAGATTTTGCATTTCACAGTATTTTGCACAGAAGCTAAAATACTGTGGTATCAGAGACACTGCTTGTAGCTGGTTTTCAGAGGATGTTGAGTGTCGCGTTAGGAAAGTCATGGACGGCACACAACGAAAGCATCTTCAGAATGGGGAATAATTACTGTAGTTGTACTACATGGATGGATATAAGGTATGTTGTTGGTCTTGTTATGTATAAATCATCTGCCGTCATATATCCAAGAGGTTGACAATGCAAGTGATATAATCTAGTCTTATGGAGAAACTTCATCACTCGAAAATGTAAATAATATTTTACTGAAAATTAAAACTGGTTATCTGCAAATGGGTTGTAACTGAACTTGGACAAAGCACAATATTCGAAAGTCTGTAGAGCATATAGCCTGACCACGCCACAGCAAAAAAAAAAAAAAGAAAAAACGGTAGGTGGCAAATCAGTACACGGAAAAGAATATTCTAAATTTTCACGTGTTTGTATTGATAAAAAAGTAATCTTCAGTTCGCATGCTACACATCTTCTTAGAAGTCTAAGCATTGTAACATTTGCGTTACGGATTTAGTCAGATTTTGGAGATGAAAATGTCAAAAAGTTGTCTTACGTTTCCAGTTTCCGTTTACTACTGTCTTATAGCACCATATTCTGGGGTACTTCCACATTGAGGAAGAAAGTGTTTGCTGCACATAAGGGTAATATGTTCTCTCGAACGTCTCGTAGAAAGCTATGTTACATGTTGGACGAACTTACAACTCTCTCACAGAACATTTACTTTCTTATGTAGTCTCTTTTTTGTCAATGACAGTCTGAAAACAATACTGTAACGTTTATAAATATATTACTGGTAGAAGAAATGACTGTCACTATCCATCGTGAAATGGACAGAGAATCATTGGCTCCTTTTCTTGAAACTGCATCTACATCTCTACTTCGCAAGTGAGCATATGTTGTGTGCCGGAGGATAGTTGGTTTCTCATCCAACCCCCACGCCCTCCCCGTTGCCCACCTGTTCCATTCACGGGTGGTACGAATAGGATGAAAGACTATTTTTAGTGTCGCAAGCATTATAGGAGGTGAAAATAGTGTGTTTCTTGACTCCTCATAAAGCACATTGCCTCTCTGGTATCATTTACCACTGAAATGAATGCGGCACAATAATCTGTACTGTATTACATGGAAACAGCTTCTGTAGCTTCATGATAACGTCTTCTTTGCTTAATCATGGAAAACTCAATAAGATTCTATTAAAAAACGGAATTCTCGGAATTCAACTTTTTGTCTCTCGCTGGTGTCTGTACTCGTATATGCTTGTTGCTGGAAGCCTGTCTTCTCTTGACTGTCACCGAAAGTTGTTGATCGTTTCATGATAACGAAAGAAGACAGTTGAAGTTCTTCGGTGGCTCTGTAGTTTCGACCTCATAAGGATACGAAAAACACGAGTCGAATTTGACAGAGCTACAAGAATGTCTTATAGGCGATTTCTTGTTTTGGCAACCTTTCTACGGCGCTAAATATGTTTAGATGACTGCCCGACTGCAGGAGTACAGCAGAAGAATGCACCGTCTGGCCAGTCAGACGAAGCTTTCTGCCGTAGGAGGTTGGCTGCCGATCTATCCGCGTAAACGGCTGTCAAAGTCACTGGCTCCTTGTGCCATTACGGTTTATGTGAAATGGATTTTTCCCTTCTCTACTACACAATAAAATACGCAAATATTTATTACAAGAAAAATTGCAAAGAAAGGTATTTAAATCCGAAAACGGTGCAGTAATTAAACCGTGATTCGTGATTGCCACTTGTCATACTCAATATGCGTGCCACTTACTGTCTTTCCACATTCTAAGTTGGTCAGTACTTACCAACAGCAGCCGTTAACAAGGCGTGGAAAGACCTTACTGACGCGAAGTAAAAGTAAATGTCACAGGGACTTTAATTGCGGTTCTATTCAGTAGCTTGGTATTAGTACTTCGCGATGGCGGTCTCTGTCATGAAAGCCCCATCATTCAGCACACATTTTCCTGTTCATGTTAATCACTGAAGCCTTTGCCTCTCTTCCCTTTCATCCACTAATTAGTGTCTATTTTACAGTGAGAGATATTAAACCTTTGCGAAAACACCACAGTTGCGGTAGATTTTTCTTTTTCTTTTTTTTTCCTAGGCTCACGTGGACTGGATTGACCTGTCTTGGAAGTTTTTTGTAGGTAGTAACTGTTGCCACAAATTGTAAGCATCCTCCTGTGGCAGTTTTATGCTTATACTGAGACTCCCATATCGTTCGTGGCACTATAAATAACTTAAGTTTAAATAAGAATAGATCCACTAGTTCTATCTAAAGACACCTAGGAATCAGAGAATTAACGGCTGCTAAATATGCCACTTACCTCTCCTATAAAACTAAGGATAAAAATTTGTTTGGTAATATCACTCCACGCGGTTTGAGGCGTCATGTCATGGACTGAGCGGCCCCTCCTCCTAGAGGTTCGATTCCTCCCTCGGGTATGGGTGAGTGTGTTGTTCTTACCATAAGTTAGTTAAAGTATTGTGTAAGTCTAGGGGCCGATGACCTAAGCAGTTTGGTCCCTTAGGAATTCACACACATTTGAACATTTGAATGTCACAAGACTTTTGCCTGAAGCCGGCTGTGGTGGCCGAGCGGTTCTAGGCACTACAGTCTGGAACCGCGTGACCGCTACGGTCGCAGGTTCGAATCCTGCCTCGGGCATGGATGTGTGTGATGTCCTTAGGTTAGTTAGGTTTAAGTAGTTCTAAGTTCTAGGAGACTGATGACCTCAGTAGTTAAGTCCCATAGTGCTCAGAGCCATTTGAACCATTTTTTTTTTTTTGCGTGAAAAAACAATCCAAACACCAAGAAGGAAAATATGGCTATGGGCTTGTGGCACATGATTAGATTACAATGACATAATTCACTCGACAGTTACGCGAGTTAAAATGCTAACCTGTACTCATATTGGCATTCCAGAAAAAACCTGTAAACCGCATTTAGAAGCAAGCACTGTATTAATCTATAGGAATCAATGGTAGAAAAGTATTACGTATGGAATGCTTTATAGAACCACCACTAGTGAACCTTTCTCATTAAAAACGAAACCTGTCTGGTGTAACACCTACTTAAAATACAGTACATATGAGGAATAAAAGAACGAAATAATAATTGCACTCATATTTAAACTGAATACTTTATACACACCTAGTGACCCACAACCTTGACTCCATAATGTGGAGCTGGATCGCCTAGCAAATCGAACGTTACGTAAATGGCTACACAGATACACTGAAGAGCCAAAGAAACTGGTACACCTACCTAATATCGTGTAGGACCCCAGCGAGCACGCAGAAGTGCCGCAACAGGATGTAGCATAGATTCGACTAACGTCTGAAGTAGTGCTGGAGGGAAATGACACCATGAATTCTGCAGGGCTGTCCTTAAATCCGTAAGAGTACGAGGGGGTGGAGATCTATTCTGAACAGCAGGTTCCGAGACATCACAGTTATGCTCAATAATGTTCATGTCTGGGGAATTTGGTGGCCAGCGAAAGTGGTTAAACTCAGAAGAGTGTTCCTGAAGCAGCGCTGTAACAATTCTGGAAGTATTGAATGTCGCATTTTCCTGCTTGAATTGCCTGAGTCCATCAGAATGCACAATGGACATGAATACTTCAGGTGATCAAACAGGATGCTTACGTACATGCCACCTGTCAGAGTAGTATTAGGAGTATCACGGATCCCATATCATTCCAGGTGCACACGTCCCACACCATTACAGTGCTTCCACCAGCTTGAACAGTTCCCTGCTGACATGCAGGGTCCATGGATTCATGAGGTTGTCTCCATACCCGTACACGTCCATCCGCTTGATACAATTTGAAACGAGACTCGTCCAACCAGGCAACTGTTTTCCAATCGTCAACAGCCCAATGTCTGTGATGACGGGCCCAGGCGACGAGTAAAGCTTTGTGTCATGCAGTCATCAAGGGTACACGAGTGAGCGTTCGGCTCCGAAAGCCCATACCGATGATCTTTCGTTGTCCTTCAGTGACGTTGAATGACTCTCTTCAGTCGTCGTTGGTCCCGTCCTTGCAGAATCTTTTTCCTACCGCAGCGATGTCGGAGATTGATGCTTTACCGGATTCGTGATATTCACGGTACACTGGTGAAATGGTTGTACGGGAAAATCCCCACTTCATCGCTACCTCAGAGATGGTGTGTCCCATCGCTTGCGGGCCGACTATAACACCAAACTCATTTAAATCTTGCCGTTTCCGACCGCAGCGCCGTATTCTGCTTGTTTACATTGTAGTTGAATACCTATGCGTATACCAGTTTTAACGCTTCAGTGTATAATCATGGATTCCTAATGTGGAGCTGGATCGCCTAGCATATCGAACGTTAGAGAAATGGCTGCTCATATAGAGTTAATACAGGGTGTTTCAAAAATGACCGGTATATTTGAAACGGCAATAAAAACTAAACGAGCAGCGATAGAAATACACCGTTTGTTGCAATATGCTTGGGACAACAGTACATTTTCAGGCGGACAAACTTTCGAAATTACAGTAGTTACAATTTTCAACAACAGATGGCGCTGGAAGTGATGTGAAAGATATAGAAGACAATGCAGTCTGTGGGTGCGCCATTCTGTACGTCGTCTTTCTGCTGTAAGCGTGTGCTGTTCACAACGTGCAAGTGTGCTGTGGACAACATGGTTTATTCCTTAGAACAGAGGATTTTTCTGGTGTTGGAATTCCACCGCCTAGAACACAGTGTTGTTGCAACAAGACGAAGTTTTCAACGGAGGTTTAATGTAACCAAAAGACCGAAAAACGATACAATAAAGGATCTGTTTGAAAAATTTCAACGGACTGGGAACGTGACGGATGAACGTGCTGGAAAGGTAGGGCGACCGCATACGGCAACCACAGAGGGCAACGCGTAGCTAGTGCAGCAGGTGATCCAACAGCGGCCTTAGGTTTCCGTTCACCGTGTTGCAGCTGCGGTCCAAATGACGCCAACGTCCACGTATCGTCTCATGCGCCAGAGTTTACACCTCTATCCATACAAAATTCAAACGCGGCAACCCCTCAGCGCCGCTACCATTGCTGCACGAGAGACATTCGCTAACGATATAGTGCACAGGATTGATGACGGCGATATGCATTTGGTTTACTGACGAAGCTTATTTTTACCTGGACGGCTTCGTCAATAAACAGAACTGGCGCATATGGGGAACCGAAAAGCCCCATGTTGCAGTCCCATCGTCCCTGCATCCTCAAAATGTACTGGTCTGGGCCGCCATTTCTTCCAAAGGAATCATTGGCCCATTTTTCAGATCCGAAACGATTACTGCATCACGCTATCTGGACATTCTTCGTGAATTTGTGGCGGTACAAACTGCCTTAGACGACACTGCGAACACCTCGTGGTTTATGCAAGATGGTGCCCGGCCACATCGCACGGCCGACGTCTTTAATTTCCTGAATGAATATTTCGATGATCGTGTGATTGCTTTGGGCTATCCGAAACATACAGGAGGCGGCGTGGATTGGCCTCCCTATTCGCCAGACATGAACCCCTGTGACGTCTTTCTGTGGGGACACTTGAAAGACCAGGTGTACCGCCAGAATCCAGAAACAATTGAACAGCTGAAGCAGTACATCTCATATGCATGTGAAGCCATTCCGCCAGACACGTTGTCAAAGGTTTCGGGTAATTTCATTCAGAGACTACGCCATATTATTGCTACGCATGGTGGATATGTGGAAAATATCGTACTATAGAGTTTCCCAGACCGCAGCGCCATCTGTTGTTGAAAATTGTAACTACTGTAATTTCGAAAGTTTGTCTGCCTGAAAATGTACTGTTGTCCCAAGCATATTGCAACAAACGGTGTATTTCTATCGCTGCTCGTTTAGTTTGTATTGCCGTTTCAAATATACCGGTCATTTTTGAAACACCCTGTAGATGGAATACACTGAGGCATAGTCAACTTAGCCGCAGCCTAAATCACTTCTGGTTGGGTGAGTGCCAAGAAATAGACAGCGCATTGTATTTTGGAGCAACAAGTGCTGTGATTCTCGCCTGCGTTCCTAAACGGGACAGAAACAAGGCAGAGAGAAATGCAAACATGGCGTGAAGACGGCAGGAATCTCGAACACCAGCGCCGACTGGTTTGCTGCCCCGTTTGTATTGTTTCAGTCCTGCCGTGAGCATCGGTGCGACTGTGCAGGCAAAGCAGCGGAGCCTCTAGGCTTGCGTGACAGCGACTATTGCGGGGGTGGATGGCAGGGGGCAGGAAGCGGCAGTAAGCCGCAGGAATGCAGCGCGCAGGCCACGCCAGCCCAGCTGCTACCGCCCCGGGGGCAGTCCTACGTCACTGTCCCGGCAAACCCGGAAAGTGAATGCAAAAGGTGTTGCTTACACACATGGATATCGTTTCTTCACTCTCATGTTTCAGTAGAGCAATTTAACAGAGAATATTGCTTTAAGTATTGTAAGGTGATGCCAGTCACAGATCGATTGCACCGCTCGACTTACTTACTAATCGATTGCTTCATGTGAAATTTCCTTTGAAAAGTATAACTTAAAATTTTACGGAACAAAAGTTGATTCTGATGACAATTGACATATTTCAGTCGAAACACTAGGTCAAAATATCTCGATTCCGAAAACTAGTTTTACTCAAAGGAGTGTTTACTAACTAATTAATTAAAACATCGATAACTCACGTAGAACTTTGCCTAGAGAAAATGCAAATCAGTTTCGTAATCCTCTGATCAGTCGGAATTGTTTATAAACATCACAAAACACCCGTTAATACATACCGATAAAAAAATAAAACAATACACTAATATTGGATCGCTCTATTGAATGGGGACGTAAAATTTTGCTTTGAAGATAGTTTGTTTGTAACGTGAACCAAACCGACGATTTCCGTCGACACTGGGCGTCGTATGAAATACGTGACGCTCAGTGTTTGAGCTGACTCCACGTATACATTGCAAATTCAAAATTGCCAATATCTGCCAAACACCAGAGAAAATGCCCTGACTATTCTTCGGAGGGACAACAGGTAAATGAGGCAGTTAGAATGCCTATCTCCTTGGAGAGGCGCCACGGCACGTACTACGAGAGCATGATGAAAAATAATGCTTCTGAATTTTTTATTCTGTTTTTAATATCTGTTGAGGTATTAAATGTCACTGGTATTACTCGGTCTACTTTGCCGCTTCACTGACGCAGGTAGCAACCCTCTTCCGCCAGAGCGCTCCGAATTGTAGCGTGTAATATGGCAGTGTGTAACGTAACTACGTCGGTGCGTGAGAAACAGCGTGCTGTAATCCAATTTCTAACCACAGAAATGTTAGTCCACACATGGAGCACTCTCTCATTCAGCATGTCAATGCCAGATCACACGTTGGTGCTGCGACATCTGCAACAATCCGACGCCTTCGATTCACTGTCATAGATCATCCTGCGTACAATCCCAACTTGGCCCCATCTGATCTTCATCTGTTTCCAAAACTTATACACACCTTAGCGGACTTCACTTTCATAGTGATGAAGCGGTACAAGCAGAGGTGAGAGTGTGGCTCCGGCAACAAAGTCAAACATTCTACAGTGGTGGTATCAACAAACTGGCCCCTCGTTGGGATAATGTGTTCGTCACCACGGTGACTACGCTGAGAAATAAATATGTAGACATGAAGAATAAATACGTAGAATGTTAATAAAGTTTGTTTGACTTTAAAATCATTAAAAGTTTTCACATAAAATATTCGGAAGCATTATTTTTCACCGCGGTTTGGAATTAACACAGATCGCCTATATGCAATAGTACTTAGTTTCTAAGTTTTGAAATATCCAGAAAGTTATGTCATGAAAGATTCATTATCAAGAAAATGCAAACTATGTCAAAAAGTTTATTTATTTGTGAGGAGCAAAAGCTCCAGAATTCAGCAGTGATTTGTAACCAAATTTTTAAATACAAAGCTGAATATAATTGGTTAAGATCTTCTCATTTGCCCAAATCTCCACTATTACAAACAGCAAAATATGGTGGGCATATCTAAGGCCTGTCTTGAGAGGAGCGTGTTGAGTGTTATGGAATTTGTTTTTTCTTTTTCTTTTTCGTTTTCACACTTGGCTTTCGTGGCTGTGTGGCCTTTATGCAATATATTTGGTCAATGAAAAGCCAAGGGTAAAAAGAAGAAGAAGAAAAAAAAAAGATTTTGATGCCCATTTGTGCCGAATGTCGCCGGTGTGTCTCCTAACTGTAACCAGATGAGAGGAAACGTTGATTTGGGAGGATGGACAAGTAGCCGTAATAAAATTTCATTTACGTAAACATTATGGTGTAAACTGCATCGCATCTGAAAGCTAAATTCCGTATTATTTCATAAAGAAGTCCACTGACTATGGGTTAAAAAAAAAAACGCGTACGGAAATTAAGTACATTACAGCATGTTTTGAACATGGCTGTGATCAGCAACGTCACAAATTTACAGCCAACCGTTTGCAAGTAGAATTTAAAATTCTTTAACTAGTTTTCAACACCAACTTGTGGCGCCTTCTTCAGAAGAAACTGTTACCTTACCTAACAACATCACAGGAAGATACATTAATAGCAGGTAGGCATTAGAACAAACACTTAATTTTTACAAATGAAATTGCATAAAAATACTCACATGTGGTTAAAAGTAAATTTTAGAGACATCGCTCTAGTCAAAACATTAAAACCGCAATAAAACTCTTTCTACCTGAACACATAACAGGCACAGTCAACATTTTAAAATGATATATAAATATGCCACTAAAGGCACTACAGTGATATAGGAGTATAGTGAGTAACAGCGACTGCGCGAGTAGGCCGTAGCAAATGACAACCTGAACATGATACAGCTCGCGCCATCTAGTAGCAGAGTTTACAAACGTTTAACAGCATCTATACGAAATTAATATAGTAGTGATTGGCAGATTAACAGGATACAAATCATAAAAGCACGGGAGAGAAAACAGTATTTAAGGGCTTAACAGGAAAGTGGTTAACCGACATTAAGCTATCAGACATCATTAAGTAACGGCTTTAAGCCATTGAAAAAAAATAAATTATTACGCGTCTGTAGTAGTTCATGCAATACGAGAAAGAGCCCGCCCGGTTGGCCGTGCGATCAAACACCTGGTCCCCGGCACGAATCCGCCCGGCGGATTTGTGTCGAGGTCCGGTGAACCGGCCAGTCTGTGGATGGTTTTTAGGTGGTTTTCCATCTGTCTCGGAGAAGGCGGGCTGGTTCCCCTTATTCCACCTCAGTTACACTATGTCGGCGATTGCTGCGCAAACAAATTCTCCACGTACGCGTACACCACCATTACTCTACCATTCTAACATAGGCGTTACACTCGTCTGATGTGAGACGTTCTCTGGGGGTCCACCGGGGGCCGAACAGCACAATAACCCTGGGTTCGGTGTGGGGCGGCCGAGGGGTGAAGTGGACTGCGGTAGTCGTCGTGGGGTTGTGGAGCACTGCGGCTGCGGCGGGGACGGAGCCTCTCCGTCGTTTCTAGGTCCCCGGTTAATATACAATACAATTCAATACGAGAAAGATGTTTGAAGATGTGTAACTCTTCCAAAATGTTTAATCCAAAACCTTCCGATGTCATGAATTTCCATAATTTTGTGGCCTGTGATCAATAGGTGGACGGCAAAAGTTGAGTTTCCCCAAAAGATGCTCCTTGTTTCCAGCAGAGAAACCACGACATGTTTGGCCTATGTAATAGGCTTTGCATGTGTCGTAACTGATTTTATAGATTCCTTAGTTCTGGAGGGGAGATCGTTCTGATTTTAAATTATGTATAAGGTTGCTATGCAAGCTTTTGTTAGCAGAAAAGGCTACGTTACAGCTATATTTGTTCTTGAGTAATCGCCGAATCCTGTAAGATACTGGCCCTATATACGAAATCGAAAAATATTTTTTCTTTTCGTCAACTTCGTTATTAAAAGGAGTGAGGAGAGTAGTGATTCTGGTTTTGGTCTTATTTCTGAAAATTTCATCTACTATAATCGGCTTATATTCGTTATTAACTGCAATGGTTGTTTACAGGTTTATGCCAGTTTCAAGATTTTCGGCGGACAGTGGTATGGAAACAGCTCTATGGATGGCTGAGTGAAAAAAGGCTTTTTTATGGGATTCAGGATGCGTTGAAGGGGCTGGGATGACATTTTGATTATTTACAAAGGCCCTGAATCTGGTTTTGACCATCTGTATAACATCTGCAATGAACTGCACGAAAAAATTACGGTCACATGTGAGCGCGAAAATGAACAACGTCAGTTAAACTACTTGGATTTGACATTAACGGTAACTGACGATAGAATATCCTTTAACATTTTTCACATACACGGACCAGATTGTACCAGCCTCTGGGGTATGCAGAGGCCACTAGTATGGGCCTCGATTGGCCGGCATATTCTCCGGATCTGAACACAAGCGACTCCTTTTTGTGGGGCTATATTAAAGACAAGGTGTACGGCAATAACCCCAAAACCATTGCAGAGCTGAAAACAGCTATTCAGGACGTCATCGACAGCACCGATGTTCCGACGCTTCACCGGGTCATGCAGAATTTTGCTGTTCGTCTGCGGCACGCCATCGCCAATCTACATTTACATCTACATATATACTCCGCTAGCCACCAAGCGGCGTGTGGCGGAGGGCACAATTGGCGCCAAAGTCATATTCCCCGCCCCCGCTGTTCCACTCGCGTATCGCGTGAGGGAAAAACGACCGTCTGAACGCCTCAGTACGACCCGTTATTTCCCTTATCTTTGAATGATGATCATTACGCGATTTGAAAGTTGGTGATAATAATATACGCTCTATATCCTCGGTGAAGATTGGATTTCGGAATTTAGTGAACAGCCCCTTCTGTTTAGCGTGTCGTCTGTCTGCAAGTGTGTCCCACTTCAAACTTTCTGTGAGGTCTGTAACGCTCTCGCGATGCCTAAATGTACCAGTCACGAATCTTGCCGCTCTGCTTTAGACCTTCTCAATCTCTTGAATCAGACCCCACTGGTGAGGGTCCCATACAGACGAACAATACTCTAAGACTGGACGAAGTAACGTATTGTAAGCTATTTCCTTTGCTGAAGGACTGCATCGCTTCAGGATTCTACCAATAAACCGCAATCTAGAGTTCGCCTTACCCGTTACTTGTGTAATCTGATCATTCCATTTGAGATCATTTCGAGTAGTCACACCCAGATACTTGAGTGATGCTACCTCTTCCAAAGACTGATCATTTATTTTGTACTCATACATTAATGGGGATTTTCGCCTTGTTATACGCAGTAGGTTACATTTACAAATATTGATACATTACACAACGCATTTATTTCATGCAAATCCTCATTGATTTGTTCACAACTTTCGTGTGATAGTACTTTCCGGTAGACTACAGCATTACCGGCGAACAGTCTAAGGCCGTCGTCAATACCATCAACCAGATCGTTTATGCAAATCGTAAAAAGCAGAGGACCTATTACGCTGCCCTGGGGCACACCTGAAGTTACTCCTGTTTCTGTTGAAGTGACCCCGTTCAGGACGACATACTGCTCTCTGTCTGTTAGAAAACTTTCTATCCAGCCGCATATGTCGTTGGATACACCGTAAGTGCGCTTTTTTTGTGGGAAGCGACAGTGCGGAACTGATGGCAGGCATATCGAACATGTCATAACCTAAATCCGAATACCTGTAGTGACGTTTACACGTCGAATAAAATGTGTGCACGCCGTATTTTGTAACTAATTTGCGTTTCTTTTTTTTTCATAGTTCAAAAATTGTCACCCTGTAAGTGCTTAACGTTATCCTGTGGCTTTTGTCACCTCAGTGTGTGCCTTTAATACGGGCGTAAACTGGTGGATTAGTACGACGTGCATTCAAGTTCTAAGGCCTCCAATTTTTTTTCTCCGGACTGGAAAGAGATAGAAACATGGGCATTGTTTTAAAATGAGGCCGCATTAGTTGTCAATACGCCCTACAGATGGCAGCACCGTACTACAGACGGAATTTTACCGCCAGCGGTGAGAATGAGAACTGTTTTAAATACTTCAAATGGTGACGTTTTCCTTACTTGAACAGCGTGCAATCATTCGTTTTCTGAATTTGCGTGGTGTGAAACCAATTGAAATTCATCGACAGTTGAAGGAGACATGTGGTGACGGAGTTATGGATGTGTCGAAAGTGCGTTCGTGGGTGCGACAGTTTAAGGGAGGCAGAACATCGTGTGACAACAAACCGAAACAACCTCGGGCTCGCACAAGCCGGTCTGACGACACGATTGAGAAAGTGGAGAGAATTGTTTTGGGGGATCGCCGAATGACTGTTGAACAGATCGCCTCCAGAGTTGGCATTTCTGTGGGTTCTGTGCACACAATCCTGCATGACGACCTGAAAATGCGAAAAGTGTCATCCAGGTGGGTGCCACGAATGCTGACGGACGACCACACGGCTGTCCGTGTGGCACGTTCCCGAGCAATGTTGACGCGCAACGACAGCACGAATGGGACTTTCTTTTCGTCGGTTGTGACAATGGATGAGACGTGGATGCCATTTTTCAATCCAGAAACAAAGCGCCAGTCAGCTCAATGGAAGCACACAGACTCACCGCCACCAAAAAAATTTCGGGTAACCGCCAGTGCTGAAAAAACTATGGTGTCCAATTTCTGGGACAGCGAGAGCGTAATCCTTACCCATTGCGTTGCAAAGGGCACTACGGTAACAGGTGTATCCTACGAAAATGTTTTGAAGAACAAATTCTTTCCTGCACTGCAACAAAAACGTCCGGGAAGGGCTGCGTGTGTGCTGCTTCACCGAGACAACGCACCCGCACATCGAGCTAACGTTACGTAACAGTTTCTTCGTGATAACAACTTTGAAGTGATTCCTCATACTCCCTACTCACCTGACCCGGCTCCTAGTGACTGTTGGCTTTTTCCAACAATGAAAGACACTCTCCGTCGCCGCACATTCACCAGCCGTGCTGCTATTGCCTCAGCGGTTTTCCAGTGGTCAAAACAGACTCCTAAAGAAGCCTTCGCCGCTGCCACGGAATCGTGGCGTCAGCGTTGTGAAAAATGTGTACGTCTGCAGGGCGATTACATCGAGAAGTAACGCCAGTTTCATCGATTTCGGGTGAGTAGTTAATTAGAAAAAAAATCGGAGGCCTTAGAACTTGAATGCACCTAGTATTTCACTGGTGGATTCGTATTTCCCGTGTTTGTTTTAGGACAGTGGAGTGCGGTGTACCGTACGGTGGTGAGCGGACAGCTGGTTGCCAGGAGAGGCGGGCGCGCAGTGCTCAGACAGAGGCGGAGAGGAAGAGTCGGAGGGAGGAGGAAGAGGAGGAAGACCGGCGGCGCCGTGCCTGGCACCGCACACCGCACTCCGCCAACCGCGCCGGCCCCGTAGACAACCCGCGCACCCGCCACACCGCCAACTTCTCTCTGTCTGCGGCGGAGGGGCGTGTGCAGCGGCGCGCTCCTGCAGGGCGGTCATGTCACCATGGACCTGACACGCTATAAAATTGTTTTGGCAAAACTGTCCTGTAGTGGGTGTAGGTACACTACAATTCTTCTTGTTGAGGAGAGTGCCATTTTCGGCTCCGACCACTAAGACGAGGCATGCTATTTCCGGCCTACGTGCAACCCTCCTCTTCCCGTGAAAGGCCTAAGAGTTATATTTTCTGACACAGCTTCTCACAGTTTCTTCCAGCATACGACCTTAAGACCTTCTTCTAAGTGTCGTGGGCAAATATATTACAGCCTCTCACGCACGTCTCGCGAAGTGAATGCAGTGAGAAAATTAGAGGTTAATACGAAGGCTTTTACTGACACACAATCAGCAGCAGAGATTTCTTCCTTTGTTTTGTCGATAAATAAGAGACAACATTCTTCCGCGAGTTTTACGGGCCTATAATGGATTGACCACATCTTATTAGGTGGACTAACTATACGCTACATCTATATGCGTTCTTCGCAAGCCATCTTACGGTGCGTGGCGCAGGGTGTACTGTACGACTAATAGTCATTTTCTTTCCTATTCCACTAGCAAGTAGAGGGATGGAAAAAAAAGACTCTCTCTATGCCTCCGTATGAGCGCTAATTACTTGTACGTTATCCTTGTAATCCTTAAGCGAAATGTATGTATATATGTATTATTATTGTTACTATGTCCTCTGGAAATCAATGCAATTAGAATTTGAATTTACCGCGAAAATTCTAATTTACCACGAAAATTTGTATTTCAAGGCGATTTAGCTTCCCCGCCGATTTTGCAGTTTCCCGCCAATTTTCCTGCTGGGGGAGAGGGGGTAATTAATCGATCAATTTAGTTAATTACTCAATTAATTGCGGCAGAATCTCTTCTTCTCCCTTCCAAACTTCAAAGGGAAAGGAACCAGGTCCGAGTCCTGGTACTCCCAGAAGGGAGGGGTGTGGATGGCTGGGTTTAATTTGATGTCAAAAGTGTCCTCGTATCGGTTTTATTCCACTACTCTTAAGTATAGCAGAGAAACGTGTGGACAGAAGGTTTTCATTTTTATTGGCTTACCCCTCCCCCCTGTTCTGTACAGCAGTTCCTCACAGCAGCACAGAAATTTCTCTGTACTACGATCGCAGTTTCGAATCCTGCCTAGGGCATGGATGTGTGTGATGTCCTTAGGTTAGTTAAGTTTAAGTAGTTCTAAGTCTAGGGGACTGATGACCTCAGATGTTAACTCCCATAGTTCTCAGAGCCATTTGAACCATTTTTGGGCCATTTCTCTGTTATTCTGTGTTATTTATTCATATACGCGCACAACACTTTTTTGGTGTCAGTGTCGAACGAAATCTGGTAGTTAAGTAATTAAATAGCAAATATTATTTACTACGGTATCATTATTATTTCTGTCCTTCTATTGACCGACCATGTGCAACACTCATAGAACTCCATAGCACAAACTGACATCCGGCACCCATACATGCACGTTTGCATGCTTGCATGCCACATTCTGGCTCTTACACCGGTTGTTAATGTACCAGCATTTCACATTTGCAATGGGTTATCTCGCGCTGACATTAACCTGTGATATCCCATTGTTAATCACTTAAATATGCTTCCTAGACAAATGCATTCCAGGAACTTCATTACTCTACATTAACTACTTTTTCGTGTTGTGATTTTTTTCTGCCAGTGTGGTTCCAATTCCAAAGATGGCACGAGCTGATAAATGTGAATGTTACTGACCCGAAAGTTTAATAAGAAAAATGGAGAAACTGATAGGGGACGACCTTGGGGAAGATCAGTTTGGGTTTCGGAGAAGTGTAAGAACACACAGGGCAATAATGACCCCACGACTTATCTTAGAAGACAGGTTGAACCTTTCGTTTATAACTTCTGTAGATTTAGAGAAAGCTTTCGCAATGTTATCTGGAATATGCTCTTTGAAATTCTGAAGGTGCAGTGATAAAATACAGGGAGCGACAGACTATTCGAAACGTGTACAGTAAACCGACTGCAGGACTGAAGCCTATCCATTAAGTTACTCAGTCTGTACGGTGAACAAGCAGTAAAGGAAATCAAGAACAAATTTTGGAACGGAATTAAAATTAAGAGAGAAGAAATAACAAATTTAAGATTGTCTGATAACATTCTAATTCTTTCAGAGTTGCAAAGGACTTGGAAGAGCTGCTGAAATCCAAAATATAGTGTTTTTAAAAGAGGTTACAATAACAGTAAATTAGGCTAAAGGAATGTAGCCGGATTAAATCAGATAGAATTAGATAAGGAAATGACACAGTAAACGCAGCAGATGTGATTTCCTATCTGCATAGGAAAATAACATGACGAACGAAAATGAGAAGATGTAAAATGCAGAAAAGAAAAATCTGTCATCATCGAATACAAATTTCTATTAGGAAGTCTTTTTGAAAACCTTTGTCTGGAGTGTAGTCTTGTACGAAAGTAAAATGTCGGCGCTTTAAGTTTCAGACAAAAAGAGAATAGAAAGTTCTGAAATGTGGTGCTGCAAAAGAATGCTCAAGATTAGGCGGCCAGATATAATAGCTAATGAGGAGGTAGAAAGAGGTTTGCGGCAGAACTGAAAGAAGAAATGGTTGCTACGATACATCCTGAGGCATCAACGAATCGTCAGTTTGCAATGAAGGGAGGCCTGGGTAATAAAAATTGAAGCGGGAAACCACGGCTCGAATATAGTGAGCAGGTTCAAGTGGATGTAGACTGCAATAGTTTTGTAGAGGTGAAGAGACTTGTACAGAAAGACCAGCATGAGAAGCTGCATCATACTAGTCTACGGACTGAAGGCGACAACAGGAACAACAAGAACAACAATCTATCCAGCTTTAATGCTGAGAGTACTTCGCCACATTACTAACACAGTAATGGATCCAAGTTTACACCTTCAGCATTCAAATCGAAAGTGCATCTGCTGAGAAGACTGTCAGATTTGGCAGGAGATATCTGTCATTGCTCTGACAATTTCGTAAGTCGTTGAAATGTGAGCCACTAGATCTCTCACTGTCTCCGGAAGTCCCGAACATAAAAAAAAATTTCAAATGATTCTGCAGAAAGATGCCTACTGGTCTCCAACCTATCTTTCTGGCATTTCTAATTTTAAGAACAACATTCTCTAGAGAAATAACTAAGAGTGTAGAAATCTAACTTTTATATTAAAAGTTGTTAAAATTTTCTGAAATACATCAGCCCTCGAAATCTGTCCTGATTTTGTAACAATACTTCGAAGGTAAAAATTTAAAATACTATGTTAGGTTATTCACTCAGAACTGATACGAACTATACACTATATGTACCAGAGACAGTGAATCGTGTGGCATTGCTCTGGATGTCTTGTCCGAAAATTACCTTGAGCAGATAGTTAGAGAACTAACTCGCAAGGGTAACGTCTCAGACCTGCGGCAACAAACATATCGAATCAGTTAACGTAGAGGAAGGTATCAGTGATCATAAGACTGTGACAGCATCTATGACGACAGGTCCTACAAGGAATGTTAAGAAAGGTAGGAAGATATATTTGCTCAGTAAGGGTGACAGGATACAAATTTCAGAATATCTCAGCAGTCAGCATCAAATATCCGGTGATGAGGTCGAAGATGTAGAGAACAAAGGGAAAAATTCAAATGCATCGTTCAATATGCCCTAGACAAGTAAGTTCCGAGTAAGATTTTAAGGGATGGGAAAGAACCACCATGATTTAGTAGCCGTGTTAGAAAAGCGCTACGTAAACAAAGAGCACTTCACCTCAGATTCAAGAGAAGTAAAATCCTAGCTGACAAACAAAAGCTGAACGAAACGAAAATGAGCGTAAGGAGAGCAATGACAGAAACGTACGATGGTTTTGAAAGTAAGGCATTGTCAACAAACCTGAGCAAAAACCCTGAGAGGTTTTGGTCATGTGTAAAATCAGTAAGTTGGTCAAAATCATCTATTCATTCTCTCATCGACCACACCGGCACTGAAACAGAAGGTAACAGAGAGGAAGCATAAATACTGAGTTCAGTCTTTCGAAGTTGTTCCATCACGGAAGGTCGTAACACTGTCTCTCCTTTCAATTGTCGTGTGAACATTGAAATGACAGATATTGAGATAACCGATCGCAGAATTGAAAAGCAGCTACAATCTCTTAGTAATGGAAAGTCTTCAGGTACCTAACGACTGGAAAAAAGCGCAGGTCATTCCCATTTTTAAGAAAATCCACGAGACAGATCCACACAACTATAGACCTATATCGATGACGTCAATCTGTTGTAGAATTATGGAACATGTTTTATGCTCAAGAATTGTGACGTTCTTGGAAAATAAACATCTCCTCTATAAAAATCAATATGAATTACGCAAACAGAGATCCTGCGAAACTATATTCCTCCATGAGATGCGCAGCGCAGTGGACAACGGCGCTCAGACTGATGCCGTGTTCCTTGATTTCAATAAGGCATTTGACACCGTCTCGCATTGCGGTTTAGTGAAAAAATACGAGCTTACGTAGTATCGGAGCAGACTTGCTATTGAATTCAAGACTTCCTTGCAGATAGAACTCAACACGTCCTCTTAACGGAGCTAAATCGACAGATGTAAAGGTAATATACGGAGTACTACAGGGAAGTGTGATAAGACCGTTGTTGTTTACAATATATATGAATGCTATAGTAGCCCCCTCCCCCTATGAACCATGGACCTTGCCGTTGGTGGGGAGGCTTGCGTGCCTCAACGATACAGATAGCCGTACCGTAGGTGCAACCACAATGGAGGGGTATCTGTTGAGAGGCCAGACAAACGTCTGGTTCCTGAAGAGGGGCAGCAGCCTTTTCAGTAGTTGCAGGGGCAACAGTCTGGATGATTGACTGATCTGGCCTTGTAACGCTTGCTGTTGTGGTACTGCAAACGGCTGAAAGCAAGGGGAAACCACAGCCGTCATTTTTCCCGGGGGCGTGCAGCTTTACTATATGATTAAATGATGATGGCATCGTCTTGGGTAAAATATTCCGGAGGTAAAATAGTCCCCCATTGGGATCGCCGGGCGGGACCTACTCAGGAGGATGTCGTTATCAGAAGAAATAAAACTGGCGTTCTACGGGTCGGAGCGTGGAATGTCAGATCCCTTAATCGGGTAGGTAGGTTAGAAAATTTAAAAAGGGAAATGGATAGGTTAAAGTTAGATATAGTGGGAATTAGTGAAGTTCGGTGGCAGGAGGAACAAGACTTTTGGTCAGGTGAATACAGGGTTATAAATACAAAATCAAATAGGGGTAATGCAGGAGTAGGTTTAATAATGAATAAAAAATAGGATTGCGGGTAAGCTACTACAAACAGCATAGTGAACGCATTATTGTGGCCAAGATAGACACGAAGACCACGCCTACTACAGTAGTACAAGTTTATATGTCAACTAGCTCTGCAGATGATGAAGAAATTGACGAAATGTATAAAGAGATAAAAGAAATTATTCAGGTAGTGAAGGGATACGAATATTTAATAGTCATGGGTGACTGGAATTCAACAGTAGGAAAAGGAAGAGAGTGGAAAGTAGTAGGTGAATATGGATTAGGGGTAAGAAATGCAAGAAGAAGCCGCCTGGTAGAATTTTGCACAGAGCATAACTTATTCATAGCTATCACTTGGTTCAAGAATCATGAAAGAAGGTTGCATACATGGAAGAACCCTGGTGATACTAGAAGGTTTCAGATAGATTATATAATGGTAAGACAGAGATTTAGGAACCAGGTTTTAAATTGTAAGACATTTCCAGGGGCAGATGTGGATTCTGATCACAATCTATTGGTCATGAACTGTAGATTAAAACTGAAGAAACTGTAAAAAGGTGGGAATTTAAGGAGATGGGACCTGGATAAACTGAAAGAACCAGAGGTTGCAGAGAGTTTCAGGGAGAGCGTAAGGGAACAATTGACAGGAATGGGTGAAAGAAATACAGTAGAAGAAGAATGGGTAGCTTTGAGGAATGAAATGGTGAAGGCAGCAGAGGATCAAGTAGGTAAAACGACGAGGGCTAGTAGAAATCCTTGGGTAACAGAAGAGATACTGAATGTAATTGATGAAAGGAGAAATGCAGCAAATGAAGCTGACAAAAAGGAATACAAACGTCTCAAAAATGAGATCGGCAGGAAGTGAAAAATGGCTAAGCAGGGATGGCTCGAGGACAAATGTAAAGATGTAGAGGCTAATCTCACTAGGGGTAACATAGATACTGCCTACGGGAAAATTAAAGAGACGTTTGGAGAAAAGAGAACCACTTGCATGAATATCAAGAGCTCAGATGGAAACCCAGTTCTAAGCAAAGAAGGGAAAGCAGAAAGGTGGAAGGAGTATAGAGAGGGTCTATACAGGGGCGATGTTCTGGAGGACAATATTATGGAAATGGAAGAGGATGTAGACGAAGATGAAATGGGAGATACGATACTGCGTGAAGAGTTTGACAGAGCACTGAAAGACCTGAGTCGAACCAAGGCCCCGGGAGTAGAAAACATTCCATTGGAACTACTGACGGCCTTGAGAGAGCCATTCCTGACAAAACTCTAACATCTGGTGAGCAAGATGTATGAGACAGGCGAAATTCCCCCAGACTTCAACAAGAATATAATAATTCCAATCCCAAAGAAAGCAGATGTTGACAGATGCGAAAATTGCCGAACTATCAGATCAACAAGTCACAGCTGCAAAATATTAACGCGAATTCTGTACAGACGAATGGAAAAACTGGTAGAAGCCGACCTCGGGGAAGATCAGTTTGGATTCCGTAGAAACACTGGAACACGTGAAGCAATACTGACCCTACGACTCATCTTAGAAGAAAGATTAAGGAAAAGCAAACCTACTTTTCTAGCATTTGTAGACTTAGAGAAAGCTTTTGACAATGTTGACTGGTATACTCTCTTTCAAATTCTGAAGGTCGAAGGGGTAAAATACATGGAGCGAAAGGCTATTTACAATTTGTATAGAAAGCAGATGGCAGTTATAAGACTCGTGGGACATGAAAGAGAAGCACTGGTTGGGAAGGGAGTGAGTCAGGTTTGTAGCCTCTCCCCGATGTTATTCAATCTGTATATTGAGCAAGCAGTGAAGGAAACAAAAGAAAAGTTCGGAGTAGGTATTAAAATCCATGGAGAAGAAATAAAAACATTAAGGTTCGCCGATGACATCGTAATTCTGTCAGAGGCAGCAAAGGACTTGGAAGAGCGGTTGAACGGAATGGACAGTGTCTTGAAAGGAGGGTATACGATGAACATCAACAAAAGCAAAACGAGGATAATGGATTGTAGTCGAATTAAGTCGGGTGATGCTGAGGGAATTAGATTAGGAAATGAGACACTTAAAGTAGTGAAGGAGTTTTACTATTTGGAGAGCAAAATAACTGATGATGGTCGAAGTAGAGAGGATATAAAATGTAGACTGGCAATGGCAAGGAAAGCGTTTCTGAAGAAGCGAAATTTGTTAACATCGAGTATAGATTTAAGTGTCAGGATGTCGTTTCTGAAAGTATTTGTATGCAGTGTAGTCTTTTATGGAAGTGAAACATAGACGATAAATAGTTTGGACAAGAAAAGAATAGAAGCTTTCGAAATGTGGTGCTACAGAAGAATGCTGAAGATTAGATGGGTAGATCACATAACTAATGAGGAGGTATTGAATAGGATTGCGGAGAAGAGAAGTTTGTGGCACAACTTGACTAGAAGAAGGGATCGGTTGGTAGGACATGTTCTGAGGTATCAAGGGATCACCAATTTAGTACTGGAGGGCAGCTTGGAGGTTAAAAATCGTAGAGGGAGACCAAGAGACGAATACACTAAGCAGATTCAGAAGGATGTAGGTTGCAGTAGGTGCTGGGAGATGAAGAAGCTTGCACAGGATAGAGTAGCATGGAGAGCTGCATCAAACCAGTCTCAGGACGGAAGACCACAACAACAACAACATATAGAAAGTGTCGGGTGTTCTTCAATTCTATTCCCAGATGACGCAGTTGTCTATACCAAAGTAGCAACGTCTGAAGATAGTAAGAATTTGCAGAACGAGCTGCTCTCTGCAGGTCGTTCTGCAAATTCTTACTATCTTCAGGTGTTGCTACTTTGGTATAGATAACCGCATCATAGAGAACTGGTGCATGTAACATATTGCGCATACATCGGAAAAGAAATGTACTACTGTGTCGTTACACCATTGATGACAAACAGCTGGAGGCAGCGTCAGCCGTAAAATATCTAGATGTAACTATCCAGAGCGACCTTAAGTGGAATGACCATATAAAACAGATGGGAAAAGCAGACGCCAGACTCAGATTCATCGGAAGAATCTTAAGGAAATGTAACTCATCCACGAAAGAAGTGGCTTATAAGGCGCTTGTTCGCCAGATTCTTCAGTATGGTTCATCTACCTGGGATCCCTATCAGGTAGGACTGATAGAGGAGGTAGAGAAGATCCAACGAAGAGCGGCGCGTTTCGTCACCGGATCGTTTAGATGGCGAGAGTGATTTACTGAGATGATAAACGAACTCCACCGGCAGACGTTACAAGAGAGGCGTTGTGCATCACGGAGAGATTTACTGTTGAAATTTCGGGACAGCAATTTTCAGGAGGAGTCGGAAAACATATTACTTCCCCCCACATACAACTCGCGTATTGACTACGAGGAGAAAATTCGAGAAATTAGAGCCAATACAAAGGCTTACCGACTATTATTCTTTCCACGCACTATTCCCGAGTGGAACAGGGTTCGAGGGATCAGATAGTGATACCGAAAGTAATCTCCGCCACGCACGATTCGGTGGCTTGCAGAGTATGATGTAGGTGCAGATGTAGATGTATCTTCCGGTTGTATATTCCGACAAATATAAAGAAATTCGTGGGTGCTTGTGTACATTCATCCTACTAAAGATGTATTTAGGTTTAGGTCCTAAACCGACTTGTTAGCTAGCTGATAAATTAGAGTTGCAGCGAACATGTTAACGGCACTTACCAACTGCGTCTCAGAAGCAGAATACCTTCCATTTGGACGGTAGCATGCTGTCCTGTGGGTAACAGTCTCGTGCGTGTTCTCCGAAATGTACATCAATCTTCATGTTAACTCTACATTTACATTAAATATGTGCAACAAAATCATGTGACGTATTAAAGAAGTAGCCAGTCTGAAACAGAATTAATTGCCTACTGGGATTATAGCTTCCGTCAGTGTCTTCAGTCCTTTGCTCAACTCTAATGATCACATGTTTTGTCTTAGTGCAACATAGTAACGCAGGCTCCTAGAGAATCACAATGACGGACAAAGTAAATAAGCACGTTTACTCTAAGACTCGACGCAGTATGGGTTTTACAAATTATGTCGTAATCTTAAGAACTGTTCGACAAGATGAGCGTGAACTAGTGTCCCGAAGTTAATCATAGTGAAAAAATGAGAGAATATATACTGAAAAGAACTTAAGAAGGGTTACAGGACAAGGGAAAGATTAATTACATGATCTTTGACGTACAACATTCTAACTGGTCGGTAGCCCTTCTTTACTTTTTAGACTGGTGCGTTGTAACCAGGATCCGCGAACGATTACTTTATACTTTATGCAGCCACTTAATTATTCTGGCGCGGAAGTTTCTACATGATTCTGAGAATACTGTCTACTTCGATTATATGGTGATTGTCATTATTTTCCTCGTTCCCAATTCGATCTACGATGTCAAGTACTAAAACTGTGCTCCCGGAACAGAATATTACTTCTAACTAAATGGATAAATTACAGCGCACTGATTTCACACGTACTGATACCAGAAAATCATTCTCAAATGCAACGTCTTAACGACAAGACCTGTTCAGCTTGAAAGTAACAAAATAACAAAAATGACGTAATATAGTCTTATAGGTCAGAGACAGAATAAAAAACGTAATAGCACCTAGTTCACAGTGTACCATGAGTTGATTAATTTGTTTGAATTTTACGTAAAGTTCAAGGTATCTGTCTTACTGAAAGTAACTTATCATTTTCACAAACAGGAAACTGAATTTAACGAAACTTCGTTATGTGCAGTTTAATATTAAGATCTTTGGAGTAATATTATTGTTTTCAGCTGAATGAATTTAACTTCGTTTCCAAAATTAGGTTAAAAAATTTAAGAAAACTCTTTTTACAGAGTATTTTTCATTTATCAATCATTGTTATCCAATAAATCACTCACACAACCGCATTTGCGAGAATCACTTTCATATTGAATGGAATAATGATAGAATGTGTTACTGAGTACAAACAGTATTAACATGTTTTTGTTAAGTTAATACCCGTCGTGTTTTTAATTAATGTTTGTTGGAAGCCTTCACTAAGCTTTTGGATCGTTAATGAAATCCCTGTTTGACAAGTCTACGTTTTTTGTTTTTCGTTTAGACGATAATGCCAACGATCTTACCTTCTCTGAAGAAAGCCATTCTCGTTGTGTTGTTACCTGATTATCTATGGAAGCCATGCACTGTCCAACAATTGCTTAAGGCGCATTTAATTTCAATAGGTCAATAATACCAGTTGTTCTGACCTTTCATCTGCTGTGCCATAACCTTCTCTAAGTAATTTACTGTTCTGAAAACTGTAAATGGTCTGACAGAATCACATTTTCGGATGTAGGTGGAAATTCTTCGTTATGTGATAAATAGATTTTGTGCATTTGATATTTTCACTGACGGAGGCACCTTCATAATAACGAAAACATTAATGAAAATATTAAATACAATCACCGTATACAGACATGATATTCTTTCCAATAGAAAGTTTCACTAACGCAGTTGCTGTTACTTGAAGAGACGCTAAAATTCTATAAATTATATCTGCACATTTTATTTCGCAAGACACAATTCTAAACTATGAAATAATATCCACACAATAGTTTTACAAAATCTCTTTCTCTATTGCTGATATCTATGACTACTGCCATCTGTCTTTCTCTCTGGCTTCTGGATTGATCTCAGATATCACATACACAGACAAACCTCTGTGGTCATATATAGCAAATGAATTCCTCTAGGTGTGCCTCACATTCCACGCAAGATGACAAATAAATATAAATCGCATAAATATTCGTACATAGGAAATGTACATAAATTCCAGAACAAAACTCCAAAACGGGCAATTTGACAAGTTCTGTAACCTAAGACACTTTAAAAAAAGACAAAGAAATAAATCGAAAAATATCATCACAGCAGCAAAACAGTTAACAATAAGTTCTACATATTTTTACCCCACATGCCAAAACATAATCACAGGTAGCATGCATATAGAGGCCGTGACGGTGACTTAGGAAAAATTTGGAAATTTGTGGTAAGGACTATGGACCCAAACTGCTGAGGTCATCGGTCCCTAGGCTTACGCACTACTTAATCTAACTTAAACTAACTTACACTAAGGACAAGACACACAACCATGCCAGAGGGAGGACTCGAACCTCCGCCGGGGAGAGCCGCGCGAACCGTGACGAGACGGCCTAGACCGCACGGCTACACCGCGCGGCCGGTGATTTAGATCTGTCAAAACTTGTCCTACTACTGGTTATAGCTGTGTTTGCTCCGTAAAGAATGTTAAGTCCAAACTGGGCATTGCACACAACTCATTGTTATGGATAGTAAAATAAAAAGTAAGTAAAAGAGAAAAGTTAAACTTCACAGCTTGGACAGTGACAGTATGACGTATTAATTTGATTATTAAATTTTTGACCTTAGTAATTCGATTTTTCATAGACCTAGAATGTTCTTAGTTTAAATGTATCAAAAAGCTATTTTTGCATTTAATATCCTTCATGCAGCAGAGACAGAACAGTTGGCAAGTACAAAAGCAGACACGACAGTCACTTGTTTCTGATGATGAATAAAAGAAGAATGATGAATGAAAGAAGACGGCGGACGTTGAGTTTTCCTTCAAATATGACTTGAAAAGGACACGCAACTTGTTCAATAAATATTAAAAAAACTATTACTGTTCTTCATTTGTGTGCTTATACAGTCAATAAAGGGATGAAAAACAGTTCCATCCTCAGAAACGTCGTGTTTAATTGTTGTTGTTGTTGTTGTGGTCTTCAGTCCTGAAACTGGTTTGATGCAGCTCTCCATGCTACGCTATCCTGTGCAAGCTTCTTCATCTCCCAGTACCTACTGCAACCTACATCCTTCTGAATCTGCTTAGTGTATTCATCTCTTGGTCTCCCCCTACGATTTTTACCCTCCACGCTGCCCTCCAATACTAAATTGGTGATCCCTTGATGCCTCAGAACATGTCCTACCAACCGATCCCTTCTTCTGGTCAAGTTGTGCCACAAACTTCTCTTCTCCCCAATCCTATTCAATACTTCCTCATTAGTTATGTGATCTTTAATTATCGGTAGCAAAATGTTATTTAAGTACATGAGGTCTACTCACAAAATTTCGGAAGATCCGTAATTTCGCGCCAATGACGTGTCGGAGCGAAATGCGGTTGCGATCCCTGCACATGCCAGTGTATAATGTGTAACTGCCGGAAGTTTCAATGTTGTACGTCTGATAGTAGTTATTCAGTGCTGTATTGAGCAGAGCGTGGTGTCGCACAGTTTGCGAATTTAGATATGGTAGAGTTAGAGGAGCAACGAGGCTGCATTAAATTTTCGGTGAAACTCAAGATGGCAAATGGTTCAAATGGCTCTGAGCACTATGGGACTCAACTGCTGTGGTCATAAGTCCCCTAGAACTTAGAACTACTTAAACCTAACTAACCTAAGGACAGCACACAACACCCAGCCATCACGAGGCAGAGAAAATCCCTGACCCCGCCGGGAATCGAACCCGGGAACCCGGGCGTGGGAAGCGAAAACGCTACCGCACGACCACGAGATGCGGACGAAACTCAAGAAAACCTCAAGAGAGACACACCAAATGATGCAGGAAGCCTACGATGATGAGGGCCTAAGCCTTACTCGGTGTTACGAATGGTTAAAAAAATGGCTCTGAGCACTATGGGACTTAACAACTATGGTCATCAGTCCCCTAGAACTTAGAACTACTGAAACCTGTCTAACCTAAGGACATCACACAACAACCAGTCATCACGAGGCAGAGAAAATCCCCGACCCCGCCGGGAATCGAACCCGGAAACCCGGGCGTGGGAAGCGAGAACGCTACCGCACGACCACGAGCTGCGGACACGAATGGTTCACACGGTTTAAAAACTGCCGGGCGTAAGTTAAAGATGACCCTCCTTCAGGTCGCCATTCGACGCTCATCTCAGGAGTGTCAACGAAATTCTACGTATCAATCGACAACTGACTGTCCGAGAGATTGCAGAAGAATGTACCATTTCAGTTGGACCGTATCATGAAATCCTGACACATCATCGTCGAATAGATCAAGTTTCCGCCAAGTTCGTTCCACGGCCTATGAGTCAAGACCAGAAAGACCTTCGCCTCGCAATCTGTGACGGGCTTTTGGATCGCGCAAATGAGAACGAGATGTTCCTTAAGAAAATCATAACTGGTGATGAGACGGGGGTCAACGGTTATGGTGTTGAGACCAAGGTCCAGTCTTCACAATGAGTCGGGGAAGGTACTCGAAGACCACAAAAAAGCTCGTCAGGTCAGATGTCAAAGCCATACTAATAGTTTTCTTTGAGTTTGAAGGATTAGATTATCATGGGTTCGTGCCACAGGGACAAACTTAATAGATGGTACTATCGGTACGTGTCGCAATGTCTGCGAGAAAATGTGAGAAGGAAACGCCCTAAAATGTGACGAGACAATTCATGGTTATTGCATCATGATAACACACCTGCACATTCACCGCTGTTTTTGGACAAAAAACCAAATCACTGTACTGCCTCATCCTCCGTACTCTCCAGACCCGACCCAGGCGGAAGTTTTTTCTTGTTTTCGAAGTTGAAAACCCCACTGAAAGGACGGAGATTTGAAACGATAGACGAGATAAAAGAAAATTCTCAGAGGGTGCTTCGCGCAACCAACAAGAGACGTACCAAGACTGCATCCGGATGTGGAAATGGCGTTGGGAGCGATATATCAGTTGTGGAGGAGAGTATTTCGATGGAGACCATGCACAATAAGTGAAAGGTAAGCGTGGAAAAATTTTGTGGACAAAGTTCCGGAATTTTTTGAACAGACCTCGATGTTGTTGTTGTGGTCTTCAGTCCTGATACTGGTTTGATGTAGCTCTCCATGCTACTCTATCCTGTGCAAGCTTCTTCATCTCCCAGTACCTACTGCAGCCTACATCCTTCTGAATCTGCTTAGTGTATTCATCTCTTGGTCTTCCTCTACGATTTTTACCCTCCACGCTGCCCTCCAATACTAAATTGGTGATCCCTCGATGTCTCAGAACAAGTCCTACCAACTGATCCCTTCTTCTAGTCAAGTTGTGCCGCAATCTCCTCTTCTCCCCAATTCTATTCAATACCTCCTCATTAGTTATGTGATCTACCCATCTAATCTTCAGCATTCTTCTGTAGCACCACATTTCGAAAGCTTCTATTCTCTTCTTGTCTAAACTATTTATCGTCCACGTTTCACTTCCGTACATGGCTACACTCCACACAAATACTTTCGGAAACCACTTCCTGACATTTAAATTTATACTCAATGTTAACAAATTTTTCTTCTTCAGAAACGCTTTCCTTGCCATTGCCAGTCTCTCCTTCCACCATCATGAGTTATTTTGCTCCCCAAACAGCAAAACTCCTTTACTACTTAAGTGTTTCATTTCCTAATCTAATTCCCTCAGCATCACTTGACTTAATTCGACTACAATCCATTATCCTCGTTTTGCTTTTGTTGATGTTCATCTTATACCCTCCTTTCAAGACACTGTCCATTCCGTTCAACTGCTTTTCCAAGTCCTTTGCTGTCTCTGACAGAATTACAATGTCATCGGTGAACCTCAAAGTTTTTATTTCTTCTCCATGGATTTTAATACCTACTCCGAACTTTTCTTTTGTTTCCTTTACTGCTTGCTCAATATACAGATTGAATAACATCGGGGAGAGGCTACAACCGTGTCTCACTCCCTTCCCAACCACTGCTTCCTTTTCATGTCCCTCGACTCTTATAACTGCCATCTGCTTTCTGTACAAATTGTAAATAGCCTTTCGCTCCCTGTATTTTACTCCTTCGACCTTCAGAATTTGAAGGAGAGTATTCCAATCAACATTGTCAAAAGCTTTCTGTAAGTCTACAAATGCTAGAAACATAGGTTTGCCTTTCCTTAATCTTTCTTCTAAGATAAGTCGTAGGGTCAGTATTGGTTCATGTGTTCCAACATTTCTACGGAATCCAAACTGATCTTCCCCGAGGTCGGATTCTATCAGTTTTTCCATTCGTCTGTAAAGAACTCGCGTTAGTATTTTGCAGTATCGTACATGAAGTAAAATTTACGACCTTTATAAAGAGAAATTTTGGACGTACACGCACGCAATATTTTCTTTTCCTCTCCCATTTCTCCGTTGCGAAAGGGGATGAGGCCACGAAGACGAAGTGGGCGTCGCTGCGCTGAATATGTGAGACCGGCCGACCGACAACGCAGGCGGCTGGAAGCCGCACTGCACGCCTGCGTCACGCGAGCGTATTTCTGCACGACAGCGAGAGCCGTAACGCAGCCCCTGCTCGACGAAACGTTGCTGCTCTTCTGCCTTTGCTGCAACACGCCATTCTCACATGTACAATGAGCGATAGAAACTTGCGACAGTCTCAGCTCTGAGATTGTAAGCCATGTTCCATTTTTGGGCACGTGCGCATCTTGCTGGATCTGTCGTGTCTGCTAATTGAACGTGGCGATAAGACTGATGAATTACTGCTGTCTGCCTCTTGGTTCCCATTTAGCTGGACATTTGAGCTCTTGCTGTTGTCTCGACCGCGGGCAGCAAGGGATTCCGTTTCGTCTGGCAGTGGTTTCTTGTAGTTTATACATTGAAGCGCCAAAGAAACTGGTATAGGTATGTGTATTCAGATACAGAGATGTGTTAACCGGCAGATTAAGGCGCTGCAGTCGGCAACGCTATATAAGACAACGACCGTCAGTCGCAGTTCTTAGATTAGTTACTGCGGCTACAATGGCAGGTTGTCAAGATTTAAGTGAGTGTTATAGTTGAAACGTCCCCTTTTGAAGAATTGTATACGAGACTGTGCTTACTGACACACAATATTTTTTAGCGCAACGCAATCTGACTTTCAGAAATCCCTACAAAGGAATGGCCCTGACTAACATTAACCTGTACCTTTCACAAATCACTTACCTCACCAAAAATCTTCGTTACTCGAACTACTGCAATACAGCGAGCGCCACTACTGCCAGCTAAATAAAAGATTCAAACTACTGAAGGCACTAACTACTGATAGGCATAGTTAGCAAATGAAAGATTTTAATAGAGAACAAACAATGTATTTACCTTAATAGTGTTGAAAAACCATAATATACATGTTCATGACATCCAGTCTTACAAATTTCCAAACTCCGCCGTCTCTCTCCCCACATCCACCACTGCTGGCGGCTCACCTCCAACTGCGCAACGCTACGCGCTGTTCACATCCAGCTGCCGCTGCCCAACACTACAATGGCAGACAAAAATGCAAACTAGCCACAGGCTGCACACAGCACAGCCAGTGATTTTCATACAGAGCGCTACGTAACGTTGCCAATAAGAAAACATAAACAGCCTACTTACATAGTCGACGCACAAACGATAGGTCACAGCGTCTCTCAGGTGGCGATGAAGTGGGGATTTTCCCGTACGACCATTTCACGAGTGTGCCGTCAATATCAGGAATCCGGTAAAACATCAAGTCTTCGACATCGCTGCGGCCGGAAAAAGATACAGCAAGAACGGGACCAACGACGACTGAAGAGAATCCTTCAAGGTGACGGAAGTGCAACAACCCTTCCGCAAGTTGCTGCACATTTCAGTGCCGGGCCTTCAACAAGTGTCAGCTTGCGAATCATTGAATGAAACATCATCGATATGGGCTTTCGGAGCCGAACGCTCACTCGTGTACCCTTGATTTACGCCTCACCTGGACCCGTCAACACCGACACTGGACTGCTGATGATTGGAAACCAGTTGCCTGGTCGGACGAGTCTCGACTCAAATTATATCGAGCAGATGGACGTGTATGGGTATGGAGACAACCTCATGAATCCATGGACCCTGCATGTCAGCAGGGACTGTTCAAGCTGATGGAGGTTCCGAATGGTGTGAGGCGTGTGCAGTTGGAGTGATATGGGGCCCCTGATGCGTCTAGGTACGACTCTGACATGTGACACGTCCGTAAGTATCCTGTCTGATCACCTGCATCAATTAATGTTCATTGTGCATTCGGCCGGACTTGGGCAATTCCGGCAGGACAATGCGACACACCAGACCTTCACAATCGCTACAGAGTGGCTCCCACGACACTCTCCTGAGTTTAAACACTTCCGATGCCCACCAAAGTCCCCAAACAAGAACATTACTGAGCATATATAGAATGCCTTGCAACGTGCTGTTCAGAAGAGATATTCACCGCATCGTACTCTTACAGATTTGTGGACAGCCCTGCAAGATTCATGGTGCAATTCGCTCCAGCACTACTTCAGACATTAGTCGAGTCCATGCCACGTGCGTGCTCGCTGAGGTCCTGCATGATATTAGGCAGGTGTACCAGTTTCTTTGGCTCTTAAGTGTAGGAGGGAGTAAAATCCTACAGCCAAGAAAGCAGACAGATCTTGTAAAAGTTGAAACATATTGTTCCAAAAAGACACTGAAATGCGAGGCAGCCTATTACAATACAAAAACGGTTGTTCCACACATAATGAAATCGAACCTGGCACTAAGATGTGTTACTGCTGGTCGAGGCAAATAAAACAAGTAACCGGAACATAATCGGCCATCTGTATAACTCGTCCGCCCCTGTTTAGAGAGAGAGAGAGAGAGAGAGAGAGAGAGAGAGAGAGAGAGAGAGAGAAAGAGAGAGAGAAATTAGGCTGTTACGTTAGAATGATTACTAGCCAAGAGAACTAGGATGACTCACGTCCAGGAGGAGGCAGAATAAATTACTTATAGCGAAGGCACGCTTAGCTATCCGTACGTACCGATCTGGATGCTAATGGTTGCATGACTATGAAATCGCAGCTGAGACTAGTGATCACTGTTGAATTAACACAAGCTGTGCAGTTCATGGATGCTCCAAAGTACAGGAAATACGAACTTAGAGACGAAAATGGCGGAGACACCCTCGTTATTCAGGACAACGACCTGCTCTGACCAAGAACTGCGACCGACTGACATGTCGAACACCTCTCTCTACGCTTTTGTTAGCGTGGACGCCGCATGACTGTATGCGTACGCCAGCAGAAAGAAGACCCCGCGGCCAACCGAATTCTGGTGCCAGACAGCGAAGCCAGACCATAGCTCAGAGGTCGGCGGTTCTGGGGTGGCGGCTATTCTGAGAAGGGCGGGATGGTCTAGCGTCTCTCCGACGCACAGTAGCATTGTGCATTTCAAAGTAACGGTTTAGACAGCCTTTGTGGATTTTCGCTTACAAGATATTAGGAATAATTAATTCGGATTTAGGATAATTACTCCATCCCCAGGAGACGACATTCCTCTGATAGGCAAGCCTGAGGTGGTATCCCATTGCCGGGAAAAATTATTTTGATACAATTTACTTGACAATTAATTCCACCCAACTCTGAAGTAATATTTGTATCAACCCTTGACCTAAGTCAATCGGTTCGTAATTTTATGGAGAATCCGAATCTGGGACCGGAAATGTAAATTATGTTTTACTTAATCGCTCTCTCTTCATCAAGAAGCGGGGCAAGGTTGCAGTCGTTACTTCTATACGCCTTACGTTAGGTCAGAGAAAAGTCTCTGTCGTACAGCCTAACTGAAATTCAATGTAGTGATGGTACAACGACAATCATTTTTCATAATGAACTGAAGACTTAGCCCGCATCTCGTGGTCGTGCGGTAGCGTTCTCGCTTCCCACGCCCGGGTTCCCGGGTTCGATTCCCGGCGGGGTCAGGGATTTTCTCTACCTCGTGATGGCTGGGTGTTGTGTGCTGTCCTTAGTTTAGTTAGGTTTAAGTAGTTCTAAGTTCTAGGGGACTGATGACCATAGATGTTAAGTCCCATAGTGCTCAGAGCCATTTGAACCATTTTTTTGAACTGAAAACTTATACATTTAACACAAACACACCGGGCGTAAAATTAATCACTCGCCAGGAGAGAGAAAGCTGATAATACTCTAACCTTAATAATGGTCTCAATCCGATGAGGAAGAGAATGAAAAAGCTGTTTGAGAAAGGCCAAATACAGCTGAGGATACACATTGGTGATTACATAAACAGAGCGAGAAAATGATGGGATATTGCTTTCTACGTTTCAGCTGCTGCTCCAGATAGCGCCAGACATTTTCTATGAGAGTAAGATCTGATGATATGGTGGTCCAGTCTGGTCAGCCTGAACTATCTGCTTCATACGCTTATTACATGACAAGCTTGATGTTCCGAACAACCCAAACAGCAATATAGCAGAACGGTGAACTAAAATATGGACGGGCCACGGTCGCACTGCTGTCGAATTCTGCCACGACACGTGATGACGGGCGTTATATCCTCGTTCACCAGGCACAATACGATCTTCTAACAACCAAACAACAGTCAAATGCGACTTCTGAGTGAGAACCCCGTTGGATATTCTTTCGTGATATACACTTTTTTCCGCATGATTGTGAAGGGTAAATGTATCAGTCTTAGGTAAGGGACCCTGGTTCAGAAACGACCAAGTCGAAAGGTATGAGGCAAAACCGTTCTTTTACCTCTGACAGTGGCCCACTTATACTACAAGTTCTCTCTCCTCTAGTACGGATCAAAATAAGAAAAGAGGTCCAATAAGTACTGGCTCTAAAGTGAATACCGTAAGAGCTATGAGCACTTGTTCAGCAGAAGAGATGTGTTTCACAGGAGTGAAGATGAACAAGTGCACGTAGCCTCTATGCTACTGTGAATTGCATGTCTTCTACCGAACAAGTGCTCATAGCTCTTACGGTATACACTTCAGAGCCTGGTTCTGCTACTCTATCCTGTGCAAGCTTCTTCATCTCCCAGTACCTACTGAAACCTATATCCTTCTGAATCTGTTTAGCGTATTCATCTCTTGGTCTCCCTCTATGATTTTTACCCTTCACGCTGCCCTCCAGTACTAAATTGGTGATCCCTTGATGCCTCAGAACATGTCCTACTAACCGATCCCTTCTTCTAGTCAAGTTGTGCCACAAACTTCTCTTCTCCCCAATCCTATCCAATAACTCCTCATTAGTTATATGATCTACCCATCTAATCTTCAGCATTCTTCTGTAGCACCACATTTCGAAAGCTTCTATTCTCTTCTTGTCCAAACTAGTTATCGTCAATGTTTCACTTCCATACATGGCTACGCTCCATACAAATACTTTCAGAAACGACTTCCTGGCACTTAAATCTATATCCGATGTTAACAAATTTCTCTTCTTCAGAAACGCTTTCCTTGCCATTGCCAGTCTACATTTTATATCCTCTCTACTTCGCCCATCATCAGTTATTTTGCTCCCTAAATAGCCAAACTCCTTTACTAAATTAAATGTCTCATTTCCTAATCTAATTCCCTCAGCTTAATTCGAATACATTCCATTATCCTCGTTTTGCTTTTGTTGATGTTCATCTAATATCCACCTTTCAAGACACTATCCATTCCGTTCAACTTCTCTTCTCTGTCCTTTGCTGTCTCTGACAGAATTACAATGTCATCGACAAACCTCAAAGTTTTTATTTCTTCTCCACGAATTTTAATACCTACTCCAAATTTTTCATTTCTTTCCTTCACTGCTTGCTGAATATACAGATTGAATAACATCGGGGAGAGGCTACAAACCTATCTCAGTCCCTTCACAACAACTGCTTTCCTTTCATGTCCCTGGACTCTTATAACTGCCATCTGGTTTCTGTACAAATTGTAAATAGCGATGTTCTTTCAAACATATCTCCAAACATTGAAGAAATGGCGAGAGACATCAGGCCCATGTTTCTCATAAACACTAGAAAGAGTAGATGTAAGGCACGTTTCATTTGTATTGCCTTATTACTTTTCTATATAATTTGAATTAGTCGTTAGTTTTATTGCATTATTTCATTTCAGTACGTTTCACTTAATAGTTTCTCATGCCTTTCTTCTTGGTGGGTAGGAGGCAACACAGCGCTCGACCGTCGCATTTGGGTGACAACCGAGCTTTATGAATCTTTCACATTTTTTACACAAAAATTATTTGTTCGTATTGTGATAATGTATATTTTTTATTAATATATGTTGTATTTTCTGTAGTCTGGACACGAAATTCAAAATAAAATGACTCAATTGTTATTTTATCACAGTATTTGTTTCCTGTATTGACTGTTGTAAAATATTCCTCAGAAATGTGTGTATAGTACGTCCACAATTATTTGCGGCCTTTCAAATGCGCCCGAAGATCAAAACCACTGCTCTAACAGAAGGGAAAGCAACTAACAGGCAGTGTTTCACAGTCAAAATTGTGAGCATTACTAATTCAAAATGTTCAAATATGAGTGAATTCCTAAGGGACCAAACTGCTGAGGTCATCGGTCACTAGACTTCCACACTAGTTAAACTAACTTATGCTAAGAACAACACAAACACCCATGCTCGAGGGAAGCAGTACTAGTTTATTGCTTAAAATGTGTTTATAACACTGTCATTAATTTGATTTATGACTTTTTGCCAGAAGAAATGGCTGTAGCTGTTGCAATGATATGACAAGGCTGGTTCACAACAAGATGGTTTAGTGAACATGGAAAAATTGATAAACTACAGTCGGTTACGTAATGAAAGACGCTGCGTATAAAAGGATGGGTTAATCTTTCAATCACAGGAAACAATTTCACTTCCCGCCTTCCCTCCGCACCTATGCGTGGTGACATTATTCCATTCCTTTTCCTGTTACGCGGAGTTTTGGCCAAAGTAACAGTTGCTGCTTTCACGACTCATGCGTATCAGATAATCCAACCTTCGCCGATCTTGTCCGTACAGTGAAGTAAAATTATATTTCTGACGAATACTGTCTTTGGTAAGACGATCAGCTGTAAAATAAGCGTCACATCCGGAGTAAGAATACGATGCCACTTGCCTTAGATTTTTATCATACCAAGCTTGCGGCAAGTCTACTCCGCGTATTAGCGCCACGGAAAACCTGCGTCTATGGACTATGTCAGCAACCTTAATATCAGAGGACGAGACTTTTCAATCATCCACGTTCTTTCAGATGCGTGCTACGCGTGAGGCTTAGGGGAGGCAGCGAAGTGCAGATGAGCCGCAAGGATATAACCAACCCTCTCCCCGCACATTACCTGCAGCCAAGGGAACTCTTTCAAGTGCATGTGCGCGCGGTCACAGAATAACACTTCGGAGCTTTTGCCTCGTTCCCACACGCAGTCCAAAGTTTTACAAAGGGAAAACACGACCTGAACCGCTAATTAGCTCTGAAGGGGCGAAAATATCGTGGCATTTCGAAGTAGAAGTGCAGAAATTTCGCTCAGCCACACGAGGGGCATAAAAACTTCGACTTTATTAGCCAGCCAGTCAGCAGAGGCAGCAATGAGAACCATCACTCACTCTCTGTACCTCTCTCTCTTTCAACGGAGAAATCGGAATGGGCAAGCAGCGAACGTTCTGTTCAAATCTGCGTCAGGATCACGTTCCCCTATTTCAAACAGACGGCAACTGAGATTCCGCAGAGAGCCTGGGACTAAGCGGAACCTAGCGGTCTAAGGCGCCGCAGTCATGGACTGTGCGTCATATCTCGGCGGAGATTCGAGTCCTCCCTCGGGCATGGGTGTGTGTGTTTGTCCTTAGGATAATTTAGGTCAAGTAGTGTGTAAGCTTAGGGAGTGATGACCTTAGCAGTTCAGTCCCATAATATTTCACACACATTTTTGAACTAAGCGAAAAACACTTCTTGATACAACTAATCTAAACGAAGGATGTGTGATTCTGTTAATATCGAATTTACTCACTCTGTTGAACTCCACAGAAGCACGACCTGTGCTTAAGCAACATAAATTGTTCTTCAGTTGAGCGGAAGTGCCAGAAGAATTAGCTACACTATACATATCAACAGGATGCATGACATTGTCATGTTGTTGTTGTGGTCTTCAGTCCTGAGACTGGTTTGATGCAGCTCTCCATGCTACTCTATCCTGTGCAAGCTTCTTCATCTCCCAGTACCTACTGCAACCTACATCCTTCTGAATCTGCTTAGTGTATTCATCTCTTGGTCTCCCCCTACGATTTTTACCCTCCACTCTGCCCTCCAATACTAAATTGGTGATCCCTTGATGCCTCAGAACATGTCCTACCAACCGATCCCTTCTTCTGGTCAAGTTGTGTCACAAACTTCTCTTCTCCCCAATCCTATTCAATACTTCCTCATTAGTTATGTGATCTACCCATCTAATCTTCAGCATTCTTCTGTAGCACCACATTTCGAAAGCTTCTATTCTCTTCTTGTCCAAACTATTTACCGTCCATGTTTCACTTCCATACATGGCTACACTCCATACAAATACTTTCAGAAATGACTTCCTGACACTTAAATCTATACTCGATGTTAACAAATTTCTCTTCTTCAGAAACGCTTTCCTTGCCATTGCCAGTCTACATTTTATATCCTCTCTACTTCGACCATTATCAGTTATTTTGCTCCCCAAATAGCAAAACTCCTTTACTACTTTAAGTGTCTCATTTCCTAATCTAATTCCCTCAGCATCACCCGACTTAATTCGACTACATTCCATTATCCTTGTTTTGCTTTTGTTGATGTTCATCTTATATCCTCCTTTCAAGACACTGTCCATTCCATTCAACTGTTCTTCCAAGTCCTTTGCTGTCTCTGACAGAATTACAATGTCATCGGCGAACCTCAAAGTTTTATTTCTTCTCCATGGATTTTAATACCTACTCCGAAATTTTCTTTTGTTTCCTTTACTGCTTGCTCAATATACAGATTGAATAACATCGGGGAGAGGCTACAACCCTGTCTTACTCCCTTCCCAACCACTGCTTCCCTTTCATGTCCCTCGACTCTTATAACTGCCATCTGGTTTCTGTACAAATTGTAAATAGCCTTTCGCTCCCTGTATTTTACCCCTGCCACCTTTAGAATTTGAAAGAGAGTATTCCAGTCAACATTGTCAAAAGCTTTCTCTAAGTCTACAAATGCTAGAAACGTAGGTTTGTCTTTCCTTAATCTTTCTTCTGAGATAAGTCGTAAGGTCAGTATTGCCTCACGTGTTCCAGTATTTCTACGGAATCCAAACTGATCTTCCCCGAGATCGACTTCTACTAGTTTTTCCATTCGTCTGTAAAGAATTCGTGTTAGTATTTTGCAACTGTGGCTTATTAAACTGATTGTTCGGTAATTTTCACATCTGTCAACACCTGCTTTCTTTGGGATTGGAATTATTATATTCTTCTTGAAGTCTGAGGGTATTTCGCTGTAAAAAGGCACATAAGCACTCAGGGATAACCACACTTTTTTTAAAAGAAATGGTGCGTTCTGAACCGTTCTGTATCAGTTTCTCAGCGCACAATTTTTCAATGGCATAAGAAAAGCATACAATACGTCATTAAAAACATTTGTTTCAGTCAGTGCTCAGACAATCTGTTTAATGGCTATACCGGTTTTGGCTGACTCGTTAGAAATAGCACAATAAACACTTCTCTGGCGACGGCTGAATAAAGACATGTTAGGAGTCAACATTTACACGAGACTGCCGTTAGAGCGCTCTAAGTACCGGTAACGTGGCAACTTTGAACTAGTGTCCGCTGTTCTCCACTATGTAAAATATGCGTATATGTGTGCATGTTGTAGCTGGCATCGACCTTCCTCCTGCGTCGGTATTCTTGTGCGCGTGTTGCGTGTCTGTCTGCCTCGGCTCTCAGACCGCGCACGCACGTGGATAATACTCGGAAATCGATTGAAAACTTCGGTCGCCGAGGAATCCGGACTGCGTCCTGTTGCTCCGATGGTAACCGCTCGGCGGTTTCCAGAACTGCCCGCTGCCGATCACTGCCACAACGCAGCAACGGTGCATTACCAATCGCGTCATTGTGTCCTTTCTGACTTGAAGAGCGGACAAACCTCCTTCGTCTGTTCCTTTTGACAGGGTAAGAATGACCAACGTTTTATTCCTTGCACTACACTGATTTTCGTATGGTTCATAACTGACTAGTACTAACACCAACTAGCAGAATAATAGCAATGAATCAGCATATACGAATTTCTGTACCTAAGCGATAGCTGGGACTAACATCAACCTAACTGCGGCAGAAGGTCTTTAATGAAAATGTCTGAGAAATTTAAAAAGGATACTCCAAACTAATGTTTGTCATCAAGAACTGTGGAATGTGTATTCGGCCCCTATATACATAAATGACCTGGTGGATGACATCGGAAGTTCACTGAGGCTTTTTGCAGATGATGCTGTGATGTATCGAGAGATTGTAACAATGGAAAATTGTACTGAAATGCAGGAGGATCTGCAGCGAATTGACGCATGGTGCAGGGAATGGCAACTGAATCTCAATGTAGACAAGTGTAATGTGCTGCGAATACACAGAAAGATAGATCCTTTATCATTTAGTTAGAAAATAGCAGGTCAGCAACTGGAAGCAGTTAATACCATAAATTATCTGGGAGTACGCATTAGGGGTGATTTAAAATGGAATGATCATATAATGTTGATTGTCGGTAAAGCAGATGCCAGACTGAGATTCATTGGAAGAATCCTAAGGAAATGCAATCCGAAAACAAAGGAAGTAGGTTACAGTACGCTTGTTCGCCCACTGCTTGAATACTGCTCAGCAGTGTGGGATCCGTACCAGATAGGGTTGATACAAGACATAGAGAAGATCCAACGGAGAGCAGCGCGCTTCGTTACAGGATCATTTAGTAATCGCGAAAGCGTTACGGAGATGATAGATAAACTCCAGTGGAAGACTCTGCAGGAGAGACGCTCAGTAGCTCGGTACGGGCTTTTGTCAAAGTTTCGAGAACATACCTTCACCGAAGAGTCAAGCAGTATATTGCTCCCTCCTACGTATATCTCGCGAAGAGACCATGAGGATAAAATCAGAGAGATTAGAGCCCACACAGAGGCATACCGACAATCCTTCTTTCCACGAACAATACGAGACTGGAATAGAAGGGAGAACCGATAGAGGTACTGAAGGTACCCTCCGCCACACACCGTCAGGTGGCTTGCGGAGTATGGATGTAGATGTAGATGTAGAATTATTCGAATGGGAAAGAAAACAGTACGACCTGTAAGCAGGCTGTTTATGTTTCTTATTGGCAACGTTACGTAGCGCTCTGTATGAAAATCACTGGCTGTGCTGTGTGCAGTCTGTGGCTAGTTTGCATTGTTGTCTGCCATTGTAGAGGGGCAGCTGGATGTTAACAGCGCGTAGCGTTGGGCAGTTGGAGGTGAGCCGCCAGCAGTGGTGGATGTGGGGAGAGAGATGGCGGAAGTTTTGAAATTGAACTGCTATATATATTATGATTATTAAGGTAAATACAGTGTTTGTTCTCTATTAAAATCTTTCATTTGCTAACTATCCCTATCAGTAGTTAGTGACTTCCGTAGTTTGAATCTTTTATTTAGCTGGCAGTAGTGGCGCTCGCCGTATTGCAGTAGTTCGAGTAACGGAGATTTTTGTGAGGTAAGTGATTTGTGAAAGGTATAGGTTAATGTTACACAGGGCCATTCTTTTGCAGGGATCTTCGATAGTCAGATTGCGTTGCGCTAAAAATATTGTGTGTCACTTTAGTGAATGTTTGAGTACGCTCAGTTTTGCTCAGCTGTTTGAAAAGCAAATAGTGTAAGAGGTTTATCAGCACAATCGTGTATAATTGTCTTTAAAAACTTATAAATAGACGACTGATTAACATGAGAATGAAATTTTTAACTTTTTGAAATTTAGTATATCTCTCATGCACAAAGGCTTCTGATCTTCTGAACAACCGGAATGTTGAAACTTCCTGACAGATTAAAACTGTGTGCCGGACCGAGGTTAAAACTCGGGACCTTTGCCTTTGTCGGGCAAGTGCTCTACCGATTGTGCTATCCAAGCAAGACTCACAACCGGTCCTCACAGCTTCAGTTCTGCCAGTACCTCGTTTCCTACCTCTCAAACTTCACTGAAGCTCTTTTGCGAACCTCGCAGAACTACCAATTTTGGAAGAAAGCATATTGCGGCGACATGCCTTAGCCACAGCCTGGGGGATGTTCCCATAATTCTGGAACCAGGATGTTAATGTCACCCATATAACTAGGAATGAAGTTACAATGAAATCCAGACCATTTGCTGCTTATAGGCGTTGATAAATATCAGCAACGACATTTGAAAATGTGTGTCCCAACCGGTATTCGAGCCCCGGATCTCCTGCTTACATGGTAGACGCTCTATCCGACTGAGCAAGCGAGGACACGGAGGACAGCGCGACTGCCTGGGACGTATCTCCGGCACGCTCCCAGTGAGACCCACAGTTCCAACTTAGTTTTCCACACACTACATTTGTAGTGTCCCTGCCCACTATATTCATTACTCGCGGCAGTCAATCTACCGAATCCCGTAAGAGTTTGAGCAATGTGAGTGCATCCGCACTCAAGAAGATCATTTGGCCGGTAAGCCTCATGTAACTAGGTGTTGGTGAAGCTCTGGAATAAAAAGCAGTGATAATGAGTTGTATCATGTAGTGTAGAAAATCGATATAGATGTTACCAGATGCCTGCGGACAGATACAGAGCGCTTCCCAATTACAAGAAGCCGATTCGCGAGTTACGTTCCGGTGTTCGATAACAACGTTTATGTTCAGTAACATCAAATGCATCACGTCTTCTTGCTCCATAACCACCATAGCACAATGTCGGACTTGAAACATGGCTAGTTTTTCACCCCTAAAGCGTCATCTGCATTGTGAAACCATTAAGAGAACGAGCAACGTGTTGCTTTCTGAAATAACCACATTACCGGGGAGGGTATTGCGGAACTCATCCCTATTTCAACACTGCCAATAATTTCTCTCTACGAATCCTTGTTCTGCTGGAAGACAGCCTCTTGCTCTGTCTTGAAAAGAGAACAAACCTATGACGTTTATTTACTTTCATGAGGCAAGCATGACCAACGCTCTGTTTCTTGCATTTCGTTGGAAAGATGTATACAGATAAGGTGTTACATTGTAACACCAACATTACATGAAATTCGTAATTTTCAGTTGATTATAAAGAATGCTTTACCTGTATTCTGCCTATACTCCGTTACTATTTAGGGTTTCCTCAATCATTGTTGTAATAAATATGAACAATTTCTGTAGATGTACATATCTGTAAAACTACTATATAGTTTGCTAGTCCATATATAGAATCGCTAGTTGTAATTTTAACGATAGGCTAGGTTAGGAAAAACTGGATTGAAGTCCTTCTGTGTTAACGAGACAAAAGCGCGCCAGTGAAAAAAAGTGTAGGGCGCGAGAAGGGCGCGCCAATGGAGAATAGAGACCAACTAGTATCAGGCATCACACTGCGCCCATTGTGGCTTGGACGCGAGGCTAACATCTGTAAAATTACAAGGAACTAGAGTCCGGATTACAGTCGGTTACGTCTGTAAAGATGTGGGATGATTATTTCTACTTCTACATCTATATACACACGGTCCACTCACATTGATGTCGCTACAGCGTACGTTCGACGTCAATGTGCAGATGGTAGCACAAACACTAGAGGGTATATAAAGCTTGCCGAGGGGACGAGGAAAACAGTGGAGTCGCTGAAACTTGCTGGCAGATTAAAACTGTGCGACCGACCCAGACTCGAACTCGGGACCAGCCGTTGTCGTAATGCGGAAAAAGAATGATTTATATGATATCCAAAAGGGCATGATTGTTGGCTTCTGGCCAAACATGGATGCATTTCTGAAACTGGTAATTCTGTTCGTGTGCCGCCGTGGTGTGCTGTGCTTAGCAAAATGGCGACATCTGCAACCGGCGCAGAGGTAACTGTGGTGTACCACGAGCGATAGATGATATGAAGGTGAGCGACGGGTTTGGAGATGTGTGCGGGCGAACAGACGTGCAAGTGTTGAGCAACTGACAACCCATATGAAACAAGAAGCTGTCGGCAAAGTCTCTTCAACGACTGTTCAGTGAACGTTGCTGCGTACGGGCCTCCACAGGAGGCGTCTGTTTCATGCACTTGTGCTGGCAGCTGCCCACTGATGACGAAGAATCGAATTTGCACACCATTAACTTCAACTAGGTGTCCACTGAGTGGAGACAGGTGGAGTTTTCAGATGAGTCACGTTTTATGTTCTGTCGGACAGATGATCGCTGGCATGTATGGTGTGAAGCGTCTGAAAGCGTCAGCGCGGAGGAGGAAGCGTTGTGATCTGGAACCCACAGACACTCTTCCTGCACGATTCACAATGGACCACGCCGCAAAAGGTGGTTAAGCAGGTTTCTGACAGGTGGTCGGTAAAGCAGATGCCAGACTGAGATTCATTGGAAGAATCCTAAGGAAATGCAATCCGAAAACAAAGGAAGTAGGTTACAGTACGCTTGTTCGCCCACCGCTTGAATACTGCTCAGCAGTGTGGGATCCGTACCAGATAGGGTTGATAGAAGATATAGATAAGATCCAACGGAGAGCAGCGCGCTTCGTTACAGGATCATTTAGTAATCGCGAAAGCGTTACGGAGATGATAGATAAACTCCAGTGGAAGACTCTGCAGGAGAGACGCTCAGTAGCTCGGTACGGGCTTTTGTCAAAGTTTCGAGAACATACCTTCACCGAAGAGTCAAGCAGTATATTGCTCCCTCCTACGTATATCTCGCGAAGAGACCATGAGGATAAAATCAGAGAGATTAGAGCCCACACAGAGGCATACCGGCAATCCTTCTTTCCACGAACAATACGAGACTGGAATAGAAGGGAGAACCGATAGAGGTACTCAAGGTACCCTCCGCCACACACCGTCAGGTGGCTTGCGGAGTATGGATGTAGATGTAGATGTAGATACGACTGGCTCAAATGGCTCTGAGCACTATGGGACTTAACATCTATGGTCATTAGTCCCCTAGAACTTAGAACTACTTAAACCTAACTAACCTAAGGACATCACACAACACCCAGTCATCAAGAGGCAGAGAAAATGATACGACTGGACAGTGTACATATATACTCTGCAAATCATTACGAAGTGCATGGGAGAGACTACATATTACTTATCAGGGCTCTTTCCAGTTCCATTCACATTCGGAGCGGGAAAAGAATGACTGTTTAAATGCCTCTGGGCGTCCTGCGATTAATCTAATCTTGTCTTCATGAGTTCTAAGGGAGTAATACGTTGGTGGCTGCAGTATATTCCCAATCATGATTTCAAGCCGGTTCTTGAAACTTCGTAAGTAGGCGTTCTCGGAAACTGCTGAGTGTATTTTCGTTCCGTCGTTAGAAGAAAATGCGTGTTTTTTTCACCAGACGTCATTCGTTTTACTGAGGTAAAGTGGTCTGCCATTAAAATATTTACAATTTGATTTTTTTAAGATCGAAAAACAGTTCGTAAACAGAATGAAATTTTCACTCTGCGAGGAGTGTGCGCTGATATGAAACTTCCTGGCAGATTAAAACTGTGTGCTGGAGACATCCTGGAAACATCCCCCAGGCTGTGGCTAAGCCATGTCTTCGCAATATCCTTTCTTTCAGGAGTGCTAGTTCTGCAAGTTTCGCAGGAGAGCTTCTGTAAAGTTTGGAAGGTAGGAGACGAGATACTGGCAGAAGTAAAGCTGTCAGTACCGGACGTGAGTCGTGCTGCGGTAGCTCAGATGGTAGAGCACTTGCCCGCGAAAGGCAAAGGTCCCGAGTTCGAGTCTCGGTCGGGCACACAGTTTTAATCTGCCAGGAAGTTTCAGTTCGTAAACAATTTGCTGGATTTTACTTACGGTGATTTCTGATTGGTTTCTCGCTTATATCAGAAAATGTAATGTGCTAGCACGTCTTTGGTGTCTTTCGACATCAGGCACTGATACCTGCAGACTACTTTTTCGTTGTTCAGCTGAACTATGCATTTCTTACGTTTTACACAGAACAATTTTTCGTACACCATTTTTTTACTGTTTATTTCTATACTTTCAGTTGTGTACTGTGTTGCCGACATATCACTGACGCTGGTTTGTCTTTGGCGTATGCTAATTTAGTTAACTATATGTGTGTTATTCTATTTAATTATGTTGCTGTGTATTTAAATACCGTGTAATAGTGATGAAGAAATAGTTATGGAGTGCTTTTTTTTAATAGATAGTGGAGTGAGAAGCAAAGATGAAGAGGCATACGTGCACAGTAGTGTGACGAAGAGTGAGGTGAATGAAAAGGTGAGGAGTAAGAAGTGAAATGAAATGGGGAGAGGGTTGGGTGGGAGAGGAGAAGGATGGAAAAGGCTCTTTTCGTGTGGCTTTTTCGATTATTTTATATAGTAATTGGTTTCCAATATTTATTTGGTAATTGAACAACTATTTATCTCGTGTTAATGCTTTGTGTATGCGGAAGTTTTCTGGGAAAGGGACGAGGTGTTTTACTGACTCTTACGCTATTCATATATTCTTTAATATTGCTTGGTCTGCGGTATTCCTGTTTTAGATGAACTACAAATATTGAATGGTTTGTACCGTATTTCAATGCTCTGATGTGTTCTTTATACGTTGTGTCCACTTTTTCACAATCCCTGCAATTGAGTTGTTAGATACCACATTGTAGATATCTATCCGGTTTTAATATCAGTTTTCGGGTGTGTGATTTTCTAGCGAGTTGTTTGTTCTGTGTTTAATATTTAAGCCTAGTTTCTTGAATATGTTACCTATTTTATGAGTGAATTTGTTGTGGTAGGTCATTGTATGTCATTTTTTGTAGTAGTGCAGGTTGTATGTGTTGGTGTGCTGTCTACCATTGTTTTTTCATGTCCATTTTTAATGCTATTTGTTTTATAATAACCAACTCTTTTTAGTAGTCAGAAATTGTTGTAACGGTGACCTGAACGGTCGCGGGGTAGTAGTGACAGAGACGCGGCGGGACCCGCGGAGCGGCCCGCGAACAACAACACAACGGGAGAGGACGGACACGACCAACGGAGGACGTTACGACACAACAAGAACAGACAACAGAGTAACGAACCAAGCAAGAAAACCACGTCGACTGGAATAGAAAAACGAATGTCAATACGCTATCTGTCCTGAGACGCACGCGGTGTTAGACTACTGGATGAGCTTTTTTTTCTTTATTGTTATTTTAATCACCTTATAGAAAGGTGGGCTGTCAGCAGCATAGTACGCTGCTCTTCAGCCGCGAGTGGTACAATAAATATGATAGAAAGGTGGTACAGATAAGACAATAAAAATGGCGGGCAAAAACGGTATTCACGAACAACAATAAACATGAAGCCGTTCACACTGGACGAGAAAAAACACTAAAACCCGTTGACACGGCGCACAAAACACGGACGACTGCGATGGCACAGGTGAACAGCGGTGGCGTGACGGCGAAAGAACACTAAACACAAAACGAAGGCACACACACGAGACACTGATGTCGATGATCTCTGGCGCGCGAATGTCCACTGAGCGTGTACGAGTCCGGAGACCTGCCAAGAGAGGAAGACGGGGGGGGTGGGGTGGGGTGGGAGAGGGGAGAGCAGAGATGACACAGGCAGGGGAGATAGGGGGAGGGAGGAAGGGAGGAAAGGGGAGTGGAAGCCCGGGGGAAGAGGGGTGGAGGAAGGGGGATGGGGGGAAAAGGAGAGAGAAGGGAGGGAGGGTGCCCAAAGGAAAAGACACAGGACGTGGGAGGGGAGGATCAAAGTTGATAGGAGGGGTAGATGGAGGGGAGGAGGACATCATCAGGGAGGGGAAGCTGGCGGAAGCCACCTTGGGAGAGGGTAAGGAGGGTGGAGAGATGGAGGCCGGGTGGGACGTGGGAATACATGCGCGGCAGTGGACGGGGGAGGGAGAGGATGGGGGAGACAAGCGGGTGAGGAGGATCGAGTTTTCGGGGGGTGTACAGGATCCGGATCCATATCCGTTCAAGGAAAAGGAGGAGGTGGGGGAACGGAATGAGGTCGTACAGGATCCGCGTGGGGGAGAGGAGACGGATGCGATAGGCGAGGCGGAGAGCATGGCATTCAAGGATATGAAGGGATGGGCATAACAGACGATAGGGCGGATGAGAGATTTATAGGTGTGGAGGATGGTGGAGGGGTCCAGACCCCACGCACGGCCGGATAGGAGCTCGAGGAGACAGAGTCGGGAGCATGCCTCGGCTTGGATTGCCCGGAGATGGGGGGTCCAGGAGAGGCGACGGTCGAGGGTGACATCAAGGTACTTAGGGTGGGGGTGAGGGCGATAGGACGGCCATAGATGGTTAGATAGAAATCAAGGAGGCGGAAGGAAGGGGTGGTTTTGCCTACAATGATCGCCTGGGTTTTGGAGGGATTGACCTTGAGCAACCACTGGTTGCACCAACCGGTGAACCGGTCAAGATGGGATTCGATAAGGTGTTGAGAACGCTGCAGGGTTGGGGAGAGGGCAAGGAAGGCGGTGTCATCGGCAAACTGGATAAAGTGGACGGGGCAGCATGTCCGCCGTATACAAAAGGTATAGAAGGGGGGAGAGGACGGAGCCTTGGGGCACACCGGCGGAGGGGAAAAAGGTGTAGGAATCCGTGTTGCGGATGGTGACGTAGGAAGGACGGATGGAGACAAAGGAGCCGATCAGACGGACGTAGTTAATGGGAAGGGCGAAGGTTTGGATCTTGAAGAGGAGACCGGAATGCCATATGCGGTCATAGGCACGTTCGAGGTCCAGGGAGAGGAAGATTTCGGAGCGACGGAAAGGAGAGGAGTGAGGTGGAGGAGAAGGTCATCGGAAGAGCAGTACGGTCGAAAGCCACAGTGGGTAACCGGAAGGAGGCGGTGCTGGCGGAGATGCTGGTGGATGTGTCGGGTGAGGATCGATTCCAGAACCTTGCTGAAGACCGAGGTGAGGCTGATGGTACGGTAGGAAGAGACGGCGGACGGCGGTTTACCGGGTTTAAGGAACATCAGGATACGGGAGGTATTCCACAGGTCGGGGTAGTAGCCGGTGGACAGGACTACATTGTAGAGCCTGGCCAGGGTGGAGAGGAAAGAGACAGGAGCTTCACGAAGGTGGCGGTAGGTGACACGATCGTGACCAGGAGCGGTGTTGCGTTTTGTGTGGAGTGCTGGCTGAGCTTTTTATTTTTTTTTCCCTTTATTGGGTTTCGATTCCCCCTAAAGGGGGCGGGCTGGCAGCAGCTTATTACGCCGCTCTTCAGCCTACAGAATGTGTTTTAAAAAGAAGATAATAAAAAATAATAAATGTTGGCGATAAAATCGGTGACTTAAAGGTAAAAATGGCAGAAAATTCTGGAGCGTAAAACATAAAACACAGGATCGATGAAGCTAATAAAACACACAGGAAGCAGAAAAACGATAGACAGACAATTAAAAAAACACGGTGACAGTCTGGGTTCTGTTCGCAAGAGATATAAAAAGCACACCCAGCGACAGCATGATTCCTGTTCGCAACACTGTGGAAGGACGCACAACACCGAACACTCACTTAAACACTGCGCTAAAAGTTGGCACAAATACGACATACCACACCCGAGAGCAGGTGGGGGAAACTGGTCTGATGTCGGGAAAAAGGGGGGGGGGAATGAGAGGAAAAGTGAAGGGGGAGGGGGGAAATGAGCCAATGGAAGAGGAGGATCCATAAGAGGGGTGGGGGGTGTTGGCTGAGCGCGAGGCAGGCGCTTAAGTACGCTATCGGGGGCGCCGCTATTGGCCGCTGGACCACGTGTTCCACTGTGGCGCCCTCACACTAAAAGCGGGCCAGGAGGCGCGCGCCGCCACAGCTTACGGCGCGATGGTGCAGAGACCTCTATGGGTCTTCGACGTCCATGACGTCTGGCGCGGATTCAAATTCCGCGGCGCGCGGTACAAGTGAAATGTTTAGCGGAATGCAGATGAGTTTGTTGAACACGTATCTGACTCGGACCCTGTTTCTGATTCTGTAGGTGGTTTGAGGTTGCATTTAAGACAACGTCACTTGTTGCGGGTTTTCGGTATATGTCAAAGTGTATTTGTTATTGTCTTTTCTTATGGTTATGTCTAGAGTAAGTTTTCTTGTCCTTCTTGTACTATGAACGTTAAGATTTTGTGTACAGTACTTATGTGCTTTTGCGTAGTTGCTATTCTCTATTTTTTGTAAAATATCCTCTATCTTCCATAACTTACATCCCTGATTCTAGATGAATCATATAATCTGTATAAGGTACTGATACGATTTGTTATTGGCACTTAATACATTTATATTTTAATGTATTTTACTTTACTATGTGGCTTGTTCACATTGAAACTATGATTTTTGATGATATTCGATGTTACAGCGGCTTTTTGTAACTTTCTGTAATGTTCCTTGTATTTGGCATCGTTTGGAGAGCTAAGATGGCACGCCATCTGGCACGCTTTCGGTTTACTTCGCTTTGGTCAGCGACATTTGTTCACGTTAGATTTCATGTTCCACTATTGCACTTCACTGCTTGCTCTGTGAAATCTCATGCACTGTACGTCAGTGCTTTGCAACTTTCTTATTATATGCACTGGTTTGTATTCTCTAAATTTTTCTGTCGATTGTTTTGTCTTACTGTGTGAGTCGTGAAGTATTTTTGTGTAATGATATTTTTATTTTTTACCAAATTGTCTGATGATAGGCCACGCTCAAAACACGTAATAAAGAGTATGAAATCAATACAAAATTTCTATGGAACATTCGAGATCTGTTATTAGCGTCCAATCAGCATGATATATCTTTATTGGACTAATCATAATGCTAGCATACCTCATGCGCGACTTAAAGTCGCAACTTCAAAGCACGGGTGTATTACTGAATCAACTGTTTTTCAGAAATCGAGAAATACTACTCTACCTGACTGACTTGTTCCAAAGCCTTCAGTATGAGACGTGAAAAAAGTGCGAGCTGGGTTTTACATGATCATTTTTTTCAGAATCCATGCCGGTTGGCATGGAGGAGGACATTCTGTTCGAGATATTTAATTACGTTTGAGCTCAAAATAAGTTCTAAAATTCTACAACAAATCGATGTCAATGATATTGGGCGGCTGTTTTGTGGGTCACTTCTACCATCTTTCTTGTAAACGGGTGTGACATGTGCTTTCTTCCACTACTGGGCGCAATTTTTTGTTAGAGGATCCACCATAGATTACAGTTAGAATAGGGGCTAACTTAAGCGCAAATTCAGGATAGAACCTGATAGGGATTCCATCGGGCGCTGGAATTTATGTTCAATTTTTGCGCTTATGAAATTGGTGTAATTCCCCTGGGTTTTCCTACGTAAGAGTACATTATAAAACAGAGTTACGCATTTCTGCGTTTCCTTTGCTGCCCTCAATTTCAATTCCTGTCTCATCCGCGAGTCACTAGACACTAAATTTGGTGCCACTAACAGCCTTTACATACGACCAGAATTTCTTTGGGTTTTGTGAAAGGTCATTTCATGATCTTCTCCTACGGTAGTCACCGAACGCTTCACGCATTGCTCTCTTGAAAGCCAAAGACGTTTCATTCAACACCCCTCTATCTGAAGCCCTGTGCTTTGCTTTACACAAAGTATACAGTAGTATCTGTTTCTTTACAAATCAGAACTAGGCTGGCGACGTAAAAACAGTATTTTATCTTGCCACAACTCGCATCTACAGTTCAGTGTGACCTACAATTAACGATTTACAATCTGTATTGTTCTGTACACGGATTATGGTACCTTTCGAGGAACGATAAATAAGATAAATAACTCTGGGTATGTTTGTCTAACTATTAGTAATATGATCTCGGTCAAAATTTCGTAAAACAACAGTACTGTGACTTACATGAGAGGGTGCTATAACAGTACTCATATCTCACTTTTCTTATCGATAAGATTTTAGCCATATGATGATTGTAAACTATTCTGGAATTACCATTATGTTGAGTTAAATCGGTATTGACTTTGACTCTCGAGATGTCCGAGACTTTGAGACAAAAAATTCGCATTGCAATTAAGTACACCCTGACCATTAAGCACTGCATTTATTTACTAAAGAAACATGAGGATAGTAATTACGAAACTGCACCCAAATAACATCTGAATATTTGATTAGTTTGGTTGTTAATGATCTAGACTTTTTTGAGTCTTGCGTATGGAATGGGCTTTCATGCCATAGTGATATATTAAATATTTAACCCGAAAACCCTTAAAATTATTTTTATCTGACAATAACGTAAAATTTCACAGTAAATCCACACAAAGAAATAAAAACAGAATTGCCTTTTCTTAGGTATCAAAACAATAATCTTTAAAGTGTCCTACAAATGATTCAGCTTCAAAAGAAAGTCTGCAAAATATGTCACAAACTTTATCTTGCGTTTTACCCGGAGGTACTATACTCACATATAGTTACCCGCGTCCTCTCTGTTGCAGTTCATGATCACCACGTGTCTGATACGTTCCGAAACAAATTCCCTGATGCTGTCTAGTAAAATATTTTGATAGCTGGAGGAACGTCTGTTTATCTCGCAAAAACTAAGCGGTTCATGTCCAAAGGCTGCTATTGCTCCACTGCAAGTGGAATTTTGCGCTGAAGATCAGTATGCTACCAGCTGAAATTTCCTCAAAATAAAGATTTTTTTGAGTCCTGGATTTGTTGAAGATCTCTGCAAGATTTAAACATAAGCAAGGTAATCTATAAGGGGCAGTCAAATTAAAACTAGGCAGATGGAAAAACGTAAGTAAACTGTTCATTATTTCAAATTAAGTGCCTTACCTGTTATTACACTTATCCCATTTTGAGACAAAACGATCAGTGCCTGCATGGAAAAATGTTTGCAGTTGTCTACGGAACCATGATTATACGTAGGCGTGCACCTCTACGTCCGAAGCAAAGCGTCGGCCACGAATATCTTTCTTCAGGGCTCCAAAAACATGAAAGTCGCATGGGAAGAGAACGGAACAGTATGGAGGACGTGTAAGGGCTTCACAGCGAAACTTCTGTAGCGTGATCGAAACAACTTTAATAATGTGTGTGAGAGGGGAGGGGAGAGGCTGTTGCTTGTGCAGTCAATTCCGAAATTAAAACGGTCGATGGGTGCCACGAAAATGACATGGACTGTTATGTTGGGGCCAGTCATCAGTGGAAAGAAGGAGTTATTACAAAAGTCATTGATTCCACGAAGGAACTGTGACTGCGAAACTGATGCAAGATATTTCTAAAGCAAATTCAGTCGTGCTTGGTGAGATCGATAGACATCACGATTAGTATATTATTCCAAGACACTATACGGCTCTTCTTGCGAGCAGTGCGTACTTCTCTTTCCTCCTTTCAGAAGAGCTTTGAGATCATTTACGATTCAGTCAGTCACAAAATTCAAGAATGTCCAAGAAGATTGTCGAAAACATGTGGTGGGGACCAACTGCTACCTAACAGGAAACAGCTGTTACAAACGGAGTCCAAGTGCAAAATGAATACCGAAAAGCGATCGAAGAAAACAGGACATACTGTCACTGACGTTACCTGTACAGCATTTTTCAGCGCACATGATGAACATCTTAAGAGAGAATTATCTTATTTTGGTTGCTTTTGCCGGTCATCTCAAAGAAGAATGCCACCACCCAGACGACACTGAGACTGATCCTAAGACCCTCAGAGAAAGCAATAGTCTCCATCAAAAATTCGCAACAGAGGAGAACTATCACATTCAAAAATCAATGATACATGAGCAGAAATTTTTGGATGAAAATACGACCGTTCTTCAAGAAGAAAACTATCTGAAACACTGAATGAATTACGCAAAAACACTTCCTCACATAATGCATAGTATCAAAGACCATCTAATACCGAAAAACATCTGTTACTCATTCCCACCCGCCGCCCCTCTCACTATTTACAGCTCTCTCTCTCTTTCTCTCAGCCGAGCGGAGTGGCCGTGCGGTTTGGGGCGCCATGTCACGGATCTTGCGGCCCATCCCGCCGGAGTTTCGAGTCCTCCCTTGGGCATGTTTGTGTGTGTTGTTCTTAGCATAAGTTAGTTTAAGTAGTGTGTAAGTCTAGGGACCGATGACCTCAGAAGTTTAGTCCCTTAGGAATCCACAAACATTTGTACATCTCTTTCACTCATTTCACACACACACACATACACACACACACACACTCAGTACGCATCCACACACACACACACACACACACACACACACACACACACACACAGAGAGAGAGAGAGAGAGAGAGAGAGAGAGAGAGGGGGGGGGGGGGCACAAAAGGGCCAAGTGACAAGCGTTGTGTTTGTAGAAGGCATAAAACACGTAATCGAGGTGCACAAGACCCACATCAACTCAAAAACAACAGAACAAAACATATCCAGAAAACTAAACAAAAACTATAGGAACATAAAATCCTCCCGAAGGCAGATAAAAGGAATATCCTGGTCCTTATGGGTGACGCAGAATAAATCAACAAAACGGAATAATTCACAGAAGAGAACATCATCAAATTAATCAGTGATCCCACTACCAGGTACTAGAGAAACACACAGAAACTTCTAAAAGCATTTAAGCTTACCATCAGAAAGGCTCAAGCAGAATATATGACGCAAAAAACACCAAAGCATACAACCTAATAATTTACCAGAAATACAAAAACACGGATATCCACTTAAAAAACGCACTATCTTATCACCTAGCTAGACACACACGTGGAGTACTACAGAAACTGCACTCTTTCACAAAGAAAAGGAATCTTCAAAACTCTAATAAACTGGTAGGAAAGATAAAAGACATAAATGTACTGCAAACCTTGTATCTTTTTTTTATTTCACGCCAAGGAACACAAATGTGTCAGCAGGAGAAAGACTCAGTATTATTAAAGGACAACTGCAGAAACGAAATACAACAAATGCAATGCATTGCAAATATTGAATCCACCCTCAAGATTACAACAGAACAGACTACTTCCCTTTTTTTATATAGAACTTTCAACAAAGTCTACCTAAAAAAAAGGATACCTACCAATGGGGTCACCCATCAGTGGCCTCCCTGGAATTTCTGAAACACATTAAGAACAAAATATTCAGTGAAATTATACATCCAAAACAATACTACGTTATAAACTGGCAGCATTATTTGGACGACATCATTCGCTCGCTAGAAGAAACAGACATTTGGATAAAACAGCTACGCAGTGACAGAAGCACAGTTCACCCTAAAATAAAATTCATCACCATGACGGAAGCAGACATGAAATTTAATTTCTTAGACGTCATAAGGCACAGAATCAACAACAAGTATAATTGTGGAGTATTCAGGAAACCTACAGGCACAACTAAAACCACTCACAATCATTCCAATCATTCCTAGATGCACAAACTTTCAAATGTTAGGTAGATACTACATGAGTTCAGCAGAACTGCATTGAACAACTCAATTACACACAGGAACTAAACACAGTACACCAGATACCCAGAGCAATGGGTACAACACACAAATAACAGACAACAAAATGAAAAAGAACATTAAAAAGGAAAGAAACCATGAACAAATTAGCTGCTGCAACAAAGATGCAGGAACATAAAGAGAACCACAGGGAAATAGGAACGCCTTATAAAGAATACGGCATGGCACATACTAAGATGCAGCAATAAAAACGTCCACAGGAGTGTGATGAGTGGGGTGAGGAGGCGGGGGGGGGGGGGGGAACAAGGAACACAAATCATTTCTCACACATATCACTGCACAGACAAATCTAAACACTAAGAACATCTCCACAGAGACATTCCCCAAAGCTGCCAGTCTGTCTACGTTTACCATACATGCAACAGTTTTAAAATTAAATAGCCTGACCGTCTCAGAGCCTTATAAAGTAACATTAAACACTCCACTTTGGCATATCATTTCCTATAAGTAAACCACACTCAAACAATATTGAGACTGATCCTAAGATCATTAGATAAACAAATAGTTTCTATTAAAATCTCACAACGCAGGAGAACTACCACCTATAACTACCACACACAAAAAGCAATGACACGAAGAAAGAAACGCTTCAATGAAAATACAGCCCTGTGTAACAAAATACAAGGGTAATGCCAAAAGTAAGGTGTCCTATTTTTTTATATGTACACTTGACAGCAAAAAAAGTGCGTCACTGCCGAATACAACCAACATAATGTAGCTGTGTTGCAGGTCTTCTAAACATCAAAACCCTGGGGGTACAGTCGTTTGACTACACACAATGGGTACTGCAAGAGACTACTAGAGACCAAAGGTCTTTAAGGTAGTCAGTCTGCGCGTCAACTAATATCGTCATACAAAACATATCAGAAAACACGTTATTAGCGTTGAGACACCCCATAACACTCATTAACTAACCTTAATTACAACAAGTGAGATTCCAAAAGTTATGAGAAAACGGATTATTTTACATATATATATCGTACAGTAATCCTTAGTCAAAATTAAATACTTGAGGCAATATATGGAGTTACAAAGCTGTACGGCAATTGGAAAAAAGTTTTTCGCTCTCGAAAAGGTTTTCCATCCACGTGCTGAACGTCGCTCAACGGCGAATGGCTCTGGAAACTGGATATTGGACGAACCAGTAAAAAAACGCGATTAACAGCAACAAGCACTCTACGGAAATCTCAACATTAACAGCGAATCACCAGAAATATCATTGTTCTCGTAACACATCAACAGCTACGTGTACACAAATTTGAACTTTAAATGACATGACCAACGTCGTCGTTCTAGACCTGGATTCAAACCCAGAACCTATAGCCATTGCTAACTAAGCTAAGCCTTGTTTCTGCCTCATTGAGGCCCGATCACTAGGCATAAAGAGACGTGAAGTATAGACGTTTGCACCAGTATCAGTTATCAATTCAGATCCTGAAAATAAATGACGAAAGTGTTTGTACTGAACTGGGAATCCTGCCATAACAGTTGCCTTCCTGGGAACTACCCCCAACGACGATTAATATGGTGTCATTCACAAGGAACAAGGTATGCTCATGTTTAAAACTGAAATGCCATCATGTAAAGCTTGTGACAGGGATGCGACCCCAGCATCTAATCGGATTGTTACGAAGTACGTCTTCCCCATGAACCATGGACCTTGCCGTTGGTGGGGAAGCTTGCGTGCCTCAACGATACAGGTAGCCGTACCGTAGGTGCAATCACAACGGAGGGGTATCTGTTGAGAGGCCAGACAAACGTGTGGTTCCTTAAGAGGGGCAGCAGCCTTTTCAGTAGTTGCAGGGGCAACAGTCTGGATGATTGACTGATCTGGCCATGTAGCACTAACCAAAACGGCCTTGCTGTGCTGGTACTGCAAACGCCTGAAAACAAGGGGAAACTACAGCCGCAATTTTTCCCGAGGGCAAGCAGCTTTACTGTATGGTTAAATGATGATGGCGTCATCTTAAGTAAAATATTCCGGAGATAAAATAGTCCCTCATTCGGATCTCCGGGCGGGGACTACTCAAGAAGATGTCGTTATCAGGAGAAAGAAAACTGGCGTTCTACGGATCGGAGCGTGGAAATCGGGCAGGTAGGTTAGAAAATTTAAAAAGGGAAATGGATAGGTTAAAGTTAGATATAGTGGGAATTAGTGGAGTTTGGTGGCAGGAGGAATAAGGCTTCTGGTCAGGTGACTACAGGGTTATAAACACAAAATCAAATAGGGGTAATGCAGGAGTAGGTTTAATAATGAATAGGAAAATAGGAATGCGGGTAAGCTACTACAAACAGCATAGTGAACACATTATTGTGGCCAAGATAGATACGAAGCCCACGCCTACCACAGTAGTACAAGTTTAAATGCCAACTAGCTGTGCAGATGACGAAGAAATTGAAGAAATGTATGATGAAATAAAAGAAATTATTCAGGTAGTGAAGGGTGACGAAAATTTAATAGTCATGGGTGACTGGAATTCGTCAGTAGTAAAAAGGAGAGAAGGAAACCTAGTAGGTGAATATGGATTGGGGGTAAGAAACGAAAGAGGAAGCCGCCTGGTAGAATTTTGAGCAGAGCACAACATAATCATAGCTAACACTTGATTCAAGAATCGTAAAAGAAGACTGTATACATGGAAGAAGCCTGGAGATACTGACAGGTTTCAGATAGATTATATAATGATAAGACAGAGATTTAGGAACCAGGTTTTAAATTGTAAGACATTTCCAAGGGCAGATGTGACCTCCGACCACAATCTATTGGTTATGAACTGTAGATTAAAACTGAAGAAACTGCAAAAAGGTGGGAATTTAAGGAGATGGGACCTGGATAAACTGAAAGAACCAGAGGTTGTACAGAGTTTCAGGGAGAGCATAAGGGAACAATTGACAAAAATGGAGGAAAGAAATACAGTAGAAGAAGAATGGGTAGCTTTGAGGGATGAACTAGTGAGGGAAGCAGAGGGTCAAGTAGGAAAAAAGACGAGAGCTAGTAGAAATCCTTGGGTAACAGAAGAGAAAATATAAAAATGCAGTAAATGAAGCAGGCAAAAAGGAATGCAAACATCTCAAAAATGTGATTGACAGGAAGTGCAAAATGGCTAAGCAGGGATGGCTAGGGGACAAATGTAAGGATGTAGAGGCGCATATCACAAGGGGTAAGAGAGATACTGCCTACAGGAAAATTAAAGAGACGTTTGGAGAAAAGAGAAACACTTGCATGAATATCAAGAGCTCAGATGGAAACCCAGTTCTAAGCAAAGAAGGGAAAGCAGAAAGGTGGAAGGAGTTTATAGAGGGTCTATACAAGGGCGATGTACCTGAGGACCATATTTTGGAAATGGAGGGGGATGTAGATGAAGATGAAATGGGAGATGTGATACTGCGTGAAGAGTTCAACAGAGCACCGAAGGACCTGAGTCGAAACAAAGCCCCCGGAGTAGACAACATTCCATTGGAACTACTGACGGCCTTTGGAGAGCCAGTTGTAATCTCCCCACGGAAATTTACCCTCTACCACGCAATAATTAATAATGGTCAACCAAATCATCCACATTTATTCACTTTTGGAAAGTATCTGATCGGATTTCTAGTAATATATACGCCGACAGCTCGTCGACGCCAAGGTATTTTTCTAGTAAGATTATTCTTTGGAATAACAGAGATACATAGATGTATTCTCCATGGTTATTATAGAGGGAGAAGGAGTACAGCTTCGGAAGTATCTGTTGGAAGATTGTCGGGTTGCTAAAAGAGACATATTTGCTCTTCTTCTCGCTAAAGCGAGCTATTAAAGTTTGTGCCACTAGCGGGTTATTGGTGGATAGAGAAAAACGGTAAACGAAAATTAAGTAAGACTTGGAATTGACAGAAAACGGAACATGTAATGGAGATGGATTGAATATACTATTTTCCTCAGAAATAAGGTTTGTGACCCTTTTATTCTAGAGTGAATGACGAATGAGTTCTCTGTCTGAATCATTGATGATTGCCTTGGCCCTGTAATTAGTGGGGAAGTTTCAGCTGTGACGAAGAGAGCCTGCAGTCACCGAGTTTTGATAAAATCGTCCAAAAAGGCTTCGTCCACATCTGAAATGCTAAATCTGTCGTAAAAATGAAAGAATTGTTCAAACGATCGATTTTTCCCAACTGAATGCAGCGCTTAACAACAATAACAAATGTAAAGATCTTTTCCAGCAAACCAGCCGCTGAATATTAAGACGAAGGGCTCCACCAGAGATTCTATTGGGCTGATTCCACGTAAATGAAATAATATATTTAAAACTGTACACAGATAAAGGACAGAGAGAGAGAGAGAGAGAGAGAGAGAGATAGAGAGAGAGAGAGAGAGAGAGAGAGAGCGAATGAAATTCGAGAAAATACTCAGAATCCTCCATTAGCATAATTGTTTGCCTGTCTTATCACGGATCAGCCTCAAGATAAAACAGGAGGCCCTAACTGTATTGTACCAATTTGTGTGTGAGAGTGAAGGGGTAATAAAGGCGACAGATACACCTCTGTACAGACAAAACATTACACCAAGTTAGCGGCAAGCTGCATTCACATACTTTCATCAATTACAGTAGGATTCATTATACAGTCCTGACAAAACTCTACCATCTGGTGAGCAAGATGTATGAGACAGGCGAAATACCGTCAGACTTCAAGAAGAATATAATAATTCCAATCCCAAAGAAAGCAGGTGTTGACAGATGTGAAAATTACCGAACTATCAGTTTAATAAGTCAAGGCTGCAAAATACTAACGCGAATTCTTTACAGACGAATGGAAAAACTAGTAGAAGTCGACCTCGGGGAAGATCAGTTTGGATTCCGTAGAAATATCGGAACACGTGAGGCAATACTGACCCTACGACTTATCTTAGAAGCTAGATTAAGGAAAGGCAAACCTACGTTTCTGGCATTTGTAGACTTAGACAAATCTTTTGCCAATGTTGACTGGAATACTCTCTTCCAAATTCTGAAGGTGGCAGGGGTAAAATACAGGGAGCGAAAAGCTATTTACAATTTCTACAGAAACCAGATGGCAGTTATAAGAGTCGAGGGGCATGAAAGGGAAGCAGTAGTTGGGAAGGGGGTGAGACAGGGTTGTAGCCTCTCCCCGATGTTATTCAATCTGTATATTGAGCAAGCAGTAAAGGAAACAAAAGAAAAATTCGAAATAGGTATTAAAATCCATGGAGAAGAAATAAAAACTTTGAGGTTCGCCGATGACATTGTTAGTCTGTCAGAGACAGCAAAGGACCTGGAAGAGCAGTTGAACGGAATGGATAGTGTCTTGAAAGGAGGATATAAGATGAACATCAACAAAAGCAAAACGAGGATAATTGAATGTAGTCAAATTAAGTCGGGTGATACTGAGGGAATTATATTAGGAAATGAGACACTTAAAGTAGTAGAGTAGCTTTGCTATTCGGGGAGCAAAATAACTGATGATGGTCGAAGTAGAGAGGATATAAAATGTAGACTGGCAATGGCTTGGGAAGCATTTCTGAAGAAGAGAAATTTGTTAACATCGAGTATAGATTTAAGTGTCAGGAAGTCGTTTCTGAAAGTATTTGTATGGAGTGTAGCCATGTATGGAAGTGAAACATGGACGATAAATATTTTGGACAAGAAGAGAATAAAATCTTTCGAAATGTGGTGCTACAGAAGAATGCTGAAAATTAGATGGGTAAATCACATAACTAATGAGGAAGCGTTGAATAGGATTGGGGAGAAGAGAAGTTTGCGGCACAACTTGACTAGAAGAAGGGATCGGTTGGTACGACATGTTCTGAGGCATCAAGGGATCACCAGTTTAGTATTGGAGGGCAGTGTGGAGGGTAAAAATCGTAGAGGGAGACCAAGAGACGAATACACTAAGCAGATTCAGAAGGATGTAGGTTGCAGTAGGTGCTGGGAGATGAAGAAGCTTGCACAGGATAGAGTAGCATGGAGAGCTGCATCAAACCAGTCTCAGGGCTGAAGACCACAACAACAACAACAACAACGAAGTACGTAAAATCAGAAGTTAAATATCAAATGTTTTCACCAATAGCGAGATGTTGGAACCTTAAATGACGATAGAATTGTTTTTGCCTGACTGAGATTCGAACCCAGCATCTAGCGCCGTCGTTTTCTAGCCAGGAACAGACGATAAATAGCTATTGTTGTTTCACCAGTAGTGAGATGTGCGCATGGTTAGCTAGACATCAGGCGACGAAATGTTCTGTGCTGAATGGAATTCAAACCTCGTACACGTGGTCATGAAGACACTGTAACTATCAAACTCTTTTCCAATAACAGTTAGGAGTGGCATGTTTGTACTTTCAATGATGTGATGGAAAATACTCTGCTGGCTAGGAGTTGAATCCACAACATATCGTCGTTGGTGATCACAACGAATACGTCAAACACAAATCCGTTTTCGCCAGTGGGATGGAGAGGAATGTTTGAACTTGAAAAGATGTAAGGAAACGTTTAACCTTGTGATGTTGTGATAAAAAGCCCATCATGTGGCTGTGAGTTGAAACGAACATGTTACTGTCGACAACGCACGAAGAGACGTTGAAGATGCAACTATTTTTCACTATTAGTTCGGAGTGCGCATGCTAGGGCTTGAAATGAAATAATGAATATTTTGTGCTGATCAGGATTCGAAACCAGATAGGTGCCTTTCGAGGAGGCCTAGAAGATTTTGCAATCTTGGGGAACACAGTGAAATCGAACTCGAATCCCAGTCCAGTACCACAATTTTCAACGTCTCAGTTTCAAATAAAGTAAGAGCCTTCTGAACTTACATGGCCGTTAGTTCATTAAATGAAATACGTTTTCTAGTTTACGACGGCTTGCTGCTGACAGAGTCTCTGCCTTCCGGGGTTTCTCCATCTGTCACAGCTCAAACGAATGCTGCTCTGCCCCAGTCGGCAGCGAAGGGATGTTATCTTTACTGCGGATATTGAACTACGGAGCTTACTGGCATTCTGCATTTGGCGTTACTAGGGGTGAAGGAGAGTTACTTGTGTGTGTTAAAAATCTACGACTGACGTGAGATGTGAACCTACACGTTTTACACATCAATACAAGATTAAACCACCAGATCACAGAGCCTCCTGCCAAGAACCTAATTATTAATTGCAGAGTATTTATTTAGATGTAGTGGCAGATGTCAAGGGACAGGTAACAGGATGGAGAGCGGTATCTGGGAATGGGTAGAAGTGTAGAAGTGCAAAATATAAGCTTGAAATGTTTGCAAAGTGTTGCTTACTTAGATGTGTGCCACAGTTCGTTTTATCTTAGGACCGAGAGATAAGGAAGGACTGTTTTCAGAACGAAGAATGGGTTATAGGAAAGGGGAGATCAAAGATTACGGTTTCATAGGTGTTGAGAGGAATGATAGAGAGTAAAGACTGCAGCAATTAAAAGAGAATATGTAGCGTCAATGGAAACCGCTAGTTTTGTTTATAAAGTTTTGGGAGAATGGAATAGAAGGGCACTTGCGGCGATAGTGTCAGAGAGAGAGAGAGAGAGAGAGAGAGAGAGAGAGAGAGAGAGAGAGTGAGAGAGAGAATAGAGGAGATATTAACAACGAGCAAACATAATATGAAATCGTTTGCGTATTGTGTGGAGGACGGAGAGTGTATTCATGGGTGGAGGGAAAGATAGAGATGTATATGAAATAACAAAAACTACTGTGACAGAGTCCATCTACGCTGATTAGATTATAAGTATCTAGACAGGGTATAAATGAAATCAAAATAGAATGTTTAACAAACTGTATATTCAAAAGAAACCCACTTGAATTAAAAAGGCAACTCAAAGGAAAACTAACCCATATTGTATCTTTTCTTTTGCCACGCGATCTTCCACTAGCTCCCAATGAAGAAAATGACGAAAAAGAAGACATAACAAAACATTTTAAGGACTCTAATATTTTATCCAGAATCCTTCATTATTTTTTACTTCTATCATGCGTCTTGGCATAGAATGTATAAGCCGTCGGACGTAACAATCTGAAGAAGCAACTTCCTCCCAGGCTCCCAGGCTTCCAGGACGCAGTCCCAAAGAGCGTCCGCAGTAGTTGGTTGGTTTTATGGCCAGTTCTCTGTTAATGTTCTGGCGACCTCAGCCCATATGTTTTCCATGGGGTTCATATCAGCCGCCCGTGGCGGCCAGTCCATGAGGTTGACGCCAATCGTGGAGAGCCGCTTCTGAACAAATGCAGACTTGTGAATGGGAGAATGGTCCTCTTGCAATGTGACGTCCCCTTCTGCGTACAGCATTCGCACTGACGGAAGCACCACATTTTCCAATATGTGGGCATACTGCACGCTGTCCAGAGTTCCTTCTATCCTGTGAAGAATTCCCGCCCCTCTAGCAGAAAAAATGGTTCAAATGGCTCTGAGCACTATGGGACTCAACTGCTGAGGTCATTAGTCCCCTAGAACTTAGAACTAGTTAAACCTAACTAACCTAAGGACATCACAAACATCCATGCCCGAGGCAGGATTCGAACCTGCGACCGTAGCGGTCTTGCGGGTCCAGGCTGCAGCGCCTTTAACCGCACGGCCAATTCGGCCGGCCCTCTCGCAGAAATCCAACCCCAGCACGTAACAAATAGCCGGCCACTTCTTCTCATCGTGGTTACTTATTCGCGTCGATGGCGAGTCCCTTGCGGCCTGTAAACGATTCGTGGACCGTCGTTACTGGTGGAAAAACACCTTTTCATCAGTGAAAATGACGTTGTCCCACGACGCCCTCAGATGGAGCTCCGCAAATGCTAGCCGGTATAAAACGTTGTCTTCGCTGAGCTCTTGTTTCACGGCGGATCGTCGGGCACGCAGTCCAGCGTCCCTCAGCCTTCGGCGAATCGTCTCACTGGAGCCGGGGAAGTTGGTCTCCCGCCGCAACTGCTTCGCGTTCAGAAAGGGATTTTCTCTGCTCCTAGACGCTAGGTCGCTGTCTTCCTGCTGTGACCTCACTCTCTTCCTGCCTGAGCCAAGAGCCCTGTTGGTGGTGCCTCTTTCAAGGCAGACCCTCCACCATCTCGTTGCAGTGGTATGTGGTACGCCATACCGTCTGCCAGCTTCTCTGACGGAACATCCTCCTTCTTCAGTGAGAGCGACGATTCTATCTCGAATAGACCTCTCCCAGTGAGCCATTACGGCAGACAGCCTGATGTGTATTTTTTTTTCTTTATTGTAATTTTAGCACCTCATACAGGCGGGCTGTCAGCAGCATAGTAAGCCGCTCTTCAGCCTTAAGTGGTACAATCATATGACAAAGAGGTGACATAGACAATACAATGAAAATGGCGGGCAAAAAAAAAGTAGAGACAAAAAACAATAAACATGAAGCCGTTCACGCTGGACGATAAAAACACTAACACTTGTTGGCACGGCGCACAGAACACGGAGGACGGCGACGGCACATGTGAACAGTGGAGTTGTAACTGCGAAAGAACGCGAAACACAAAACGAAGCACACACACAAGACACTGATGGCGATGATCTCCGGCGCGCGAATGTTCACTGAGCGTGTGCGAGTACGGGGACCTGCCAAGAGAGGAGGAGGAGGAAGGGGAGTGGGAGAGGGAGAGGGGAGAGCAGAGTTGCCATGGGCAGGGGAGAGTGGGGGAGGGAGGAACGGGGAGGGGAAGCCCGGGGGAAGAGGGGCGGAGGAAGGGGGACGGGGGAAAAAGGAAAGAGAAGGGAGGGAGGGCGCCTAAAGGAAAGGAAACAGGAAGTGGGGGGAGGATCAAAGTTGATAGGAGGGGTAAATGGAAGGGAGGAGGACATCATCAGGGAGGGGGAGCTGGCGGAAGCCACCTCGGGAGGGGGTAAGGAGGGTGGAGAGATGGAGACCGGGTGGGACGTGGGAATACAGGCGCGGCAGCGGGCGGGGATGGGAGAGGATCGGGGAGACGAGCGGGTGAGGAGGATCGAGTTTACGGGAGGTGTACAGGATCCATATCCTTTCAAGGAAAAGGAGAAGGTGGGGGAAGGGGATGAGATCATAGAGGATCCGCGTGGGGGAGGGGAGACGGATGCGATAGGCGAGGCGGAGAGCATGGCGTTCAAGGATTTGGAGGGATTTGTAAAAGGTAGGGGGGGGCGGAGATCCAAGACGGATGGGCATAACAAAGGATAGGGCGGATGAGGGATTTATAGGTGTGGAGGATGGTGGAGGGGTCCAGACCCCACGTACGGCCGGAGAGGAGATTGAGGCGGGAGTGTGCCTTGGCTTGGATTGTCCGAAGGTGGGGAGTCCAGGAGAGGCGACGGTCGAGGGTGACGCCAAGGTACTTAAGGGTGGGAGTGAGGGCGATAGGACGGCCATAGATGGTGAGATAGAAATCAAGGAGGCGGAAGGAAGGGGTGGTTTTGCCTACAATGATCGCCTGGGTTTTGGAGGGATTGATGTGTATTTCTGCTTGCTGCTCTTATACTGATGCCAGGAGAGGAGGTAAACATATTTACGTCAAACGGAGCGGCAGAGGCATGCGGCACAGCCGTGCTGGCTCGTCCAGGGCTGTTGGCCCACCAACGCCACCGCCAGCTCGCTCACTTCCGTCTCGCCTCGGCCATCCTGGCTGGCCCGTAGGTCGCGAGCCGCGGCTAATACAGACCCGGGCCGCAAGGCCACGGTCACCCCTTGAAGGATCAAAAGTTACACCTAACCTACCCAAGTCTGTAGAATAAACTAATGCAGCGTCAGATATTATGCTATAAAATGTGCAGGCGCACCTACAGTTGACGATTCATTCAAATATTTGACGAACAATACGTTCAAAAATACATCCACTTTAAACATAGCTACCACAAAATATTTCACCTAGCTAGCAATAGCATAACGCAGGAAACTAGTCTTTCTTGTAAGCGCTCTGCATTAGATGTAGCCTTAAGAAAACGTATTCAACCACGATAACTAAGCGGAATGTAAAAGTAAACAGGTTTGGCGGAAGCTTCTTCAAATAATAGTATATACGTAGTATATAACACACTTTTTGTGCACTTATAACATGTACTCAGTGTCTCTGAAACAATACGCGCTGCACGACGGAAATTACTTTCTGTTGAGGCACTTTATTTACGTCTCAATGATACACGACTACTAGAGAACAATACTCCTTACGGCAGTCAAATGGTTCAAATGGCTCTGACCACTATGCGACTTAACTTCTGAGGTGCCGGTCGGTGTGGCCGTGCGGTTCTAGGCGCTTCAGTCTGGAACCGCGTGACCGCTACGGTCGCAGGTTCGAATGCTGCCTCGGGCATGGATGTGTGTGATGTCCTTAGGTTAGTTAGGTTTAAGTAGTTCTAAGCTCTAGGGGACTGGTGACCACAGATGTTAAGTCCCATAGTGCTCAGAGCCATTTGAAGCATTTGAACTTCTGAGGTCATCAGTCGCCTAGAAATTAGGACTAATTAAACCTAACTAACCTAAGGCACCACACACATCCATGCCCGAGGCAGGATTCGAAACTGCGACCAGAGCGGTCGCTCGGCTCCAGACTGTAGCGCCTAGAACCGCACGGCCACTCCGGCCGGCTACGGCAGTCAATCCACTTGTAAATTAACACCATGATATCGCAGATATTAGGCAACACATTACTAGAGATGAGAAAGGCCTTAAGGTTTGCAACTAAACATGCTACTTCTAGCTACTACTGAATAAGAAAATGATTATTAACGTGTCTTCATAACCATGTGTGCGGCGTTCGACTCTCAGTCAGCATAGACGTTTTCGTCGCCTTATTTCTAGTTAAACGTGCGCACATCTCGCTAATGGTGGCCCAACATTGGACATTTCTCGTCTGTTCCTTGTTAGACAACGACGGCGGTAGGTGCCGGGTTCGAATCCCGGTCAATCAATACAACTTCAGTCGTCATTTGAGGTTCCAACCTCACTACGGGTGACAAACTGTGATATCTACATTCTGATTTTACGTACGTATTCAACAATCCGATTAGGTGCTGGGTTCGCATCCTTGTCTCCAGCATTACATGGTGTCATTTCAATTTTAAACACGTGCAGCGTTTGTTCCTTGACAATGCAACAATATACAACGTCTTTCGAGGTTAATTACCAAGAAGGTAATTGTCATGTTAGGGTTCCTGGTTTCAAAAAAATGTTCAAATGTGTGTAAAATCTTATGGGACTTAACTGCTAAGGTCATCAGTCTCTAAGCTTACACACTACTTAACCTAAATTATCGTAAGGACAAACACACACACCCATGCCCAAGGGGAGGACGCGAATCTCCGCCGGGACCAGCCGCACAGACCATTACTGCAGCGCCCAAGACCGCTCGGCTAATCCCGCGCGGCTTCCCGGTTTCGTACAAAGATTATCGTCATTTACGTTCAAGTTGAGAATTGGTAACTGATACTGGTGCAAACGTCAATATTTGACGTCTCTTTCTGCCTAGTGATCGAGTCTCGATAAGGCACAAAGCTTTGCTTGGTTAACAATGGCTTTACGTTCTGGGTTTGCATCTGGATCCAGAACGAAGACGTTGGTCATGTCATTTAAAGTACAACTTTGTGTACAAGTAACTGATGATGAGTAATGTGAACAATGATATTACTTGTGATTCGCTGTTAATGTTGGGATTTCCGTAGAGTGCTTGCCGCTGTTGATCACGTTTTCTTTTAACTGCTTAGTATTACATAAAGTTGATGCGAAACCACTCCCCATTGAACGTCGAACTGCGTTCAGCATGTGTTGGGTAAACCTTTTAGACAGCAAAAGACTTGTTCCCAATTGCCATGCAAATTTATAAGTCCATATACTGTCTCAAATATTTAATTGTGCCTAAGGATTACTGAACGATTGATGTGACAAAATTATTTGTCCCATTACGTTTGAAATGTCTCTTATTGTAATTAAGTTTAGTTTACAAACGTTAAGAACTGTCTGCTCTCTTCTGTACTATCTGTACTATCTAGCAGTCCCTAGCGGTACCCATTGTGTGTCTTACAACGACTGTACTGTGGAGGGTTGCGACGATGTGCAACACAGATATGCAACGTTGGTTGCATACATTCAGGTGCAGCCTACACGTTGAAATTCAGGCGTGACCCACTGTTTTGCTGTCGAGTGTACATAGACCTTTTTATTTCCACAATAGTTTACATCAGTTTACAGCTTGAACATTTAGCTATTTTTCTACATAATCACCATTTGTGTCGATGCATTTTTGTAGACACTGTGGCAGTTTCTGTATGCCCATGTCATACCAGCTCGCCGTCATGCTGTTCAGAAAGTTATGAACCTCTTCTTTCACCCTGTCGTCGGAGCTGAATCGCTTTCTGGCCAAATGTTCTTTTAAGCTAGGGAGCAGGTGATAGTCACTGGGCGCCAAGTCATGATTATAGGGTGGGTAGGTGATTATGTTCCACTGAAACTGTTGCAGGAGAGCAACGGTTTGCCGAGCGATGTGTGGGCGAGCATTGTCATGGAAAATGTGTACGCCCTTGCTCAACATTCCTCATTTCCGGTTCTGAACTGCCCGTTTGAGTTTTTTCAGAGTCTCACAGTACCTGTCAGCGATAATTGTGGTCCCAGCGATTCAGCTCCGACGAGGAGGTGCATGAAGAGGTTCATAACTTTCTGAACGGCATGGCGGCGAGCTAGTATGACATGGGCATACAAAAACTGTCACAGCGTCTACAAAAATGCATCAACAGAAATGGTGATTATGTCGAAAAACAGCTAAATGTTCAAGCTGTAAACTGATGTAAGCCATTGTAGAAATAAACAGGTCTATGTACTTATAAAAAGTAGGAGCCTTACGTTTGGGATTACCCTCGGACTATTTGGAAGACTAAATGAATTACACTCTAAGACAAAGAAAAAAAAGGCACAACGACGGAATTATCCGAATACGACGGAAATTGGAAGATGTGATGTACATCTACATCTACATCTACATCCATACTCCGCAAGCCACCTGACGGTGTACAGACAAACAAATCAATTACAATTTCATAAAGGCTAGATGATTTATTCAACAGAGATTGAACAAGTCAGTAACGCGTTCGTCCACCTCTGGCCTTTACGCAAGCAGTTATTCAGCATTGCTCTGGCTGATAGAATTGTTGGATGTCCTCCGGAGGGATACCATGACAAATTCTGTCCGATTGACGCGTTAGATCCTCAAAATCCCTAGTCGGCTGGAGGGACCTAATGAGGGACCTAATGCTCGAAACGTTTTCAGCTGAGGAGACATCGGCAGGCTTGCTGGCCAAGGTAGGGTTTGGCAAGCACAAAGACAAGCAGCAGAAACTCTCGCCGTGCGCGTCTTGCTGAAATGTAAACCTAGGATGGCTTGCCATGAAGGGCAACATAACGGGGCGTAGGATTTTGTCGACGTTCTGCTTTGCTGAAGGGTGCCGCTGACGACAACCAAATGGGTTCTGTTACGAAGTGAGCCGGCCGTTGTGGCAGAGCGGTTCTAGGCGCTTCAGTCCGGAACGGCGTTGCTGCTACGGTCGCAGGTTCGAATCCTACCTCGGGCATGGATGTGTGTGATGTCCTTAGGTTAGTCAGGTTTAAGTAGTTCTAAGTCTAGGGGATTGATGACCTCAGATGTTAAGTCCCATAGTGCTCAGAGCCATTTGAACCATTTTCGAATATGCCCGACACCACTGCAAACGGATCTGTTGGTGTACAGTGGTCAATGGTAGTCGGCGCAAGGGGCGCCGTGAGCCCTTTCTGTAAGCCCTGTGGCCACTGAAGCACCAGTTGCTTGTCGGATGGATGATAATGATGAATCTGCGGCTCTGAGTGCCACTCTGACGATTGTTCTGCCCTCATGTTCTGTCGTCTCTGTAGGTCGACCGCTTCCTTCTTGACGCTGTGTTCGACCATGGTTCACCCATTCCTGCCAACATCCTCGAATAGTGGCATGGCTCCTATTCAAATGTTGAACGATTTGCCGATTATTTCAACCGGCTTCTCTGAGTCCAATTATAAGTCCTCTCTCAAATACTGACATTTGCTTTACTGTTCACCCGCCTGTCTGTGAGGCATAGTTACTGTCCAGCTGATTACACGGAATGTGGCTCATTTTACACACACACATTGAAAGGTGGCTACACTGAGCCACAGCGCCAGAAATCGCGCCAGAGAGTATTGTTCCGCCGCCTCCACTGGCAGTGATTATTGAGACGTAGCGGCAAGCAGTTCTTGCCGAGAAGTTGTGGTGGACACTGCTTGTAGCTGAAGTTGGAATGAGATGGGGTAGTAGTGAGTGTTTGTTCCATGTTTTATGCAGCTATGTGATGGGAGAGATAGCAGATGTTATTCTAATGGAGACATTGTAATGATCAGAGTGCATTTCGTCAATATAAATTAAGATAACAAACTACTTTTATTCTTCTCTCTCATTATTTCAGTGACCTGAATAATGTGTCATTACAGGTTCAGTCAACAAAGCATCTGGCGTGTGTTCTTGTATTAGAGTGTAATTCTGATTTTCTTGCACAATTATAGTATTTGTAATTTTCTTTTATCACGTCAGTATAATTGGTATTTAAAAATTCGTGTCTTGTTGAAGAAGAACCGTGCCAGATGTGCGTTGAGTCATACTACCACATACAGAACAGCTACACTTGTGCTTTGTTGGTTTCGTAGGTTTTATAGTTGCTGGGGACTTAATTAATTAACTGTGTTGACGAAAATTTTCTTACATTCTTTGTTGTCATTCTAAGCAGTCAGATTGCGTACTAAAACTAGTCAGGGCCAGCCGTTTACGAGACTTGCGTAATCGGACATACAGCTACAAAAAAATATATTTTCATTAATATTTAATAAAGCCCCCATGCACGTGGCGACCGTTGCTTCGGATCGTCCCTTGGAATCTTCTGATTGTGAAAATAGTAGACAGTAGTATTATTGTAGTAATTTGTAGTTTAGTAATTGTAGTCTATTTTGCATGTGTAGATTTGGTAATTGGCATTTTTCTAATGGTATTTTTCAAAATTTAATTTTTATTGCCTTGTATACGCGTTTGACGATTTGGTGCAATTATTTCAATTGTTTGTCAATCGTGTTTGAAGGAAACATTTCGTGTGAATGGTATTGTTGGAAATAAAGTGTCATTGTGTGCAATTTTCATATAGTGACGAGTTTTGTATATTTTGTAAATGATTACGCGATCAATGAAAAAGGCAAAAATGATGAATAGTGAGAATGACGAAATTGTTAACATGGCGAACTCGCCAACACAGGAGAACAGTGTGATGGATAATGAAGTGGAAAACAATGTAATAAGTCGGGAAGATAGTCCGGAACCATTTCAAAATTTTTCTCAATCAGAAAATTCACAGAATACGAGATTAACGATAGAAGATTGTGGAATAGTATCGAACACAGATAGCTTTATGGCTATGCAGAAGGAAGTTAGTTTTGTGGGAAATGTTAGGGGCGAAAAGAATTTCGAGCAACTTAACACGGAGCAGTTGATGAGTGCAATATTAAATTTGGGATCTCGGTTAGAATCACAAATAGGAACAATTAAAACTGAGATAGGCACAATTAAAACTGATATGGGAACAATGGAAACACGGTTAGACTCATTGGGATCACAATTAGGATCTGAATTTAAAACAGAGATTGGAACTTTGGAAACACGGTTAGACTCACGAATAGGGACATGTTTCAAAAACATGACAGATGAATTAAAGAAAGAAATTCGAGAAGAAGTACAACCGATTTTGAATGCTCACAATAATAGATTAATTGCAGTAGAGATTAGACAAAGGGAACAGGATAGAGAACAGGAAGAAAGAGATCGCGTGATAGTACAGAAATTTTCAGAGTTAAATTTACAACGTGCAAAAGATAAGGAAGAAATATTTGAGAGAATCGAGGAATCCGTACCAAATGACAGATTAAATAACCTAACACAACAGTATGGACAGTTAACTACTAAATGCGTTAATACTGAAACGCGAGTCGCGAAACTTACGGAAGACGTAAATAAACAGAAAGAACAAATTGGCGACTTATCGGAAAGAGTGGAGGAGATTTCAGATAAATTGACAAATCTTAGTTTAAATGGGGACAGAGATTCAGATGACACAGCTCCATTGCCATTTTCAGAAACCGAAGAGTACCAGAGCATAAGTAAACATGTTGAAGATCAGGGAAAATTTAATGAACGCGTGAAAAGGGAATTTGAGGCATTAAAAAAGCAAGTCAAACAAATTGAAGGCGAAATCGTAGGAAAAGACGGCAAAAGAAATTTAGAATCACAGATACCAGAGGGGTTTGAAGAAAATAGTTTGTTTCATTTACGGGATGCAACAAGAGAGCGCCAGGCGCGGGAACTTGACAATAATCGACATTGGGACTGGGACAGACGCGGTAGGTCTTTGTCGCCACGAGGCGAAAACTGTGACTATAAACACTTTTTAACTGTTCGGAAATTTAAGATCTTTCGCAATTCTAAGAATGACATACATCCATGTTCATGGTTAGCTCAATTTCTGTACGCACTTCCGCTAAATTTGCCATTAAGTCACAAACTGAAATTTATGTGCAGCTATTAAAGTCCTCAGGGGATTCACTACTCTAAGTGAATATGTGCCGTAGCGAGCATAGGGCCCCGAGCTGTAGTGGTGCTATTTCTCTTTTAGTTTTCTGTACCGCTGCCTACTCTTTTACTATTCTTTGCATCTATCGAAACAACTCTTCGACTATCAATCTATCTAGAGATCGTGTAAACAATAACCGGATATGACTGTTTTACCCAAGAGTGACTTTGGAATTTACCATTTGGACTTACTATATTTTCTGCAGCATTCATTCGTAGCTTAAACGAAATTTTACCTGTTCATCTTCGTGACAATATTACTTCATATGTTGACGACATTCTTATTGCTAAACATTCTTGGAGTGCGCATAACAAAATTTTGGATTCATTATTACGTATTTTTGCACGAGTTGGCATTACAGTGAACTTGGGAAAATCTGAATTTGGTCGTTCTCAGGTGTAGCGATTAGACAGCATTATTTAGTTCGCAATGACATTCTTTTTAAACGAAAATCGGTCGACAACTCTGTTTGGTTAATTTGTATTCCTGATGAGTGGGTTAATAAGCTGATTTGGTATACGCATTTCAGTTATGCACACTTTGGTCCCAGAAAATGCTTTCATAAATTACGAGAAAATTGCTACTTCTATAATATGGAAAAACGTATTCGATTTGTTCTTGCCAAATGCAAATTATGTCAAAAGGCTAAGCCGCCAACAATTTCTCATAGAGCACCATTGTTTCCTATCATTCCAGCAAAATTAAAGGACATGGCTGCAGTTGATTTGTTCGGTCCAGTGGTTCGTTCTACTAATGGTTTTGCGTACATTTTCGTAGCAGTGGAGCTGACATCAAAATATGTGTGTTTTACACCGTTACGCAAAGCAACAGCTCATTCAGTATCTAATGCTTTCATCAAACATTTTCTTAAAGAAGTGGGTCATGTTGATAAGGTTATATCAGATAATGGATCACAGTTTCGTTCTAAAAATTGGCTTCATACTCTACGGCGTCGTAGGATTAAACCAATTTTCATTTCACTTTTTCACCCTCAATCTAACGCTTCAGAGAGATGGATGAAGGAAATCAATAAATTGTGTCGTCTTTATTGTCATCAGAATCACAGAACGTGGGATCAGTATCTTCATATTTTTCAAAACATTCTGAATGAACTTCCTAATGACTCAACTTCTTTACCACCTATACTGATATTAAAAAAATAAAGCACCGACAAATCGCATTTCTGAAATCGTTCCTTTTCCGCCTTCACGGAAACTGCGGCATTCTGAAGTTGTGAATCTGGCTCTACAAAATATTGCATCTGCGGCTGCTAGAAGAGAGAAATCAGCTAAGCGTCCTGGCCGTTTAAAAATCTTGTCAGTTGGTCAGAAAGTGTTAATTAAGTCTCATCGTTTGTCTCACAAAGGAAAAGGCTTGTGTCGCAAATTTTTTCTGCTTTATAACGGCCCATATAGAATTCGCAAAATTATTCATGATAACACTGTAGAAGTAGAAACTCTTAAATCACGACGCTCTAAGGGAATACATCATATATCTAACGTTAAAATTTTTGTGGAATGATATACTTTTGAAAAATTTTTGTAGAATGACATACTTTTGAGAAACTAACAGTTGTATGTAAACACACGGAGAATGCAAGGATACCGCGCCGTGTTCCGGCGGCGGCAGATACTCAAAGCAACAGTCAAGTCTGCGCGCCGCACAAGGCAGTCGTTGACCGCAAACAGTCACTTCCTACGTCACGCGACTACAGCTGATCGAGCACTCGGTGCGAATGCACTGACAGCCGTAAACAAATACACAGTCTTTCTCCGAATAAAATCAGTATAAAGCTATAATGACTTGATGAATTATGTTATTAACATTCAGTATTTTTCAGGATACGGTTCTATAAAATATTTAAGAACTTCAGGTAAATTCTGTGCGTGTCCGACGTTAAGACGACTTGCTATCGAGAAATTTTCAGGAAGAATGTAATTTCCAAGAAGAAACTAATAAACTAAAAAAGGTAACTATTAATTGAGTTTATTTTTCAGGTAACATATTTCCACTTAGGTACGTACTTTAGACGTAATTTGCTGCTCGCGATTACGTGATTCATACTTTGTACTAATTTCATGTTCTATGAATTTATTTGTGAAGCGACGTGCTTGCGTACGTTAACTGATTTTGACAATGATTATTAATGAACTGGGTTGTAACTTGTGTATATTATGCATCGCTTGGCTGCACTGCTTTTTCACTGATGTCATATTTTTTAATTATGTGCCTGCTGTGCCTATTTATTTAAATTATAATTGTCACCTGATTAATTGTGCTGATGTGGTTAGGTATGTAAGTTATACTTTGTGATTTATCTGCTTGCGCCTTCATGTTTATTTATTAAGATTACATATGAACATTTATTTGCTTACGGTGATACGATGCTACTGACCTGTTTATTACGTAAGATATATGTTTACTGCTATGCGTATGAATTGCATACTTATACATTTCTGTTTGTCGTCACAACCACTCTTTAATTTGGTATATAGCAATGCTGATGTACAGTGTACGAACATAGAGTTTAGGTTACACTATGGTATTAGTTACAGATTGTTTGCTTGGCAGAGCCTCGTTGTAAGATTTGTGCTGCATCCACTTGTTGACATTCTGTTCTCTACTGGTATATTTACTCGCTATTGCTTGTTTTGCTTACGCTCAGTGCTTTATATTTTAACATAAGAAAATGAACTGCAGTAATTCGACGAGCGACTTTAGTACAAGAAACGTCATATAAGTCACATGAGCTGGAGGTTTTATGGAATCTGTATAAATTTGTACTAATAGAAAGGAAGCTAACGACATGACATACCAACACAGTTATTACACTGCATTTTTCGTGAGCAATTGAAATAGGAAGTGACACTTGACACAAGAAATACTCCACATGTTTGCTTCTGTTTGCCATAATTCTTGAAGTGGTGTACACACTGTGAAATATTAGGATCATTCACACTCCGTAATCGTACTTAATTACTGAGAGTTATTCGAACTAAGTCTGTTAGAGGTCATGTATGCATTCTTTGTTTATAATTCATAATGAGTAGAAGATTTTGGTCAGATGGATTACACAGAGGTTGTGTGTTGACAGTGTGTCTTCGGATTGTATAGGATGTGGAGGTTTGCATTAGGATTTTATCTGTACTTGTTCGAGGAAACTGACTAGAGGAAAGAGTTGTTATGGAAGTGAAATGAAACTGGCAATAAGGTTTATATGTATCGACGTATTGAAGAGGTATTATTGAGGTATTGAGATTATATGAAGTTGATTGGAGTTTTGGTGTATAAGAGGTAAAGTAAGTGAGGTGCATATTTTTTTTTTGGTCTATATGGAACAAGGAGGATGAAGATAGCAGACTAGAACACTAAAATGGAAGAAAGATTGTCTACACACACTTTGTTAAATCACTAAGCAGTATGTACTTTTTTTTGGAGAGAGGAAACATTGCATATCTTGGCACACTGACAGTTGTTCAGCAACCGTACATTTTGATCTGGCTTGGCAAACATTGGTCTTGACATGATGACTATGACGTTGACTTAACTATTATTGACTGTTATACATTGCTGCCACTATTACTTGATACACATGATGAACATGAAATTTTGACAGAAGTGCATGTACACAGTTAACACTATTCAATTACACAGTAGTACTTAATGTGGATGAAAGATGAGTGAGTGCGTTTTGTGTGTTTTCCTTTCCTAATCCTACCCACCTATCTCCTAAATATTATTTTATTTGTTTGTAGTGGCTTGCACTGACACCCCATAAATATTATAGGTTTACTGATGTTTGTGATAGTTAATATGACAATTACCTGACATCATTTGTGTGTTTATTAGAATTTGTATGTTTAGTGTAAGAGCATTGTAAAAGCATTTGTATGTGTATTCAAACTATTGTTCATGCTTGAACTGTCTGAGTAGTGATGGTGAATATTATGAACTGTTACCTGCACTTTTCAACATGATGTGTGACACTTAGAAATGTTTAATTTCTGCTGATGAACTGTGTGATCAGTGATAGTAAATATTATGGACTGTTACTTGTACTTTTTCTACATGATTGGTGCCACTAGGACATGTTTAATTTCTGCTGATGAACAGTGTGATCAGTGATAGTGAATATTATGGACTGTTACTTGTACTTTTTCTATATGATTGGTGCCACTAGGACATGTTTAATTTCTGCTGCGGAACAGTGTGATCAGTGATAGTGAATATTATGGACTGCTTTCTGCACCTACTCCACATTGCTGGGTGCCACTGATGGACTGCTTCTACTGAAATGATGTCACCTGTTGGAGTCTGCACCTACTCCACATTGCTGGGTGCCACTGATGGACTGCTTCTACTGAAATGATGTCACCTGTTGGAGTCTGAACCTACTCCACATTGCTGGGTGCCACTGATGGACTGCTTCTACTGAAATGATGTCACCTGTTGGAGTCTGAACCTACTCCACATTGCTGGGTGCCACTGATGGACTGCTTCTACTGAAATGATGTCACCTGTTGGAGTCTGCACCTACTCGACATTGCTGGGTGCCACTGATGGACTGCTTCTACTGAAATGATGTCACCTGTTGGAGTCTGCACCTACTCCACATTGCTGGGTGCCACTGATGGACTGCTTCTACTGAAATGATGTCACCTGTTGGAGTCTGCACCTACTCGACATTGCTGGGTGCCACTGATGGACTGCTTCTACTGAAATGATGTCACCTGTTGGAGTCTGCACCTACTCGACATTGCTGGGTGCCACTGATGAACTGCTTCTACTGAAATGATGTCACCTGTTGGAGTCTGCACCTGTTCCACAATGCTGGGTGCTACTGCTGGAACTGTCAACCACTTGTTGTGAAAACATTTTATGTGAATATTTGTATAAACTGATTTTTTGTGTATTACTGTTTGTGAAAAGTTATAAGACTCTTACCTGGACATATTCGTCATTGCTGACGCTATTGATTGAACTGTTTAACCACATGATATTTGTGTAAACTGTTATGTAAAGTCACATGTATGAAAGAATTTGTATTGCTTAGTGTATTTTATATATTAGGCTATTGAAAGGTCAGTGCAAAGCCAAAATTTTATCTAGTTATATGATATTTACGTATTAATATTATCTTTTATTTTTGTCTGTATTTTATTGACGAATTTGGTGGTGTTTTCACCACCAATGCTGGCAAAAATACCATCAAATTCTAGCCCGTGGAGGAAGGGCATATGAAAGGTGGCTACACTGAGCCACAGCGCCAGAAATCGCGCCAGAGAGTATTGTTCCGCCGCCTCCACTGGCAGTGATTATTGAGACGTAGCGGCAAGCAGTTCTTGCCGAGAAGTTGTGGTGGACACTGCTTGTAGCTGAAGTTGGAATGAGATGGGGTAGTAGTGAGTGTTTGTTCCATGTTTTATGCAGCTATGTGATGGGAGAGATAGCAGATGTTATTCTAATGGAGACATTGTAATGATCAGAGTGCATTTCGTCAATATAAATTAAGGTAACAAACTACTTTTATTCTTCTCTCTCATTATTTCAGTGACCTGAATAATGTGTCATAACAGGTTCAGTCAACAAAGCATCTGGCGTGTGTTCTTGTATTAGAGTGTAATTCTGATTTTCTTGCACAATTATAGTATTTGTAATTTTCTTTTATCACGTCAGTATAATTGGTATTTAAAAATTCGTGTCTTGTTGAAGAAGAACCGTGCCAGATGTGCGTTGAGTCATACTACCACATACAGAACAGCTACACTTGTGCTTTGTTGGTTTCGTGGGTTTTATAGTTGCTGGGGACTTAATTAATTAACTGTGTTGACGAAAATTTTCTTACATTCTTTGTTGTCATTCTAAGCAGTCAGATTGCGTACTAAAACTAGTCAGGGCCAGCCGTTTACGAGACTTGCGTAATCGGACATACAGCTACAAAAAAATATATTTTCATTAATGTTTAATAAAGCCCCCATGCAACATTTCTCCCACCAAAGGCAAGCATGAACAAGAGAGCAACGACAATAACGTAGCACCTTTTAGTGAGTATGGAGACGTAAGTGTCTGCTCAAATCACGTTTTGTGAAAAATACGTATGCCAAAAAAAAAAAAAAAAAAAAGAAGTGGGAGTGAAATTATATAAAAAGGTCTGAAAACGGTGTACACAACAGCAACAGAAGAAGATACACACAAGAGACCCACAACAGAAGGAAAATTGTAAGTACAGTTACATACATGGCCATTGCCCACCAAAAAGTTTTTCAGAAATACACAAAATTTCCTGTGACTACTTTTCAGATGACATGCTGTCAAAACGACAAAAAAGGGCACAGAAAAGCTAATCTGTAAAAATACATTTTCATTAGCAATATAATTTTCAGATGACCAATCCATAGAACCAATAAAAATACGGGTGTTTTAACTTTTAGGCCTAGGATGAAGAATCGCCATGAGCTTTGTATTATATTTTACAGAAATAAATTTGGCCCACAGAACATGATGAATAGTGTCGAAACATGTCTAGATATATAGAAGGAACTAAACTGCGTTTTGCAAAAGGCAGAGTTAAAAAAAAAAAAAGAAAAACAATAAAAATATTCTTCAGGAAAAAAGTGAACAAACGAATTTATTACATTTATTGAAAGTAACAGTTATTAATGAAACGTACAAGATTCATCTAAAAAAATGTCGATGCATTATAGCTTATACCACATACACAAAACGAATTAAGAGAATTATGTGACGAACTTATTAGCAAGAATGCAGTAAGTGATACAAAAGAACCGATGGTTTATTCACAGTCAAAGAAGCAGCTCAAATAGCTGGGAAAGGAAAGCTGCCATTAAGCTCACGGTGCTATGACAAAAACAAAGGTAAAATCCGACAAGAATTTATAAGTTTCGTTGAACTAAAAGCATAAGATACCTCATCATTTACCACTGCAGCTGTAATGTCCCACCATAAAGTTGCGTAGGATTTGATTTTGGTGCTGCTCTACAACGGCACGCAAAAGCGTGGTGAACAAGCGATTTCAAGGAGAAAATGTTCTCGAAAAATATTTTTTCACTGCTCAGACCAAAAACGCAATCTTGTGGTGAACGATAGAAATAGGGTCCGGAAATGAGATATTTTATTGCCACTGTAAAGGGCACAAGTTTTTAGGTGGAAATTGCGCTCTCTTTCTATAAAGAGTTTATATGTCCGGAGGAACACAAATCAGTTGTCAAATTTGCTCACAGTTTCCCGGAGGTTGTTTCAATGCTAGAAACAGGAATTGAAAATCTATGTTTAATATCTTGCTTTAACGGAAATGCACAGGAGTAATCCTACATTAGGCAATGGCACTGGATACTGGTGAGGTTCGCTAATGCTCCCACATTTGGATTCGCTTATGTCATCATTAAATATTCGATTTTGAAAATAAATAGCCCAATTCTTATGTTAACAAAACTGCATGCTTCATACATGATGAAAACTGGTACTACGGAATTACACAAGAACGCAGAATTGTTTAAAATTTTTATTTGTTGAATAATGTCGCCGGAGAACTACAACTTTGGCGTAAAGTGCCAATGAAGAAGAATACGGAAATCGTTACTCTTCCTCACGAAACCAACGTTTTTCCTTCTCCCCGTGACACAGCATTCCCGATATGGGCGTTGTTCAGTGCTCTACGCAACCGTAAAACGACGCATTATTATGCCTTGAACAGCGAACTGCTATGAGAGAGTAAACACTGACTGTCGCTGCATTAGGCCACATGAGCGTGCATTGAAAGTTTGTGAAAGGAAACCCTGAGAAGGTGGAAAATAAGGTTATAGACAAATATAGAGTAAATCCGTGAAAATAATTGTGAACCTAACAGTTTAGGTCAGGTGAGAGAAATGTGGGTAGTAGGTACCTACACTACCTAGGTACTGGCAGCATTGAAATATCTGTTGAATAATGAGCACGAGAGCTTCAGCAGTTTAAAAGAATGAATCGTCCACTCTTCAGCAGAGTTTAGCTGTTTTGAAGCTTTATGCCAGATTAATACTGTGTGCCAGACCACGATTCGAAGCCGGCGCGTTGCGTTTCATGGTCAGTCTGTAACAACAACAATTGTACATATTATAAATCTTTTTCTTTCTGAATTTCGAGAGATTAATGTAAGCAATGTTTTGAATTTCTTTTTCTTTTCGTATCGTTATGTTAAAGAAACTAGAAGCAAATTTTGAAATGAATATTATTATTATGTTAGATTTCAAGTAATGTGGTAATCAAAGGGATGTTTACTTAATGTTGAAACTCTTGTAAGATGTGAAAATTGTATTTTATACGCCTGGTCCATATGTAGGAAAGGTATTAATATATGTTGAGTAGAAAACCTGTGGTGAATATCCTACCTGTAGGGGAGCGGGAAAAGGTGGAGGCAGGCGAGTGCGGGAAAACGCACACTGGCGCGGTTCGGCACAACGGGCTCAGTATGACAGTCGGAGTTGGGCATCGGTCAGAGGAACACGTACCGTATCGAGGAGGCTATCCATGAAAAGTGGATTCCATTGAGCCTCGGATGTGCCGATCCCGACGACTACATGGCATGGCTATATTCTTAGGCACAAAATTGGAGAGATTACGACGCTAAGAAGAAGGAAAGTGCCGATGCAGTGAGAGCCTTAGCCGTGCCTGTATGTGTGCTGTGCTTCTCGCTATCTCGCTGCCCACCATCCGCCGCACCGACTTGCACAGGTCAAACATTTAATTCATCTTTAGAATTGTATCTGTGTGGACCAGTGTCGAAAATGTTTCTAACTGTTCAATAATAATGTGACTTTTACCAGAATTGCCCTAACAATTAATCATCCTTATCACTGACCTAGACAGGGTCCTTACCACATATTGTGCAACCCGAGTATCCTGAACTGAAAGTTTAAAGTTAGTGTCAATGAAAATTATCAGCAGACAAATCTATGCTATAAAGAAGTTTAAAGTTCTGTGTGTTAATGCAAATGTTAGTAAGGAACAACAGTTTGATTAAATTGGAAGATAATTTTTTGAATTGAGATAGCAATACACTTAATTAATTTGAGACAGAAAGAATGATAGTTAAATAATCCAGAAGTGAGACAAAAGAGTAGTAATCCATAGGTTAATAATTCTGAGTGTTAATTTACCTTCAGTACTTAATAGTTTTAGTATAACGACCATAACAGTTTCAGGGCCCCCCCTTCTCTTGTCCATTCTTTCAAACCTTGAAGTGTACTGATCAGATTTGACCAGCAAAGTTAAGTTCCATATTAAACTTAAGTGTATTAGTGTTTATTCATCCTTAATAGTGACATTGTATGTGTACTTTCAAGATTGCTAATTCTAGGGTAATCTATGCCCGATTTCAGTCTGATCAATATACAAAATGCAGTTCGTAGTAATCATTGCAGTGTGGTGTTGTGTATTTATAGCTCGTCCAAATTAGTACAAAAGGAGAAAACTTTAGTTCAGTGGATTTTTCCGGTTCCAAACTTTGCCATAAAACGCAACATTACTACGTGTTATTATGCTTGTACATGCACCCACTTGTACAAGGAAAAACTCACTCAATGCCTAATTAGGCTGGCGACCGAATTATTAATCATTGGTAGTATCTACTGTGTGTACTTCTTGTCCATGCGAACGAGTAATTATACTTTACATTTGCTTGACGCATCACTGTAGTTACTGACTGGATATAAGTCCGAATTGCTTCCAATTAGGTACACGCGGTCAACTTATGTACTAAAATCCTTGTTTATAAGGTGAAGCCCGTGAACTTATTACAGTACAGGCTTTAAAGAGCTAACGTACGCCCGAGCGGGCAGTAGCGTTACAAGTGGCTTCCCGGTGACAGGACATCCAGTTGTTGTCGGTTACAAATTAACGTAAAAACCGAACAGTGGATGTTCAGTGGCACGAATAGCAATAAAGTTCAGTAAAATAAACTGCAGTTGAGTCAAGTATAATAGTGTGGTGTAATTGGCATTTAGTATGGACAGAAACGTAGACGTTCATGTGCCAAGCGAAATGGAGAATGCGGCTGGCAGTAGCAGGAGTTTACGCGGCCAGATAACAGATGGCGTTAGCGGAAGACAATTGGCGTACATACAATACCATGAACACGTCAACGAACAGATTGAAATGTCGAGATCGTCTCGAACACAGCAAGGGACAAAACAGGAAGAAGAGGGTGACTTTGTAGATGATAGTGGGTACGTGAACGAATCCACTGACATGTTTGATTCACCACAGATAAAGAAAGAACCGAAAGAAACTTTTGAAGTAGGATCGGAAAACACAGATTCCGTAGAACAAAATAGTATGAAAATTTTAAGCATGAACGATTTATTTGAACAATTAACCAAACAAATTGCAGGACAGACTGAGCAACTAAAACACAGAGTAATCAGCTCCAAAAACAAGTCGGTAATCAGGTTAATCAGCTTAAAACACACGTTGACGAGCAGCTCAAAACCCAAAGTGATCAGATTAAAGCACAGTTCGAAGGACAGGGAATTAAAATTAGTAAACAAATAGAACAAGTAGAACAAAAAGTGGGTAATTTAAGTTCTGTGGTAAATACTCTGAAATTTGAAATTGATACCATTAACAAAAATATGGATACTATGCAGAAGGAAATTGGTAACATTAATAGTAGATTCGATGTTGAAATTCTCAACATCCAAGAGAAAGTAGAACCTCTGGTTGAAACTAAGGTAGACGAAAAAGTTTTCGGTCTTAAAACTGAGATCGTAAACGAATGTCAACACGGGATATCACAATTGAAAAGGGTAGTTTCGGACACTGAAAGAGATTTAGGTGAAAAGGTAACCGGATGTGTTCAAAATTGTACGAAAATTCAAGGCAAAATTTTCGATCTGGAGAGTAAAATTAAAGATAGGCCTGGTGTTGTCTGTAATGGCACACCAATTACGAAGCTATTAGAAGGTGAGGAACGCTTCAATCCAGCCAAGAAACATAACGGGTGGCATCCATTAGATTTCATCAAAAATTGCGAGAGAGTATTTCCTGAGCACCTGTCTGATCAGGAAAAGATAAATGTAGTAATTAGCGCCTTAGCAGGTGACGCTAAGCGCTGGGGAATCAATTTAAATACCGAACGAATGACGTTCGAAGAATTCAGGCAAAGATTTACGGAAGAATATTGGTCTGAACAAAAGCAGGACCATTTATGGCGCGAGTTTATCATAGCCAAACAGCATGATAACAGGGGCAGGAATTCTTTGAAAGATTTCTGCGAGTATTGGTACAGGAAATTGACGCATTTAAGGGGTAGAAGATCAGAATCAGAAATTATCTGGGAGCTATATAAAAAGCTTCCGGAGGATTCAAAGAGGTATGTAGGAAGCAATCATCGTAGCTTCCAAGCATTTCTAGAAAGGGTCGAAGACGAAGACCATTGGCGCGCAAGTCGTGCCAATTATCAAAACTTTGGTAACCATAATAACCGACACAATGACGAAAGAAATGACGGCGATGGATTTCGCGTCAATGTAATACAGAGAGGAAGAGGCAGAGGAAATAATTCAGGTCGCAGTAGAGGGTACACCGCGCAAAATAATAACGACGGGGGAAACTAATTTCCGCGAACGTTGCGGGCCAAACGGAAGCGGACAATACATACCGGCCCCGATTTAAGAAAAGATACCGGACCGACCGTAATGTAATGAGACAAGCTAGGGACAGACATGGAACGACGCAACGTGTTGTGGCGAAACAAGCGTCAGGTGCGAGCCAGAATGAGTCATCTCTGCCGCACAGAACGCTACATGTTAACAGGCGAGTGGAGCATCAGAGGGCAACGACCCAGCCTAAGAGAACATCTGTTCAGAGAGAAGCCGCTAGCAATACGGCAGCAGTAGATACGAACGTAGCCATAAGAGCTGAGGAAAATTTTACGAGTGATAATTCCGTGGCAAAGGAAACAATAAATGAGACTGTGAGTACACAGAAAGGTGTGGTTAGCAGTGTTTGCAATGAAGTAAAAGGCGATAATGAATTAGCAGAAGTAACTGATTGGCGTGTGCAGATCGACGATCTGTACAAGGGCCTAAAGCAAGGTGAGTGGGAGGATTTTAAGAAGGAGTATGAGGCGAGGAAATTAGTTGGTGGAAAGAGAGATAGTAGGGATGTCAATAAAGTGATGTGGCCCAAATTTGAAGAGGGGAGAATAAATAGCGCCGCGCAAAGTATGCGTGCTGCCGATAGGAGGAAGGTTAATGATAGGAAGGATTTGGAGGATGAAATCCTCAGCATTGACGAAGAAATAACTTCTGCTAACAATCCGCCAATAGTACAAGCTGCTACCGAGAGGCACCGTGGAGAAGGGGCAGATGATTACCTGAAAGTAATTAAAGTCCACGAGGATTACACTGAATATGAAGCCACAGTAGATGTAAATAAAACTGATGATGAGGCCGTTTTGCCAAAAGAGAAGATTGAATTAAAATCCAAGCCTGACGACAATACTGAGGAAGAACTTAATGCCTGTCTCAGAAAATCTTTTAAGTTAGAACCTGAAAGCGATCCGGAATGGTCGGATTCCGATGATAGTTCAGATGATGAAAGGTATGCAAATACAAACAAAATTGAATATTCTAACTTTACCTATTGTGCAAAAGTAGCGTACTTAAGTGAATCTGATGGTGAGGAAGAGAGTAGTGATGACTCTAGTGTAGATGAATTTTCAGGTGTAAAAGAAAGTGAATATACTTTTACTGAAAGAGGGTATGAGAAAATCAGTGAAAATAAAGGGGATGCAGTTAATTGCGATATTGTACCTAACGATGACGACGTATCAAAACAAAATCCAGACGTTGAAACAGAACAAAGAAAGAAAGAACCACCAGACGACTCAGGGTTTATTTCGCAAAGAATTCAGGTAATTAATGACTTTGAACTCCCGGAACCAAAGAAACCGCCAGATGTATGTGAAGTGAATGTTAAAAGCATATCTTGGGACAATGTTATTGTCGACCCGGATTTGCTCAAGGAAGACCATGGTAATGAAAAACATTCGACGGTTAAACAAACTATAATACCAATTGAAATTTATAATGTGAAATTGCAAGTACTTCTTGATATTGGGTCTCAGATAAGTGCAATTTCCCAGTCATTTTTCGAACACATTTGTGATAAGCCTGGGCTAGTAATTATGTCAGTAACAGGTGTAAAAATTGTTGGTGCAACTGGCAAGGTTAGCAAGCCGGTAAAGAACCAGATTTTGGTTGAATTTAGTATAAAAGGACAAAACTTTGAACACGATTTTTTGGTTGTGCCAGACTTGAGTACTGAAATGATTTTGGGGATAGATTGGTTGGATAAAGAAAAGGTTATTATTGATTGTACCCAGGGAGTGATCAAAATTAATAGTACATTTAGGAATTTGGAATTAAATTTTGAGGAAATTGGGAAAGTGTTTGATTCAGAAATTGATTCTTTTTTGTTGGAGATCGACCAAGGGAATGATGGATTGACAAACAAGTATGAGGTGTACCATGTCCAGAGATTATTAAATGAGAGTGACGAGCAGGGGCATGAATTTAAGGGAATGGTGGAGAATTTAGAGGGAATATCTCCCGAACAGAAAGCAGAATTGCTTGATGTTTTAGATAGTAACAGCCCCGTATTTTCGGACAAACCTGGCCTAGTTAAGAATTTTGAATACCAGGTTGAGACCATAGAGCATAAACCTTTCTTCGTAAGACCGTTTTCGATACCCATATCAAAGAGGCAGGCTGTTCAAGTGGAAATAGATAAAATGATAGAATGGGGGGTAATCGAACGAAGTAGCAGCGAGTATAATAGTCCCCTTATCATAGTGAACAAAAGGGATGGGGGAGTGAGAGTAGTTAACGACGCCAGGACTTTGAACAAAATTGTAAAGAAGGAAATAGATAGACCTGAAAATCTGGACGAAATGCTCCAAAAATTTTATAACGTGAAATATTTAACCAGTCTGGATATGACCGCCGGATACTGGCAAATCCCATTGAGTAAAGAATCCCGCAAATATACCGCTTTTCTATTCGCCGGGAAATGCTATCAGTATAAAGTAGTGCCATTTGGGCTTAGCACATCTGTGGCAGTATTTATTAGGGCACTGGACTTTGTGTTAGGTAGAGAACTGAGTTCCCGGCTAACCATTTATGTAGATGATTTACTGATTGCTACAGAAGAATGGCAAGAGCATTGCGAGTTATTGCAGAAAGTTTTTGTTGCTCTACAAGCAGGGGGCATGACACTTAAGTGGAAGAAATGTGAATTTGTGAAATCGGAAATAAAGTTTCTGGGGCACATTATTACTACGAACGGTATTGGCAAGGATCCGGAAAAGTTAAATGCAATAGCAGGGTTTCCAGCTCCTAGAAATAGAAAACAGTTGAAGGCCTTTTTAGGTTTATGTGGGTTCTATAGAAAATTCGTCAAGGGGCAAGTTTTTAATAGTCCTTATTTTGAATAATCTACTTAAGAAAAATAGTGCTTTTGTGTGGACTGAAGGGTGCATGAGAGATTTTGAAAACTTAAAAGGGGAACTTTTGAATGACAATATTTTGCATCAGCCCATACTGTCAAAACCTTTCCATATGAGTACTGACAGCAGTGCTTATGGAATTGGCATAGAAGTTTTCCAAGAAATCTGTGAGGGCAAAGAAATCGAACACCGGACTATCGCATTTGCAAGTAGAACCCTAACAAAATACGAGAGAAACTACACTATTTCGGAAAAGGAAGCTTTAGCCATTATATGGGGGCTAAAGAAATTTAGAAATTATCTGTGGGGCCATAAGCTCATTATACATACCGACCACAAAGCTTTGACTTTTCTTAAAGATTGCCGTTTACTTAATGGTAGGCTAACTCGTTGGGCTTTGTACCTGCAACAATTTGATTACGATATTTGCTATGTTAAGGGTACTGAGAATTATGTGGCCGATGCATTATCTCGACTGCCTAATGGTATGAGTGAAGCGCCCAATGAAAATGGTGAAGAGGGTACTTTTCAGATAAGGTATATTAAAGAAGTTTCAGGAAAAAGGAAAATTGAGCAGATATGTAAAAATATGAGATACCATCAGAATGAGGATTCAACCTGGAAATCAGTGAAGGTAAATTTTGACAGTGTGCAGTATCCTCAAATTAAGAAATATTACAAAATTTATAAAGGCATTTTATATAGGAGGAAAGATTTGGTTACTGTGGAATGGAGGGTATGTTGGCCAAACCAGTTTGATACTGATGTCATAGATTATTTTCATTTAGCATTGGGGCATAATGGGCCGAAAAAATGTTTGGATAAATTGAATAATGTAATAGTGATTACTGGTAGTATAAGTAAGAAGGTAAAGGAACGGATTAAGTCATGTGATGTCTGTCAAAAGACCAAAGTACCGAACAGAACTAGTAGGGGACCAATGCAAAGTACATTGCCTCAAGACACCCTAGACTTATTATTGGTAGATTTATATGGTCCCCTCCCAAAAACGTCGGGAAATTGTGCATATATTTTGGTGATTTTGGAAGCATTTTCAAAATTTGTGAAATTATACCTCTTGAAAAAAGCAACAGCAAAAGCTGTATTTAGTAGGATGGTCGAATACTTCAGGACCATCGGGAAACCCAAGGCAATACTATCTGACAATGGACCCCAATTCATATCCAAAATTTGGAAAGAAGGAATGGAGAAAAATGGTGTGGAGGTTAAATATATTGCAGCCTACCATCCTGCAAGCAACCCGGTTGAAAGGTACATGTGAGAAGTCGGGAGGTTGTGTAGAACATACTGCAGTCACAATCATAGAGCCTGGGGCAGATTTATATCGGATTTTGAGAATGTCATGAACACATTACATCATGAAACTACAGGATTCCCACCGGAAGAAATTTTGTTAGGCAGAAGTAGTAAAAGTTTAATTGAAGAAAAACTAGAGTTTCCACCTTGTACAAGTTTGGGATTGGATCAAAAGAAAGAATTGGTGATAAAAAGGGCAAAGCAAAAAGATGAATCTGGATATAAAAGCCACAATAAAAATCTACAAGTTTCAACATTTAAAATTGGAGATTATGTACTTTTAAAAAACCCATGAAAAATCTAGTGAACTAAACCATGAAATTTCAAAATTTAAATATATTTATAATGGACCATATATAATACAGAACATTCCACACGATAATGCTTACTACCTGATCTACCCAAAATCCAAAAGACTTTTAGGTGTAAGAAATATTGTGGACCTGAAACTGTATGTTCCTAGGAACGAGTAATTGTGCTGTATCTTATGTTGAACCCAAGTTATTCTAAATGTAACTAATCTTTGTAAATGTCTGTATACCCTTGAAAGTGTGCTAATGTAGTTATGTGAGTTTCAGACTACCAATTGTACTGTAACTATAAAAATGTATGGAGAAAAGGACTGAAAAGAAAGGATAAATGCTATCAGCAAGATAAAAGATGGGACTGTCAAAAATGAAAATGGGCAGTGTATGAACCATAATATGAAGGACTGCCAAATACCAATGAGGGCAGATAAATAGTCGATGGAAAATTGTAAATGTAATCCAGGGGATGTGACAATATGAAGTGAAAAGGACAGCCCAAATCCGCATAATAGGCAGCAAATATGTGTAGTTAATTTTCTGAATATATGTGTGTGTTTTGTTTAGTAAGTAAGGAAATGGACTGCTATTCAAAGCAAGCAGCAACAAATTATCTTATAGTGTATACGAAATATGCATTTGTTTTTGTAGTTAAATGTTTGTATTCCATAATCTGAAATTATTTCTTTGAGAAATTTAGAAAAAATGATTAAATTATTATTTTAATAATGTTATGATGGGAAGTTGGACTGTGCAAAAGGCACTTGAGTAAATGACAAGTAATTATTCTTGATATGTTAAAAAAGTGTAAACCTATATACAGTGAGTAAAAGGAAATATGTAGTGTAAATCTTTTTGGACATTTAAGTAAAGATTCGGAACCACTGTATAATGGTAAGATTTAGTGTTCCCATAAAATTTAGACTTAAGAAAATTTTTTGGAAACAGGGACATGTGTAACAACAACAACTGTACATATTATAATTTTTTTTCTTTCTGAATTTCGAGAGATTAATGTAAGCAATGTTTTGAATTTCTTTTTCTTTTCGTATCGTTATGTTAAAGAAACTATAAGCAACTTTTGAAATGAATATTATTATTATGTTAGATTTCAAGTAATGTGGTAATCAAAGGGAAGTTTACTTAATGTTGAAACTCTTGTAAGATGTGAAAATTGTATTTTATACGCCTGGTCCATACGTAGGAAAGGTATTAATATATGTTGAGTAGAAAACCTGTGGTGAATACCCTACCTGTAGGGGAGCGGGAAAAGGTGGAGGCAGGCGAGTGCGGGAAAACGCACACTGGCGCGGTTCGGCACAACGGGCTCAGTATGACAGTCGGAGTTGGGTATCGGTCAGAGGAACACGTACCGTATCGAGGAGGCTATCCAGGAAAAGTGAATTCCATTGAGCCTCGGATGTGCCGATCCCGACGACTACATGGCATGGCTATATTCTTAGGCACAAAATTGGAAAGATTACGACGCTAAGAAGAAGGAAAGTGCCGATGCAGTGAGAGCCTTAGCCATGCCTGTATGTGTGCTGTGCTTCTCGCTATCTCGCTGCCCGCCATCCGCCGCACCGACTTGCACAGGTCAAACATTTAATTCATCTTTAGAATTGTATCTGTGTGGACCAGTGTCGAAAATGTTTCTAACTGTTCAATAATAATGTGACTTTTACCAGAATTGCCCTAACAATTAATCATCCTTATCACTGACCTAGACAGGGTCCTTACCACATATTGTGCAACCCGAGTATCCCGAACTGAAAGTTTAAAGTTAGTGTTAATGAAAATTATCAGCAGACAAATCTATGCTATAAAGAAGTTTAAAGTTCTGTGTGTTAATGCAAATGTTAGTAAAGAACAACAGTTTGATTAAATTGGAAGATAATTTTTTGAATTGAGCTAGCAATACACTTAATTAATTTGAGACAGAAAGAATGATAGTTAAATAATCCAGAAGTGAGACAAAAGAGTAGTAATCCATAGGTTAATAATTCTGAGTGTTAATTTACCTTCAGTACTTAATAGTTTTAGTATAACGACCATAACAGTTTCAGGGCCCCCCCTTCTCTTGTCCATTCTTTCAAACCTTGAAGTGTACTGATCAGATTTGACCAGCAAAGTTAAGTTCCATATTAAACTTAAGTGTATTAGTGTTTATTCATCCTTAATAGTGACATTGTATGTGTACTTTCAAGATTGCTAATTCTAGGGTAATCTATGCCCGATTTCAGTCTGATCAATATACAAAATGCAGTTCGTAGTAATCATTGCAGTGTGGTGTTGTGTATTTATAGCTCGTCCAAATTAGTACAAAAGGAGAAAACTTTAGTTCAGTGGATTTTTCCGGTTCCAAACTTTGCCATAAAACGCAACATTACTACGTGTTATTATGCTTGTACATGCACCCACTTGTACAAGGAAAAACTCACTCAATGCCTAATTAGGCTGGCGACCGAATTATTAATCATTGGTAGTATCTACTGTGTGTACTTCTTGTCCATGCGAACGAGTAATTATACTTTACATTTGCTTGACGCATCACTGTAGTTACTGACTGGATATAAGTCCGAATTGTTTCCAATTAGGCACACGCGGTCAACTTATGTACTAAAATCCTTGTTTATTGCAGTACAGGCTTTAAAGAGCTAACGTACGCTCGAGCGGGCAGTAGCGTTACAAGTTGTCTTACCAAATGATCTATTCAGGTGCCTCTCGCAACACCCCTCCTTCCCCACCCTCCCTTTTTTTTCGTCTTTTCTGCGAAGTTTGGAGAGTAGGAGAGAGGTACTGCTAGCAGTGGAGTTGTGAGGGGGCTCGTGGGGTCTTTGGGGGAGGGTGGGGGGGGAAGGGGTCACGCCTGGATAGCTCAGTTGGTAAGAACACTACTCTCCAAAGGCAGTTGTTCGGGGTTCGAAACCCGCACCATGTTTTCAAAAAAATTGTATTTCCCTTCCTCCACCTTCCCTTTCACCCCACTTCCCACCCCTTCAAACGAAACTGTTATGAATTATCTGCCCCTTTCCACCCCTCTTGCTCAGGTTCTGTGTTTCTTGGTTTCGGATATTAGCAGTAGCAAGCACTGCCTCGGGTTAATTCTAAACGGCAACGCTCTGAAAAAGTAGGATATTTGTGGTACATACTACGGGACCAAACTGCTGGGTCATCGGTCCCTAGGCTTACACACTAGTTAATCTAAAAAAATGGCTCTGAGCACTATGGGACTCAACTGCTGAGGTCATTAGTCCCCTAGAACTTAGAACTACGTAAACCTAACTAACCTAAGGACAGCACACAACACCCAGCCATCACGAGGCAGAGAAAATCCCTGACCCCGCCGGGAATCGAACCCGGGAACCCGGGCGTGGGAAGCGAGAACGCGGGAGGTATCGATGTCGGTCGACCATGAAATCCAAGTTCTCTCACCTCCCGCCTAACTGTCACAGTACTTGCAGTGGATCCTGATGCAGTTTGGAATTCTTGTGGCCGGCCGGAGTGGCCGTGCGGTTCTGGGCGCTACAGGTTCGAATCCTGCCTCGAGCAGTTCTAGGCGACTGATGACCTCAGAAGTTAAGTCACATAGTGCTCAGAGCCATTTGAACCATTTTTGAATTCTTGTGTCTGGATAGATGTCTGCCTATTACACATTACAAACCCTCTTCAACTGCCGGCGGTCTCTGTCAGTCAACAGACGAGGTCGCCTGCAGGCTTTTGTGCTGTACGTGTCCCTTCACGTTTCCACTTCACTATCACATCTAAAACAGTGGAACTAGAAATGTTTAAGAGTGTGCAAATGTAGCGCTCAGACGTATGACACAAGTGACACCCAGTCACCAGACAACGTTCGAAGTCCGCGAGTTCCGCGGAACGCCCCATTCTGCTCTCTCACGATGTCTAAGGACTGCTGAGGTCGCTGATATGGACTACCTGGAATTAGGTGGCAGCACGATGCACCTAATATGAAAAACGTATGGTTCTGGGGGTGTCCGGATACTTTTTATCATACAGTGTATTTAAAAGATGAACCTGAACATCTACGGTCGACATTGAAAAAGAATGGTTATTCGAACAAGGAGATAGAACGAGCATTTCGCTCTAGGGAGAGAATCAGAATCGACGAAAAACGACGGCCGCCCAAAGGAAAAGTTTTCCTTTCATTCATCGCTATGATTACAGATCTCATTGGGAAAGTATTGAGCAGGTATGGTGTGGAAACTACCTTCAGACCCACCAGGAAGATGCAAAGATCGGCAAAAGATATACGACGCCTTTGGCTACACCGGCTATACAGAAAATTCCTTGTAGTTCAAAAATGGTTCAGACGGCTCTGAGCACTATGTGCTGTGGTCATAAGTCCCGTAGAGCTTAGAACTACTTAAACCTAACTAACCCAAGGACATCACACACATTCATTCCCGAGGCAGGATTCGAACCTGTGACCGTAGCGGTCGTGCGGTTCCAGACTGTAGGGCCTTTAACCGCTCGGCCACTTCGGCCGGCCCTTGTAGTTGTGATCGAGTTTATATAGGTACCACAAAAAGAAATGTTAACATCCTTCTGGTTGAACACTGGGACATACGGATAAATCGGCCTTACCGGAACATCTTTATCAAGAGGGTGCTGGTTGCAGTTCGCCATTTTACCTCTGAGGATGTCTCCCACAGTCGTAGAGGAAGCGTTAGGAGAAAGTTTTATATATCGACCACGGCCTATCAGTATATGTAAATTGCCAAATGACTCGTGTCTGTGGCAGGGAACTTACCTTTTCAAAGACATATTCCAACCAACATCAACATCTGATTTCTTCATCACGGGACTCTTAGAACTGTAATCACAGGAAGAGCTATACAGAATGTAATTGTTATAAGTGCAGATAGTTTTACTAGTGACTGAGGTCGGTGTACTAAACAACATAACATCGGCATTTACGTCATTTGCAAATTGATAATTATAACTTTTACAGGTCCTATGTAATTTCCACAGAGGCATTTAATAAGAAGAGGAGGATTCTAAATGGGTGCATGAACAGGGACCTGAGAAAGAGACGTAGTGAGAAATGAGGAGGTGTTGAGAAGAGTGGGGATTTAGAGGGAAATTTTAAAGGTAATCAGGATGAGGAAACACTCGCTGAGAAGAGATTGTTTAGTGATGGATGCTATGGAAGGAACGGTGAATGGAAGAAAATGAATAGGACTCAGAAGACACAAAATGTTTGATATTATAAGAAAACGAAGAGGGTAACAAATGACAGGATGCTTGGAGAGCTACATGTGAAGACCTGCACTAGCGAGGAACACTGATGATGATGATGACGATGATGAGGATATAATGAGCCTTAAGTTTTTAAGTTGATCAGTATCACCAAGTACATGTGGCCAGAGCGAGCCATTAATGGTTATTTCCCGCTGGCAGTAGGTCAGGTATTGATGTGTGGACATGTGGGTGGAAGATGCTTAATCTCTACTGTCAGGTGTAGTCTACTTTGTGGTGCAGTCACAGCTGTGCAGAAAACACCAGGTTGTTAAGTTTGTGATTTATTTTTGGGAAGACTGTTTGATCCAGAGAGAAAACAGCAACCAACACAATGATGTGTGTACATATTAGGCCACCAAATTTAAAAATATCTGCACTTGAGCCTGTTATTCCATGTATACTAAGTTAACAGACGTAGTGTGTCAGAACTCTGAAATGTGAATGTTTTATGTTTCAAGAAAATGATAGATGAAGAATATATTTCTTTTATTCGACGTCATACAGCGCAGTAACAGTTAATAGACCTTTATTAAGTGAAACATCTGATTTATTTTTCGTCAGAAGGCTGTTAAATCTAAAGTTTCACATTTTTAGTCAGTAATATCTTAATTTAAACGAAACGCCGTTTATGGTATTAAGTAGTAGATAGGCATACAGAACACATATCTACATTAGCAACTTATCGACAACAATTCACTGCAGAAAAAATTGCAATTCGGCGTGTATATGAAACATAATATCATCACATCTGTGTATTCGCAAGTTGTCATTTTCTGAATTGTGGATAATAATACAGACGCCCACGTGTAAAACGATAAACTGTACCTTCGAGAAATAAACAGGCCTCTGTTTGCATCAGTTGTATGTATGTGACAAAATGAATAACCTGTAACACAAGAAAATGTATAAGAAGGAAAATAACAGGAGTTCAAACATTGCTAAATCGGAAGTCGGTAGCTCTCCCTTTAAATTAAATACCAAGAAAACGTATAAAACGGTGATAGGAAATTCTGTTGCTTGACAGAGCATAGAGTTCTAAGAAAGAATCATATTGCAGCAACCTGTCTTAATAAAATGTTATTTACTGGAAACATGTGGACAGTCTGGTAAACCACTGTTCACAGAGTTTCTTACATATGAAACATTTTACCTCTTAGATGCATAACAGAAATATTTTAAAAAAATCTAAAAGATATTCAAATATTTCAAAAAACGTCTGATAGCCGCATTAGTTGTTAATAGTTAATTGTTAAAGGATCACATGAAAGGCTTATTTCAATAGTGGTACAAGTCCGTTTTTGTTCATTCTGAGATAGAGAGTCCTAAAGTTAAATGAGCGCTGAAAATTCTGCAGTTGAGATACCAGAAATATTCAAGCATATGGCTTCTTGCTAGAGATGAACCTTTCTTTTTGTTTGTTTGGACCATTAATTTCAGAAGCATTATAGACAGAAAAGTGGAGGTAATGGACTTGTACCACTACTGAAATAAGCCCTTCATATATGACTAGTTTCACGAAGATTTAATCGCATCATCAGGTATACATATAACTAATTTAACACAGGGAGACCCATGATACATTAGTGATATGTATACTTCCGAGGAACCGATTAAATCATCGCGAAACCGATTGTGTATGATCATGTAATAATAGAACTATTAAAAGCTAATGCGGTTACCCAAAGCTTTTTTTATAAGATTTTAATACTCTTTTAAAATTTATTTAAAATATTTCTTCCAGATAGAATTATTCAGTCAAGGATAGCAAGACCTGCCGAATTTCACGACAGCTGTTGGTTCAGAGGATAATTGTGTAACACAAGCTTGTCACGTGATTAAATGAATTGAAAACATGTATGGTTTTTCTTGTGGCTTAATGTGTGAATGTCGATAGTCGTCTTACAAATCTGTATAATGTCTCGTAAAATATTAGTGGTCTGCTAGGGCCGCTTGTAGCAACTGTAAGAATGAAAGCAGTCAGCTTGGCATTTTTTCTGTTGTAGGACACAGAAAAATCGTTTTATTTGAGAGAAAGCTGAGATGCTTTAAGAGGAAAAATAATGATAGACGGAGTTCTTACTGCTGTCCTGAAAATTCTTCAAGCTTCATGGTGATGATATTAAAACGAGAGTATTTATCGGGTCATTTAATATCAAATTGCGGTAGGATATGAAATGAAATGATCGTATGGCATTGTTAGCCGGGAGGCCCCATGTGGGGAAGTTTGGCCGCCGTATTGCAAGTCCTTTTTAGTTGACGCCACTTCGGCGACTTGCGAGTCAATGATGATGAAATGATGAGAGACACACAACACCCAGTTATCACGAGAGAGAAAATCCCTGACCCCACCGGGAATCGAACCCGGGACCCGTGCGCAAGCAGCGAGAACGCTACCGCAAGACCACGAGCTGCGGACAGGATATGAAATGTTTAATGGAAACGAGGCACAGTGTATGGTGATGGTGTTAATTCGACCGCACAGATGAATCGTGAATCAGGAGTCACTGTGGCAGCTGAGGGTGTCGCAGTCCCGTGGTAGCGTGGGCACGAACACGTGCAGCTGGGGGCGGCACTGGCCCGCCTTCTGCTCCGGTTCCGGGGACGGAGGCGGCGAAGGCAGCGGCGAAGACGGAAGCGAAGGCGGAGGTGGCGGCGACGGCGGGGACGCCTCCAGGCTGACTGTGCGGACCACGCGGCGCGGTGTCCTCAGCGGCCGGGGCGACGCGGGCAGCGGCGGCGGCTGTTGGGGCGGCAGGGGCGGCGAGGGCGGCGCGGGGGCGTCGCGGCCCGCCAGGTGCAGCCAGCGCAGCACGCGCTCCGACAGATGGCCGGCCAGCTGCTCCGCCCCCGGACTCTCGATCGCCGCCGCCGCCGCCTCCTCGTCGTCGCTGACGGTCGCGCTGCCACCGCCCCCGCAGTCGCTGCTGCTGGGAGACGGGGGCGGCCCTAGCGGCACGAAGGGTCGGCCGCAGCAGCGGGGGCGGCTCGACGCCGGGGGCCAGCGCCGGCGCGGGTGGCCCCGGGCGCCGTGGGGGTGCAGCGGGGGCGGCGCGGGTCCCTGTGGCGGCTCGGGCCCTAGCAGGAAGCTGACGCGCAGCAGGCGCCGCCCCCCTGCTGCCACCGCCGCCACCGTCCTGGCCGCCACCGCGGGCGAGGAGGCGGCGCCGCCCCCGGGGGCGGAGCGGCAGCAGCGCGCGGCGGGCGGCCCGTGGGCGGCGGGGTCGTCCGCGGAGAGGATGGCGTGGCGCGCGCCGTCCACCCACACCGTGCGCACCAGCAGCGGCCGCTGCGACGACGCCCAGCGCGCCGGCATCTGTGCGCCCGCTCCGGTGGCGGCTACCTGCCGCCGTTGCCGCTGCCGCTGCCGGCCGCTGCTCGCACTTCCGCCGCGCCACCGCCGAGATTCATAACGACTCGCGCCCTATCTAGCCACAGAACTAGACACCGCGGCGCCAGGCTACTTCGAGCTCGCTCTGTAATGCGGAATAACTGTAGCACAGCGCTGTGTTCCGGCACTGTTTCTTACTCTCGTAAGGCGTTCAGTATACATTGGTACCAATTAGTACCAGCAGAGCTGCAAACGATACACAGTCTTCACTGACGTCAGAAACACGATACTCTCGCAGTACGTGGACGCATCGAGTTCAGAGGCTTAAAACTCCCGCACTGTTATCACGTGGCAGACACCGCACGCTTTACAGTCCGGTGTGAACCGGTTGGACCGCGCGCAGCAACAAGTGGTTCGTTCGCAGGAGCGCGGAAGCCCCGTGCGAGCAGACGGGTTCGCGAGCTGAGCAGGACCGGCCCGCTACTGCCGGGAGGCGCAGTCTGCGGTCGCCGTCTGCCAGTGGCGGTACAGCACGCGCTTCTGCGCATGCGCCGCGCTTCCTCCGTTCATCTGCAGCCGCTCGTGGCGCCACTCCACCGCTCCCGCCCGAAGCCTCGCTGTTCTAGGAGAGAGCGTTCCGCATCTCAGGTTGTGACGGGTCGAGAAGTCCCACCCAGCTTCAATAGCCCTGTCACAAATAATACGAGATAGTGGGTCTGCCTTAATATAAACGCTTTTAAAAAATGGTTCAATAACTCTAAGCACTATGGGACTTAACTTCTTAGGTCATCAGTCCCCTAGAACTTAGAACTACTTAAGCCTAACTAAACTAAGGACATCACACACATCCATGCCCGAGGCAGGACTCGAACCTGCGACCATAGCGGTCGCGCGGTTCCAGACTGTAGCGCCTAGAACCGCTCGGCCACTCCGCCCGGCCTAAACGCTTTTACTTTTGCCGAAATACTCGCAGCTTTAGTGGATTATTTTGTTCTAAAATGTGAAAAGTTTACACAATTAAGTATATTACATTGCAACAAAAAAACCTTAGTGTTCTTGGTGTAATGCTTATAAGTGCACTTTTTTTGTGTGTTACTTTAATATGTACACACATCTGACGTTTCCTGCTTGGTCGTAGCTGCACAGTTAGGTAGACTACCTTGTCGGTATAGTCTACCGTTTCTGCGTCCACGCGTTCACACTACAACACCAGACCTGCTACGAAAAAAAGCACTAATGACTTCCTCATGTCACATATACACTGTTTGACAATGAAACGTTTCTCTCTCTCATCAAACTTATAGTAAATGAAAAGATTCTGAGAGATAAATGTTAAGCAAGACTTTCCCCGTATGTCACGGCAAAGAAAATTACTATTTCTTGTACACTTCCGCGACAGGCGAGAGAAACGTCCATAGATGGCAAACGTTAGCAAAAAATATGATAAAATGAGATTAATTATTACTCATAACAGATGCTAATTAACCATCTGTTTACGTCGCTGTCCAATAATATCGTGGAGCAGAATACCTTCAATCCACTGAAACGACTGCCAGCGTCATTGTTCGGCGGTAATAGATCGATCAGCTTAACATTGCTCCTAAGTGAAGGGCCCTTCGTCTTACCGATATTCAAATATACTATTGGCCATTAAAATTGCTACATCACGAATATGACGTGTTACAGACGCGAAATTTAACCGACAGGAAGAACACGCTATGATATGCAAATGATTAGCGTTTCAGAGCATTCAAACAAGGTTGACGCCAATGGCGACACCTACAACGTACTGACGTGAGGAAAGTTTCCAACCGATTTCTCTCACACAAACAGCAGTTGGCCGGCGTTGCCTGGTGTAACGTTGTTGTGATGCCTCGTGTAAGGAGGAGAAATGCGTACCATCACGTTTCTGACTTTGATAAAGGTCGGATTGTAGCCTATCCGGATTGCGGTTTATCGTATCGCGACATTGCTGCTCGCATTGGTCGAGATCCAATGACTGTTAGCAGAATATGGAATCGGTGGGTTCGGGAGGGTAATACGGAACCCCGTGCTGGATCCCAACGGCCTCGTATCACTAGCACTCGAGATGACAGGCATCTTATCCACGTGGCTGTAACGGATCCTGCAGCCACGTCTTGATCCGTGAGTCAACAGATGGGGACGTTTGCAAGACAACAACCATCTGCACGAACAGTTCGACGACGTTTGCAGCAGCATGGACGATCAGCTCGGAGACCGTGGCTGCGGTTACCCTTGACGATGCATCACAAACAGGAGCGCCTGCGATGGTGTACTCAACGACGAACCTGGGCGCACGAACGGCAAAACATCATTTTTTCGGATGAATCCAGGTTCTGTTTACAGCATCATTATGGTCGCATCCGTTTTTGGCGACAAGCCGGAGCACGCACATTGGAAGCGTGTATTCGTCATCGCCATACTGGCGTGTCAATTGAAAACGTCTCGAGCAACTGGCTCGTCACAATACGCCAGTCACTACTCTTGATGAACTGTGGTATCATGTTGAAGCTGCATGGGCAGCGGTACCTGTACACGCCATCTAAGTTCTTCTTGACTCAGTGCCCAGGCGTATCAAGGCCGTTATTACGGCCAGAGGTGGTTGTTCTGGGTACTGGTTTATCAGGATCTACGCACGCAAATTGTGTGAAAATGTTATCAAATGTCAGTTCTAGTATAGTATATTTCTCCAATGAATACCCGTTTATCATCTGCATTTCTTCTTGGTGTAGCAATTTTAATGGCCAGTAGTGTAAGTAACGAAAGAACACGTAAAGTGTCCAGTAGTTCTATCCTCGAATAATTCGTCAGCAATCCTTTCTTTACTGGCTGTGAACAGAAAGACACAAATATTCATACACATTAGTAGTTATTAACGCAGGAATCAATGAGATGTGCTTTTCTAAATAAACTGTACTTACGCATTTCAATTAAATATCATATATTTAACTAAATACAGAGGTACATAGAAATAAATGCTTATGCTTTGTGACATGCAACAGAGAAAAGCGCCACAAACTGGCGAGATTTAATGAAGTACAAATTCGTCGCTTGTTGCGTTACCCATACCATACGTTGTTCATTTCCGCTTGGCTCCATTAGCTTCAAAATGGTTCAAATGACTCTGAGCGCTATGGGACTCAACTTCTGAGGTCATCAGTCCCCTAGAACTTAGAACTACTTCTACCTAACTAACCTAATGACATCACACACAGCCATGCCCGAGGCAGGATTCGAACCTGCGACCGTAGCGGTCGCGCGGTTCCAGACTGTAGCGCCTAGAACCGCTCGGCCACCCCGGTCGTCGGCTCTATTAGCAAATGTCTCTGTCGAAACGATATGATTTCGACTTCAACTACAAAACGTAATTCTTTATATAGAGAATAAACAGTAAATGTTATTTTATTGTAAATTATAGTATTAATACATTTCTGTAAATACAGTTTTGAAAGCACTTTGAGGGCAAGGCATAAATATCCATCATACAGTATACAGGGTGTTCCAAAAGGTACGACCAAACTTTCAGGAAACATTCCTCACACACAAATAAAGAAAAGATGTTATGCGGACATGTGTCCGGAAACGCTTAATTTCCATGTTAGAGCTCATTTTAGTTTCGTCAGTATGTACTGTACTGCCTCGATTCACCGCCAGTTGGCCGAATTGAAGGAAGGTAATGTTGACTTCGGTGCTTGTGTTGACATGGGACTCATTTCTCTACAGTACTAGCATCAAGCACATCAGTACGTAGCATCAACAGGTTAGTGTTCATCAAGAACGTGGTTTTGCAGTCAGTGCAATGTTTATAAATGCAGAGTTGGCAGATGCCCATTTGATGTATGGATTAGCACGGGGCAATAGCCGTGACGCGGTGCGTTTGTATCAAAACAGATATCCAGAACGAAGGAGTCCCGACAGGAAGACGTTCGAAGCAATTGATCGGCGTCTTAGGGAGCACGGTACATCCCAGCCTATGACTCGCGACTGGGGAAGACCTGCAATGGACGAGGCAATTCTTGGTGCAGTTGACGATAACCCTAATGTCAGCGTCTGAGAAGTTGCTGCTGTACAAGGTAACGTTGAACACGTCACTGTATGGAGAGTGCTACGGCAGAACCAGTTGTTTCCGTATCATGTACAGCGTGTGCAGGCACTATCAGCAGCTGATTGGCCTCCACGGGTACACTTCTGCGAATGGTTCATCCAACAATGTGTCAATCCTCATTTCAGTGCAAATGTTCTCTTTACGGATGAGGCTTCATTCCAACGTGATCAGATTGCAAATTTTCACAATCAACATGTGTGGGCTGACGAGAATCCCCACGCAATTGTGCAATCAAGTCATCAACACAGACTTTCTGTGAACGTTTGGGCAGGCATTGTTGGTGATGTCTTGATTGGGCCCCATGTTCTTCCACCTACGCTCAATGGAGCACGTTATCATGATTTCATAAGGCGTACTCTACCTGTGCTGCTAGAACATGTGCCTTTACAAGTACGACACAACATGTGGTTCATGCACGATGGAGCTCCTGCACATTTCAGTCGAAGTGTTCGTACGCTTCTCAACAACAGATTCGGTGACCGATGGATAGCTAGAGGCGGACCAATTCCATGGCCTCCACGCTCTCCTGACGTCAACCCTCTTGACTTTCATTTGTGGGGGCATTTGAAAGCTCTTGTCTACGCAACCCCGGTACCAAATGTAGAGACTCTTCGTGCTCGTATTGTGGACGGCTGTGATACAATACGCCATTCTCCAGGGCTGCATCAGCGCATCAGGGATTCCATGCGACGGAGGGTGGATGCATGTATCCTCGCCAACGGAGGACATTTTGAACATTTCCTGTAACAAAGTGTTTGAAGTCACGGTGGTACGTTCTGTTGCTGTGTGTTTCCATTAAATGATTAATGCGATTTGAAGAGAAGTAATAAAATGAGCTGTAACATGGAAAGTAAGCGTTTCCGGACACATGTCCACGTAACGTACACTCCTGGAAATTGAAATAAGAACACCGTGAATTCATTGTCCCAGGAAGGGGAAACTTTATTGACACATTCCTGGGGTCAGATACATCACATGATGACACTGACAGAACCACAGGCACATAGACACAGGCAACAGAGCATGCACAATGTCGGCACTAGTACAGTGTATATCCACCTTTCGCAGCAATGCAGGCTGCTATTCTCCCATGGAGACGATCGTAGAGATGCTGGATGTAGTCCTGTGGAACGGCTTGCCATGCCATTTCCACCTGGCGCCTCAGTTGGACCAGCGTTCGTGCTGGACGTGCAGACCGCGTGAGACGACGCTTCATCCAGTCCCAAACATGCTCAATGGGGGACAGATCCGGAGATCTTGCTGGCCAGGGTAGTTGACTTACACCTTCTAGAGCACGTTGGGTGGCACGGGATACATGCGGACGTGCATTGTCCTGTTGGAACAGCAAGTTCCCTTGCCGGTCTAGGAATGGTAGAACGATGGGTTCGATGACGGTTTGGATGTACCGTGCACTATTCAGTGTCCCCTCGACGATCACCAGTGGTGTACGGCCAGTGTAGGAGATCGCTCCCCACACCATGATGCCGGGTGTTGGCCCTGTGTGCCTCGGTCGTATGCAGTCCTGATTGTGGCGCTCACCTGCACGGCGCCAAACACGCATACGACCATCATTGGCACCAAGGCAGAAGCGACTCTCATCGCTGAAGACGACACGTCTCCATTCGTCCCTCCATTCACGCCTGTCGCGACACCACTGGAGGCGGGCTGCACGATGTTGGGGCGTGAGCGGAAGACGGCCTAACGGTGTGCGGGACCGTAGCCCAGCTTCATGGAGACGGTTGCGAATGGTCCTCGCCGATACCCCAGGAGCAACAGTGTCCCTAATTTGCTGGGAAGTGGCGGTGCGGTCCCCTACGGCACTGCGTAGGATCCTACGGTCTTGGCGTGCATCCGTGCGTCGCTGCGGTCCGGTCCCAGGTCGACGGGCACGTGCACCTTCCGCCGACCACTGGCGACAACATCGATGTACTGTGGAGACCTCACGCCCCACGTGTTGAGCAATTCGGCGGTACGTCCACCCGGCCTCCCGCATGCCCACTATAAGCCCTCGCTCAAAGTCCGTCAGCTGCACATACGGTTCACGTCTAAGCTGTCGCGGCATGCTACCAGTGTTAAAGACTGCGATGGAGCTCCGTATGCCACGGCAAACTGGCTGACACTGACGGCGGCGGTGCACAAATGCTGCGCAGCTAGCGCCATTCGACGGCCAACACCGCGGTTCCTGGTGTGTCCGCTGTGCCGTGCGTGTGATCATTGCTTGTACAGCCCTCTCGCAGTGTCCGGAGCAAGTATGGTGGGTCTGACACACCGGTGTCAATGTGTTCTTTTTTCCATTTCCAGGAGTGTATTTTCTTTCTTTGTGTGTGAGAAATGTTTCTTGAAAGTTTGGCCGTAGCTTTTTGTAACATCCTGTATAACGTTTTGTAGCCCTCTTGATTGCATGAAGTTATGTGATGAACAGAACACATTTCATGCATTCAGTCAATTAACAACTCCATATAGATGTTTTCGCTTACATATTTTGGAAAAGAATTGTACTTTTCGTTGAATGAATAAGTACAGATTTTCTGGCGACAAATTGTTTTCAAAAATATTTTCATTTACTTTAACCACGTGGTAAACTTTCAAGTATTTGGATATTTGCATACTGTATCGATAAATTATCTGTCGTTATTATAAGGTTTACTTTCCTTCACCACTGGACGAGACTTCTTTATAATGTTTACATTTAACTTGAGGAGCAAAACGTGACATTACACTTTGTCCGATTCCATCCCCTGCCTATTTGGCATTTGGCCGCAACTGACGCAAAAAAAAAGGTGTTGAGGGATAAAATTCCCATTTACTTTTGTTTGTTTGGCAAAAAAAAATTTGTTTCAGATTTAGAATTTTGTGCGACGTTTCCATTACATGAGAGAGAATTTAATGTTTGACTGTTCTGCTTTATATTATCAAAGTACTGGTAGACATTGTTTTAAAATCTGAGTTATCTTTGGTTCAACAGTTTATAAAATGTGATAGAGTCGTTTCTTTTTGTGTCATGCAAAGATAAAATTTGACACGATGGCTAACTTCAGATTAATGTGACACACGTCAGCATTAAAGTTTTTTCCCAAAAATTTCATTTTAGATGACTCTGTATGTAAACACAATGTGGACACGTGGTCATCAGGTCGGTGACGGCAGACAATTGTGGCGGCGTCGGTGGCGTGCGACATAGTGGACACGGCGTCGAAGTCACACGGTGGGCGACCTCTGTCATCTGTCATCTGTTGTGTCTCCGGCCCCACGCCAGCCGCTTTACAGGAACAAATGCCAGCCGCTCGCACCAGCGTTGACTCGTGAGCCGTGCGCCTGGGGCTGCTTGTCCATTGTTTGTTCGCTTCTGAGATGTTCTTGTTCTGGTGGAGGCGCTGATCACGAGGCGGCAGCTCGATTCCAGCGACGGTGGCCACGAGGAGTCACGATCGGCAGTACGGTGGATGGAGTGGTCGAGGCAAGAGAGTGTTGTGGAGCGGCTCTGGCCAGACGGAAGTGGCAGCGTGAATCTGGATGTGAGCGCCAGAACTGACAGGAGGAGGCCACAACGCTTTCCAGAATGAGAGGCTCACAGGTGTTTCCGTTTGGTTGAAGGGGAACATAGTCTGCTCTGGTCGTTTTTTCACTACTTAGTGACATTCTTTAACTTCTGTTGTGTGGTTGTTGTTGTGTCTAGACAAGACAGCCTAGACACAATGAGAGGAAGCCGAAAGGCACGCGCTTAAACTCACGCAGGCTGGCGTGAGGTCTGAAACATGATACGTAATGAATGCTATAAAGAAAAGTACGTAGCTTCTGGAATACTTAACTTTAATCCACATTTGTAGAACATCGCTCTCGATGATACATTAATAGAATCTCAATATCACTTGAATACGGCGCCTTGCTAGGTCGTAGCAAATGTAGCTGAAGGCTATGCTAACTATCGTCTCGGCCAATGAGAGCGTAGTTGTCAGTGAACCGTTCCTTGCAAAGTCGGCTGTACAACTGGGGCGAGTGCTAGTACGTCTCTCTAGACCTGCCGTGTGGTGGCGCTCGGTCTGCAATTACTGACAGTGGCGACACGCGGGTCCGTCGTATACTAGCGGACCGCGGCCGATTTAAAAGCTACCACCTAGCAAGTGTGGTGTCTGGCGGTGACACCACAGTTGTAGCGCTGTGATCCCAGACATCATGAGCCTAGTTAAAAAAGCTCTGACTGATAGCTTAGCTGTTTGCTTACGTGAATTTCCGAAAGAATGAGCTTGGTGGCAGTTGTTTCATATTTATTCTATTAATCTGAAGGCCCACCTTGTGTTCTATTCTAGACATTTCCTGATATCTTAGAGGTAATGGGTGTATATCCTGAAACCCCACTCTTGAAGTTTGTAAGCTGCTCTCTCCTTCGGAGTCATCTAAGTTGGGCGGCTGTTGGGTTTAATCCTCCATCTGTTGGCCACCTTTCTGAGTTTTCTGGCTGTCTGTAACGTCTCTCTTGTGTTTTGGATCAATATGGTTGTGTGGAGGTTGCAGGCCTTGGTTTCTGCCAGCTGCCTTTTGATCCCCTGGTAGCTCGGTGCTTCCATATTGACTGTGGTTTCACAAAGGCACTGTCCTGTTTCTGAACGGATTCATATTCCCTTCCAGAGTGCATTTATTAATACTACTTCTTATAAAATGGTGTCGAGCTGACCGTTAACACACGCCTTAGTGTGTTCTAATTTTGCCAGCATGAGGGCCACGTCGGTCTGAGGGGGGACAAGGACGCCAGGACCTGCGACAACAGAGGATCCACTGTTCTGCATACGACTCAACGAATCAAGACTTACATAAAGCAGTTTATACATATTGGTAAAGTTGAGTTGAAAGCACCTTTTGGGGATATATCTTAAATGGTTGTTTTCTTAAATGATTCATATATTTCTTTTAAAAAAATTTGCTGCTGCTTGCTTTGCAAAACATTGTGCACTTATTGCAAGTTTAATATCTTAAAGCGATTTGATATATTTGGAAGATTGAGTTGAAATCACATTTTTGGGGTACTCTTAAATTGTTTCTTTGGTTAACACTTCGACTAGCACACTTATCACAAGTTTCATGCAGTTTACATGCAGTCACTACTGTCCATTCGTTTTATAAAGTGAGAATTTACTTTTTCTTGCAAGCTTCGGGTTGTCAGCACTGTCACCAGTCAGAGCTACTCACGGTTGCCACTAAACAGTTTCTGAGTGATAACCTGTTGCGTGACGTTCAGCTCTCAGCAAAGCATGTTACGAAAGTGTCCACCACAAATACTGTTGAGCGATCTTCTAGGTGTTTGATTTGACATTCTCAAAAAAAATTAAGGATGTGTTCTACTTATTTCATTGTCTACATATAATACAGGGTGATTCAAAAAGAAAGAACAGATTTTAGTTCTTTATTACAGATAAACTATGAAAGATAGAAGACGCACGACACTGGATCGAGGAAGTTTCAGATTTTTATGTTCGCACATAACGCCATATCATGAACTCAACATGAGCACCATGCGTTGCTCGACAAACATAGAAACGGTAGTCCATTTCATTCCACACCCGAATCAGTGGGATCCTGTTTATTGAAACGACATCCTCAAAAGATCGATATCTCAGCTCTTGAAGAATAACTGCCATAGGTGGGACAAAGACTCTGTCTTTTATGTTCTCCCACAGAAAAAAAAAATCGCAAGGTGTGATGCCTGATGACCTGGGAGGCCAAAAGCAATGAACAGGATCTTGTTGTCCACCTCTTCCAGTCCAATGCTGTGGGCTGGTGATGTTAAGATAAGGCCGCACCTGAAGGCGTATGTGAAGAAAAAGGTACAAAACACATTCAATTTCCGTGAGCCTTTTATGTTCGATGACAACGCCAGGATACCCTGATCCCAGTAACAATTATATTATGGCGGCTCACATTACCCGATAGAGTAAACGTCGATTTGTCGGTAAAAAATGAGTTATTCGGAAAAAGTGTCCGCTGCTATATCCTAGTGAATTTAATGGCAACATTCGTACCTTATGTTATAGCTGCCGGGCCGCAATAGCTGCAGTAACTGCGACTTGTAAGGCTTCGTACTTAGGCGTCGTTCCAGGACACGTCACACTGTTGTTTGAGGAAGTTGAAGTCCCTGGCCTGCCCGTCTTGTTGGCTCTCATCAGACGGGCGTGGCCGACCAGTACTCTTCCCTTTGCATATGCAACCACCTTCCAAGAATATTGTGTGCCGGTCATAGACCTGCTTGTACAGAGGCGACTTCTTACTGAATCGACAGCGGAATGCACGTTGCACTTTCACTCTGCGCATATTTCAACACGCAAATTGATTTCTCTTGTGGGGTAGTTGTCATGTTACTACGAAAATACAGCAGCGCAGTTGTGTTAAAACTCTGAACGTTCCTCTATCCAATGACATACGAAATGCTTTTTTATCTACATCTACAGGTACATGATTACTCTGCAATTCACATTTAAGTGCTTGGCAGAGGGTTCATCGAACCACAATCATACTATCTCTCTACCATTCCACTCCCGAACAGAGCGTGGGAAAAACGACCACCTAAACCTTTCTGTTCGAGCTCTGATTTCTCTTATTTTATTTTGATGATCATTCCTACCTATGTACGCTGGGCTCAACAAAATATTTTCGCATTCGGGAGAGAAAATTGGTGACTGAAATTTCGTAAATACACTCCTGGAAATGGAAAAAAGAACACATTGACACCGGTGTGTCAGACCCACCATACTTGCTCCGGACACTGCGAGAGAGCTGTACAAGCACTGATCACACGCACGGCACAGCGGACACACCAGGAACCGCGGTGTTAGCCGTCGAATGGCGCTAGCTGCGCAGCATTTGTGCACCGCCGCCGTCAGTGTCAGCCAGTTTGCGTGGCATATGGAGCTCCATCGCAGTCTTTAACACTGGTAGCATGCCGCGACAGCGTGGACGTGAACCGTATGTGCAGTTGACGGACTTTGAGCGAGGGCGTATAGTGGGCATGCGGGAGGCCGGGTGGACGTACCGCCGAATTGCTCAACACGTGGGGCGTGAGGTCTCCACAGTACATCGATGTTGTCGCCAGTGGTCGGCGGAAGGTGCACGTGCCCGTCGACCTGGGACCGGACCGCGGCGACGCACGGATGCACGCCAAGACCGTAGGATCCTACGCAGTGCCGTAGGGGACCGCACCGCCACTTCCCAGCAAATTAGGGACACTGTTGCTCCTGGGGTATCGGCGAGGACCATTCGCAACCGTCTCCATGAAGCTGGGCTACGGTCCCGCACACCGTTAGGCCGTCTTCCGCTCACGCCCCAACATCGTGCAGCCCGCCTCCAGTGGTGTCGCGACAGGCGTGAATGGAGGGACGAATGGAGACGTGTCGCCTTCAGCGATGAGAGTCGCTTCTGCCCTGGTGCCAATGATGGTTGTAAGCGTGTTTGGCGCCGTGCAGGTGAGCGCCACCATCAGGACTGCATACGACCGAGGCACACAGGGCCAACACCCGGCATCATGGTGTGGGGAGCGATCTCCTACACTGGCCGTACACCACTGGTGATCGTCGAGGGGACACTGAATAGTGCACGGTACATCCAAACCGTCATCGAACCCATCGTTCTACCATTCCTAGACCGGCAAGGGAACTTGCTGTTCCAACAGGACAATGCACGTCCGCATGTATCCCGTGCCACCCAACGTGCTCTAGAAGGTGTAAGTCAACTACCCTGGCCAGCAAGATCTCCGGATCTGTCCCCCATTGAGCATGTTTGGGACTGGATGAAGCGTCGTCTCACGCGGTCTGCACGTCCAGCACGAACGCTGGTCCAACTGAGGCGCCAGGTGGAAATGGCATGGCAAGTCGTTCCACAGGACTACATCCAGCATCTCCACGATCGTCTCCATGGGAGAATAGCAGCCTGCATTGCTGCGAAAGGTGGATATACACTGTACTAGTGCCGACATTGTGCATGCTCTGTTGCCTGTGTCTATGTGCCTGTGGTTCTGTCAGTGTGATCATGTGATGTATCTGACCCCAGGAATGTGTCAATAAAGTTTCCCATTCCTGGGACAATGAATTCACGGTGTTCTTATTTCTATTTCCAGGAGTGTAGATCTCGCCGCGACGAAAAACGTCTTTGCTTTAATCACTTAAATCGCAACTCGCGTATCATATCTGCCACACTCTCTCCCCTATTACGTGATAATATAAAACGAGCTGCCCTTTTTTGCACCCTTTCGATGTCCTTCGTCAATCCCACCTGGTAAGGATCCCACACTGCACAGCAATATTCTAACAGAGGACCAACGCGTGTAGTGTAAGCTGTCTCTTTAGTGGACTTGTTGCATCTTCTAAGTGTCCTGCCAATGAAACGCAACCTTTGGCTCGCCTTCCTCACAATATTATCTATGTGGTCTTTCCAACTGAAGTTGTTCGTAATTTTAACACCCAGGCACTTAGTTGAATTGACAGCCTTGAGAATTGTACTATTTATCCAGTAATCGAATTCCAACGGATTTCTTTTGGAACTCATGTGGAACACCTCACACTTTTCGTTATTTAGCGTCAACTGCCACCTGCCACAGCATACAGCATTTTTTTCTAAATCGCTTTGCAAGTGATACTGGTCTTCGGATGAACTTACTAGACGGTAAATTACAGCATCATCTGCGAACAACCTAAGAGAACTGCTCAAATTGTCATTCATAGTTTGTAATAAACAATTGAAATCTATTCTTTCTTTTGGAATCACTCATAACTGAAATTCCGTACTTTCCTAGCGTTTCAGTTTTGATGTCCATTAATGTATACGGTACAAAAGTTGTCAGTATTGGCACAGTGAACTGTTGTTACCGGATTAATGCAACCTAATCTTTCTTTTTCTTTACGATTCTGGAAAAAAATAACTAGAAGGAAACTAATGTGCGTTGGGGTAGGAATGCGCCGTATGGAGTTCAAGAGTGGCGGTGGACCTGAGGGGGTATGGGGGGGGGGGGGGGGGAGCTATCTGCCCGGCAGAAACGTTAATTAGCAGCTCCCTGCGAATCTGCCGTTTTCTGCACGCGAACCTGCTTCCGATTCAATTTGGCGTCCATAATGGGTGGCGCACGCCGCTTAGCACGCCATGCTGAGAAAGCACTGCCGTTCACAGCTAGATCCGACAGCACGCTTGTTTACAAATACATGTATTTATTTGCGGACTACAGTGTTGATTCATGTCTATAAACTAAATCCGGCCGCCTTTTGAATTTTCCATTAAAATGAAGCACATCTTTAAAATAAGTACTGTTTTGAAATATGGCCGTTGGAGCTTTGCTGTTTCCGTACTGCACATGCTTACTAAGTACCTTCAGCTGTTCGATATGCAAAAACGTCATTATGGTAGCTTTCCCTTACATGAACATTTATATGTGTTTAAAATGGCTCATCTGACCGAAGATGACGTCGGATGTTCAATGATAATAAGAATACTAATAATAATAACAATAATTCATTTCTTAACCGCGAGAGACATGAAAACAGCGGAAATTCATCGATAAATCAGTGAAGTGTGTGCAGAAATCGTTATGAGCAAAGTAACGGTTAGAAAATGGTGTAAAGTGTTTAAAGATCGACTCACACGAACTGAGCAGTCATCCGTTACTGATGACCTGGTGCAGAAAATCGATAAAAAACATCTGGGTAAGTGTAAGTAGGGCCAGTACAAACTTAATAATGTATGTAGATAGTTCATCTCTACGTGGAATCGAGAATATAGACGATTATTTCTCTTGTTATAGTGATACTGGCAAGATATCGGTCCTGGGAAGTCCAATATTTTCTAGAATGATAAAAACATTCTTCTCGTGTGATATAACTACAAGTTAGCAACTCTAGAATATTTTGATTTACTTATATTGTGAAACCTTGCTTCCTTTGAAACTGCATGATTGTAGGTCAACAAGAAGTAAGCTGTAGGATGGTTATGATGAGTGACTTTGCGAGTATCAAAATGTCTGATGTAACTGGCCGTATTTGTGATTGCATTGAGTTGGAGGCTTACGTCTCCAAGGGATTATTGACCTTAATGTGTGATATAAAGTTCGACTTGAAGCCTTTAAATGGTCCTCAGAAAAATGAGTCTTAATAGACATGTGTAGAGAGACAGGTGGATAACAAATGGAGAAAAAGCTTTTTTTCCATGTGAGGTAATTGAAAATTAATAATTTTTAGTTTTTTCCCTTATTTGTACTGTGAAAGCTTGTTACTTGCCAAATTTCATGAATTTAGGCCAACGGGAAGTACCCTATCGGTTTAATGAGTGACTTTTGCGAGTATCAAAATATGTGACATAAATAGATGTGTATTTTGATTGCATTGACTTAGCGTTACTGAACGAATATTGTCATACATTCGTTGTAATTTGCCTTTATAGAGATTAGCATACCATACTGATCAAAAAACATGGATTCAGAAATGTAAAATAACATTGTGTGATTGAGCTCCAAAGAAATAAAGAGATGCGTCGACAGAAAAATAACAAGGAGATCTTGGACACAATAAAAATCAGTCTTTTTCCTTAAGGGGCTCCGGAACGCCCTATACTTGCAATGTTAAAATAACGCTTATAAATTACATCTTTCCTCACAAAGTATTTGAGGTAGGAAGTTGAACTTTTTACAGATTATTTATTGGAATATGGGCTACAATGTAACACAGGGATTTTACAAAATTTTAGTTCAGTTATTAAAGATGATTTTTTTCAATTGTAATGAAAATTCACCACATTCTTTTGCAATTTTTTATTTATATATTCAAAAATATACAGTTTTTTGGAAAAAGGCTGTGTTAAATTATGCAGAAGGTACTGTGTAACATTTACTGAAAGTTTGAAATAAATATGTTTGGAAGATCCTTAGAAAACATGTAATTAGTATGAGAAAATAAAAGTTTTGGGAATCGAGCGACAAAGATTGGATTAACTTTTTAGTGCATTCCAGGTGCATAGGATGGATTATCTTCATCCTCTGCAACTCCTCCTCCAGTTTCCTCTTGTTCCTCCTCCTGTTTACTCTTGCTTGTATTTCTAGACTCTTTACAGCCCTGTCTGCAACCCAAAGGCGTTCCTTGTCTAAAGCAAGCATCGCTCGTACCATGTTAGAACCTATCTTCATTCCCATATTTCTAAATACCTTGCACCTTACAATGTTGCCATCATTGAAAGTCGCAACAGCAACTTTACTTTTACTCATTATTATACTTCAACAAAACAGCGACTCAAGAAACAGAATTAATTACGAATATTTTCGAGATAACGACAGAGTAAATAAACATGAAACAATCGACAATCACACCAGCGATATATATTGAACCATCACAGGTTAGCCACAACACATACTTTATCTCACATCACTAAAATGTACCTGATGAACATGGACGTTAATAATAACACCATTTGACAGCAGTTTAACAGCGCCACAGTGGGTCACGCCCATGTAGAACACATTTCAAAAAAAATTTAAAAATAGTTGTAGTCTTCGGAATTGAATAAATTATATATCTATTAAAAGGTAATAGTCTGCAGATTCAGAAAACGCAAAAAAGTAAAAATTGAACTTTTCATGATTTTGAGCCTTTCCGGAGCCCCCTAAAGGGGAAATAAAAGAGCAAAAAGTAATTTAAAGAAATCTTTCCTCCCCCAAGCACTTGGAGTATTAAGTTAACGGAGGGATATTAACAACAGTGTATAGCTGATTCGAAGTAAGGGATTTAGACTGAAGAATCATAATGTTCCACTAACTGCACACAGGTTTGGGCTGTTAGGCTTGACACAGCATGGCACCTTGCCGGTAGTCGGAAATACAGGAAGACTGCTGACAACGAACAGGTTTATACAGACTCGCAGAGCATCGACACACTCACCAGACATCGACAGACCTGCAAAGTGGGAGGGCAAGGTGTCAGGCGAATGGAGGCATCACGTTGTGACGCCGTAGTGTTACTTGACATTTTTGTGACTCAGCATATGAATTCTCATATTATGCGTCAACTGATGTAATCTTAAATGAAAAATAAAGGCAGAGGAGTTGTGCGCCAGGCTAAGAAGGTCCAATGAGAGATTTTAAAAATACATTAGGGAAACACTGAATCATTTGCGACAACATCGGGACGGCATTCAGAAGAGGTTTCAATAACGTCAGAGGGAAAAGCCACTCTTTATCAGCTCCTCAGCCGCCGGAAGAACAAAGATATGGCGAAGGAGCAGACACACCTGCGGCTTAGAAGAGGAATATTCTCTAATTGGTGCACAAGTACTATGAAGAACGAAACTTGAAAATACGACCATCAAAGTAGCTCACTGTAACAGATGACAAGTTTGTGAAACACACTCTGAAGTGGCACTTTAAATATGTTTATATCTTTACTTGGAGATATACAGAACCTTTTAAGTACCACGTCACTGAAAGAAATGGCACCATGGTAGAGACTAGCAAGCCCGACGTTATATGGCAGGCACAAAGAAGGTCCAGTCGCTTAATAGTATATGCCTGAAACGTGTATAAAAATACCATTTGTCGGCATTGACAATTTGACAAAGGACGCAACCTAGCACTTACATTCAGATAACCTCTATGTTACATGTCACAACACATTTAGCTGCGCGGTAGGGATCTTATAACGATATGTTTACGTAATGTGTATACATAAACATACAGTTATAAATGTCCCCGTTCGTAGTCTCTAATTATAACAATATGTTACTTTTGTGCTGTAACATATAGCTATAATCAGCGGTGGAAACATATTTGCGAACGCCGACCGTGTGCGGCTGTTTCTTGTTTGATCGTCTGATCAGTCGGAAGTTGCATTGCAGAGGAGAGTAAATGCCTACTCAAAATATAATTATTTTGGATAGCTCAACATGAATTTCCTAAGGGACCGTAGTTTATCATGCATTTACCAGTAGAATATGGCGCGGAGAAAATATTTCGCCGCATGCAACTTCCGTCCGAACTCGACGAAAGAATTCGTGACTGTGAACTCTCTATTTGGCAGAAACATATAGAAAATTAAATAATTTCATGAAGAAGTGCGACATAGATTCTATAGTAAATGAATAGTCCATACACCAGTTCCATTTAACTCTGAATTTAAGGCAAGTAATAGACAAACTTACATTGCAATGACGGATTTAACATGGATGCCGTTTTGACTGGCACTTCTCTTAATGAAAACAATTCCTCTGACGTTTTCACATACACGTCGCACAATAAATCTACTGCTAGGCACTTTTAGTATTACACATTTACTTTACACTAGAACAATATTAATTTTAACAATAATAATACGGCGGCAAGACATGCGCGTCCGACACAAGTTACAGGAGACAAGAGAAGAATGAGTAACTGTTCATCGAGAATATCTCGTACCTCAAAAAAAAAAAAAAAAAAAAAAAAAAAAAAAAAAGTGTAAAAGTGTTCTTCTTCTGTCCGTTTTTCGCGCCGCGGTTTTCAAAGTCAATAACTCACTGCATCTCTGACGGCGCTTCGACAATAAACAAGTTACGTCACAGGTCGTTCACCTTTTACATTCTCGCAACATTATTTGCTAACTGTAGCTGTTGCCGAGCGACTGCTCGATTAGTGAATGATTTAAAATGATAAGACAATCACATAATGTTACAATCTTTACCAGGTAGGATTGACGGACGACATCGAAAAAGTGCACAGAAGGGCAGCTCGTTACGTGTTATGGCGCAACAGGGGTGAGAGTGTCACTGATACGATACGCGAGTTGGGGTGGCAGTCACTGAAACAAAGACGGTTTTCTTTGCGGCGAGAGTTATTTACGAAATTTCAATCACCAACTTTCTCTTCCGAATGCGAAAATATTTTGTTCACACCCACTTACATAGGGAGAAATTATCATCATAGTAAAATAAGAGAAATCAGAGCTCTAACGGAAAGATTTAGGTGTTCCTTTTTCCCACGCGCCATTCGAGAGTGGAATGGTTCGATGAACCCTCTGGCTGGCATTTAAGTGTGAATTGCAGAGTAACCATGTAGATGTAGATGTAGACAAATTAGTCTATCAACCCACTTGTGAACCAACCGAGGACAGAACGTTTACAGTGCATGTCGGAGAACTACGAACAATATAGCTGAAGTACCTAATCAACAAAAAACATCTGCAAATCCACATGATTTCACGCACCACGACAGTGTTTGGTGACTGAAATGATATGGATGTTCAGTGGTTTGTTGTTCAATATTAAATTCAGTAATTATCCAGTTGGAATTAAATTCGATAGTCGTACAGTCGCAGTTGACATTGTTTACACTTAAAAAGTATTGTAAAACCCTTCGTTCATGGGGGACTACATTCAAGTCAAACATTTTGAAAGAAATTTACGTCATTTGAAAGTTAACTGTTCAGTTATTCTACACAATCATGATTTCGTCTTTATAGCCATTCCTAGTTGCCTGTTGAAACGTTAAAATATGTCTCACCTGTCTCTGGCATGTCATCGTCGAAGAAACATATCTCTGCTCTCACATTAGCCGGCCGTTGTGGCCGAGCGGTTCTAGGCGCTTCAGTCCGGAACCGCGTTGCTGCTACAGTCGCAGGTTTGAATCCTGCCTCGGGCATGGATATGTGTGTGATGTCCTTAGATTAGTTAGGTATAAGTAGTTCTAAGTCTAGGGGACTGATGATCTCAGATGTTAAGTCCCATAGTGCTCAGAGCCATTTCAACCATTTTTACTCTCACATTTCTGGTCTTACAGACAGCTATCGTGTTACAGGATATGAGCACATATCGAAGATACATAATATGGCTGACTTTGTGCACAGAAATGCTGTTAACTTTCAGTATTTTAAATACGTCATACTCTGTGTTAATGGTTTTTCAGTGCACAATGTCAACCATATTATGTATCTTGAATATGTACTCATATCCTGTAATACTTCAACTGGTCTGTAAATCCAGAAATGTGTTTCATCGGCGGTGACTAGTCACAAACAGGTCAGATATATTTTAACATTTCAAAATGGATTGGGGAATGGCTATGAAGCCGAAATGAAATCACGACTGTGTAAAATAAATGAATAATTAGCAGTCAAATGGCGGAAATTACTTTCAAAAGATATTGTAAAATCATTTAATACAGCGGGACCATCAAGGAAATTAGGTGTATCTGGGAGTGAGCAGAAGGCTCGAAAAATAAAAATCAGAGTTTTAAAATTAAAGGTAATAATAATAATAATAATAATAATAATAATAATAATAATAATAATAATGGGTAAAAAAAGATTTAACAGAAGTAAACATGAAGTGGGCAGCTTCGAGAGATGGGTTATCGGAATACAATGGACGAGGAAACAGATTAGAGACAAAACTGAGTGGATTATTTTTAAAATCGAAAAACAGGCAATAGAGAGACACGTGGAAAATAATACGGGGAAAAAGTATTTGTTTTGCTGCTCTGTGAGCTGTTCCTGTTCTTCGTGTCCGTGTTGTGGTGTAATTTCTGTGAATGCTTCTACCTCTTGTGCTGCATGACAAAAAAACAGCGAACGTGTGGTTCCATAGGCGAGTAACAGGCAGGGAGAAAGAGAGAAAAAGGTTTATTATTCAAAGTTCCAAGTCAGTATCAGTAAATTGGGATGATTACACTGAAAGTGCATTTCCTTCGTATGTTGTCTCACTGACATGTACGGAAAAAAAATGGATGTGGATGAAGACACGCCGTTTGACACACTTTTGGACAATGCTAGTGTTTGGAAGCTGTCATTTGTCAGATTTGTTTGATAAAGACAAACTTTTTTTTTGGATCACGCTACATTTATGAAGTTACCTATCACACTTATCTTAATTTCCGAACATTTTAAAACATACTTTCAGTAATTTACAAAAGGAATAAACCGAAATGACTTTTTTTATGAGGTATGTATCCTGAGGATCTCCCTTCGTATTCGTCGGATTATTGCGGGCTTTGGGTCCATGAGGTACAGAAATACGCGAACTACAAGTTATTAGCCATCGCCACTTTATTTCTGTGAAGACATTTATATTAACGATATTGCAGTACCTGTGTTATTCTAATGACGATGGACTGCGGCGACCACAGCTGTCACGAAACACATTAGATGAATTCGCGATTGCGAATAATGACTATCATCAGCTGTACAAGGGAGTGACGACAATGAATCGTAACAGCTGTGGTCGCCGCAGGGCATCGCCATCAGAACAACACAGTCACTGTAATATCGTATTTATCTGCCGATACCGGGCATGCAACTTTCAAACACAACGTGTGATCTGTACGGGAATACACATAATAGATGTGCTAGTACAGATAGTAGACGCATGGTTGACGACGTATGGAAGTTTGGGTTTGTCCGTGACTCGTGCACGGATAGCCAAATGGAAAGGCGACCGCTCGCGATAAGCGGGAAATCCGGATTTGAGTCCCGGTCCGGCACAAATTTTCATTGTCGTCAATCCATTTTACAGCTGATGGTAATCATTATTCGCAGTTGCGAATTCATCTGATTTATAATAACGTGCGTGCTACCGCCGCCCCGTCATAACTGTGTCTGGCGTCCTACCACGAACAAATACGCATTTGTCAATATTCCATTGCGAGGAGAGAAAGACATAATTCGCGTCCGAAGCAGGCACGATGGAAACTGTTCCGCCCGTGTAGGTGGCCAGAGACACGAGGCGACTACTCTGTGTGCGTGTGTGTGTGTGTTGTAACGGAACATATTAAAGGCTTTACTGTACCGAAGTATGCGATACCCTCCAAATTCAACCAGTTTAACGAGTATTTATGATTATAGAAAAGTTATTGTGTATGTTAACAATGATTGCATAACATGTCTCCATAAACAGTCGACCCATTAAATTATACTGAATAACTGACCCACACAAAAGTTTATATCACTTGATCACTGATACATCAAATGTCATCATGTAAAAACACTAAGTTCACCTTAAATAATTAATATGAAGTACGAAAAATAGTGGCCAACTTAGGTATTTTGGATCTCCTTAAATAAAAATCACCCAGTGAAACCTATTTGTTCACTAGGAGCGGTTTCACTCAGTATTCACGAAATCAATCCTATTTTAGACGAAAACCAATGTAATTCTTAATAATTCATGTTATTTACTTATTTATGCAAATTAGAGAAGTCAATTGACAAACTTCTAAAAAACGGTCTTTTTGTAACAAAGAATTATTCCGTCAAGTCAACAAATCTGTCTGTCATTTTAATAACATGTTAAATTATGTCACTCGATGCAAATTAATAACTTTTCTGCACAAATTGTGATAACAGATGTACATGTGACTTATAAACTATATCTCTTTTTAGTAGTTCTTTGACAATGTTATAAATACAAGCAGCAAGAAGGGTCGGGGCGCAGTCGGAATGTCACTTTGGTAAAGTGTGTTTGTGTGTTATTGTTTGAGGTGGATAAACAATGCAAAGAACATGTAAAGGAAGTACTAATTTGTGTTGTGTCATGGTCTTTGGTGGACAGTGGAATTAAGATGGCCACCAGAGTAATAAATATTTGAAGTTTACATATTTGTTGGTTCCGCTCGTTCTTTATCATCAAAAGCACATAAAAAACACGGGACCTCATGTTTTTAACCCTAGACAACCAGATTTAGAGCCAGCATCAGCATCGAGACACAGCAGCGATCCAGCAAGTGGCAGCGATTACCACAACACAATGCGTTTTAATGGCGCCAACCTAACATCAAGTGCTAACAAGCTCCGTAAATGGGAGTGAAATAGTGCGATTATAGCAATTAGCTATATCTAAGACTAGGCGACCATTACAGTGTGGAGGAGCTCTGCGGGCGGCGTGCACTGACACCGGAGTTCGTTAGCACTCCACGACAACGCCAGCTCCCACTCGTGCCCGCACGTGGTGGCTGCGTCCAAGCCTGTGACCCTTATATCACAGCCCCCAAAAAAGATGACCTGCCGAATGTGGCTCAAGACGACCACCTCAGCGTCACGCTTGTGGCATCAGACAGCGTTGCATCGTTTACCCCAATTGCAGACACAGTAACGATTGGTACTGACGAACTGCGGTTTCAAAGTGACGACTTCATACATGACATACATTGTAGACACAAGACACATTAATAAAAGCAAGAATAACACAATACTGACAATTAAGTACACTACTGGCCATTAAAATTGCTACACCACGAAGATGACGTGCTACAGACGCGAAATTTAACCGACAGGAAGAAGATGCTGTGATACGCAAATGATTAGCTTTTCAGAGCATTCACACAAGGCTGGCGTCTGTGGCGATACCTACAACGTGCTCACATGAGGGAAGTTGCCAACAGATATCTCATACACAAACAGCAGTTGACCGGCGTTGCTTGGTGAAACGTTGTTGTGATGCGTCTTGTAAGGAGGAGAAATGCGTACCATCACGTTTCCGACTTTGATAAAGGTCAGATTGTAGCCTATCGCGATTTCGATTTATCGTATCGCGACTTTGTTGCTCGCGTTGGTCGAGATACAATGACTGTTAGCAGAATATGGAGTCGGTGGGTTAAGGAGGGTAATACGGAACGCCGTGCTGGATCCCAGCAGCAGCAGCGTGGACTATCAGCTCGGAGACCGTGACTGCGGTTACCCTTGACGCTGCATCACAGACAGGAGCGCCTGCGATGGTGTACTCAACGACGAATCTGGACGCACGAATGGCAAAACGTCATTTTTTCGGAAGAATCCAGGTTCTGTTTACAGCGTCATGATGGTCGCATCCGTGTTTGGCGACATCGAGGTGAACGCACATTGGAAGCGTGTACTCGTCATCGCCATACTGGCGTATCACCCAGCGTGATGGTATGGGGTGCCATTGGTTACACGTCCCGGTCATCTCTTGTTCGCATTGACGGCACTTTGAACAGTGGACGTTACATTTCAGATGTGTTACGACCCGTGGCTCTATGCTTCATTCGATCCCTGCGAAACGGCCACATGTTGCAGGTCCTGTACGGACCCTTATGGATACAGAAAATGTTCGACTGCTGCCCTGGCCAGCACATTCTCCAGATCTCTCACCAACTGAAAATGTCTGGTCAATGGTGGCCGAGCAACTGGCACGTTACAATACGCCAGTCACTACTCTTGATGAACTGTGGAATCGTGTTGAAACTGCATGGGCAGCTGTACCTGTACACGCCATCCAAACTCTGTTTGACTCAATGTCCAGGCGTATCAAGGCCGTTATTACGGCCAGAGGTGCTTGTTTTGGTTACTAATTTCTCAGGATCTTTGCACTCAAATTGCGTGAAAATGTAATCACATGTCAGTTCTAGTATAATATATTTGTCCAATGAATACCCGTTTATCATCTGCATTTCTTCTTGATGTAGCAATTTTAATGGCCATTAGTGTATGTACACTCCTGGAAATTGTTCCAGGAAGGGGAAACTTTATTGACACATTCCTGGCGTCAGATACATCACATGATCACACTGACAGAACCACAGGCACATAGACACAGGCAACAGAGCATGCACAATGTCGGCACTAGTACAGTGTATATCCATCTTTCGCAGCAATGCAGGCTGCTATTCTCCCATGGAGACGATCGTAGAGATGCTGGATGTAGTCCTGTGGAACGGCTTGCCATGCCATTTCCACCTGGCGCCTCAGTTGGACCAGCGTTCGTGCTGGACGTGCAGACCGCGTGAGACGACGCTTCATCCAGTCCCAAACATGCTCAATGGGGGACAGACCCGGAGATCTTGCTGGCCAGGGTAGTTGACTTACACCTTCTAGAGCACGTTGGGTGGCACGGGATACATGCGGACGTGCATTGTCCTGTTGGAACAGCAAGTTCCCTTGCCGGTCTAGGAATGGTAGAACGATGGGTTCGATGACGGTTTGGATGTACCGTGCACTATTCAGTGTCCCCTCGAGGATCACCAGTGGTGTACGGCCAGTGTAGGAGATCGCTCCCCACACCATGATGCCGGGTGTTGGCCCTGTGTGCCTCGGTCGTATGCAGTCCTGATTGTGGCGCTCACCTGCACGGCGCCAAACACGCATACGACCATCATTGGCACCAAGGCAGAAGCGACTCTCATCGCTGAAGACGACACGTCTCCATTCGTCCCTCCATTCACGCCTGTCGCGACACCACTGGAGGCGGGCTGCACGATGTTGGGGCGTGAGCGGAAGACGGCCTAACGGTGTGCGGGACCGTAGCCCAGCTTCATGGAGACGGTTGCGAATGGTCCTCGCCGATACCCCAGGAGCAACAGTGTCCCTAATTTGCTGGGAAGTGGCGGTGCGGTCCCCTACGGCACTGCGTAGGATCCTACGGTCTTGGCGTACATCCGTGCGTCGCTGCGGTCCGGTCCCAGGTCGACGGGCACGTGCACCTTCCCCCGACCACTGGCGACAACATCGATGTACTGTGGAGACCTCACGCCCCACGTGTTGAGCAATTCGGCGGTACGTCCACCCGGCCTCCCGCATGCCCACTATATGCCCTCGCTCAAAGTCCGTCAACTGCACATACGGTTCACGTCCACGCTGTCGCGGCATGCTACCAGTGTTAAAGACTGCGATGGAGCTCCGTATGCCACGGCAAACTGGCTGACACTGACGGCGGCGGTGCACAAATGCTGCGCAGCTAGCGCCATTCGACGGCCAACACCGCGGTTCCTGGTGTGTCCGCTGTGCCGTGCGTGTGATCATTGCTTGTACAGCCCTCTCGCAGTGTCCGGAGCAAGTATGGTGGTTCTGACACACCGGTGTCAATGTGTTCTTTTTTCCATTTCCAGGAGTGTATTAACATTACTTGAAGATTACAAAAAACTTAATCCTATTTGCTGCTCGAATGGAATTCAACTCATTGTTAGTAGTCATTATATCTTCTTGAATATCCATAATTATATCATTATCCCTGCGGAAACTGGACAGGGAATGATTTGTATATGCTAGTATGTATGATACGTTATAATCAACTGGTAACATTCTCGTTAATAGGAGCTGTCCAATTGCAACTCGGAAATTCTCTGAACACACATCGCTGCATATCCTCAGGACTGTAGGATTTCTATAATTGATTACCACGCTGACACCATTTTTATAAGGCGTTTATGAGGTTTGTATCCTCAGCTGAGGGTCTCCCTTGGTATTTGTCAGGATTATTGCGGGCATTGGGTTCATCAGATACGGAAATATGCGAACTACGAGTTATTAGCCACCACCACTTTATTTCTGCGAAGACATTTATAATGAGGTGCACGCTACGCCGACCCGTCATAGCTGTGTCTGACGTCCTACTACGAGCAAATACGGATTTGTAAATACTCTACTGTGAGTCGAGAAAGACATAATTCCGCGTCGGCACCACGCGCGTTGGTAACTATTCTGCCTGTGCAGGTGGCCAGCGACGCGAATTGACTACTGTGTGAGCCGGGCTCTGTGGGCGAGCGGTTCTAGGCGCTTCAGTCCGGAACCGCGCGACCGCTACGGTCGCAGGTTCGAATCCTGCCTCGGGCATGGATGTGTGTGATGTCCTTAGGTTAGTTAGGTTTAAGTAGTTCTAAGTTCTAGGGGACTGATGACCTCAGATGTTAAGCCCCATAGTGCTCAGAGCCATTTGAACCATTTGACTTCTGTGTGTGTGTGTGTGTGTGTGTGTGTGTGTGTGTGTGCGCCGGCGTATACAGTTCGTCAGCATTCAGCATTCCAAGATAACGTCAGCCTGCAGTCGTACTCGCACGTGGCGGCTGCATTCAAGCTTGTGGCCCTTACAGTGCTAAATTAAAAGCTCATTAAATGTTCCTAATATTTTTTCTACGAATGTTTGACATCACTTTATTCACGCTGCATTTATGTATGCAAATTTGTCCGCCGCTCGTGGTCTCGCGGTAGCGTTCTCGCTTCCCGAGCACGGGGTCCCGGGTTCGATTCCCGGCGGGGTCAGGGATTTTCACCTGCCTCGAAATGACTGGGTGTTTGTGTTGTCCTCATCATTTCATCATCATCCAGGAAAGTGGCGAAATTGGACTGAGCAAAGATTGGATAATTGTACGGGCGCTGATAACCATGCAGTTGAGCGCCCCACAAACCAAACATCATCATCGTCATCATGTATGCAAATTTGCGGTGATACAAATATTTTATTTCATATTTTTTTCATTATTTATTACGTACAAATGTGCATTTGCAGTGTTTGTGAGAGTTCATCCAACTGCTTGCCACATCTTGTGCTGTTTAATACATTGTGCTACTAAAATGTGTATGTCGTTCATCTCGCATACTGTCCATCATTAAGCTAGTTACGACCAGTCAGGAAAGAGTAAGTGAAGTTTCATTGGTGAAGCAACAACGAGCGCCAGAAACAGCAACTAAAGATTAAACCGAGATCACACTGTTCCAAAGACAATGTACAGCAAAGATATACCTAATAATATGCATACACGCCTCAGCTCTTGGTAAGATCGTTGTGTAGTATCACGAGAAGGTACTTGGCCCTTATAACATTGCGGCGGCGCGGTTCCTTCCGTCCCTTTACGACGAACCTGCGCCTACCTGTGAACATTGTCTCAGCATACCATCAGTAGGGAAGCCGAGCGAAACCTACTGTACTTCGACGTGAACCAGGCTGCAATTAAAGTTTTCATACGAAATGAAAGGTTGGAAATTTTGTCCTCAATTAATATATTCTGAAACTTAGGTGAACAAGTATCACTGCCAAGCCCGTGCTAGTCTTAACACAGTCACTCACAATCCCTTTCACTCACGTTAGCAAGTTTATGGTGTTGCATTTCCCGAAAACGTAATAGCTACAAAAATACTGATTGTTTTTGATTGAGAATGCTCGCCAAATATTAAATCTGTCGGTACCAAATGCAGTCACAGTTTTTAGCCACCGACCTGCTCAATACACCACGCGGAATATATTTGTTTTCTCGTCACAAAATTCACTTAAAAATTCCGAAATTTCTACACGCCCGTCGGAATAATTATGCCGTCACTTTACAACACTTTTGATGTATGAAACACTGCTAGATCCGGCAACTTACCATTTCCATCGGAACTACTACTACACACGTCTGAACTGTTTCATGGCTAGGCTCCGACTCCTCTAGAATAGTCTGAGTCTTCTCTACCAGCAAAGAAAGGCGCGCGAAGAAGATTGCTTTACCATTGGTCAGTTTACTCAACAGCCAATACCAAAACAACATTCTCCCGCGTCAATTCGCGCTTTTCATCAATAACCAATCGCAAAATAGTAAACGTAACGACTACACTTTTTACCAACGCAATTATCTAATACGCTGAAGTTTTGCTTATGCATAAAGTTATTTACTGTCGTTATTTATACCTGTATTAACTTTCTCTTTACCATAAACTTACTTTACAAATCTATTCTACAAAAATCCCCTTTTTCCATATTCATACTTCTTCGAAATGTTCCCACACTAAATCCCACTACATAACTCTTTAAACAATGATCTTCATATTAACCTTAAACCATACTCAAGCATCATTCATACTGCTAAAACACATTTATAACATTTTACATACACAAAAAGACATAATAACACTTTATGAAAATACTAGAACAGTATATGAAATACATTCTATTACTTTAGTGCACTCTAGTGGGCACAATCGAAACTAAAATCACATTCCCCCTACAAAGTATTGTCCTCTATCGGCTGATACATAAACAACGTGCGCGTCCAGTCTCGCGTCACCATCTGTCACTTATCCAGCTCTATGACACATCTCCCACTTAACTGCCTCCAAGGCAGGGTCGGTATACGGCGCTACGCCTCACACTCCCTATGATTATAAAATTTGATTTCAAAAAATTTTAAAATTATACTGATACCGATGCTGACTTAAAATTACAAAATATTTCAAAAAATATTCTCATTCTTATAGACTAAAATCACAAATCTCTTACTTCGCACTTGGCAGTCTATAACTAACCTAGTCTAAAACATTTTTTGCAAATCTCTCAAAAACATTCCTAACTTGTTTAATAACTTTTTACATTTACTTTTTGAATGTCTTTCTTTCAGGCACTGCGGTTGGTGTCCTACTATTTAATAATAGTAGTTTGTCCTACCTTTAAAAAAACTGCACATAACATCGCCTCTTTATCGCACATTTTTCCGTGGGTCTTGGGTATGGCACCTTTCATTGCAGCGTCCATAACACACCTCCGTTCGCCACTTATTGGTCCCTCCATGGCTTACATGCATTGCAGTCCCTGAAACCATACTTCTGTCTAAGCCTACTTCCTTTATATACATACTAATATACAGTTACTTATAGTATAGGAGATTATTTACATTTTTTAATATTTAGTTTAATTTGAATTCAAATGAAAGTTTATTAACAGAGTATTGCTTACTCAAATCAGCAAGATCAAACCTATTCGAAAATATTTTCTAAAATTTACTTCTTTTCCAAAAACTTCATGAATTTAAAAGAACGAGTTGCTATTGCAAGCAAAGGTTAAGTTAATTTTTTCTGTTTAACTTTCACTCAACTTGAAAATATTTAATGGTAAAAAATAAATTTCCTATAAAGCAATCGTTTACAAACATTTTATAGTACATAGTTACCACTTTTTATATAGTGTCTATTTTCATCACTTCTTCCTCACAGTTTCGCCACTATGTAACAGAAATCAAGAATTGTATTTACAAAATATACATATATTCTCCACATTCATTCATACTCCACTCGTAAAAAATATTCTTCACCTAGATCTCCTTTACTAACTGCCCTTGTCACGTCTGGTTATTCTCATATTTGTACAAGTCACTCAGCCTTCAATCACAAACTGATCCCCATCTCTCTCACCACAAAACTTACTTCATCTTAATCCCATGACTCCATCTTACACCTACAAAGCCACCTTCCCTGATAGAGAAGAATATTACAGAAGATAGATTCAGCTCAGAATGATTAGAAGAGGAAGAGTGGCAATACGAAAAGAAAATGAAATAGCACTGCCAGTAACTTAAGCACCTGATGTTCGTCAAACACCTAGCATTACGTAGGTTGCAATGCCCTCTGAGGCCTCCAAGCTTAACTCACATCTACCTCAGGACTAATGTATCTTTGTAAATCAATAATATTTCTTAAACTCAATGGTTTCCCCGAATTCCAGTACACTAATCTATATGCATTTGGGTGTGGTTTCTCAGTAATTCTAAATGGACCCATATATTCATCAATGAACTTTTTCGTTTCTGCTGTAATCTTTTTTGATTTCTCCCTTGTTTTAACTAATGCCAATTCTCCAATTTGGAAACTTATCGGTGGAGCCTTAGCATCATGGCGTCTTTTACGTTCCAATGCTTTTTTCTTAATGTTTTCTCTAGTACTTTTTTCTTTTACAGTCAGTGCCACGTCTACAATAACTGGAAACTCTACCGAGTCAAACGGCAAATTGTCTGGTCTTACCCGCCCCCCCCCCCCACCTCAATTCGCAAGGAGCGAACCCTGTAGCCTCATGTTTTATTTTATTGATGACATTCTCAAAATATTCTATATACTCTGCCCATGCCGTATGTTTTCTATGACAATAAATACGACATAACTTTTTCAACTCCTTCATAATTCTTTCGCACGTGTTTCCTTGCGGAAAATACGCTGAAATCTTTATGTGCTCAATGTTCCTGCTTTCTAAACATTCCTTAAATTTGTTGGAGACAAACTACGGACCATTGTCTGACAAGATAGATTTGGAACCCCTACCACCACAAAATACTCTTTCTGCAAACGATTTACTAGCACTTTCGCATTAGCCTTCTTAATTGGGTATAGTTTCACAAAGTTTGTGAACCCATCCACCAACACAAAAACGTATTCACAACCCCCTCGAGACACAGGCAAAGGACCGAACAAATCACAGGCTACCAGGTCTAATTTATTCTGTGGCTCAACACTGTACATGTCTCCTTGAACTACTTTGTAATTAGCTCTCACCTTTTGACATCTGTCACACATTTCAACCCTTACTTTTACTCGTCTCCACATATTATTAAAAATTACAGTTTCACTGAGTTTATTTACACATTTTCTGGCCCCATAATGCCCAGACATCGTATGAATATAGTCAATTAATAAATTCACATGTTGATCAGGAAAACAAACCTTCCATTGACTATCAGTATTTTTTCTCCGACGGAATAAAACCACTTTATGCATCTTATAATATTCGGCAACTTTAGGATAAGCTGGATTACCTAAATAACTTTTTAATATTTTCAAATTGTCATCTTGGTTCTGTTCACTTCTTAATACTTTACACACTTTTCTCAACTGTCCCTCCTCCTCAGTCTTCATCACAGTTGCAAATACATGAACCCCTTCATTGTCTGTCAACATATTTCTATTATCCTCATTATCTTCTACCCCCTGGATAATGCATCAGCCATTACATTCTCAGATACTTTTATGTATTTAATTTCCAGATAATATTGTTGCAAGTGTAGAGACCACCTAGTTAGCCTGGGGTGTTTTAATTTGCACATCCGCAGATATGTCAACGCTGTATGGTTACTGCATACAAATACTTTATGTCCCAACAGGTATTGTTTAAATTTTTCTACTCCAAAGATAATCGCTAATGCCTCTTATTCTGAAATGCAATTATTTTTCTCAGACTGTTGCAATGCTCTGCTCACAAATGCTATGTTTTTATGAACCTTGTTATCTCCTTCTTCACACACTTGAAACACCTCTAGTACAATCCCGTATCCACACGCATCTGCCATTAAGCAAAAAGGTTTGGAAAGTGGAAAAATCGGGTCTACTGCCGGATGTTTGTGTCGCTCTGCCACAATATTTCGGCCACGTAACTCGTTGCCTTCTTCAGGTGCTACCTGACACTGCCGTGTGGGAGGATCTTGTCCAGTATTTATGCCCAGAGGGCGCTGGGTGCTCTCTTTGACGTCCGCGCCCACCTGGCGCTGCTTGCAATGTGTTGTCTCTTCCCCGGTGTTCCCTCGGACGTTAGCGCCCGACTTGGGCCTGAGGCAGCTCTCTGAGGCCTGTCCTGTGTGCTGCTTCTGAGGTTTTTATCCCTCCCTGGTGCTCCCACGGACGTCTGCGCCCAGCTCGTCCACCATCTGTGATCGTGGCAGTTATCTGGGGAGGGCCCCGCATGTGGCGTTCTGTTCATTATCCGCGCCCGCTTGGCGCTGCTCCCAAGGTGTTGGCACTTCCCTGGTGCTCCAACGGACGTCCGCGCCCGCCTAGTCAACCATCTGCAGATGTGGCAGCTGACTGAGGCCCGTCTTGCGTCGGGGGCTCTGTTCGCGGTCCGCGCCCGCCTGGCGCTGCTTGTAAGGTGTTGTTTCTTCCCCGGTGCCCCTACCATGGGGCCAAATGACAAAAGTGTCATCGACATACCTAAGAAAGCACTTGGGTTGGTAAGTGGCTGATGCAAGTGCCTCCTCTTCGTACCTTTCCATGAAAACGTTGGCTACCACTGATGATAAAGGGCTACCCATTGCCACTCCTTCCATTTGCTCATAAAATTGACCCCCATAAAGAAAATATATTGAGGTCAGTACATGCTTGAACAGGTCAAGCAGGGCACCACCGAACTTCTCTCCAATGATATTGAGTGAATCGGTGAGTGGCACTTGTGTGAAGAGCGACACCACATCGAAACTGACCATGATGTCAGAGTCCACGATGTGTAGCTGCCTTAGCCGTTATAGGAAGTCCGCCGAGTTCCGAATGTGGTGTGCACATTTTCCCACATATGGTGCCAATATCTTCTTCAGGTATTGTGCAGTGAGGTATGTCACTTCGCCGATGTTACTGACAATAGGTCGAAGAGGGACCCCCTCCTTGTGGACCTTGGGGAGTCCACAGAGTCTGGGTGGTACAGGTGCTTTGGGATAAAGCTTCTTGGTGACCTGTTCAGGTAGACCTGTCTCCTTCAGCAACTTCCGGGTCTTCTTGTCCACCTTCTCAGTGGAATCACCATCTAGTGGTTTGTAAGCAGTGTCTTCCAGAAGTTGTTGCACCTTTATATAATACTCCAACTTGTTAAAGATAACCGTGGAGTTACCCTTATCAGCTGGCTGAACTACTAGAGAAGGATGGACAACTCCCATTCTTGGATGTCCTGGTCAAGAGGAAGGCAGATGGCACTTTGGGGCACAGTGTGTATCGTAAGCCCACCCACACTGACTTATACCTTCGAGGCAGTAGCTGCCACCACCCGGCACGGAAGAATGGAGTCTTGAAAACATTAGTTCACAGGGCTCGAGCTCTGTCAGATAAGGAAAGTCTGGCCACAGAGATAGAACATCTACAGCTGGTGTTCAGCAGAAACGGATACTCAAGCACAGGGTACACAATAGGAGGCGAAGAAGGTGGCATACCTGCCATATGCTGGACCTATTTCTGCAAAGGTCAGCAGAATTCTTTCAATATATGATACAAAGATTATCTTCTGTCCACCCTCCAAAATTTGGTCCATGCTAGGGAGTGTGAAGGACGACCTGGGGCTACGTAAACCGGGCATTTACAACATCCCGTGCCAGTGTGGAAAGTCATACATTGGTCAGGCAACCAGGACGGTGGACATCAGGTGCAAAGAACACCAGAGGCAAACCAGACTCGGACAGGCAACAAACTCTGCCATAGCGTAGCACTGTCTGGAGCTAGGCCACTCAATGGACTACAACAACACCAAAATTGTGACACAGACGCCAAGATTTTGGGACAATGTCATAAAGGAGGCCATCGAGATCAAGGTCACTGACAACCTAATAAACCGAGACAGTGGTTACCAGCTGAGCTCGGCGTGGAGTCCGGCTCTGGAGCTTATTAGGGCTCAACGAAATGAACCAACAAACTCCTCAAGAAGTACTAACACTGCAGGAGTAGCGCCAGGTGGGTGCGGACCGCGAACGCAACTCCCGACGCAGGACGGGCCTCTGACAGCCGTCACGACCGCAGATGATGAACGAGCCGAGCATGGACGACCGTAGGAGCACCAGGGAAGTGCCAACACCGCAGGATCCGCGCCAGGCGGGCGCGGACCGCGAATGGAGCGCCCAACAAAGGTCAGGCCTCAGAGAACTGCCACAGATGGAGACCAAGTCTGGCGCGGACGTCTGAGGGAGCACCGGTGAAGAAACAACACCTTACAAGCAGCGCCAGGCGGGCGCGGACCGCGAACAGAGCCCCAGGACGCAAGACGGGCCTCAGACAGCTGCCACAACTGTAGATGGTGGACTAGGCGGGCGCAGACGTCCGTCGGAGCACCAGGGAAGTGCCAACACCTTGGGAGCAGCGCCAAGCGGGCGCAGACAACGAACGGAACGGCACATGCGGGTCCGGCCCCAGACAACTGACAACTGCCATGACCACAGATGGTGGACAAGCCGGGCGCGGACGTCCGTGGGAGTACCAGGGAGGGGTAAAAACCTCGGAAACAGCACCTGGCGGGCGCGGACCGTGAACGGAACGCCCTACACAGGACAGACCTCAGAGAGCTGCCACAGATGGCGCCCAAGTCGGGCACGGACGTCCGAGGGAACACTGGGGAAGAGACAACACATTACAAGCAGCGCCAGGTGGGCGCGGATGGCAAAGAGAGCACTCAGCGCCCCCTGGGCATAAATACTGGACAAGATCCTCCAACACGGCAGTCTCAGGTAGCACCTGAAGAAGGCAACGAGTTACATGGACGAAATATTGTGCCAGAGCGACACAAACATCCGGCAGTAGACCCGATTTTTCCACATGTCAAGATGTCGCCGGGAAAGCCTGAATAGTTACATCAGGTTTGGAAAAATCATGACGATGAAGTATTAGGCTTTCATATAAGGCTTTCTTTAGTTCCTCAAATGCAATTTGACATTCATTGGTCCGTTTGTGTGGTACATCTTTTCTCAACAAATTTCTTAAACAGGTTGCATTAAAAAAATGCCCTGGTACAAAACGCCTGTAAAATCCAAATAATCCAAACATCCCTTTTAAACTCTTTCTACTATTCAGAGCTTTTTATTCCATAATAGCCTTCAGTTTTTCTGGATCCGGCATTATTCCTTTCCCACTAATGATGTGACTTAAAAATTTTATTTATTTCTCAGCAAAATCAGTTTTTTCCAGTTTAAATTTCAATCCCCCTTTTTCAATAGCATCCAAAACTTTATTTAACAAAACACAATGTTCTTCCCATGTGCCAGTTGAAATTAATTTATCATCTACATAGACTGTTATTTTCTTAAGTAGTTCATCCCCCAACACTTGTGACATGGCTCTGACAAAAGCACAAACACTTATATTTAAACCAAATGGTACCACCTTCTATTGATATCATCTGACTTAAAACAAAAAAGCAGTATATTTTCTGGACTCCCTCGCCAGCGGCAGATTCCCGTAACCAGAGGTCACATCCATAGATGTAAAATAATTAGATCCCTCAAATTTTTGCAGTAACTTATCAATGTTTTCTGGCCAGTCACTTTCTGGTAACACAATTTTATTCAAAGCTCTAGCATCCAGAACTAGTCTTACAGATCCATCCTTCTTCGTAAGCACGATGACCGGATTATTATATACACTCACAGCCTTTTCAACAATCCCCCATTTAATCATATTCTGTATAAGGTCCCTAACCGCTTCCCTGTGTCTTTCAGCGATAGGTATAGGTTTTTTTGAAAAAGGGAGTGTCATATTTTACATTTAAGTAGCATTCATACCCATTGACTAAGCTAGGTTTATCAGAAAAAACATTTTTATGATCTAGTAACACTACTCTTAAACGGTACCTATGATCCTCCTCTCAAACTGGCACCTCTTTCACTTTTTGCTCTATTTTTTCTTGTACCATCCACATTTCCTCAGGGTCCACCCCCACATCATCTCCATACTCATTGTAGTCCCCCAAATCCTCTGTCCTTCTGCAATACCTAATTGGTATACTGGCTACTTCTTCATTGCTCACATAGTCTTTTCGAAAAATGGCACAACCAAATCTTTCCCATTTATTTCAAAAATTATCCCAGATTCTTTAAAATTTAATCTCCCTTTGTAATGGTTAAGGAAATCTACACCAATCAACATTTTTATACGCAGATCAGGAATTATAAGGAAGTTATGGAATACTTCCACCCCATTTATTTTCACTGGCAACAGAACTTCATATCTAACAGGTTTTTTCACTTTTACAGTAGCTACAATAATCTGTACTCCCATTACTGGCATAATTACAAGATCATTCCCTTTTTGCAATGATTCTAACCAACCTTTACTCACAGCACATAAATCACTACCTGTATCTGCTGAACACTGTACCTCTTCATCACACACCTGCACACTAATTGTTGGTTCATCTACATCTACATCTACATCCATACGGAGCGGAGGGTACCTTGAGTACCTCTATCAGTTTTCCCTTCTATTCCAGTCTCGTATTGTTCGTGGAAAGAAGGATTGTCGGTATGCCTCTGTGTGGGCTCTAATCTCTCTGATTGTATCCTCATGGTCTCTCCGCGAGGTATACGTAGGAGGGAGCAATATACTGCTTGACTCCTCGGTGAAGGTATGTTCTCGAAACTTCCAACAAAAGCCCGTACCGTGCTACTGAGCGTCTCTCCTGCGGAGTCTTCCACTGGAGTTTATCTATCATCTCCGTAACGCTTTCGTGATTACTAAATGATCCTGTAACGAAGTGCGCTGCTCTCCGTTCGATGTTCTCTATCTCTTCTATCAACGCTATCTGGTACGGATCCCACACTTCCTTTGTTTTCGGATTGATTTTCCATAGGATTCTTCCAATGAATCTCAGTCTGGCATCTGCTTTACCGACGACCAACTTTGTATGATCATTCCATTTTAAATCACTCCTAATGCGTACTACCAGATAATTTATGGAATTAACTGCTTCCAGTTGCTGACCTGCTATATTGTAGCTAAATGATAAGGGATCTTTCTTTCTATGTATTCGCAGCACATTACACTTGTCTACATTGAAATTCAATTGCCATTCCCTGCACCACGCGTCAATTCGCTGCAGATCTTCCTGTATTTCAGTACAATTTTCCATTGTTACAACCTCTCGAAATACCACAGCATCATCCGCAAAAAGCCTCAGTGAACTTCCGATGTCATCCACAAGGTCATTTATGTATACTGTGAATAGCAACGGTCCTACGACACTCCCCTGCGGCACACCTGAAATCACTCTTACTTCGGAAGACTTCTCTCCATTGAGAATGACATGCTGCATTCTGTTATCTAGGAACTCTTCAATCCAATCACACAATTGGTCTGATAGTCCATATGCTCTTACTTTGTTCATTAAACGACTGTGGGGAACTGTATCGAACGCCCTGCGGAAGTCAAGAAACACGGGATCTACCTGTGAACTCGTGTCTATGGCCCTCTGAGTCTCGTGGACGAACAGCGCGAGCTGGGTTTCACACGATCGTCTTTCTCGAAACACATGCGGATTCCATTCCTACAGATTTCTAGTCTCCAGAAAAGTCATTATAATCGAACATATTGCGTGTTCCAAAATTCTACAACTGATCGACGTTAGAGATATAGGTCTATAGTTCTGCACATCTGTTCGACGTCCCTTCTTGAAAACGGGGTTGACTCAATACTTTCCTTTCCTTGCTAGTATCAGAACCCTCCTCCAACAAGTCGTTCACAATCTCTCTTCTATGGAAACCTTGCCTGATTCCGGAAATTACGCAGATTTTTGCAGAATTACTGTCACTACTTTTTCCCCCCATACTAATTATTGTATCCGCTAGTGACAACTCAAAATTCCCTTCTGGTGCTTCGCTATTCTCCATTATAGCCTCTCTCTCTTCCCTTGCTCCACTTTGGTCACCACCGTCTTGCTTCTCCCTATTCGCCTCACAAATGTCGTCATTTATAGACGCTAATATTTCCTCCACACTGGCATCACTAATTTCCTGTAATTCTGCAGCCTCTGTAGTTTCTCTGGTTAGCACACTGGACTCGCATTCGGGAGGACGACGGTTCAATCCCGTCTCCGGCCATCCTGATTTAGGTTTTCCGTGATTTCCCTAAATCGCTTCAGGCAAATGCTGGGATGGTTCCTTTGAAAGGGCACGGCCGATTTCCTTCCCTCACCCGAGCTTGCTCTCCGTCTCTAATGACCTCGTTGTCGACGGGACGTTAAACACTAATCTCCTCCTCCTCTGTAGTTTCTCCTTCCTCAGAACACGACTCAGCTTCAACTTGGTTGCTAACCACTTTCTTGCAATCGGATTCTGTCTCATCTTCCACTAATGCATCATCCCTCTCGTCTGCAATACAGTGCTTATCTTCTTCATGTCTATCCAAAAAATCCTCTAAACCACCATTAAACGTACAGATTTTTACATAGGTCGTTTCGTCTGTTGCTACTACCTTCTCCTGTACCTCTCTTATAGTCCCTGTCTGGTTACTTCCAACACATACAAAAGGTTTTGCTAGCGGGCTCAAACTTCTATTTCCCATCTGGTAAGACGGCATTTAGTTTGACGGATTCTGTAGTTCGGTAACCTTTCTTACATTTTACCCCTCTCTGCTGCTGCCTTTGCGCAACATAATTCTCTCGCACTGGAGAATACGATTGATAATCGTGCACCTGTTCCCCATTTCTTCGCCTATCATTTGCAGGATAGCGCCGCCTCCCGGCACCTCTGCCCCTGCCATTTCCACGGAACACGCCAATTCTGTAAATGTTTACATTATTTCGCGGCCCTGCATCATTTGGTGGTCTGTCATTACGATTTGCATATTCCTCCTCATGCAATAACTTCTCAACCCTCTCCAAATGACTAATAAACTTACGCACATCATCCCTCGGCGCTGAAATAAGTTTGTTCCGCCAGTGCATAGGCAGTTTACCTTCCAAACCCATAACAATTTGCTCTGGTTCGATTTTCTTGTTTAAGTATGACAAATTTGTCATCCACTTTAACGCGAACCTTTTTATACTTTCCCTTCTGGGATTAAACTTTTCCCCAGCCCAGAGGCTATTTAATAACTCCATCTGTTTTTGCTCAGCCCAATATTCTTTCAAAAATGCCTCTTTAAATTTATCCAAAGTATCGTACTGTTCAGTAGCAATAACCCCCAAGTTCTGGCCTATCCTAAGAATTTTGACGTAATAAAACCTATTTTTGGTATGTGTGACCACAAACTAGGTAACACACCTTCAAAATCATTCCAAAATTCTTTTGGATGCACATTTCCTGTTGGATCAAAACGTAAAAACTGTCTGCTATTGACATATAAAATTTCAGATGATTCTACCACAAAACTACACCCACTACTGTTAATTCCATGTTTGAGGTTAGTTTCAACTTCGCATGCTCATCCAACCTACTTTCCACCTCTTCTACTTGGTTAGTTAGCTGAAGAACATTTTTTCCAGACTCATCCACTCGTTCTGACACAGTTTTTACTTCATCCGTACATTTGTCAGATTCAGAACTAATTTTGCTGGCTAACGCTTTGTGATCAGTTTCACATACAGAGTCCACAGCCGCTATTTTAACCTGTACTTATTGCATACCTTCTTTAATTTCATCTGCTCTTTATTTGTTTCCAATACTTTTCAAAGCCTCTGTTAAATCACCTTTTACAATGCTAACAGATCTTTTGCAATTATTCTCAACTCGAGAAATTTTTTCATCTACTTTATTTTCTAATGACTTCAATTCATTTTCCCACATTTCTTTTAAAACAGCAGTCTGTTTTTCAAGTTTTTCATTAAACCCACTGTCAAGTTTCTCGAGTTTACTATTAATTTTTTTAGCCAAATTAGTTTGTCCTTGTATAGAGCCCATTAAAGCGGCAAACATTTCCTGCATACTTCCTAGTTCCATTTTTGGCATCACTGATTCTTGTTTACCTTGTTCCACCGGCATTATACCAAATTTGGTATCCACATTTGATACATTTGATTCAGTAACACTCCTAACAGTATCATCACACACCTGATCTTTACTGAGTTCATGCTTAATGTCACTTTTTGAATTAGTATTATCCCCACTAGTTACTTTAACAGACATACTTGAAGCAGACTCAATTCCACTGTCCGTAAATGACATAGAAATATCATTAAAAAACTTTTTATTTTAACATCTACTCCTTCTCTGAATAAAAGTTCTTCCTCCTTCACCGTATTCACAAAATCTTTATCACTTGCCATGTTTCTCAGTCTTTCAGCGCACACACACACAACAGATGTAACAAAGTTGACTTATCTTATGTCGAATGCTGCAGCCTCGGCGTGTTGAAACTGCGAGTCCGATCCCCTGCGGCTGCCGTAACAGTTTCCGGACCCCCGCTCGTCGTGTAGGCTGGCCGCGATGCCCCGTTGTACTGCTCGCCGCCACCGCTAAGATGCCATCTGCTGCTTCGCTGCGCTCCCGTCGCTACTGTAGCCAATGCGGATCATCATCTTTCTTGCAACTCCAGCAACTCGAAACGGGTTCCGTTTAAACTTCTGCTAGTACCGGTTCACTAAATTCTTTCACTAACGTTCACTGTTCAGTCCATCAAAATCTTTCTCTCGACCGCGGATACAAAATACTACGGCTTTAGTGTTTCCCGGCACCGATGCACCACGTGAGGCGGCACGGTTCTTTCCGTCCCTTTACGACGAACCTGCACCTACCTGTGAACATTGTCTCAGCATATCATCAGTAGGGAAGCCGAGCGAAACCTACTGTACTTCGACGTGAACCAGGCCGCAATTAAAGTCACTAATCTACGTTTCGGGAGAAAGTTTTCACACGAAATGAAAGGTTGGAAATTTTGTCCTCAATTAATATATTCTGAAACTTAGGGGAACAAGTATCACTGCCAAGCCCGTGCTAGTCTTAACACAGTCACTCACAATCCCTTTCACTCACGTTAGCAAGTTTATGGTGTTGCATTTCCCGAAAACGTAATAGCTACAAAAAATACTGATTGTTTTTGATTGAGAATGCTCGCCAAATATTAAGTCTGTCGGTACCAAATGCAGTCACAGTTTTTAACCACCGACCTACTCAATACGCCACGCGGAATATATGTGTTTTCTCGTCACAAAATTCACTTAAAAATTCCGAAATTTCTACACGCCCGTCGGAATAATTATGTCGTCACTTTACAACACTTTTGATGTATGAAACACTGCTAGATCCGGCAACTTATCATTTCCATCGGAACTACTACTACACATGTCCGAACTGTTTCATGGCTAGGCTCCGACTCCTCTAGAATAGTCTGAGTCTTCTCTACCAGCAGAGAAAGGCGCGCGAAGAATATTGCTCTACCATTGATCAGTTTACTCAACAGCCAATACCAAAACAACATTCTCCCGCGTCAATCCGCGCTTTTCATCAATAACCAATCGCAAAATAGTAAACCTACCGACTGCACTTTTTACCGACGTAATTATCTAATATGCTGAAGTTTTGCTTATGCATAAAGTGATTTACTCTCGTTATTTATACCTGAATTAGCTTTCTATTTACCATAAACTTACTTTACAAATCTATTCTACAAAAATCCCCTTTGTCCATATTCATACTTCTTCGAAATGTTCCCACACTAAATCCCACTACATAACTCGTTAAAGAATTATCTTCATATTAACCTTAAACCACACTCACGCATCATTCATAGTGATAAAACACATTTATAACATTTTATACACAAAAAGACATTATAACACTTTATGAAAATACTAGAACAGTATATGAAAAACATTCTATTACTTTAGTGCACTCTAGTGGGCATAATCGAAACTAAAATCACAGTCCCCCTATAAAATATTGTCCTCTATCGGCTGATACATAAACAACGTGGCCGTCCATTCTCGCGTCACCATCTGTCACTATCCAGCTCTGAGATACATCTCCCACTTAACCGCCTCGAAGGCAGGATCGGTATACAGCGCTACGCCTCAACATGTTGTTACAAAAATAACATGAATTTTTCATCACAAAAGGTTTTGTGCTTTACACTACGCACGGATATCTGGTGGATTTCTAGTGCATGGGTTTGTTTAAGTATGAGAATTCGTCACACTGTAGTGTTCCGGAGCCATTGTGGTGCCTTGCTTACTCGGTTGGTGAATATTAGTACTTCTTTCAGTCTAAATGAGTGTAGTAGTCTGTGAATTTCGAGAACATTCAAAATTTTATATTTTTAGGTATACCAAAGTTACATGCATCAGATCTTACTTCATTAGAAACGCTTCAAGTTTCCTCCAGTTTTATGTTTTTCCAGTCAAAATCTTCATTAATTTGAAATATCAATTATTTTCCTATTAAATTTTTATACGAACACGGTCATTTCTGGAAGAAATAATATTAGGGACGTTCTTGTTTCGTCACGCGGTGACGTACAATTTTATGTTCAGAGTTCCCCCGTCAACACCAGCCGTGACCAGAAGTCACACCCGATGATTCCACAGACCATGACGCCAGGAGCAACAGTGCTAAGCGTCTCCAGAACATCGGAAGCAAAAGATGTATCCGCAAGGTGCCACCAAAGTCGCTGACGGTAGTCATCTCTGGTAGCGCAGAACCGCGATTCATCGCTGAACACAATGTGAAGCCACTCGTCAGTTCGTCAGTATTCCATGATTGCCGGTCTCTACACCGCCCCGACCGAGGCGGCCTGGGCTGTGGTGTTACGGGCAGCGTACGCAGTGGGACGGTAATTATCTAGTCCCGTTGTTGCTGGTCTCCGGCCAACGTTGCGAGACGATACAGAATGTTGCAGAGAGCTCATTTACAGCTACCGTTTCGTTTATTGTTCCTTCTGCAAAACGTCAGGTTTGTAGCTGTCGATACAGTAATATCCTGACCTAGGAAGTCCGCACTTCCAGGGCAAATGGATCAACAGTTTCAAACAGAACACGATGTCTAATGAGATTTTCGGGCGCTGCAGCGATTAGTGGTTTTTGGAATCCATTCATTTTCTAAAAATGGATGTGTGTGTGTGTGTGTGTGTGTGTGTGTGTGTGTGTGTGTGTGTGTGTGCGCGCGCGCGCGCTCGCGCTCATGCTGCGTGTGTTCGACATCTCCTCCTAAACCACTGGACCGATTTTCAAACAAACTTGGTACACAATACCTTACTGTTAGGCGATAATCGCTGTGTGTGGGTGAATGGGGGGGGGGGGAGAGGCGGCGCGGGGGGGGGGGGGGGGAATGGTAAGAACCACGACCTGTCAAACGGTTTGGGGATGGGGGTGAAAAATAAGTGTAGCCGGCGACGTGTGAAATCCTAGACTTTACTCATCGAATGTCTGAGAATGAGAGTACTTACAAGGGAATCTCCCCATCGCACCCCCCTCAGATTTAGTTATAAGTTGGCACAGTCGATAGGCCTTGAAAAACTGAACACAGATCAATCGAGAAAACAGGAAGGAGTTGTGTGGAACTATGAAAACAATAAGCAAAATATACAAACTGAGTAGTCCATGCGCAAGATAGGCAACATCAAGGTTAATGTGTGCTCAGGAGCGCCGCGGTCCAGAGAGCCGGTTGGCCTCTGTAATAAAAAACTGAGTGGAAGGATCAACCACCGAACTTAAACAGGATGTCTTTCGACGTCCGCAACGACCAAACACAATGATCAATAAAAAAAAAAAAAAAAAAGGTCCCGTGGTTAGCGTGAGCAGCTGCGGAAGGAGAGGTCCTTAATTCAAGTCTTCCCTCGAGTGAAAAGTTTACTTTCTTTATTTTCGCAAAGTTATGATCCGTCCGTTCGTTCATTGACGTTTCTGTTTGTAACACCACAGCTCTTATGCTGTACGGATTTATTTTGCTTTTGCTTTATTTAATGTTACATTGTTGATCTTCTGTAAATGTGTTTGAATCGATAACATAAAATTGCGTACTCTTTTCTTTGTCAAACCTTTGATGTCGTGATTTGATTCTATGCAAAGTAGTGTATCTGTAATTTAAAATTCTTTGTCCCGTTTGGAGGGAACAAAACTTACTGTATATAATTGTAATTCTGTGTGAATAATTTTTTTTTAGAAATGTCAATATGTGCAAATGTTCTGTTTTATTTAATGTATTTGGTTGCTGTTATGTAAACTGCTGATCCTCACTTAGGGTTCTTGGTTATTGTGTATGTAAATGGTGTAGTGGTTCCCCTCGGGAACGGAACTGTGTAGCGTGCGCAAATGGTGGTTGGCCAACGTAGAAAAGGTGGAACTGATAGTCAGTCGGAGACGAGCTACCAGTCGGAGACGAGCTACGAGTCGGGGACGAGCTACCAAACTGTGCTCTGTCATGTAAATGTTGCATATCGTGCTGGTTCTGAGAGAGGCTTTTCCTGCCGCTTTCCAATGCCTCGGAAGAATGGATAAATAGCTGGAAATATTCTGGGATTGGTGTCAATCATCGCCACCAAGAAATGACAGAGTCCAGCAATTCTACCTGCAATTCCACCTAACAACATGCAGTTGCCACCACATTGCGCAATCATTACATCGGAATACTACAATGATGTACAGTGAAGGATCAGTTTAATGGATGTGTTAGTGTGCTCAAATATAAGGTAATTTATATCTGAATTTATGTACCTACCCTGATTTTTCTCCTCATCATAACACTTCTCAGGTTCCTCTCCGTTTGAGCTAAAGTGGTATCCGAGTGTCCTTACAAAAAGAACATTAAAGCCCAGTATTTTGCTCATTAATGCCTCTTCAGCTTAGTAAAAAGAAAGTTAAAGTTAATATGGCAAGAGAGTGAGTTAAAGTAAATGTTGTTTGCTGAAAATATTCCTATTAAAACTGCTTATTAAAGTACTGTTGACAACTTCAAAATTAAAAGTTCTTAAGACTGAGGCTTATAAAGTAAATGATCACATGGTTGTCTGTAGTAAATACTAAAAGGTGAGTCAGTTTCTTGCAATTGTGTCAACATTGTGTTTCGCTGTAGTAAAAGTGGGAAACTGCAATAGTAGAAAACTATAAGTTCATGATTGCTAAGTGTTTGTCTCTCTTGTGTATTAGAAGTGCATATTAATAGTAATGTTATAAAGACCATTCACTTTGTGTAAGCCCTGAAAGTAATAGTGTGTTTCGGTATATGTTATAATTTTGCAAATAGTTTGTGCTGCTCTAACTGTTAGCTTCAATCTTACAACATATGTGTGTGTCAGAGTTCATTGCACTCGCGTGTGGCTAAGTCTAGGTTGTGTTTGTCCGTTATAGTTACTTATACCTACCTTCTTAAACGAGAACGTTAATCTTTCTCTTGCCTAATTAGGCTGGCGACCGTTTCCCTTATTCAATAAACAGTATAGCTAGGCAAAATTTTGTTTGTTACTATTCAAATATTTACGTAATTCTGACTTTCATTTCCGGTAAGCCACCTCCGTTAGGAACAACACGGTCAACCTAGCAAAAATCCTCTCAGAGGGTAACACTGTTCTGTTGCTTTATACCATTATCAATCCTACAAAATAATTCTGTTTTGCAAATTGACTCCAGTTTTGAAGTTATGGTGTAGCAGTAGCAGATAAGAGTGTTAGAGTGTTATACGTGGCGCCGCGAGACAGGACGTTGTTCAATTTGCACCTACCTTTTTTTTTTTTTATTTTTTTTATTTTTTTAGAGGACTTGTATGTTACAATACAGCATCACCGGTCTATTGCGGTCTAACTGTGTTGGTGAGCCAGTAAATTTCCACAGGGCAGTGACTGCGTCACTGCAATTCACTTTGGAGGTGTGGCGGTGGGACTTGTAGTCCCGTACCACCCTCTGACGGTGATAGTTACTACATGAGTCAGGCAGAAAATTTTGCCTACCATGGGCAGGTGAAGGTGTGGCGGTGGGACTCGTAGTCCCGTACCGTGTTGTTTGCACCTACTTTTTTTTTTTTTTTTTTTTTTTTTTTTTTTTTTCCTTTATTGTAATTTTAACACCGATACAGGTGGGCTGGCAGCAGCATGGTTCGCCGCTCTTCAGCCGTAAGTGGAACAAACAACATGATAAAGAGGTGAGATATACAATACAAAAAAACGGCGGGCAAAGACATGGAGATACAAAAAAAATACAAGAAAACAAGAAGCCGTTCACGTTGGACGAAAAAAAACACTAACACTTGGAAACATGGCGCACAAAACACGGAGAACGGCGACGGCACATGTGAACAGTTGAGTCGGGACTGTACGCAACACAGAACGATGCACACACACTAAACACTGGTGGCGATGGTCTCCGGCGCGCGAATGTTCACTGAGCGTGTACGAGTCCGGGGACCTGCCAAGAGGGGGGGTGGAGGAGGAGGAAGGGGTGATGGGAGAGGGGAGAGCAGAGATGCCACGGGCAAAGGAGAGAGGGGGAGGGAGGAAGGGGGAGGGGAAGGGGGAGGGGAAGCCCGGAGGAGAGGGTAGGAGGGAGGGGGAAAGGAAAGAGAAGGGAAGGGAAAGGGGGGAGGGAGGGTGCCGAAAGGAAAGGACACAGGAGGGGGGGGAAGGGTCAAAGTTGATAAGAGGGGTAGATGCAGGGGAGGAGGACATCATCAGGGAGGGGGAGCTGGCGGAAGCCACCTTGGGAGAGGGCATGGAGGGTGGAGAGATGGAGACCAGGTGGGACATGGGAGTACAGGCGCGGCAGCGGGCGGGGGTGGGAGAGGATCGGGGAGACGAGCGGGTGAGGAGGATCGAGTTTACGGGAAGTGTAGAGGATTCGTATCCTTTCGAGGAAGAGGAGGAGGTGGGGGAAGGGGATAAGGTCATACAGGATCCGCGTGGGGGAAGGGAGACGGATGCGATAGGCAAGGCGGAGAGCATGGCGTTCAAGGATTTGGAGGGATTTATAAAAGGAAGGGGGGGCGGAGATCCAAGCGGGATGGGCGTAACAGAGGATAGGGCGGATGAGGGACTTATAGGTGTGGAGGATGGTGGAGGGGTCCAGACCCCACGTTCGGCCGGAAAGGAGCTTGAGGAGACGGAGTCGGGAACGTGCCTTGGCTTGGATTGTCTGGAGATGGGGAGTCCAGGAGAGGCGACGGTCGAGGGTGACGCCAAGGTACTTAAGGGTGGGGGTGAGAGCGATGGGACGGCCATAAACGGTGAGATAGAAATCAAGGAGACGGAAGGAGGGAGTGGTTTTGCCTACAATGATCGCCTGGGTTTTGGAAGGATTGACCTTGAGCAACCACTGGTTGCACCAAGCGGTGAACCGGTCAAGATGGGATTGGAGAAGGTGTTGGGAGCGTCGCAGGGTGGGGGCAAGGGCAAGGAAGGCGGTGTCATCGGCAAACTGGAGAAGGTGGACGGGGGGTGACGGCGGCGGCATGTCCGCCGTGTACAACAAGTACAGAAGGGGGGAGAGGACGGAGCCTTGGGGCACACCGGCGGAGGGGAAAAAGGTGTAGGAATCGGTGTTATGGATGGTGACATGGGAAGGACGGCGGGAGAGAAAGGAACCGATCAGACGAACGTAGTTAATGGGAAGGGCGAAGGTTTGGAGCTTGAAGAGGAGACCGGAATGCCATACGCGGTCATATGCGCGTTCGAGGTCAAGAGAGAGGAAGATTGCGGAACGACGGGAATTGAGCTGTTCGGAAAGGAGATGAGTGAGGTGAAGGAGGAGATCGTCGGAAGAGAAGGACGGCCGAAAGCCACACTGGGTAACGGGGAGGAGGCGGTGCTGGCGGAGATGCTGGTGGATGCGGCGGGTGAGGATAGATTCCAGGACCTTGCTGAAGACCGAGGTAAGGCTGATGGGACGGTAGGAGGAGACGGCGGACGGCGGTTTGCTAGGTTTGAGGAACATGAGGATATGGGAGGTTTTCCACAGGTCGGGGTAGTAACCAGTGGACAGGACTACATTGTAGAGCCTGGCCAGGGTGGAGAGAAAAGAGACAGGAGCTTCACGAAGGTGACGGTAGGTGACACGATCGTGACCAGGAGCAGTGTTGCGTTTGGTGCGGAGTGTAGTAATGAGATCCTGTGTAGTGATGGGGGCGTTAAGTTCCGTGTGTGGAATGTTGTCCAAGTACTGGAAACCAGGAGCGAGGGGAGGGACAGAGGTGTCAGTTCGATCGCGGATATCTGGGAAGAGGGAGTAATCGAACCGGGGATCATCAGGGATGGAAAACACATCGGACAGGTAGGAGGCAAAGTGGTTGGCCTTACTAAGGGCGTCAGGGAAGGGGTGGTCATCGTGGAGAAGAGGATAGTAGGGGGAGGGCTTAGTTCCGGTAAGGCGACGGAAGGCGGTCCAGAACTTGGACGAGTTGATGGGGAGGGTAGCATTTAAACGGGTGCATGTCTGTCGCCAGTCCCGGCGTTTCTTAGCCGCGAGCAAATTGCGAATGTGTCGCTGTAGTTGCCGGTGGCGTCGTAGGGTGTCCGGGTCACGCGTGCGGAGGAAGGCACGGTAGAGACGACGGGATTCACGGAGGAGGAGGACGGCCTGTGGTGGTAAGGTAGGACGGTGGGGGTGGATGGCAACAGTAGGGACGTGGGCCTCCACGGCCTCAGACAAGGTCTGCTGGAGAAAGGAGGCGGCATGGGAGACATCATCGGGATGGCGGTAGGCGAGAGGGTGGCTGTCGACCTGAGTGGAGAGGGTATCCCGGTAGGCATCCCAGTTGGCACGGGAATAGTCATGGATGTACTTGGGGGGAGGGTCAAGACGAGGGTCGGGGCGGGGGCGACGACCGTCTGAAACGGTGAGAAGGACAGGGAGATGGTCACTACCAATAGGCTCCAGGACATCCACCGTAATGCGACCAAGGAGGTTGGGGGAGGAAAGAATAACATCGGGTGTGGAATTGGATTCGGGGCGGGTGTGCTGGGGGATGGGGACGAGGTCGCCTTGAAGGGAGGAGAGGAACCGATGCCACCGCCGCAACTGGGCAGCGGAGCGACTATGGATGTTGAGGTCGGCGGCGATCACATAGGAGGAGAAGGTACGGTCGATGTGGGAGAGGAAGTCGAAAGGAAGAGGGGCGTTGGGGCGGACATAGATGGTGGCACAGGTAACGGTAAGGCCGGGGAAGAAGAGACTAAGGATCAGGTGTTCGGTGGGGTCGGGAAGGAGAGGTTGGAGCCGAACGGGGATCTGGCGGTGGTGGCCAATGGCAACTCCGCCACGCGCAACTGGGAGGGGATTATCGGAGCGGTGGAGGAGATAGGGGGAGGTGTGGATGGAGTGGTGGGGTTGGAGGAAGGTTTCATTGAGGAGGAAGGCATCCACACGGTGGGTAGCAAGGGTGTGCAGGAAGAGGTTCTTGTTGGCGGGAAGGGAGCGGATATTGTTGAAAAGGATACGATGCTGTCGCGCCATGATAAGGATTTAGACGAGGGTGTCAAGGCGGGAGAAGGTGAAATGGGCCTGGTTATGGGAATAGGTGGCGTACATTTTAAGGTGGAATATGGAACGGGCGGCGAGGGAGATCTGTTGGAGGGTGTGGGGGCGCTGAAAGGGATGGACGTTTTGGAGGACAATGGTGAGGAACCTGATGATGTCCTCAGCAGTGGGGGGGGGGGGACGAAGGGAATTGCCAGGAGGGGTGGGGGCGTCCAGAGGACGGACAGGGACGGTGAGTTCAGGGGTGGTGGGAGGGGGCCGGGCTTTACACTTTTGGGAGTAGGTAGGGTGGGGGAGGCTGCAGGTATTACAGGAGGGAGGGGATTGGAGGTTGGGGCACTGCCGGAGGAAGTGCGCTTGGCGACAATGCGGGCATGTGGGGGCCTCGCGGCACTCGGCTGTTGTGTGTGCATTGTAGCGCAGACATCTCTGGCAGCGCAGGGATTGAGGGGGGGAACGGGAGGGGTCGACTTTGTACCGCTGATTGAAGAGGAGGGCACCCTCCTTCAGGAGACGGTCAATGGAGGGGGCGTCCTCTGAGAAAACCCGCATAAGGCGGGTGGGGCCGGTCGCGTTGAAGATGCGGCGGACTGCCCGCACCTCCAGGGTGGGATGGGCCTTCAGCTCCGCCAGCACCTCCTCCTCCGTGATCGACGGGCTAAGCCGAGTGATCACGGCGGTGAGGGTCGGCGGGCGACGCGGGGGTTGGGGTTGGCGGGTAGGAGATGGGGAGGGAGCAGGGGTGAGGGAGGCGTGAGGACCAAAACGGGTGATGGGGAGGCGGGAGAGGATGTCAGTATGGAGGGTCGGGCTGGGGGAGGAGATAAGAACAGAATCCCGTCTGGGAGTAAGGAGAGAGATGGGGGCGCCTGGGAAATGTTGGCGGAGGAGGAGGGAGAGATTCCGGGCCTCAAGGAAGGAAGGATCGGGACGGGACAGGAGATATTTGTAGAGACCGGGGGGGGAGGAGGAGGAGGAGGAGGGAGCGGGGCCTGGTGGGGAGACGTCCATGGCATTTTGGGGTGGGGATGGGGGGCGGGGTGGAGCCTTTTTAGGAGTAGAGGAAGTGGAGGCGCCACTAGGGCGTTTGACAGCGGCAGATGGGCGGGTGGTGACAGGAGGGACGGGAACGATGGGGAGGTGGTGGGAAGGGACAGGTCCCGGCACGGACGCAGCAGTCGGCGCCGGAGGAAGTGACTGTGACGGTGCAGGCGAATGTGGCAGTGATGGCGATGGCGACGATGATGATGATGATGACGGCGGTGGCGATGGCGATGGCGACGGGGAGAGCTGGGCGTGGGCAGTGGCCCGACGGGCCACCACCCTAGCCGGAGCTGCAGTGACAGGCTGGGGGAGTGGGGGGAAGGGATCAGAACGAGAGGAGGAAGCGGGAGAGGGGGCGACAAAGAGCGAGGGCGAAGGGATAGAGAGGAGGGGAGGGATGGAAGGAGGGGGGTGGGACTGGGCACACCAAGTGATTGTGGTGGAGGCGGCGGATGGGGACGTATACACGATGGCGGTGGTGGTAGTAGTGACGGTGGTGGTGGGGGCGGACATGACGGCAAGAAGAAGAAAGAAAAAACACAACACTAAAAGGACAGGACACACACTGGGAGACGACGGACGGCGGACGGCGGACGGCGGACGGACGGCGGACGGCGGACGGCGGACGGACGTCGACGGCGGCGGCGAGAGGCAGGGACGCTGCTGCCGCGGACGGGGCCGGGGCGGCGGCGGCTGCTGCTGCTGCTGCTGCTGCTGCTGCTGCTGCTGGCTGGACTGCTGCTGGCTGGACTGCGGCTGCCACCGGAGGGCTGGCAGGCTGGCGGGCTGGCTGGCTGGCTGGCTGGCTGGCTGGCTGGCTGGCTGGCTGGCTGGCTGACCACTGCTGCAGGCCGGTACCGCGAACTGCTGCTGCTGCTGCTGCTGCTGCTGGCTGGCTGGCTGGCTGGCTGGCTGGCTGGCTGGCTGGCTGGCACCTGTAACCCCTAACACTTCGATTAGCGCGAAGGTGCACTATCGAAGGGCGGTAACCTTTCGGTGTACCGCCGGAGATTTTTGCACCTACAAACGGAAAAAATTATAAGTAGTTAGCATTTTACAAACATAGAGTGAACATAAAACGTCCAGCGGCACGAACCTGTACATTACTTGACAGAACTGGTAGTGAAAGTTCAGTTTAAATTAAAAATAAAAGGTATCAGTACTTAATAATAGCTAAAATGGACAGGAAACTAGAAATAAATCTAGACACGCGAGAGCAGAATGCAACCGAGAGCAGTTCAGGCAGCACACCAACAGATAGCATGACGCGCGAGTTAAATTACGTACGTTATCATGCTGACGTCAATAAACAGATCGAAGCTATGTGTGTCGCGGGTACTAAGCAAGACAGTATGAGTGATGTTGTGGAAGACAGTGGTTATGTTAATGAATCGTGGGATATGTTTGAATCACCAAAAACTGAAAGGAAAGTAGAACTTGAACACGAAAATGTAGCAGAACCTAAAAGTGAAAAGAATTCAGATATGATAGAATTGTTAAAAATGTTGTCTGCGCAAATTGCAGCTCAGGGACAACAAAACGCTGCACAAAATGACAATATTAAGGCACAAATCGCAGCACAGGGGCATCAAATTGCAGCACTGGGGCAACAAAATGCAGCACAAAGGCAGCTAATTGCAACACAGGGTAGCGATATCAGTAAACAAATGCAAGAGCAAGGCAAAAATCTTAGTAAACAGATTGAGAAGGTTGATGTAAAAGTAGACATTGCGAGTAATGACATTAAAAACCTTAAAAGCGAAATTACTGTGATCAATGGCAATATTGCCTACATACAAGGACAAATTAATGATATTAACGAAAGATTTGATACTGAAGTAATTAAAATTCAAGATCAAATAGAATCCTTAGTCTGTACTAAAGTGGATGAAAAGGTATTCGGTATTAAATCCGAAATACAAACAGAATGTAATGTGGAATTTGCACAGATTAAACAATCTGTAACAGAAACAAGTCGAGAATTAACCAAACAGATTGTTACTTGCGAAAAGAAGTGTGAACATAACACTTCACAAATCCAAGGCAAAATGTATGACTTGGAAAGAAAATTACAATCAGGACCTACAAATTTTACTGAAAAAATGCCTTTCAGTAAAATATTAGAGGGCGAGGAAAAATTCGACCCAGCAAAGAGACATAAGAATTGCGAAAGAAATTTTCCTGAATATTTGACTGACCAGGAAAAAATTAATGTTGTAATCAGTGCATTAACGGGAGAAGCAAAAAGGTGGGGACTGAATCTGGATACTGAGCAGATGTCTTTTGAAAACTTTAAGCAAAAATTTATTGACGAGTGCTGGTCAGAACAAAAACAAGACCAGTTGTGGCGTGAGTTTTTAATGGCCAGGTTGTATGACATCAGGGGTAGACAAACCATGAAAGAGTTTTGCGAATCGTGGTATAGAAAACTGATACATCTGAAGGCTAGGAGAACTGAAGCCGAGATCGTCTGGGTTCTTTGGCAGAAACTGCCTGAGGATTCGAAACGATATGTTGGGAGAACCCACAGAAGTTTTTCTGCGTTCTTGGAAAGGGTAGAGGATGAAGATCACTGGCGAAGAAATCGCGAGTCCCGTCCCCATAATAACAACAATCATTCGCGAGAAAACAATGACCAAAACGAACGACCTGAAAACGAAAGATATCGTGTAAACACGATTCAAAGAGGTCGTGCAAGAGGCAGGGGAAATTATACTACGCGCGGTAGAGGATACATGACACGGAATTTCCAAAATAGAGACGAAATGAAAAACTGAAAACCGCGTGTGTTACGGGCCGGATTCACGCGGAAACCGGTTTTGGGGCCAAAGAAAAGGTATCAAATCACAAATTCAAGAAGGAAAGAAGTAAAATACGTGGCAGGGAGGTTAAGGACGCGCCTATGGAAGACGGGCGCGGAGTGATAAATAGTGGCGTTCCCAGTGCGAAGTCACGTGACCGTTCGTGTTCGGGTCAGCGCTTGCTGGAACACCGTACATTGCACTTGCCAGCACACACAAATGGCAGACGTCAGAACAAGATGGCGGCCGTAGAGAGAAACGGAAGAGGCGGGATCGGACACTTCCGTTGGCCAGTTTCAGTAGTAAATGAATGTAAAAATGGAAATAAAGTTAATATGTCATATGATAAGGATAACTTAGTATCGGAATCGTGCGAAAAGACATTATTAAAGAATGAAAGGGAGATAGAAAACGCGAGTGAAAAAGGGAATATTGGTACTGTTAATGATGTATATGAGGTAAAAGACGTAGATGGGCAAGCAGGGGGGAGGGGGGGGGGACTGCCCCTAAAGGCGGATAAGCCACTAGAAGGCCATCGGCACAGGACAGAGAAGGCAGCGGGAAACTACTCCATTAAAGATCCATCTGGATATCCCAAGTATCAGCAGATCATGATTAAGGATGCTTCTTCAGTTAAAATATGTGGAGGTAAGATAGACACCAGCTCTAATCCCTGAAAGGGGACAGCTCGATGAGATAAATGAGATACAACATAAGAACGATAGAAGTGGTACTTGTAACGTGGGAACCTTACTTCAAAGTGGGAAACTCCAGAACTTGATAACGGAGATGGAGAGATTAAATTTATGTGTATTAGATTTATCGGAAATGAGGTGGCCACATTGGACAGTTCTGGAGTGGAAATTATCGAGTGATCCATTCTGTTGCAACAGCCAGAAATGGTGAAGTGGGCACAATCTTTCGTAAAAATCTGGGAAACAGACTCAAGAAATTAGTGCAATACAACGAGCAACTAATTATAGCAAGAACTGAAACTAAACCAAAGGATACTGTATAGTTTAAGTCTACATATCAATAGCAGAGGAGGAAGAATAAACTGAAGGAACTAAGTGAATATAGTAAATATAGGACGAAGAAAACCTTATTTTCCTTGGAGATTGGAATGCAACAGTAGGAGAAGGAACCGTAGGAAATCCAATTGGTAAAAACGGATTCGGACAAAGAAATGAGAGAAGGGAGAGATTTGTAGTGTTCCGCATATGACAAATTAGTCGTAACGAGTGCTATGTTCCAGCATCATCGAAGGACGAGATATACGCGGAAAGCTCCAGGAGACAAAGATTCAAACATCACGTGAAGGACAACAGAAGCTATCCTGGAGCCGATGTTAACAGTGACTGTAATCTAGTTATGATGTGCTGTTAACTATACACTTTTTAATCACACTATTGTAATTCGTTTGAATTTGCTTTGCTTCTTATGTATTCTGCGTAAAAATTAAACCTGAATAAGTAGCAGCGTGGTCTGGGGTGCCTTGCCACGGTTCGCGCAGCTGCCCCTGTTGGAGGTTCGAGTCCTCCCTCGGGCATGGGTGTGTGTGGTGTGTATTGTCCTTAGCATAAGTTAGTTTAAGTTAGATTAAGTAGTGTGTAAGCCTAGGGACCGATGACCTCAGCAGTTTGGTCCCATAGGAACTTAACAAATTTCTAATTTCCAAATGAATAAAATAACACTTGAGTCACCTGCAAAGAGAAGAATTTTTGTGTCGTCTTTCGTGTTTAGTGGAGATCATTGACCTACACTGCCTGACAAAAAACAGTGAAACATACAGAAGGGGAGAAGGAAACGAAATCAAACTCCACGGGTTGAGGAGATATGTCATGTTATTTCGGTGATTACAAAATCGTGTGCAAATTTACGAAGAAATTGGCAGTATCAGCCTGCCTATCAGTATGAAGTTGTACTTCCTCTGCCCTAGACGCAGGCATTGGTTCGGTTGGGAAAGGTGTCATGAAGACATTCTACCCTCTCCTGAGTTTATTGACAGCAATATTTTCAAGATGTTTTCTATATGTCAAGGGTGACACCTAGATACTTAGGGTACATGTTATGGCAAAGACAGTTTCCGTTAAGTTTCACTCTGAGCTCCGCATTAGCTTGTTTGTGTGTCAGATGGATTGTAAATACTTCATTTCTACTTGTACTGGGCTTAAGTCACCACTTGCTAAAATACGCGCTCATAACGGTTATATCTTCGTAGCAATATTATTCAAAAATTGTGTGGAATGGCGTGGGGAGCTTCAGCAGATACCTTGCGCACATCATCCATTGCGCTGGCCATCTTACCAGCCGAGTATTGTGCCCCAGTGTGGCTAACAGCTGCCACACCAACTTGATCGACGTCCACACACTATGAGGTTAGCAACTGGGGCAGTCCGACCAACACCGATTTATCGGCTTCCTCTCCTCAGTAACATCAATCCACCCCCAATTCGCATAAGCGAGGCCTTGCTTAGGGAAAACCGCAAGATACAGGAGAACGTGGACTTACCCATATAGGAAGACACACCAAGTTTACGACAAAATAGACTCTGTTCGTGGAACCCACCATTACAGCAAGCAGAAGAGCTAGATGCCAGTAATACTGGTCTGAGAGACCCGTGGAACCAAAGCTGTCAACTTATTGAAAATCCTGAAGAGCGTGAATGTGTAAGTAGGCTGTTTATGTTTTCTTTATGTAAGTAGGCTGTTTATGTTTTCTTATTGGCAACGTTACGTAGCGCTCTGTACGAAAATCACTGGCTGTGCTGTGTGCAGTCTGTGGCTAGTTTGCATTGTTGTCTGCCATTGTAGTGTTGGGCAGCTGGATGTGAACAGCGCATAGCGTTGGGCAGTTGGAGGTGAGCCGCCAGCAGTGGTGGATGTGGGGAGAGAGATGGCGGAGTTTTGTAATTTGTCATGAACTGCTTTGTATATTATGCTTTTTCAACACTATTAAGGTAAATACATTGTTTGTTCTCTACAAAAATCTTTCATTTGCTAACTATGCCTATCAGTAGGTAGTGCCTTCCGTAGTTTGAATCTTTTATTTAGCTGGCAGTAGTGGCGCTCGCTGTATTGCAGTAGTTCGAGTAACGGAGATTTTTGGTGAGGTAAGTGATTTGTGAAAGGTATAGATTAATGTTAGTCAGGGCCATTCTTTTGCAGGGATTTTTGAAAGTCAGATTGCGTTGCGCTAAAAATATTGTGTGTCAGTTTAAGCACAGTCTTATATAATTGTTCTAAGGGGACGTTTCATATGGCGACCCTGCCAGGATACCTCACTGGAATCTTCTGATTTTTTCTTGTAGTTTGTGTATTTAGTGTAGCTTTTGTTTATTGCTAGTGCATAATTATAGAGAGAATTTCCTTGGTAGTTGTGGTTTTTCATTGTTGCACAGTAAAACAGTTGTGGCATGCATGTAGATTTGTACCAAGTATTTCGCAGCTGCAATTAACTAGATATTATTTTCAGTTCTATGTTAATGTGTTCTCTTATTTTTGCTCTTCAAATTGTGTTTTTTTTGTGTTGTCGTGTGAAATATTGTGACAATAATGGCGTGTGAAAAACGCAATACTAGGCTCCAAAGTAAACTGAGAAATGACTGTGAAGACGAAAGCAGTGTGTTAGCGCCACCGAGTAATGAATTAACTAATGTTCAAAGTAGTAATTTGGTAATTGTACATAGGGAAATGGAGCGGGCTGCAAACAATGGTGTAGACAGTGAAACAATTAGTGAACAGGGAAGCATTATCGATCGATCGGTCGGCAACAGCTTGCCTCAGGAATCCGAAATGACAGGACACAATCTTGCAAATACTGTAGATTCAGGTTTTGCGTCCTCACCGTTTTCTCAAATGAATCAAGACACATTTTCTGCTGTTCAAAATGCGAATATTGCCGGTTCAAATGCACTGCCGAATAGCACTGAGGAACATGTTTCAGACACCAGTGCACTGTTATTACAGTTAATGCAACAAATGGGACAAAGGCTACAAAAGTTAGACACAACGCTTGAACAAAATCAGAAACAAATGGGACAAAATCTTCAAAAGTTAGACACAATGGAACAAAATCTTCAAAGGAAGAAATTCTCCACCATGTGACCGACAAGAAAGAAACTATGGAATCTACCGACATGACGACAGACGATATGATCGTAACGACAGACCTGAACTGCATCAGAACTGGCGGGATTTAAACAGAACAGGGCCCTCTCGTCACAGTGAATTTGTAGAAGTTAGGTCTCCAAATCCCAATAACGACGCGCGCCAACAGAGAGACAATAGGCAATGACTCATACCGCTAGCAGCCACAAAACGTACATATGAAACTGACGACGCAGCTGCCGTAGCTAGTAATTACGTAAGAATGGAAGACATTAGAGACATCTTACTCCAGGAACACGACGTAAAACATAACAACATTGCATATCTTGTGATTCACATTACAGTAAATGACGTAAAATTTATGGCAGTACTTGACTCTGGCAGTCCCATTTCAGTAATTAGTGAAACAGCTTTTAGCAAATGCAACAAATCGAACGATTGCCCCACACTTCCGTTACGTAAGATTAAATTACAAGGTGTAATCTTTGGAAAAAGTGTAGATGTAAGCCAACAAACCAACTTAGAATTCTTTTGTCAAAACCACAGCTTCTCTATGAACTTTCTTATTGTTCCATTATTGTCGACGGAAATTATATTGGGAGTAGACTTTTTGAATGAATAGAAAGCAATCTTAAGCTTTCACGATGCTGAAATAAGTTTAGAGAAAGGAGGTAAGTCAATAGCTTTGAAATTTGAAGATTGGCTCTCAAACCATGACGAGGAGATTAATCGGCTTTACCCTCTGTTAGACAACAGTTCGGAATTTTCTACGGAACTAGACACTAACAATCACTCTGCAAGTACTGACAGGGATGATATCGACAGCATATTTGAAATTAATGAGTTAATTCAGAATAAAACTCAAACAATTGAGAATTGTAATGACACTGATAGGCAGGACCTTTTTGAGATTTTACAAGCACATTCCACAGTTTTTACTCACAAAACAGGAACAATCAAGGGATTTCAATACCAATTTCGTGTTCGTGAGCATACTAAATTTTGTGTTAGACCATACGTAATTCCAGCACATTATAGGGACTGTGTTAGAACAGAAATACAATCTATGCTTGACGAGGGCATTATTGAGCCTGCAGTAAGTTCATACAACAATCCGTTACATGTTGTTGAGAAGAAAAATGGATCGATCAGGCTTGTCTTAGATTCGAGACAAATTAATACTATCGTCATTCCTAAAACAGATAGGCCGCAGACGATGGAAGAACTTCTTCAAAATTTTAATGGTGTAAAAGTGTTGTCTTCCATTGATCTCAGATCCAGCTTTTATCAGATCGAACTTCATCCAGAATGTAGAAAATACACAGCTTTTCTTTGTTTCGGCGTTTGTTATCAGTTTCGAAAACTTCCTTTTGGTTTGAACATTTCTTCGGCAGCATTCATTCGAGGGCTAAATTCTATATTACCTGAGTTCTTAAAACGTCACATCACCTTATATGTGGACGGTATTCTGATAGCAGAAGCCTCATGGGAACAACACAATCGCATCCTCAACAGCGTGTTACGTATTTTTGCAGAACCTGGAATTACAGTTAACTTGGAAAAGTCTGAATTCGGTAGGTCAAAGGTGAGGTTTTTGGGACATATTATTTCTTCTGAAGGCATTCAGCCGGATCCTGAAAAGTTAGAAGCAATCAGAGCCATTCCAGTTCCGTCCACAAAAAAACAAGTCTGCAGTTTTCTAGGTCTCGTAAATTTTTACCGTCGTTTTCTGAATATGCAAATTCTTGTTACACAAAAACTTTGTTCTCTCACTGGAAAAAATACTATTTGGAACTGGGACGAACAAGCACAGTTGGAATTAAATTCTTTGAAAGAATCGCTACTTAATGCGCCAATACTAGCTCATCCAGATCTGTCACAAGATTTCTGCCTTAGCACGGATTCTTCTAAAGTCGGTCCTGGTGCTCATTTATTTCAAGAAGCCACAGAAAATGACACTACTGTTCAGAAAACCATTGCTTTTGCTAGCCGAGTGCTAACAAAATCTGAAAAAAATTATTCCATTACTGAATTAGAAGCTTTAGCTATCGTTTGGGCATTTAACAAATTCCGTTTCTTTCTTTCTGGTAAGCACGTAAAAGTATACAGTGATCATCGTGCATTACAATTTCTTATGTCTTCAAAATTAAATCATGACTGGTTAAAACGTTGGGCATTGTTTCTGCAAGAATTCCGCTTCACAATAGTCTACATTCCCGGCAAGGAGAACATTGTTGCGGACGCACTGTCACGCGCACCGGCTGGGCTTGAGAAAAGTAACACAGAAGGCAGCCTCGAGAAAAATTTCAGTATTCTTTACATTCAGAAAGTCGCCTTTGAAAACTTTATCACCTCATCTTTAAAGGACATTGCTCATGAACAAGATAAAGATCCGATTTGGAAAGACACCAAAAGTAAATGGCATGAAAAGACACACACACAGATTCGGCATTATTATCTGGTGAGAAACAACATACTGTTCAAACGCTGCACTGTTGATGACAAGCTATGGGTTCTTTGTATTCCAGATGATTTTATTAATAAGCTCATTTGGTACATTCATCTCAGCTACGCACATTTTGGTCCACGAAAATGTTATCATATTCTTCGGACGACTTGTTATTTTAACAATATGGAAAAGAGAATTCGAAGAGTCTTGTCTATTTGTAAACTTTGTCAAAAGGCGAAACCATCTTCTATCTCCCATCGTGCTCCGCTGTTTCCTATCATTCCTTCTAAATTAAAAGAATTTGCTGCTGTTGATCTCTTGGGACCACTTGTCAGAACATCTAATGGATTTTCGTACGTTCTAGTCGCTGTTGAAGTTACTTCAAAATTTGTTTCTTTTTTAAATCATTATTGGCCACTGCCCAAAACTATTTGTAAAATTTTTTTGTGGGGAGCATGGGGGCTATGTAAGTAGGCTGTTTATGTTTTCTTTATGTAAGTAGGCTGTTATGTTTTCTTATTGGCAACGTTACGTAGCGCTCTGTACGAAAATCACTGGCTGTGCTGTGTGCAGTCTGTGGCTAGTTTGCATTGTTGTCTGCCATTGTAGTGTTGGGCAGCTGGATGTGAACAGCGCGTAGCGTTGGGCAGTTGGAGATGAGACGCCAGCAGTGGTGGATGTGGGGAGAGAGATGGCGGAGTTTTGTAATTTGTCATGAACTGCTATGTATATTATGCTTTTTCAACACTATTAAGGTAAATACATTGTTTGTTCTCTACAAAAATCTTTCATTTGCTAACTATGCCTATCCGTAGGTAGTGCCTTCCGTAGTTTGAATCTTTTATTTAGCTGGCAGTAGTGGCGCTCGCTGTATTGCAGTAGTTCGAGTAACGGAGATTTTTGGTGAGGTAAGTGATTTGTGAAAGGTATAGATTAATGTTAGTCAGGGCCATTCTTTTGCTGGGATTTTTGAAAGTCAGATTGCGTTGCGCTAAAAATATTGTATGTCAGTTTAAGCACAGTCTTATATAATTGTTCTAAGGGGACGATTCAAATGGTTCCGAAAGCATGATTCTGATACTGCTGGCACAGAGCTCGACAGGAAACTGTGGGTCTAATTGAACAGAGCTCGCATTGATCATGGGCGATGCGCAGACTCTCTTTACAAATAGGGTGCTGCAGAGTCTCCGGTTTGTGATTGTGGGGTTTCGAAACAGACAATCAAGCACATTAGAGACGTATGTCCCTTGCGTTCCTACCAGGGGAGTTGCGGCGACCACATGAAAGCTGATGATACGGCTCTTTTGTGGATTAGGAACCTAGATATTGACATTTAGTTAGTTTTATATGTAGTTTTATATTTTTATATTCATATTATATACAATATTACGAGGGTGAGTCAAATGAAAACCTTAAATTTGTAATAACAAATCGAAATTTCGCGCCGTTATCCTGTAAGTTGGTAGGCGTGCTGCAAACAGCGCGCAGAATGGCCTGTAGGTGGCAGCATAGTGCAGATGCACACATACCGTCGCAGAATCAGTATAATGATGGCCGCCCCACTTGCGACTTGCGCCAGGGAAGAACAGCGTTCTGTTATTCGGTTTTTGCGTAGTGAAGGTGCGAAACCTATTGAAATTCATCGACGAATGACGGTTCAGTACGGTGAAGCATGTTTGTCACAGCAGCAAGTCTACGAATGGAGCAGAAAGTTCGAAAATGGTGTGACTTCAGTGGAAGATGCTCCTCGTCCAGGTCAGGCACAACCAGTTGTGACTCCACAGAACATTGCAGTAGTTGAAGCCATAGTGAAGGAAAACCGCCGAGTGACACTGAATGACAGTGCAGCATGTTTACAGATTAGTTCAAATGGTTCAAATGGCTCTGAGCACTATGGAACTTAACATCTGAAGTCCTCAGTCCTCTAGAACTTAGAACTACTTAAACCTAACTAACCTAAGGACATCACACACATCCATGTCCGAGGCAGGATTCGAACCTGCGACCGTAGCAGTTGCGCGGTCCCGGACTGAAGCGCCTAGAACCGATCGGCCACCGCGGACGGCTACAGATTAGTCATGGGTCAGCACACCACATTGTGCATGATGTGCTCCAGTTTCACAAAGTGTCTGCAAGATGGGTGCCACGGCAGGAGACTCTTGAAATGAGAGAACGACGTGTTGATGCTTATGAAGAACTTCTTCGGCGCTTTGAACGAGAAGGTGATGACTTCCTTGCAAGAATCGTTACTGGGGAAGAAACCTGGGTTCACTTCCACCAACCGGAAACGAAGAGAGCGAGCAAGGAGCGGCGCCATTCCTCATCATCAAAACCAAAGAAGTTTCGAACAGAACATCAGCAGGGAAGGTTATGCTGGCTCTCTTTTGGGACGAAAAAGGCGTCATTTTGGAGAATTACATGCCTAGAGGGATGACAATGCAAGGACACACACTGCCTGTACAACAGTTGCAACAATCACAGACCTGCATTTTGAGTGTCTTCCTCATCCACCATACTCACCACACCTTTTCCCAAGTGATTTCCATATGTTTGGACCACTCAATGACGCAATAGGAGGAAAGAAATTCCGTTATGATGAAGAGGTACGCCACGCGGAGCATGAGTGGTTGCGCGGACTACAAAAAGAATTTTTTTCTAAAGGAATTTATGCACTTTGTAAGCGCTGGAGAACTTGCATTAAGCATGGGGGAGATTATGTTGAAAAGTGATACAGCTTTGTATCATTTCTGCACAATAAATAATATTTAAAAACTATTTAATGTTTTCATTTGACTCACCCTCGTACTAATATTATATACCTGTAATTTTAAACTGCGTGTGAGCCATACGAATAAATACAAAATAAACCCATCGAAAGACTTGCACCAGGCGAACGGTCTACCCGACGGGAGGCACTCGTCACACGACATTATTATTATTATTAACCCTCTTCTGAGACAAGCTGGCCTACAACTGCATTAACTGATCCTTGATATGCTGGATACCGGCACTGGGATGAGCGTTGAGGTCCCAGGTGGCCAACACGTGCCCCATCGGCGACAGACCTGTGGACCATGCTGGCGAAGGCAGTACCTCAACATCGACGTCACACAGCTTATACAGACCGTTGCCATGTGCGGACTAGCACTGTATTGTTGAAAAATGGCCCATGGCATGAGACATGACACGTGACGACGCAGAATGTCCCTGACGTCCTGCTCTGCCGTCTGAATCCCGTCAGTCACTACCAGCCGCCACCTGAAGTCATCCCTGACGGCTCGCCAAACCGTGACACCGTGAGTAACAACGCCGTGTCTCCACCAAACATTGGAAGAATGAGACCTCCCTCCAGGTCGCTGCCACAGTCGCTTACGATGGACATCCGGCCTAGTGCAGAACAGCGATTCGCCATTGAACAAAATGAGACGTCACTCATCAGTGGTCCTTGTTTCTCGGTCGCGACGCTACTACAGACGCAGCCGTTTGTGTTGTGATGATGTTGAACGCACCCTGTCCGTGGAACGGTAATTCACTATATCTGTAAGTCCATCTCTATACAGGATAGTTGCGGGACTTCGGCAATTCAATATAAATGTCAAATCAAAAACCCCTTCAGCTGTCTACACTCATGCTCTTAAATTAAGGATAATTCCAGAATGTGGTGCCACACAATGTGGCACTACACAAAACTGGCGCTAGTAGCCTAGGCACATAGGGAACACACATGACACAGATCTGTAAGTCCACGGTATTGGTGATAAGTTGAGAAAACCGACCCGTCACATGTGCTACAAAACGCCACTGTTTCCTGCGCATGTGCCCCGGTATCAGTAAGGGATATGATCACCATGCAGACGTACACAGGCCGCACAACGGGTTGGCATACTTTGGATCAGGTGGTCGAGCAGCTGCTGGGGTATAGCCTCCCATTCTTGCACCAGTGCCTGGCAGAGCTCCTGAGTGTCGTAGGGGTTTGAAGACGTGCAGCGATACGTCTACCGAGAGCATCCGAGACGTCCTCGATGGGGGTTTAGGTCTGGAGAACAGGCAGGCCACTCCATTTGCCCGATACCTTCTGTTTCGAGGTACTCCTCCACGATGGCAGCTCGGTGGGGCAGTGCGTTATCATCCATCAGGAGGAAGGTGGGACCTCTGCACCCCTGAAAAGGCGGACATACTAGTGCAAAATGACGTTCCGATACACCTGACCTGTTACAGTTCCTCTGTCAAGGACATGCAGGGGTATACGTGCACCAATCATAATCCCACCCACACCGTCAAAACCATGACCTCCATACAGGTCCCTTTCAAGGACTTTAAGGGTTTGGTATCTGGTTCCAGGTTCACGACAGATGAAAATCTGGCGAGAATCACTGTTCAGACTGTGCCTAGACTCGTCCGTGAACATAATCTAGGACCAGTGATCCAATGACCATGTACTGTGTTCTTGACCCCAGGCTTTAAGGGCTCTCCTGTGACCAGGGGTCAGTGGAATGCACCTTGCAGGTCTCTGGGCGAATAAACTGTGTCTGTTCAGTCGTCTGTAGACTGTGTGTCTGGAGAGAACTGTTCCAGTAGCTGCAGTAAGGTCCCGAGCCAGGCTACCTGCAGTACTCCGCGGCCGTCTGCGGGCACTGATGGTGAGACATCGGTCTTCTTGTGGTGTTGTACACTGCGGACGTCCCGTACTGTAGCGCCTGGACACGTTTCCTGTCTGCTGGAATCGTTGCCATGATCTTGAGATCACACTTTGTGGCACATGGAGGGCCCGTGCTACGACCTGCTGTGTTTGACCAGCCTCCAGTCGCCCTAGTATTCTACCCTCACAACGTCATCAATATGTGTTCTTTGAGCCATTTTCAACACACAGTCACCATTAGCACGTCTCAAAATGTCTGCACACTTACTCGCTGCACCGTATTCTGACATGCACCAACACACCTCTGCCTATGTGGATTGCTGCCAGCGCCACCATGCGACGACCGCAGTCATACCCCAAAGTGATTTAAACCCGGAAACCGCCCACCAGAGCGTTGTCTCACCACGTGCCAGCGTTATCCTTAATTTATGGGCGTGAGCGTATATTTCCAGTCTTATATAATTTTTGCTTCCCGTTTCGGCGGTATACTATTCCATCTTCAAGTCCGCTGACTGACGTATACGAAAAATTCCACCTCTTGTACAGTCGAAATAGAGGCTACTCACTGGTATCTGTAGTCTTCTTTTAACAGCGCGATCCCTTCACTTGCAGATTGCCCCTATTTCGACTGTACGAGAGCTAGGATTTTTCCTACACGTCGGTCGGGGAGCCTGAAGATGGCGTAGTCTGCGCCGAAAATGGCAGCAAAAATGAAATAAAATTGGAAATATAGACGGCTGAAGGTTTTTTTTTATTTGACACTGGTAATTCGCTATACTAGCTGCTGCTAGTCTCTGGCCAATTGTTGTGGTGACACAGAATATTGTAGGGAGTCTGTTATTTGTTGTCGATTGAGGGCTCGGATATGAAGCTGCTACGATGTGCTTGATGCACAATACGAGGTGTGGCTGGAAAAAAACCGGACTAGTACTGGTGAAACAATAAAACGAATGCAATAAGGCTGAAAGTCGCGTGGCCTGTCACGTGACTCTCGCTCCGCCTACTGCTCGAGTTTCATCTGCCTCCTGCACTCAGTCTGCCCATGGCGTCTGTTACGAGTAGTTGACGTTTTGTCTGTGCGTCGGAAAATGCTGAGTGTACAGAAAGAACAGCGTGTTAACATCAAATTTTGTTTCAAACTAGGAAAATCTGCAAGTGAAACATTTGTAATGTTACAACAAGTGTACGGCGATGATTGTTTATCGCGAACAGTGTTTGAGTGGTTTTAACGATTTAAAGATGGCCGCGAAGACACCAGTGATGACAATCGCACTGGCAGACCATTGTCAGCAAAAACTGATGCAAACATTGAAAAAATCGGTAAACTTGTTCGACAAGATCGCTGCTCTGCTCTGATTGTTAAACGGCGATCTTGTCGAACAAGTTTACCGATTTTTTCAATGTTTGCATCAGTTTTTGCTGACAATGGTCTGCCAGTGCGAGTGTCATCACTGGTGTCTTCGCGGCCATCTTTAAATCGTTTAAACCACTCAAACACTGTTCGCGATAAACAATCATCGCCGTACACTTGTTGTAACATTACAAACGTTTCACTTGCAGATTTTCCTAGTTTGAAACAAAATTTGATGTTAACACGCTGTTCTTTCTGTACACTCAGCATTTTCCGACGCACAGACAAAACGTCAACTACTTGTAACAGACGCCACGGGCAGACTGAGTGCAGGAGGCAGATGAAACTCGAGCAGTAGGCGGAGCGAGAGTCACGTGACAGGCCACGCGACTTTCAGCCTTATTGCATTCGTTTTATTGTTTCACCAGTACTAGTCCGGTTTTTTTCTAGCCACACCTCGTATGTTGATCCTCCCTTGAAATGGACAAAGTGGTTTACTAGAACAGTATGCCTGCGTTGACGTCCCTACACAATCCGATATCCCAATGTCCCACAAATCCAGGTATTGCACGATTCGACCAGCCGGAGAGCCACAATGAGGCCCATTTAAAACTCTGTCAGGTGCTGATAACACTATTTCATACGAGTACGCACAGCCTCTGTGTCCCTCACAGTGATCTCTCAGCAAGTGACTCTGTTCACGCACCTTATGTACCCTACTGGGCCAGGTTACAACTCTAAATATGAACAACACTAATGCACTCTGGTGGCTGTTGTATCTTTCACAGAGAACAGCATCTGCTATCAGTTACATACCCTCCGATGGTGTCTACATGTACTAAGTGACACTGACTGCCCAGCATGTCTTCTGGGAGCTTTCCTGGTCAGACAGTGTGTACCAAGGAAAGCGACGGGCCCAGAACGGAACCCAGTGGGACCACCGACTTCACGCGTCCAGTTTGTCGGAGTAGTTTCACGAGACGCGCGATGTTCACGTCACTTGAAGACTGCGTAACGCAACGCGCAGTTCGCGTCGCCAGCGGGCGGTGCGCCCGCCCCCGCTGAGCAGGGGCGGGGTGCCGCTGCCATTAGGGGGCGGCAGGAAGCGCTTCATTAGCGCCCCGTGCGCGCCCGGCCCCGGCACGCGATCCCGCCGCTCGTTTCAATTTGGCCGCCAGCAACAGCCGCGCCCGCTTCCCACGGCCGGCGCGATTTCATTAGCGTCCCCGGAGGCGCGCCGGCTGCCGAGGCTGTGGCGGCGGAGTCACGCTACACGGCCATCTCGCTCTGATTGCGTAATCAACAGCACCAAGCGATGCGAACTGGAACGACAGTGTTATATTGCGTTTTGGGAAGATGAAGCTGATCCGAGATACCAGCATTGCTTCATTAATTTTGAAGACTGTGTTGATTCCAAAAGTCTGCAACAAGCTCCATTTGGGACCAGTACACATTAATGTTTCGTGAATAATATGTTTCATCACGAAGTTGGAGAAACAGCACTGAAGAAGTCAGACCTACACAGATACGAAAAGATCAAGTTTTTTTTTTGTCATCACTCTTCTGGCAGGTTTTAATTCCATACATCCTCACTTACACTGATCTGACGAAATTCATGGAATTTTATCATAAATTGTCCAAGCATTCGTAACAAAGTTTCCGAATATACTGCCCTCCGGGAAAGTTCTCCTGCTCAGATTATTCTCGGGACCGAGAGTGGCTGAAGCGGAAAGCCCTGATATATTTAGCGAGTCATGGAACATATATCGGAAAGACAGGTTAGAGGCCATAGGAGGGTCAGTGTTCATTGCAGTCGAGAAAAATATGGTTTCTGTTGAGGTCGAAGTTTAGTGTGATAGTGAAGTTATCTAGTCCAGCATAATGGGTCTAGATGAAACCAGGCTAATTGGTGGATATTTTTACCAGCCACCCGATTCTGCTGTGACAGTTCTAGATTCATTCAAGGAATGTCTATGGTCAGCAGTGCGTAAATACCCAGATCAAGTATTACTAGTTGAAGGCGATTTTACTCTATCGAGTTTATACTGGGACCTCTATCGATTCGTTGCTGGGGGTACAGGCACACAGTCTGTAAGTAGTTTGTTTAGGTTTTTATGTTGGTAACGCCACGTAGCGCTCTGTATGAAAATCACTGACTGTGCTGTGTGCTGTCTGTGGCTGGTTGGACTCATTGCTGTAATATTCGCTTGTGTAGTGTTGGGCAGTTGGATGTGAACAGCGCGTAGCGTTGTGCAGTTGTAGGAGAGCCTCCAGCAGTGGTGGATGTGGGGGGAGAGACTGCAGAATTTTGAGAGCGGACGATCTGGACGTGTGTCCATCAGAAAGAGTAAATTTGTTTAATTGGATGTCACATTGCTAACTATGCCTATCAGTAATTAGTGACTTCAGTAGTTAGAATCTTTTATTTAGCTGGCAGTATTGGCGCTCGCTGTATTGCAGTTGTTCGAGTAACGAAGATTTTTGTGAGGTAACTGATTCATGAAAGGTATAGGTTATTGTTAGTCAGGGCCATTCTTTCGTAGGGATTTTTGAAAGTCAGATTGCGTTGCGCTAAAAATATTGTGAGTCAGTTTAGTTACGTTCAGAATAAGTAAAGAGATAACTGTCTGACTACGTTCAGTTTTACTCAGCTGTCTTTGTATCAAATGACGTAGAAGTCTACTAGCACAGTCATTCATAATTTTTCTAAGGGGACGTTTCAAGTCATGCGAAGCATTTTTCAACAGGATTTCTGAAAATTGTCTTGAGCAGCTAGTTCGGCAGCCCCCTCACAAACGTACAATGGAAATATGTTAGACCCTGTAGCTACAAATAGGCCGGGCCTTACCGACAACGTCAGTATACAAACGGGGATTAGCGATTATGATGTCAATATACAGACTATGTTTACGAAAGTTAATGAATGAGTTATGAAGGGTAGCAGAGTTTTTCTGTTACAAAGAGCAGATAAGCATTTGATAGTATCTCACTTAGACAGTGAATTGTCATCACTTCTTTACAGAAAGATAGATGTAGATGAATTATGGGTACAGTTTAAGCAGATTGTAAATTTTGGTGTGGAGAATTACGTGACTAGTGGGTGAATAAAGGACGAAAATGAACCACCAGGGTTTAATAACGAGATTCAGAAACTGCTGAGGAAGCAGAGGCTGTTGCACTCACATTTCAAAAGAGAACGCGCAAATGACGACAAGCAAAGATTAGTAGACATTAGTGTGTCTGTGAAAAGATCTATGTTCAAAGCATGCGACAGCTATCACTGTCATACCTTGGCATAAGATCTTGCAGAGAACCTGAGAAAATTCTGGCCCTAGGTAAAATCGTTCAGTGGGGCTGAATCTTCCAGCCAGTAACATTGTGGCCCATTCCTGTGTCATTCTTATGTTTCCATCGTTCTTATTCGATGTATGAACCGAACTGTAGGAATCAAAGAAAACATCCGTGTCCTACACCAATTTAATCCGAGCAATTTGTTCTTGGTCCTCCAGTCCTAATGACGCCGCTTCCTTTTTGCTGAGGCTGTATATTACACATAATACATTTTCGAACGCTTTACCTAGGTCTACTAGTGCTATGAATGTGTCCTGATTTTTTTTAAAAGTCTTGATTTCATTATCAAATGCAAAGCTAGAAATGCCTCTCTCGTACCTTTTACTCCTAGAAATCCGAACACTTCGTCACCTAAGAGATCCGCAATTTTCTTTTCTATTCCGATGTATAGGATACATGAGATGTTAAATTGATTGCGATAGTTCTCACACTTCTCTGCCCTTACGATATTCAAGATTTGATGGTTGATATCTTTGATAAAATCTGACAGTATGTTTACAGTCTCATAGATTCCATACACGATCTTGACTAGTCGTTTATTTTCCAGTTCTCCGAATGATTTTAGAAATTTCCTTCCGTCTTGTTTCACCTGTCGTAGTAGATGTAGTTTTCCGTTCCCTTCCTCCAGAAGCGATGAAGGGTCATGTATGGATTCTATCACGTGAGTTATTGATTAGTGATTCCTTTCGAAAAGAAGGAACTGATAACAGGTGCTGGCGCAAGGCCCTGTTCTCCATGATAGCACCAAAGGCGTTACCAGGTTAACAACCCCACCTGACTGACGGAACACTATCTGCGCCATCTGTGCACTTTGTGAACCACTGTGAAGTGCATAGAAGGGGATACTCTACATCAGGGGCGGGCAGGAATTCTGCACGTGTGCGGTGCACATGCACGTGTGTAGTTAACAGGTGTTCTGCGTGCACACAGGAGCAAGCTGGCCACCCGCTTATCTCCCCTCCTCACCATACCGTCTCTCCGCTTCTTCCTCTATAATGCGTTTTGTTTCCTGGCCTGCTTTATGAAATATTAAATGAAGGTATAAGGTTAGTAGGAGGGCTTGACTGAAATCATGGTTTGAAAGAGTACTTATTACCTACGATACGTTTTATTTAATTATCACAGGTGGAGTTTACAATACGTTTAATGTCTGGAACAAAATTTCTACACACAGATAAACGCAAACAGTTACGAAAATTTTCATTACTGATTTTTGCTCTTAACCGAGACTTATTAATTTTCATAACAGAAAAAAATCTCTCACAAAAGTATGTCAAGCCCAACATTAACTATCTTCATGGCTTCACGATGGAGACGAGGAAACTCTTGCTGTGGAAAGTCGTGATAAAAATCTATTACACGTCTTGCCAAAAGGAACTTGTCTCTCAGACGAGAATTACACTGTAGATCTATTAATTCCATTTGCAAACTGAGATGAATATCATCTACAGAAACCAGATTCTCTCGAGAACTATTCAAAACCTTGGGATAAGTAAGACATATCTCCAAATCGCTTGAGAAATTCCTCTTTTATTGCACTAAGAACGGTGACATACTGAAATTTATTATAATGGCGTTCAATATTAAACTTCCGCTCACCAGCGAGAATACCGTCACATATTATACATTTCCAATTTTCACGTTTTTCCACAGAGAACAAATGATTCTCCCATTCCTTTTTAAAAGATAGCAAATGTCCAATTCTCCGTTTCCTTGATTCACTCTGCATTTTCCGGTTATTGAAATACAACGTTCACTACGTAGTGGTCGCTTCGCTTCAACGTCCGCAGCTTAGCCTGGTACTACACTGCTGCAACCTGCAGGCTGTCGGCACTGTCCCGTTCGACGATTGCACGCGAGCAGCACACGTGCAGCGCTGTGTGCTCATGAGCCGCGTGCAACGTTTGCCCGCCCCTGCTCTACATTGTGTGTTAAGTTTTCTTTCCGTTCCATTCTCATATGAAGCGGGAGAAGAATGGTTACTTAAATACCTGTGTATGCTGTAATTTGTCAAATTTGGTCTTCGCTGTCCTTCCGGAAGCGATATCTAGGGATCTATACTATATCCCTAGTTACACAGAGACACACGCCCTCGCTCCATGTTCAACGCACGTCACTGGTGCTTGGTGCGATGATCAAAAACTTTGCACCAAATATTTTACCTGTTGTTGTTGTGGTCTTCAGTCCTGAGACTGGTTTGATGCATCTCTCCATGCTACTCTATCCTGTGCAAGCTTCTTCATCTCCCAGTATCTACTGCAACCTACATCCTTCTGAATCTGCTTAGTGTATTCATCTCTTGGTCTCCCTCTACGATTTTTACCCTCCACACTGCCCTCCAATGCTAAATTTGTGATCCCTTGACGCCTCAAAACATGTCCTACCAACCGATCCCTTCTTCTAGTCAAGTTGTGCCACAAACTTCTCTTCTCCCCAATCCTATTCAATACCTCCTCATTAGTTACGTGATCTACCCACCTTATCTTCAGCATTCTTCTGTAGCACCACATTTCGAAAGCTTCTATTCTCTTCTTGTCCAAACTAGTTATCGTCCATGTTTCACTTCCATACATGGCTACACTCCATACAAATACTTTCAGAAACGACTTCCTGACACTTAAATCTATACTCGATGTTAACAAATTCCTCTTCTTGAGAAACGCTTTCCTTGCCATTGCCAGTCTACATTTTATATCCTCTCTACTTCGACCATCATCGGTTATTTTACTCCCTAAATAGCAAAACTCCTTTACTACTTTAAGTGTCTCATTTCCTAATCTAATTCCCTCAGCATCACCCGACTTAATTTGACTACATTCCATTATCCTCGTTTTGCTTTTGTTGATGTTCATCTTATATCCTCCTTTCAAGACACTGTCCATTCCGTTCAACTGCTCTTCCAAGTCCTTTGCTGTCTCTGACAGAATTACAATGTCATCAGCGAACCTCAAAGTTTTTACTTCTTCTCCATGAACTTTAATACCTACTCCGAATTTTTCTTTTGTTTCCTTTACTGCTTGCTCAATATACAGATTGAATAACATCGGGGAGAGGCTACAACCCTGTCTTACTCCTTTCCCAACCACTGCTTCCCTTTCATGCCCCTCGACTCTTATAACTGCCATCTGGTTTCTGTACAAACTGTAAATAGCCTTTCGCTCCCTGTATTTTACCCCTGCCACCTTCAGAATTTGAAAGAGAGTATTCCAGTCAACATTGTCAAAAGCTTTCTCTAAGTCTACAAATGCTAGAAATGTAGGTTTGCCTTTTCTTAATCTTTCTTCTAAGATAAGTCGTAAGGTCAATATTGCCTCACGTGTTCCAACATTTCTACGGAATCCAAACTGATCTTCCCCGAGGTCGGCTTCTACCAGTTTTTCCATTCGTCTGTAAAGAATTCGCGTTATTTTACCTATTATTTATTTTCAGACATGTTGCATAGGACGAATGATTGAATCAGTCCTCTCATCTACATCTACACTCTGCACACACCTAGCATACTTCTGGTACCACCATCTATTCCCTCCTTCCCTCTTTCGTTCAGAAACGGGATTTGGCATGTAAAATTGCTGGGAAAGCTGACGTGTAAGTCCTTAGATTTTCTCGTTGTGATCATTTTGCGCAGAGGGAAAGAGTATATTTCCCGATTCTTCCCGGAAGGTGATCTCTTGGAATTTCAGTAGTAAACCTCCCCATAAAAAATAATACCATGAGATTTTTTGGTACCAGAACGAAAGTGCGACATAATCTCTTTGCCTGTGTAGCTAAGAAACTGCCTCCTTCTCACATTGCCAGGGGATAGGCACGCTCTCTACCATGCTGACTTAGCGGCAACGCGTATGAGCTCACTCTCTATCGTTTTCCACCGGTAACTGCAGGATGGCTATCCGAGGAGAAGTCTGCTTAGCATCCCCAAAACGTCCCTCGACGAAACGTGCCGGTCCTGGTTCTTGAAGATACAACTGGAGTAATCACAAAAGGCACAGCAGAGAAGCTGAAGGAGTCGTTATTACCCCTATTTCTTTCAGAATTTAGAAACCTCTTGTACGATTTTAAACTGTCAAACGCTTTTTACAGGTCGACAAATCCTATGAACGCGTTTTGATTTTTCTTTAGTCTTGCTTCCATTATTAACAACACGTCATAACTGCCTATCTCGTGCCTTTACCTTTCCTAAAGCCAAACTGATAGTCATCTAGCGCATCATCAATTTTCTTTTCCATTTTTCTGTATATTATTCTTGTAAGAAACTTGGATGCATGAACTGTTAAGCGGATTGTGCGATAATTCTCCCACTTGTCAGCCCTGTGTGTCTTCGGAATTGTGTGGATGATCCTTTTCCGAAAGTCAGAGGGTACGTCGCCAGACACATACATTCTACACACCAACGTGAATAGTCGTTTTGTTGTCACTTCCTCCAATGATTTTAGAAATTCTGACCGAGTGTTATCTATCCCTTCTGCCTCTTTAAATTTTGATTCTAGTACTGGATCCCCTATCTCTTCTAAATCGACTCCTGTTCCTTCTTCTATCTCATCAGACAAATCTTCCCCTCTCATAAATGCTTTTAATGTATTCTTTCCACCTATCCGCTCTCTCCTCTGCATTTAACAGTGGAATTCCCGTTGCACTCTTCTTGTTATCACCTTTGCTTTTAATGTCACGGAAGGTTGTTTTGACTTTCTTGTATGCTGCGTCTATCCTTCCGACCATTCATTTCTTTTTCGATGTCTTCACATTTCTCCTGCAGTCATTTCGTCTTGGCTTCCCTGCACTTTCTATTTATTTCATTCCTCACCTACTTGTATTTCTGTATTCCTGAGTTTCCCGGAACATTTTTGTACTTCCTCCTTTCCTCGATCAATTGAAGTATTTCTTCTGTTACCCATGGTTTCTTCGCAGTTACCTTATTTGTACCTATGATTTCCTTCCCAACTTCTGTGATAGACCTTTTTAGAGATGTCCATTCCTCTTCAACTGTACTGCCTACTGAGCTGTTCTTTATTGCTATAACTATAGCCTTAGAGAACTTCAGCCGTATCTCGTTATTCCTTATTACTTCCATATCCCACTTCTTTGCGTCTTGATTCTTCCTGACTTATGTCTTCAACTTCACCCTACTCTTCATCACTACTGTATTGTGATCTGAGTCTATATCTGCACCTGGGTGCAACTTACAATCCAGTATCTGATTTAGGAATCTCTTTCTGACCATGAGGTAATCTAACTGAACTCTTCCCGTATCACCCAGCCTTTTCCAAGTATACCTCCTCCTCTTGTGATTCTTGAACAGAGTATTCACTAGTACTAGCTGAAACTTGTTACAGAACACAATAATTTGTGTTTCTCATTCCTTGTCCTAAGCCCATATCCTTCTGTGACCTTTTCTTCTACTCCTTTCCCTACAACTGCAGTCCAGTCCCCCATGACTATTAAATTTTCATCCATCTTTACATACGGTAAAGATATCTTTCAATATCCTCATACACTTTCTCTATCTGTTCATCTTCAGCTTGCGACGTCGGCATGTATACCTGAACTATCGTTGTCGGTGTCGGTGTCGGTGTCGGTTTGCTGTCGATTCTGATTAGAACAACCTGGTCACTGAACTGTTCACAGTAACATATCCTCTGCCCTACCTTCCTATTCATAACGAATCCTACTCTCGTTATACTACACTCCTGGAAATTGAAATAAGAACACCGTGAATTCATTGTCCCAGGAAGGGGAAACATTATTGACACATTCCTGGGGTCAGATACATCACATGATCACACTGACAGAACCACAGGCACATAGACACAGGCAACAGAGCATGCACAATGTCGGCACTAGTACAGTGTATATCCACCTTTCGCAGCAATGCAGGCTGCTATTCTCCCATGGAGACGATCGTAGAGATGCTGGATGTAGTCCTGTGGAACGGCTTGCCATGCCATTTCCACCTGGCGCCTCAGTTGGATCAGCGTTCGTGCTGGACGTGCAGACCGCGTGAGACGACGCTTCATCCAGTCCCAAACATGCTCAATGGAGGACAGATCCGGAGATCTTGCTGGCCAGGGTAGTTGACTTACACCTTCTAGAGCACGTTGGGTGGCACGGGATATATGCGGACGTGCATTGTCCTGTTGGAACAGCAAGTTCCCTTGCCGGTCTAGGAATGGTAGAACGATGGGTTCGATGACGGTTTGGATGTACCGTGCACTATTCAGTGTCCCCTCGACGATCACCAGTGGTGTACGGCCAGTGTAGGAGATCGCTCCCCACACCGTGATGCCGGGTGTTGGCCCTGTGTGCCTCGGTCGTATGCAGTCCTGATTGTGGCGCTCACCTGCACGGCGCCAAAGACGCATACGACCATCATTGGCACCAAGGCAGAAGCGACTCTCATCGCTGAAGACGACACGTCTCCATTCGTTCCTCCATTCACGCCTGTCGAGCCACCACTGGAGGCGGGCTGCACGATGTTGGGGCGTGAGCGGAAGACGGCCTAACGGTGTGCGGGACCGTAGCCCAGCTTCATGGAGACGGTTGCGAATGGTCCTCGCCGATACCCCAGGAGCAACAGTGTCCCTAATTTGCTGGCAAGTGGCGGTGCGGTCCCCTACGGCACTGCGTAGGATCCTACGGTCTTGGCGTGCATCCGTGCGTCGCTGCGGTCCGGTCCCAGGTCGACGGGCACGTGCACCTTCCGCCGACCACTGGCGACAACATTACTGTGGAGACCTCACGCCCCACGTGTTGAGCAATTCGGCGGTACGTCCACCCGGCCTCCCGCATGCCCACTATACGCCCTCGCTCGAAGTCCGTCAACTGCACATACGGTTCACGTCCACGCTGTCGCGGCATGCTACCAGTGTTAAAGACTGCGATGGAGCTCCGTATGCCACGGCAAACTGGCTGACAGTGACGGCGGCGGTGCACAAATGCTGCGCAGCTAGCGCCATTCGACGGCCAACACCGCGGTTCCTGGTGTGTCCGCTGTGCCGTGCGTGTGATCATTGCTTGTACAGCCCTCTCGCAGTGTCCGGAGCAAGTATGGTGGGTCTGACACACCGGTGTCAATGTGTTCTTTTTTCCATTTCCAGGAGTGTATTAACCCTCTTCTGAGACAAGCTGGCCTTCAACTGCATTAAATGGTCCTTGATATGCTGGATACTGGCACTGGGATGAGCGTTGAGATCTCAGGTGGCCAACACGTGCCCCATCGGCGACAGACCTGTGGACCATGCTGGCGAAGGCAGTACCTCAACATCGACGTCACGCAGCTTATACAGACCGTTGCCATGTGCGGACTAGCACTGTATTGTTGAAAAATGGCCCATGGCACGAGACATGACACGTGACGACGCAGAATGTCCCTGACGTCCTGCTCTGCCGTCTGAATCCCGTCAGGCACTACCAGCCGCCACCTGAAGTCATCCCTGACGGCTCGCTAAACCGTGACACCGTGAGTAACGACGCCGTGTCTCCACCAAACATTGGAAGAATGAGACCTCTCTCCAGGTCGCTGCCACAGTCGCTTACGATGGACATCCGGCCTAGTGCAGAACAGCGATTCGCCATTCAACAAAATGAGACGTCACTCATCAGTGGTCCTTGTTTCTCGGTCGCGACACCACTACAGACGCAGCCGTTTGTGTTGTGATGATGTTGAACGCACCCTGTCCGTGGAACGGTAATTCACTATATCTGTAAGTCGGTCTCTATACAGGATGGTTGCGGGACCTCGGCAATTCAATATACATGTCAAATCAAAAACCCCTTCAGCTGTCTACACTCATGCTCTTAAATTAAGGATAATTCCAGAATGTGGTGCCACACAAAGTGGCACTACACAAAACTGGCGCTAATAGCATAGGCACATAGGGAACACACACGACACAGATCTGTAAGTCCACGGTATTGGTGATAAGTTGAGAAAACCGACCCGTCACATGTGCTACAAAACGCCACTGTTTCCTGCGCATGTACCCCGGTATCAGTAAGGGATATGATCACCATGCAGACGTACACAGGCCGCACAACGGGTTGGCATACTTTGGATCAGGTGGTCGAGCAGCTGCTGGAGTAAAGCCTCCCATTCTTGCACCAGTGCCTGTCGGAGCTCCTGAGTGTCGTAGGGGTTTGAAGACGTGCAGCGATACGTCTACCGAGAGCATCCCAGACGTGCTCGATGGGGGTTTAGGTCTGGAGAACAGGCAGGCCACTCCATTTGCCCGATACCTTCTGTTTCGAGGTACTCCTCCACGATGGCAGCTCGGTGGGGCAGTGCGTTATCATCCATCAGGAGGAAGGTGGGACCTCTGCACCCCTGAAAAGGCGGACATACTAGTGCAAAATGACGTTCCGATACACCTGACCTGTTACAGTTCCTCTGTCAAAGACATGCAGGGGTATACGTGCACCAATCATAATCCCACCCACACCGTCAAAACCATGACCTCCATACAGGTCCCTTTCAAGGACTTTAATGGGTTGGTATCTGGTTCCAGGTTCACGACAGATGAAAATCTGGCGAGAATCACTGTCCAGACTGTGCCTAGACTCGTCCGTGAACATAACCTAGGACCAGTGATCCAATGACCATGTACTGTGTTCTTGACCTCAGGCTTTAAGGGTTCTCCTGTGACCAGGGGTCAGTGGAATGCACCTTGCAGGTCTCTGGGCGAATAAACTGTGTCTGTTCAGTCGCCTGCAGACTGTGTGTCTGGAGAGAACTGTTCCAGTAGCTGCAGTAAGGTCCCGAGCCAGGCTACCTGCAGTACTCCGCGGCCGTCTGCGGGCACTGATGGCGAGATATCGGTCTTGTGTTGTACACTGTGGACGTCCCGCACTGTAGCGCCTGGACACGTTTTCTGTCTGCTGGAATCGTTGCCATGATCTTGAGATCACACTTTGTGGCACATGGAGGGCCCGTGCTACGACATGCTGTGTTTGACCAGCCTCCAGTCGCCCTAGTATTCTACCCTCACAACGTCATCAATATGTGTTCTTTGAGCCATTTTCTACACACAGTCACCATCAGCACGTCTCAAAATGTCTGCACACTTACTCGCTGCACCGTATTCTGACATGCACCAACACACCTCTGCCTATGAGGATTGCTGCCAGCGCCACCATGCGACGACCGCAGTCATATCCCAAAGTGATTTAAACCCGGAAACCGCCCACCAGAGCGTTGTCTCACCACGTGCCAGCGTTATCCTTAATTTATGGGCGTGAGCGTATATTTCCAGTCTTATTTAATTTTTGCTTCCCGTTTCGGCGGTATACTATTCCATCTTCAAGTCCGCTGACTGACGTATACGAGCCGGCCGCGGTGGTCTAGCGGTTCTAGGCGCTCAGTCCGGAGCCGCGCGACTACTACGGTCGCAGGTTCGAATCCTGCCTCGGGCATGGATGTGTGTGATGTCCTTAGGTTAGTTAGGTTTAAGTAGTTCTAAGTTCTAGGGGACTGATGACCATAGATGTTAAGTCCCATAGTGCTCAGAGCCATTTGAACCATTTGAACGTATACGAAAAATTCCACCTCTTGTACAGTCGAAATAGAGGCTACTCACTGGTATCTGTAGTCTTCTTCTAACAACGCGATCCCTTCACTTGCAGATTGCCCCTATTTCGACTGTACGAGAGCTAGGATTTTTCCTACACGTTGGTCAGGGAGCCTGAAGATGGCGTAGTCTGCGCCGAAAATGGCAGCAAAAATGAAATAAAATTGGAAATATAGACGGCTGAAGGTTTCTTTTATTTGACAGTGGTAATTCGCTATACTAGCTGCTGCTAGTCTCTGGCCAATTGTTGTGGTGACACAGAATATTGTAGGGAGTCTGTTATTTGTTGTCGATGGAGGGCTCGGATATGAAGCTGCTACGATGTGCTTGATGCACAATACGAGGTGTGGCTGGAAAAAAAACCGGACTAGTACTGGTGAAACAATAAAACGAATGCAATAAGGCTGAAAGTCGCGTGGCCTGTCACGTGACTCTCGCTCCACCTACTGCTCGAGTTTCATCTGCCTCCTGCACTCAGTCTGCCCATGGCGTCTCTTACAAGTAGTTGACGTTTTGTCTGTGCGTCGGAAAATGTTGAGTGTACAGAAAGAACAGCGTGTTAACATCAAATTTTGTTTCAAACTAGGAAAATCTGCAAGTGAAACGTTTGTAATGTTACAACAAGTGTACGGCGATGATTGTTTATCGCGAACACAAGTGTTTGAGTGGTTTAAACGATTTAAAGATGGCCGCGAAGACACCAGTGATGACACTCGCACTGGCAGACCATTGTCAGCAAAAACTGATGCAAACATTGAAAAAATCGGTAAACTTGTTCGACAAGATCGCCATTTAACAATCAGAGCAGAGCAGCGATCTTGTCGAACAAGTTTACCGATTTTGCTGGGAAGTGGCGGTGCGGTCCCCTACGGCACTGCGTAGGATCCTACGGTCTTGGCGTGCATCCGTGCGTCGCTGCGGTCCGGTCCCAGGTCGACGGGCACGTGCACCTTCCGCCGACCACTGGCGACAACATCGATGTACTGTGGAGACCTCACGCCCCACGTGTTGAGCAATTCGGCGGTACGTCCACCCGGCCTCCCGCATGCCCACTATACGCCCTCGCTCGAAGTCCGTCAACTGCACATACGGTTCACGTCCACGCTGTCGCGGCATGCTACCAGTGTTAAAGACTGCGATGGAGCTCCGTATGCCACGGCAAACTGGCTGACAGTGACGGCGGCGGTGCACAAATGCTGCGCAGCTAGCGCCATTCGACGGCCAACACCGCGGTTCCTGGTGTGTCCGCTGTGCCGTGCGTGTGATCATTGCTTGTACAGCCCTCTCGCAGTGTCCGGAGCAAGTATGGTGGGTCTGACACACCGGTGTCAATGTGTTCTTTTTTCCATTTCCAGGAGTGTATTTTCTGCTGCTGTTGATATACCCTATACTCATCTGACCATAAATCCTTGTCTTCTTTCCACTTCACTTCACTGACCCCTACTATATCTAGATTGAGCCTTTGCATTTCCCTTTTCAGGTTTGCTAGTTTCCCTACCACGTTCAAGCTTCCGACATTCCACGTCCCGACTCGTAGAACGTTATCCTTTCGTTGATTATTCAATCTTTTTCTCCTCGTAACCTCCCACTTGGAAGTCCTAATGGGGGACTATTCCACAATATTTTGCCAATGGAGAGATCATCATGACACTCCTTCCATTACAGGCCACATGTCCTGTGGGTACACGTTACGTATCTTTAATGCAGTGGCTCCCATTGCCTTCTGCATCCTCATGCCGTTGATCATTGCTGATTCTTCCGCCTTTAGGGGCAGTTTCCCACCCCTAGGACAAGAGAGTGCCCTGAACCTCTGTCCGCTCCTCCGCCCTCTTTGACAAGGCCGTTGGCAGAATGAAGGTGACTTATTATGCCGGAAGTCTTCGACCGCCAGTGCTGATTATTGATCAAAATTTAAGCAGCTGCGTAATTCGAACCCAAGACGTTTTGATTATGAATCAATGACGCTACCCCTAGACCACTACAGTGAAATACCCAGTGCAATTGTCTGGAGTGGCCTAAAGTATGATGCTTACAGCAAAAGCTTATGTCGGACTGTTTTAAGGGGATGTAATTCATCATCCGTGAGAAAAGTGGCTTCCAGAGCACCTAATGGACTGACCTCTTTTTACGGATTTATGCCTATCAGTCTGAGACCGTTACCAGGTTGGAGAAATAAAAGAGGCGCGTGTCTAGTAGAGGCAATAATATTATGGGCACGGTAATCAGAAAGGCTTCTCTGGTAGATGCTGCACCAGACGCCGTAAGGCGGCTTCCAGGTGTTGTGCATCTCGTTGTCGGTATAAGCGCTAGATCATCCAGGACAGCTGTTGTATTTCTTCCATAAAATTCTGCTTAAGTTCCAGCTCAAAATAAGCATAAGCAAATTGTACTTCAAACTCAGGAAGACTGATGTAGAAGATTCGTTAGTATACATCAAATGTCAATACGGTATTCCGATGTATACTTGTATGAGCCGGCCGCTGTGGCCGAGCGGCTCTAGGTGCTTCAGTCCGGAACCTCGCTGCTGCTACGGTCGCAGGTTCGAGTCTTGCCTCGGGCAAGGATGTATGTGATGTCCTTAGGTTAGTTAGGTTCAAGTACTTCTAAGTCTAGATGTTAAGTCCCATAGTACTTAGAGCCATTTTGTACACTTGTAGGTCTGTACAAACAAAACGATTTTTGCCATGTCCTATTATTCACCGAAGCGACAAAGAAGCTGGTATAGGCATGTGTATTCAAATACACAGGTATGTAAACAGGCAGAATACGATTCTGCGGTCTGCAACGCCTATACAAGACAAGTGTCTGGAGGAGTTGTTACATCGGTTACTGCTGCTACAATGGCAGGTTATCAAGATTTGAGTTTGAACGTGGTGTTATAGTCGGCGCCTGAGAGATGGGACACAGCACCTCCGAGGTAGCGATGAAGTGGGGATTTTTCCGTACGATCATTTCACAAGTGTACCTTAGATATCAGCAGTCCGGTAAAACATCAGATCTACGACATCGCTGCGGCCCGGAAAGATCCTGCAAGAATGGGGCCAACGACGACAGAGGGGAATTGTTCAACGTGACAGAAATGCAACTCTTCCGCACATTGCTGCAGATTTCAGTGCTGGGCCATCAGCAAGTGTCAGCGTGCGAAACTTTCAACGAAACATCATCGATATGGGCTTTCGGAGCAGAAGGCCCACTCATGGGCCCGTGATGACTGCACGACACAAAGCTTTACACCTCCCTCGGCCTCGGCCCGTCAACAGCAACACTGGACTGTTGATGACTGGAAACATGTTGCCTGGCCGGACGAGTCTCGTTTCAAATTGTATCGAGCGGATAGAAGTGTACATGTACGGAGACAACCTCGTGAATCCATGGACCCTGCATGTCAGAAGGGGACTGTTCAAGCTGGTGCAGACTCTGTAATGGTTTAGAGCGTGTGCCGTTGTAGTGATATGCGACCTCTGATACGTCTAGATACAATTCTGACAGGTGACACGTTCGTAAGCATCCTGTCTGATCACCTGCCTCCATTCATGTGCGTTGTGCACTCCGACGGACTTGAGCAATTCCAACAGCGACAGCCCACACGTCCAGGAATGCTACATAGTGGCTCCAGAAACACTCTTCTGAGTTTAAACACTTCCGCCGAACACCAAACACCTCAGAAATGAACATTATTGAGCGTATCTGGGATGTCTTGCAACGTGCTGTTCAGAAGAGACCCTCTCGTACTCCTACGGATTTATGGACAGCCGTGCAGGATGAATGGCGTCAGTTCCCTTCAGCACTACTTCAGACATTTATATTAAAAATGAAGAAATTGCTCCAGCTGTATTTAAGGTGTCGATTTTATTACGGCAACTAGTTTCAACGTTGTAACAACGTCATCTTCAGGCCAATGCACTTGTTGACGTCAACAAGTGTATGGGCCTCAAGATGACTTTGTTACAACGTTGAAACTAATTGCCAAAATAAAATCGACACCTTAAATATAGCTGGAGGATTTTCTTCATTTTTAATATAAATTTATACCAGCTGACGTCTCACTGTCCTCCATTTCAACTATGGATGTACGAAGACTTCAGACATTAGTCGAGTCCATGCCACGTGGTGTTGCAGCATTTGTGCCCGCTCGCGGGGGCCCTACACGATATTAGCCAGGTGTACCAGTTTCTTTGGCTCTTCAGTGTATATTACGGTTTATTCCATTATATTCACTTCACAGAACCGAGAGAGAGGTGACATGTGGCTTAAGGGGCTCCGGAACGCCCTATACTTGCAATGTTAAAATAACGCTTATAAATTACATCTTTCCTCACAAAGTATTTGAGGTAGGAAGTTGAACTTTTTACAGCTTATTTATTGGAATATGGGCTACAGCTTAACACAGGGATTTTACAAAATTTTAGTTCAGTTATTAAAGATGATTTTTTTTCAATTGTAATGAAAATTCACAACATTTTTTTACAATTTTTTATTTATATATTCAAAAATATACAGTTTTTTGGAAGAAGGCTGTGTTAAATTATGCAGAAGGTACTGTGTAACATTTGCTGAAAGTTTGAAACAAATATGTTTGGAAGATCCTTAGAAAACATGTAATTAGTATGAGAAAATAAAAGTTTTGGGAATCGAGCGACAAAGATTGGATTAACTTTTTAGTGCATTCCAGGTCCATAGGATGGATTATCTTCATCCTCTGCAAACTCCTCCTCCAGCTTCCTCTTGTTCCTTCTCCTGTTTACTCTTGCTTGTATTTCTAGACTCTTTACAGCCCTGTCTGCAGCCCGAAGGCGTTCCTTGTCTAAAGCAAGCATCGCTCGTACCATGTTAGAACGTGTCTTCATTCCCATATTTCTAAATACCTTTGGCTTTCCAACATTTCTCCTTTTCTTAAAAGCCTTCAGAGGATTTCTAATAACTTTACTTTTACTCATTATTATACTTCAACAAAACAGAGACTCAAGAAACAGAATTAATTACGAATATTTTCGAGATAACGACAGAGTAAATAAACATGAAACAATCGACAATCACACCAGTGATATATATTGAACCATCACAGGTTAGCCACAACACATACTTTATCTCACATCACTAAAATGTACCTGATGAACACGGACGTTAATTATAACACCATTTGACAGCAGTTTAACAGCGCCACAGTGGGTCACGCCCATGTAGAACACATTTCAAAAAAAATTTAAAAATAGTTGTAGTCTTCGGAATTGAATAAATTATATATCTATTAAAAGGTAATAGTCTGCAGATTCAGAAAACGCAAAAAAGTAAAAATTGAACTTTTCATGATTTTGAGCCTTTCCGGAGCCCCTTAATGGTTGGCACTGAGCTGCTATGAGGATGGAATCGAAATTATATTCTTCCCAATAGCCATATTTCAGTTTGCTATGATTTCCCTAAGTCGCTTAGTATGAACATTAAAACAGTTTATTTGAGATGTAAATTACCGCTTTCATTTCTTACCTTTTGTCTGACACAAGTTTGTGCTCTGAATGTATTGACTTCATCGGTGATGTGATCTGAAAGAAGCTTTTCCTGATTCAGTCCTTCCTCCTTCACGGAAGAAGAATTGCAAGAACTACTGTATCTTTTGTAACCACTCCAGTTGTATCTCCAAGAATAAGGATCGGCGTGTTTCGTCATGAAGTGTTAAAGGAGATGCTAAACAGACTCTAGCCGTGAACACTATATGTGAGAGGTTTACACACTGCAAAAATAGTAGGTGGTATGTTGCGGGCAGTATATTAACTCCTCCCATATACTCTCATGCAATGACCGCAATGAGAAATTGGAGCTAATGTGCAGGATTACCAATAGACGGTTTTTGTACATAATATTCACGGAGTCAAATGTAATGGATTATTTTCTAAATTAACTGTTTTTCTGCTTCCAGTCGCGATAATGCTTTTAAATATGGTATATGTTTTGGTTGGAAGAAGAACCCAGTATTAATGTCCACTAGGAGGTGTACAGATAATTCTGGTCAGATAATGGATATACTGTTAATAGAAAGGCGGAAGCTCATGCTATGCATTCGACCTCATTTGGTACTTAGCTGACAGTGATGTATTGGGGTGTGACGTGTTATTATCTAAGTCTGCATTTTTCTGTGCTGGTCTTAGCTCTAATTCGTGTTTCAGTGTTCCCGTAATAGATATTAACTATCGAATATCGCACCAGACTAAGCTGGGACTACTATATTGAATGACCGCGCACAATTCTTTTGGTTTTAGCGTAAAACAATGCGGCACTTACCATCGCAATGAATGTGCAATGAGCTGTAGTTATTTTGGCAGCCTGCAGCTAAAAATTACCAATATATACCGAAACACTTAATGATTATTTTATGGGAGACATGCTATGTCTTCAGCTGTTAAGATAAAGATAGCGTTGTTAGGTGTGCAAACACTTTTGATCGGATAGTGTATGTGGTCAGAGAACAACGAATTTTAGTACATATCACAGCTGACATAAAAGTGGTTACTGTACAGGTCCTGCTACAGAAAGATATGCCTGGATACTGGAAGGTTAATACTCATGTGTCATTCCTAACGATTGAGTGATCAGTTAGACTACACGACCATATACACATTGTGAGTGTTGGACGCCACCTGATGGTAACCAGCACACATATTGAGAAATGCGTTCATTATTGGCGTTGGGACGCGACGAGCATACATTGCAGGCACACATGTGGCTCCCTCACTCACTGCCCCAGTTAAGTGTCGGCTGCTATGCACTAGACAGTGTAACCTCCCCCTCACTTATCGACCTTAATGACAGTGAAAAATTAAACCGCGTGTACCTAATGGAAATTTGGGAAAAGCAATCGTCACCGAAGTTAATCTGTCGGTAAAGAGGGAGGAAAGGATTACATCTGATGAAAGGAAAAATGCTAATGAAACAGGTGGAAATTAATTTTGAAAAGGGGTAAAGTTAATAAAGAAAGTAAATGTGCGGCCGTTACGTTAACAATTAACTAGTGTTAATTAGAATTTGAGATTTGGGGGAAATTACGGTCGTCAGTCCTAAGGACAATTACTATAGTAACTGTGTACTATAGTACACATATAATTAGCACTAGAAGTGTGGCAACTGAAGGCTGACACGTGTAGTGTGAAAACTGAAAGTTTGTCAGAAGTAATAAATTTCACTACACTCTGACTTAATTTAGCAAAAGAATTAATAAAACAGGAAAATCGAAAGTTAATTTAGTGACTGAAGTTAATAGTGAGCTTTCTTTCTGAAGCACATCGAAATTCAGTAAAACACGGTTAGTCTTGGACTACCTCAACAATCATTTCAAAAGCTACTTGAAAATACGCAATTTAGAAATAAGAGATTTAACTTTGAACTTGAATTAAATGATTCTGAACAATAGTAAAATTTAGTACGTACCAAGCTGAGCTGCAGTCACAGGTAAGCTAAAATGCGGTAACAAAACTCGCACTCTTAATTTGTGCTTGTGTAATCTAAACATTGTGGCCAGCTATGAATACTTTAACTGAACTTTGAAATTAAAGCAGTGAAATCGAATTTGAATTTCAACGACACTCGGGTTCATTCCGGAAAAGGAAGGGACCCTGCTTGGTAACGCAATTGGGACAATGAGCAACAAACGTTCATGCTAAGTTGCTGTAATTTAGTGATTTGAACAATTTGAAAAGTTTGAAAAGCTGAGGTCTGCCATACAGTTCTAAACCTTTACGTGCTTCCTGTCTTCCTTGTTGGTTGATTGAAGGTTTGAAGCCGTCGATCGAGGAGGTGGCGACAGTCACGCATTGTCGGCCGTCGCTGTTGCAGAAGCTGGATGTTGGCGCGCCTTCTTCTCGACACGGTCACCAGACGAAACGGGCTCTTGATGTGCGCCAGCTAATGCCTTGTTCGTGTCCTATCCCTGAAGCCATAATAACAGCACACGTATGGGAAATTGTTCAAAATGTTATTTATCAATTGTGTCAGAAACTATCATCGCAAGTCGAGCGCAATCACATGCTGCCAAACCCCGAAAGCGCGGCAACTCGCGGGAGCTTCACACAACACACCTGCTCCACTCGCTACTCCAGCCAGACTCCCTCTCTCCTCAGCCCGCGCTCCACGCGACAGAGTTAACACTACCAAAGATCCTACACACTTTGATTCTTCACACGACCTATCGATGTAATCGTTCGATAGCAGTTTTCCCTATGCAAGACCCAGCGTAAAAATACAAATAATATTTACGAAACAAACCAATTATACATCGACATAAATGCATAAATATATATATATATATATATATATATATATATATATACAAATAGTAAAACAATTACAATATACGAAGACACAGAAATGTTATATATTCAGGTAACAAAAATAAGGAAAACAAATTTATAGTACAATAAATGGAAATAGGAGGATATGCATTTGCGGCGTTACAACAGAAGTCAGTCACCCAATGGTGGTTGTGCCAGTGTACACTGCTCGCTGCGAATGTTTTTTTTCTTTTTATAATAACCATATCATTATTGTTCGTGTCCTATCCCTGAAGCCATAATAACAGCACACGTATGGGAAATTGTTCAAAATGTTATTTATCAATTGTGTACAAACTAGTCAGTATAAACGATCCTACTTGGATTCCCCACTGCTTTTTCACATTCACAGTAATTCATGATGTTGTAAGGAGTGTGTCACAACTCTCGATTAAATTAAGAACAATATAGCTAACTTAACGCTAGTCTTTGCATGGCGTAAGCACTCAGACATCGATAGTAGCAATCTGAGGGCGAAACATGGGAGCGCGATTCTAAGCATTGTTGTGAGACGAGGTCTGTCTGCCAGAGTGGAACCAGTAGTATCGGTCGAGAGCGCGGAGACAGAAGAAGTGTCACGCTGTCCTCACGTCAGTGGTGGCAGATCTTACCACACTCTAGGCCTGATTTCATTTATGTAGCAAGGAGGGATTTAGATTGCTTAGTTACGGTCGAAGATGGAATTCAAGGTAAAATTCGCTAGCAGAGCGCAAAAGCAATTGCAGGGTTAGGCTCGTGATTCTTAGCCCGAGTTTGCAATAATTCCATGTTTTGCTTGTCAGTTAAAGAAGCATCTTTTCCTCTAAATAATAATAATTATTCTCCACATCTAATTAATAAATAAATGCTGTGGTTATTACATGTTGATGTAACTTTGAAATTGAAATAATTTGTTAATCTGTCACTCAGCCATTATTGATACCTATGTCACTGTAATTGTCATTGTATGTTATTGGTTGCGGGTTATGATGATTCTGAGGTTTGAAACAGATTTAATTAATGAAATCCCTTCTCAAAAGTTATTTAGTAGTTAACAGGACCCAAGAAAACTCCTTTTTATTAAATTCATTCATAGTAACAATAAGCTTTAGCCGCTGCTGCTGCATGCTGCTGCGAATTGCTGTAAACCACATGGAAAAAGGCAGTAATCTAAAGAGGTGAGTGCAAAACTTAGGGGCAAAACAGAGACATTGTCATACCACAACATGTCATGTACTCTAATCCAGTAAATTCCGTTGCACAAATCAGATTCTGTATCAATTGTAAATTCTTATTCAAAAAAAAGATAGCTTGGATGTTCATTGTTACAGGCTCATTTGTTCCTGTAGTTTTTCATATTCAAATACGCAGTCAGATAGCTTATCCAAATGTTAGTTTTTTAGTTTTTCATGTAACGATCTGTTAAGGGCTTAAATGGTAGTGAAAGTGTCACTCATACAACTCGCTTACAGTGTTATACAGATTAGATTCCGTTTACTGATAAGATTACTCTTAGGCAACCTGATAGTGTTGTCATTGTATTAAACTAAATAATAATGCAAAGTGGAAGTTCCTTGTAGTGAAATGTACGATTATTACATACTTTTCTTTAAATTATGCACTAGGTTAATTGCTAAACATTAAAGTATTGGGATATCAACGTACTTGGTTAAACAGATTACTGTGGTACTAACTGTTAAACATTTAAAGTCTCAGATATACATGTGTCTTCCAATGATGATATTGAAAAGTGGGTGTTTTTTGATTATGGGGAAAATGGTCAAAACTGTAACAAACAGTCCCAAAATTATAAATAGGAATGCTGAGTGGTCTTACATTGCACAAAAATTCACTGATCAAATTGCGCTTCTGGGAATTTCACAAATGAAAGTATTACGTTAACTGTATTGTAAAAATGTCCGACATTATTTTTAAGATATAAATTTTATTAATAGATATAATTCAGCACACGCTGACGTTTATACACCTCCCAGCTATCCTAGAGACTTGGTACACAGCAGTAGCAGTTAGTTGCACTTCTTGTTCTTTTTATTCTGGCTGGATGTAGTGGTGGCTGACTTCTGATGATGCTTCATGATTTTGAAGCTTCCATTATGAAGAACATTACAAGAGAGATTAGACTGTTACACAATTGGCCTAAAATAGAGGGCAGGGGGGAGGGGGAGAATAAATATACCTGTCATAACTTCCCCAGCCAACTGGAAGATTTTCCCACCATTTCTAATCCACACAATTGGTCTACAGGTGATATAGTGGAGCGGAAGGGGAGGGGGCACATTATCTTGACATGTGGCAGTTTGAGGTGACCTCAAATTTCCAACCATGTGTAAGTCATTCAATTTCCCTAGAGAGAATGACCTCGACACATCACACGAACGACTTTGAACAGTCATTTTCAAGGTCAAAGGTCAAAGATCCCATACATCATTGTGCCAACTCTCTCACTGATACCCAACTTACTCACTCATCCTTCTACATGCCCAATCACCAAGTTGTGTCTAACCCAAATAACATCACCCACTGGAGTTTGGTATTAATGATTTACACTTACTAATAATAAATATAAATATCTTTACATTCTTTCCCTGTTTTCATGATACCTAGGAATTACTGCATTTTTGGCGCCAAGTGTGGGGCCATTCCATTGCATTCCATTTCCAGTTTCATTTAATTACGCTTTGCACCCAGCATTACATGCCATTTCCATGTCATCCCCATCCATTTCCATTTTGTTGCAACGGTGTGTCTAAATTTTCGACTTTTAAAATTTTTAGCTCTATTCCTCTCTGAAGTGGGCCACAAGCACCACATCCATCAAACATTGTAGTAATCGTCATCCATAGTCCATGCTAGGTCACCTCTCCTTCTCTAAAAGCAATTCTTCAGGTCTTACAAAACTAAAACTGACTTTATTAGCAAGGTCCTCTCGTACTATTGTAGCTCTCTCAAGAGATCATTTGACACCTCTGTTCAGTAGAGCAACAGAGGTGCCACTGACCTAGTTCACTCCTTTTCTCAATGCGAAGCTTTGTACCATTCTGCATCGTGCCATTCTACTGTATCGGATCAGTGAGTCTTGCATTATACAAGATGGGAAGAAACAATGTGAAAAGCTTGTAAAGGTTTTGCAGGGTAGGTTGTGCTGAGAAATTTGTTAAGGACAAGATCGATACTTTGCGCTGTTTTCACTTAATTAGCACTGAATCAGCCAATCAGGTCATAGCATGGGAAAATTTAAGCTGCCCACCAGAGATGGTGTCATCAAACATGTTCGTCATTTGGTTTCCTAGAAAAGAACAAGAGAGAGATGCAAAAATTGGACATGGTTTGTTAGCGAGGATCGAACCCAAGCCAAAGGCTGAGCGATCTCATGTGCTATAATCTTCGCTTAAGATCAACTGACACTAATACACACGTAATAAAAGTTTTGCATCACCTCGGTTCCGAGAGTTCCGGAACCTGTACAGAAAATTGGAATAGAGATCAACATAAACATCATTTCCTCCCTTTTTATTGTTCATGAAAACCACACATTGCTTGTTGTACCACCATACAGCGAGACTTTCAGAGGCGGTTGTCCAGATTGCTGTACACACCGGTACCTCTAGACTTTCAGAGGTGGTTGTCCAGATTGCTGTACACACCGGTACCTCTAATACCCAGTAGTACTTCCTCGTGCATTGATGCATTCCTGGATTCATCGTGACATACTATCCACAAGTTCATCAAGGCACTGTTGGTCCAGATTGTCCCACTCTTCAACGGCGATTCGGCTAGATCACTCAGAGCGGTTGGTGAGTCACGTCGTCTGTCCCAGGCATGTTCAATAGGTTTCATGTCTGGAGAACATGCTGGCCACTCTAGTCGAGCATGTCGTTATCCTGAAGGAAGTGATTCACAAGATGTGCACAATGGGGGTGCGAATTGTTATATATGAAGACGAATCCCTCGCCAATATGCTGCCGATATGGTTGCACTATCGGTCAGAGGATGGCATTCATATATCGTACAGCCGTTATGACGCCTTCCACGACCACCAGCGTCGTACATCGGCCCCACATAATGCTACCCCAAAGCAGCAGGGAACCTCCACCTTGCTGGACTCGCTGGACAGTGTGTCTAACGCGTTCAGCTTGACTGGGTTGCCTCCAAACACGTCTCCGACGATTGTCTGGTTGAAGGCATATGCGACACTCATCGGTGAAGAGAATGTGATGCCAATCCTGAGCGGTCCATTCGGCATGTTGTTGGGCCCATCTGTGCCGCGATGCATGGTGTCGTGGTTGCAAAGATGGACCTCGCCATGGACGTCGGGAGTGAAGTTGCGCATCATGTAGCCTATTGCGCGCTGTTTGAGTCGTAACACGACGTCCTGTGGCTACACGAAAAGCGTTACTCAACAGGGTGGCGTTGCCGTCAGGGTTTCTTCGAGCCATAATCCGTAGGTAGCGGTCATCCACGGCAGTAGTAGCCCTAGGGCGGCCTGAGCGAGGCATGTCATCGACAGTTCCTGTCCCTCTCTGTATCTCCTCCATATCCGAACATCGACGTGGTTCACTCCGAGACGCCTGGACACTTACCTTGTTGAGAGCCGTTCCTGGCACAAAGCAACAATGTGGACGCGATCGAAACGCGGTATTGACCGTCTAGGCATGGTTGAACTACTGACAACACGATCCGTGTACCTCCTTCCTGGAGAGGAATGACTGGAACTGATCGGCTGTCGGACCCCATCCGTCTAAGAAGTGCTACCCGAGCATGGTCGTTTACATCTTTGGGCGGGTTTAGTGACACCTCTGAACAAAGGGACTGTGTCTGTGATACAATATCTACAATAAACGTCTATCTTCAAGAGTTCTTTGAACCAGGATGATGTAAAATATTTTTGGTGTGTGTAGAATCTGGTAGGCAATTTGAATTTGTGCGCGCAACGCACTGATTGGATAACTCCAGTGCTAATTAATACGGAAATGGCGCTACGTGTATAATTTTTTCTTAACAATTACTTTTCTGCACAGCCTACCTTGCAACACCCTTAGAAGCGTTTCTGACTGTTATTGACCACGCTGTATATTTTATACTGGCTGATGATGAAATATGAAAATACCAATGCATCAAACTTCCCTCAGTTGAAATACTACTATATTTTTTGTAGAGAGTAAGTTGATTTATTTAACAAATTTGGAAATATGTGAAGTTAGAAGAGACTGCCTCCTAAAAAATCTAGTAAGCACCAAACATGTCCTCCCCTCCAAAGCCATAACAAACAATACTCTTAAAGTCATAAGAAATATCTGAAGAAAATGAGATAGAGACATTTCCTACATACGCCACACATTTTCAAATTGAACATAACCGACTTCAGCGCCCATGAAAAATGGTTCAAATGGCTCTGAGCACTATGGGACTTAACATCTGTGGTCATCAGTCCCCTAGAACTTAGAACTACTTAAACCTAACTAACCTAAGGACATCACACACATCCATGCCCGAGGCAGGATTCGAACCTGCGACCGTAGTGGTCACGCGGTTCCTGACTGAAGAGCCTAGAACCGCTCAGCCACACCGGCCGGCCCGCGCGCCCATGAAAATGAGCGGTATTAATAACTGCCACAGATAATATTTATCCCAAAACATCTTACAGCAGAACTGCTGATAATTTCTCTCATTTGAACAATGAGAGGGAAATCAGATTTTCTCGTACGTGAATTTTAAATGAACATAAATATGTATATTAAGTTTACAATATTAAGAAAAAGATAGTTGCTGCTCACCATATAGCGGATATGCTGAGTCGCAGATATGCACAACAAAAAGACTGTCACAAAATAAGCTTTCGGCCAACAAGGTCTTTGTCAGATGACACACACACACACACACACACACACACACACACACACACACACACACATTCGCGCAAACGCAAGTCACATACACATGATTGCAGTCTCTAGCAGCTGAACCCATACTTCTGGTTTGTCTGTCGTCTGTGTGAATTGCTTTTGCGTGAGCGTGTGTGTGTGTGTGTGTGTGTGTGTGTGTGTGTGTGTGTAGGTGTGTTTGTGTGTCTGTCGTCGGTTTTTGACAAAGGCCTTGTTGACCACAAGTTTATTTTGTGACAGTCTTTTTGTTGTGCCTATCTGCTACTCATCATCTCCACCATATGGTGAGTAGCAACTATCCCTACCATAATAGTGTTACATTCCATCCTGGATTTTCCATTGTTATATTAAGTTTATCTATTTCGAAAAAATGATCCATGTGATACGAAATGCACTTGGCCATGCTTTGTGTGCTTGCAGCATTAATTTGATGTATCACCTCTTCAGTTAGCAAACCTGTATTCCTGTACTCCACCGTACCAACATACATCTGTTGCAACAGCAGCCGAAATAAGCCCGGTTCTTAATACTACAGCCGAAAAGTCAGACGATATGCAGGCATTAAATTCAAAAATACAATATCCCTAGCCGGCCGGGGTGGCCGAGCGGTTCTAGGCGCTACAGTCTGGAACAGCGCGACCGCTACGGTCGCAGGTTCGAATCCTACCTCGGGCATGGATGTGTGTGATGTCCTTAGGTTAGTTAGGTTCAAGTAGTTCTAAGTTCTAGGAGACTGATGACCTTAGAAGTTAAGTCCCATAGTGCTCAGAGCCATTTTTGAACAATATCACTGTTACATTAATGACATTTTGAAAACTGAAGTATGCTGCGAATCAAATTCAAATACAGGTGGAATCCCAGGAAAAAAGTACTAATGCCAGATAGCACAGAAAATAAAGTGTACATTTAGGTGAAACTTTTTTGTTTTCCATCTTTCCTTACTTTGATGGTTTTTGGTCATCTGTTGCAGGCGTGCAACTGGTATACATTTACTGCTATAGAGACTGTCACGAAAATAGGCACCTTAACGTTGTCTAAAAAAAAAAAGGGTTCAAATGGCTCTAAGCACTATGGGACTTAATATCGGAGGACATCAGTCCCTTAGACTTAGAACTACTCAAACCTAACTAACCTAAGGACATCACACACATCCATGCCCGAGGCAGGATTCGAACCTGCGACCGTAGCAGTCGCGCAGTTGCCGACTGAAGCGCCTAGAACCGCTCGGCCACAGCAGTCGGCTAACGTCATCTCATCCTCGTACAATATTGCCAAAAAAATGATAATTTCACATGTTAGTAAAAATTTCGAAAAAATATTAGGCATCGCTATTTTTAGTCTAGAATATGATGGAGTACTTTCCAAAAGAAAATTCGCACCAGTTGCTATAATACAAAAACTACTGACATATTTGGACCGAAAATAATATATGAACGTTCGCAAAGTGTATACATACATATGATATATATATCGTGAAAACATAAAAGTATTATGAGATCATCAGCATCATCAGTATTCTGCCCTAGGACAGGTCTTCATACGTCGTTCTCCATGCAGTCCTGACATTTGTTACCACCTTCGTTTTGTCATAATTGTTTCCTATCCTTATGCTATCCAGCTTCTGCTATCATCTGCGTTCTTTTCTTCTCCCATTCACCGTTCGTTTCATAGCATCGATCAGCAAACAATCCCTTCTCATCCAATGTCCAAGCCAATTGTGCTTCCTCTTCCTGATTACCTTTAAAAATCTTTTTCCCCCCACTCTTCTCAACACCTTCTCATTTCTCACATTGTCTACCGATTTTATCTCTTCCATCCTCCTCCAAATTCACATCTCAAATGCTTCAATTCTTCTTTCTTCCTCTTCCCTCAGTGTCCATGTCTCAGCTCCGTATAACGCCACACTCCGTATGAAGTACTGCACCAACCTCAGGTGCCTGTTCCTGAACCCACATAGAAGTCTCTTCTTCTTATTAAATGCCTCCTTGCCAATTGCTGTAAGTGTTTTCACTTCCTTATTACGTCTCATGTGGTAGGTAATCATGCTTCCCAGATATTTGAAAGCTCTAACTGGTTCTATATATTCCTGTTCTAACTTCATAGCTGTTCTTACTTTTCTTGTGTTTGTCTTTTTCTTATTAATTCCCATTCCGAATTTCTCACAGGTCTTATTTAATTCTTTTAACATTCCAGTCACACTTCTTTCGATCTCTGCCAATAACACCATATTATCCGCAAATCGAGTACATTCTAAACTTCTATCACAGTCCCGCACTCCTCTGTTTTGTTGTAAAAATTTCTGTATAATATGCTACAAATAAGCGTTAAACAGTACTGGGGCGAGACAACAGTCATGTCTCATCCCCATTCCAACTGTGCTTCCCTCTGTCATCTCATTCCCAATCTGTACTCGTATTTTCTTGAAGCCACTCTCTCGTGGTATAGTAATTGAAATGCTTATTTTTATTTAATTTGAGTTATTTAGATGAATTATAACGCCAATTTTTGTTTGAAATTTATAAGTTTAATAATATGATAAAATAATTTAAATTGTTCACTTTCTTACTAGTATATATTTTAGACCATAGCGATATTTTCTGTTCTGTTAGCTCTCTCTCTCAATTAGAATCCCGGTTGCATTTATGCTTGTAATTGAAAATCGTTATTTGTGGAAGTTTCGTTTCGTACGGGTTACGAATAACACAGAATCAAAAGTAATCTCTGGTTCAGCTTCGTTATTTATGGATTTTAATATGTTCAGTTACTGAAGTGTTGCGATTTTACATCTGAGACTGAGACTGTACTTACTACAATTTTGAAGTCAGTCTCAATTCAACAGCAGTTAAACAGTTTTCATAAGAAGTTAACTTCCGATCGCAGCGCGGAGCGACCGGCTGAAACGTCATTTACTTGAGGAATTTCACCGACTACATTGCAGCAACCTATCTGACTTTCAGCGTGTAATCTGACTTGAAAACTTAATTACGACGAATATAGGGTGTCAAGACATTTATTTCGACTCTAAGTGCTTGAAATTAATTCTAATTAAAAACAAATAGTGTTTTTTCACCGAACTGGACTGAGCTTTCTTAATAACAGGGCTTATCAATAAACAATTTACGACGATATCAAGCTACGTTACGTCCGCTATTATTGTTTCAAGATATTTTAATGAAGTTTGTGACTCGTCCTCCCAGCTTTAAATAAAAATAAAGTGGACACGACTCTGGAGATCGAAGACATCGCCACCCGCCAACTTAATAAACTAAAGCTTAGCACTGTGGCGAAATAAATAAAAAAAACATTTGATTTTATTGTGTTTTTTAACTTTATAATTTTTGAAAGGCTTTTTGACGGATTGTATTGACCGGCTTGAATGCGGACAAATTCAGTGCTGCGTGAAATATGCCTGTAATATAATTTACCATTTCGATTAATTACATTTTGAATTCTACGTCATTGTTGATTTAATCAGAGTTCTCACCTTAGACGTAGAATTAGTCCTTCTGCCACAATATTAATTCATCAGTCGCCATCGAAGTTCTTCTCTTTGTTGACCGTGTGTATCTTCCTAAGTCGGCATCGGTTCACTTCACGAAGACGGTGGAAACCAAGGAATACAATGCTACGTTGCTTTAAATAATTTTCGTAACACTTCGATACTTCTCACTATTTTTTATTCACAAGACAATAAGACTTGCTCTGCTCGTCGCACAAACCATAATTACTAACTACATGGCTGCCTTTCCGCACAGTCCAAAAATCACGTCCATCCTGCACGAGGCAACAATCGAAAGTGTCCCTTAGCTCCTTGGAGTATGAAACAAAAGAGAATCCAATGTGAACTTTACAAAGATTATAATATACATGCCTCTCAATTTATCTTTGGCGCAGCTTTTAAGATATTGTATGTCTCTACATAGGAATGTGTCATTACAACTGCCCCCCTACTGTATACTGTCACTAGAAAATTTTATTTGATTGACAGGATACAGTAGTCGACCTTGCAATTGATAGGTTTGCGGGTCTTTTATTTACAACCTTCATTTTTATTGTCTCATTTTCATGGCACTGTGAATTCTTTGGTATTACTGAGTGTGTGTCAGTTTTTGGTATACTTATGCTAATATTTACAAACCTTAATCCTAATATACAAAGTTTTGGTTAACATTGAGAAAACATCATGTGGTAAAGTTTGTACAATAAAATATACAATGAATACAACGGTATTTACAAATGTTTCCTTCCTCATCAGAGGTGAAAATTAAGTCCTTGTATTGCTTTCTGTATTTATTCTGGGGCGGCGAGCTTTGTTCGCTAGCCCGTGTTGAATATGGGCGGGTGATACGCGCGCCTGATTGTTTGGTCGTCCGTTAGCGGGCGACGTTGGTTGAATGCGCGCGCCAGTGCACTGAATATACACCGACGTGAGGGTACCGTCAAGACTTCCGAACCTCAGTATGCGTGTGCTTTTTGTAGTTCCTTCCAGTACTTAGACTGGATACGACGAGGTACATTGGAATATGTGCCCCGAAGAACACACCACACTATGTGCGAGGTGGAGGACGATCCCGTCGATGCCGCTCCAGGTAAGAAGCGTACCATGTCAAACTTGTTTGGCATTGTCCTTTCCTATTGTGACGCCATGGGTCGTTTGACGATACTAGCTTCAATTTTTCGATGTCCCTTGTTTAGGCTCGCTGACACTTGCAACGTAGCACTACTTTGCACAATTTCAATTTCTACACACACCACTTTAACCGCAAGTATTGCGATCGAAACTTTCTTTTCACTACACTTTTTTCTTCGTATTAACCCCTTTTACCTATTGTACCGAGATTCATTCCCCTCAATATTTCTGGTCAATGTACATAAATATTCACAAATTTGTAAGTCACGGGACTTGGTATGAAATACAAAGTACATCACATACAATGGAATAACATAAAACACATACAATACATTGGTTACATTATTTACAGGAAAAAACTATCGACGAAAATTGAAAAAAAATTTTTGACCACTCATAGTGGCTTCTTCGTCTTGGATTTTACTGACACACACACACCTTTTTCCATTAATCAGTTAGAAGGAACAAGTCCTTTGTTTTCTTTCTTGAACTCGAGTGTAAGTTAAGGTTTACCTTCGTTACGTATTCTTCATACGCAACGACATGCATCAGCATGCAGAGAATACACCTGTAGCCGCTCCACTGCACCTTGGGAAGGGAATTTTCTACCTTCTACTTAGGGTAATGGCAACGACTACGTGTATGCTCCGGTTTTTTACCTATAAAATCTGAAAATGCACGAAATAATCATTTATATGCAGCGTAACCCTAATATGTACACTGTTTTGTGCTTAAGCACGTTCTGGTGTGCTTGTAAATCGTTACCTCTAATAAAATTTCCTACATTAACATAGACATATAAACATACAATCTTGAAGTTCAGGGTGTAGCAACTATTAATATGTTAATATGTACAGTGTTTCATAATAGCGGCACGCCCTTGTGTGCGTGTATCATCTTAAATTAAAGTACGCTTATAGGCGTCTTGTGTTACCATGGGAGAAAAAATACAGACATTTTTATGCATCGGTTGTCATGAAAATCTATGTACACGAATAATCCGACTTTCATAGCTTCAGTGCAGCATGAAATTCTGTATGATGGTTTTGTTCATAATTCATTTTATAGACGATTCCTTTGCTTACAGGTCGTCGATCACACTACTTACCTGTTTCTCGTACAGCGGCGATATCATTTTCATTCTTTGTGACTGTAAATCGTGATATGTATGTAAGATATAATTTTAACGTGATTTATCATTTCATGTTTCAAGTGTGTAAAGTAATCCATACCTTCCTTCTGCATACATGAGTGAAGAATCGCTAATGTTGCACTTTGTATCAGGTTTTTCGCATTTTCTCGTAAACTCGTAGAGTCTTACGGTTTTAATTAAGTTGGTTCTTGACGTTAGGTATACCTGTTTATACGAAGTTGTCTTAGAGTTTAATTTTCCTTATACACTTCTACGTTGTTTAAGTTCCGTACATGTACAGAGCTTCTTTCGCCTTTCACACATTCATATATACGTTTCTACACACAAAAAATATCTACCACTTAATCTACACATTGCTGGTGAGGCCCTTTTTCGGTACCTTGCACCATTCCTTCAATATTCCAAAATAGTTCAGGGTGTGCTGAGCATCGTCCCTTCATACTAATAATACTTACAACTAAATATTTCTTCCTACATACATAACTGCCTTACGGTCCATTAATGCGCAATCATTCCATATTTTCCTCCTTTACACTTTAGCCTTCGTACATGTAACCTCGTGTATAGCTTATATATTCTACAAAGTTGTTTGCTGAGTGCTTTAGGTGTTTCCTAACGTTAATGTGTTTCAAATCCTAGGTATTTGCTTTGAGAGCGATTCAGTTCATTACTCACGCTGCATAGATCTGTTTATTATTTTCCTATTTTAACGCTTGTGTCATTCTTTTCCTTAGTCACAAAAATTCACACGTTTACCTTGTTGTTCATTCTAAAAATCGCTAGCTACTGTGTAATGTAAATGTATGCGTTATCTCTTTGCTTTCCTCTTTGCTGCTTTTTCCCAATATGTAATTGTGTGTTGTTCTCGTGTACATAACCTTTCATCCGGTTATCTATCTGCATTATTTTTTTTTTTTTTTCTCTTTTCTTTCTCCTTCCGTACAAGCTAAGATTTTACTCAATATAATATAATATTACAATACCGTCCATGACCAGTATGTACTTGTATGTTCACTTTTATTACGTAGTACCAGCTTACAATTAAATTTTCTAAGCTACTATTTACAAGACTTGTGTACCCTTTTCTTTCTTGTTTTTGAATGGCTTTCGTCTCTGTGTCTCATAGTAAGCATGGTCTCAAAACTTTTAAACGTTCCGCGCATGCACGCTTGTGTACCATGACTGGACTGCAGGCGCGGAGAAAACTCTGCATTGTTGGTGAACATTATTCGTGATAGCCGCCATCGTGTAATATGAGTCACGTGTCGTCTGGACTCGACCGCGCATGCGCCTTCGCGCTTTGTATACACTCAGCTGATCGGACAGGGAAGGGGGAAGATTTCTCCCCGGCTCGCTGCCTACAGCGCGGCCAATGACCTTGTCTTGACATGCAGCTATCGCGTGCACATCAGCTGAGCGTTGAATTGCAACTTCGACGCGTGGCTTGTTGCTCGTCTCAAGCGAACAAACCCTGGCCTTCGCGTTAATTTGTCTTCGTTCCTCTCTCTTAAATAACTGAGTTAGACTACAAAAGTACCGTGTGGTTTATTTTATAGTGTTAAGACTCACAGTAACACATGTTTCATTAGGTGTGGTTAACTATGCGTTTTTTAGCTGGCATATGCCCCCAGTTGATTACTAGTTTCGATGTTTACTTTATACTGCCGGATAACTTCCATACCTAAAATACAATTGACGATTAACTTGTCAACGATTAAGAATGTACAGTTTATCGTGACATCGCTAATGGTAACAGGTATTTGCGTCTGCCACTTAATACTTTTTGACTTGTTACCTACAGCTGTCAAGATTTTACAATTTTCCGTTGGCAACACTGGTACTTGTAATGCTGTCGAAACCTCTTTAAATAAACTGTTAGAAATAATATTCGTAGATGCGCCTGTATCTAAAATTACGTTGGTAATTATAGTTCCTATCTTTGCTGTTATTACAGCCTGCACGAGGTCACTTACCTTATCCGGTGCTTTCTTCTCTTCTTCACATAGATCATCTTCTACAGTCGCATCCTGATCATATCTTAAAAATAATTGTCTAAGATGTAATGTGTGCTTGTTTGTGCCCCCTGTTGTCAAATCGGTCGGCCGGTGGGGGCTCATTACGACCGATTGTTGTTTACCGGGGGAGACAACGGCGTTGCTTCAGTACTGTCCGTTACCTCTACAAAGTGTACTGAGTGGTTATTCTGTCGCCAATTAGGTTCCAGACCGCTGCGTGCAACATTTTCTTGCGACCGGCCGTCGCTATTCCTCCTTGGTCTGTCATTCCTATTACTGTAACTATTGTAATTTTCATTTGTGTGCCGCCTTTCATCACGCGGGCCTGACCAATCATTCACGTGATTTCTATCATTTCCATACCGGCGTGGACCGTAATCTGCACGATACCTTCGGTCTTCACGTCTCTGTGGCGCCGAATTCTTCCGATTTCCGTAATTCCAGGTTCCATTACTTGGCCTTGTCGGATACGGATGCCAACTGTGTTGGTTTTGTCCATTGCCATTAAAATGATTCCCGTTACCGTTGTTTTGATTGGTTACGGAGTGTTCATTCCGATTACTTGTGCTCGGCTCTTCTTCGTATATTAGATCAATTGAGTCAAGCACGGAAAGAAAGTATTCAAGGTCGTTCTCCGGTATGGTTACCAATTTTTCGCGTAAGTTCGCGGGTAGTCTGTTTTTCAGAATTTTGAGAACGTCTACGTGCGGTATTGGATTATTTCAATAGCGCGTCTTATTCAAGTACTTTTCGAAATACTTTCTCAACCCGCCGTTTTTGAGGTTGAACGGTTGTGGATTGAATACCTCACGTCGCAGTCTTTCTTGGACCCCAGCAGACCAATATTTCTCCAAGAAAGCCCGTTCAAATTGTTCGTAGGTGACGCACTGTTCAGCCATGTCTGTGGCCCACAAAAGTGCGTCGCCTTGTGTGAAGCCTACTACATATCTAATTTTCTGTGCCTCAGTCCAGTTTCTTGGTAAGACATTTTTAAATGCTCTTACAAATACGACTGGATGAGTTTTTCTGGATTCTGTGGAGAAAACTGGAAACTGTCTATGTTTCAACAGGCTCTCATCGACTAGAATCGTCGAGATGCAAGGCGACATGCCTAATGCCTGTTGCAGCACCGCGTTTGGCGAATAGCCATTGTTTGCCTGCGCCGGTGCGTGCACATACGCCGAACTGGGCGCGTGATGTTCTGCGTTATTGACATCGTAATCCGGCACGGGTGAATAAGTGTCAGGCTGCCTGTTGCTTGACGTAGGCAAATCATTTGAAACATTTAGTCTACCAGCAATTTCCTTACGTATTCTGTCCTCGGCTACTTTGATTTCATTACCTAATTTTTCAAGAAGTTTTGTTTCCCGGTCAGTTATTGATTCATTTACATTACCGTTTTCTAAAGTTTCATTTATTTTGATAATGTCCGCCTTGATACGTCGAGTCTCCTGTTTCAGAAAACCGACTTCTTCGTTAACTTTATTAACTTGGTCAGGTATTTCTTCACATGCGGACTGTACTCTTGTTAAATTTACTTGAATAGCCTGTACGTTTTCATGTATTTCTTTTTGTACGGTTTGTGTTTGATTGTGAGTTTCTACTATTTCTGACAGTTCCTGTTCCTGTTTGTTTGTAAGATCTGACAATTTCTTTTCTAAGTCATTTGCTAATACATTGTATACACTATTGAAGGTTTTGATGACTTTGTCTTCGATCTTTTGATCGATTTCATTGGTGAGTTTATTTAAGCGTTGATCGAAATGTCTGTGCATGTTTTCAAATTGCGTGTTTACACTTGAAAACTGCTGTTGGAACCCAATTTCCATGTTTGACAATTTTGTGTTTGTCATGTTGTGGCTGATTTCTAGATTCGACAGTTTTGTGTTGGTTGTGTTGTGGCTGACTTCTAGATTCGCCAGTTTTGTGTTCGTTGTGTTGTGGCTGATCTTTAAATCAGATAATTGCTCGCTCACGTTTGACATCAGACTATATAATGCCTCAAGCGTAACTGACGAAGCTTGTGTGTTTGTATTTATGCCATTATTTGTAGCCATTGTTTCTCTACCACGATCTGATTGAATCGAAACCGGGCTAGGTTCACTGATTTCACGCGAAATATTTTCATCTGATCTGGTAATCGATGCTTCATCGACTGTGCACAAGGTTTCATTTGCAAGTGGTTCATTATTGTTAATCCCTGTGGAGTGCAATTGAATCGTATTTACTTCTACATTATGTTGTGCTGAAAAACTAATTGTGTCATCATTTACGTCACTATTGTCAGAATCGGTGACGTGTCCATGAACATTTGTCAAATTAAAGTTCTCCGATTCCATTGTGGAGATATTATTTTTATCTGTACTTTACTGTTAATCTAAATCTTTAAATTCTCTCGCAGTTGAATTAATAAAAATATCTCGCGATTGTTATTTGTTGCGCGTCGGAAATTTACAAGATGGCGCACTACGTCTTCTAATTCTGCGATTGTTGAACATAAAAAAGTAATTATCAAAGTGTAATTGTGTGTTGCCACAAACACTACCAGGATTTTAATATGGAAAGGAAAAGGTTCTGCTTTAAGTGGAGCTAAGCCAAGGTGCAGCCACTGCATGCGTTTGCGCTTTCCTACCTTAATTCCGGCTGAGCTGCGTCACTCACGATTACGTTAGTTTTGTAAATCCTTGTCCTTGTTCCTTCTGGTTATTGTGCCATCTTTTTATACAGTTAACATTGTTTCACCTTATTCATAATTTTCCATGTGCGTCATGTAACAGAGAAACAGTAATTAGTACAAGTACATTTGTAGCACAACAATCAAGTACTTACTCTTTGTTCCACCAGCACTGTCCCTGTCAGCGGTCGCCAGTGTGGCGAAATAAATAAAAAAACATTTGATTTTATTGTGTTTTTTAACTTTATAATTTTTGAAAGGCTTTTTGACGGATTGTATTGACCGGCTTGAATGCGGACAAATTCAGTGCTGCGTGAAATATGCCTGTAATATAATTTACCATTTCGATTAATTACATTTTGAATTCTACGTCATTGTTGATTTAATCAGAGTTCTCACCTTAGACGTAGAATTAGTCCTTCTGCCACAATATTAATTCATCAGTCGCCATCGAAGTTCTTCTCTTTGTTGACCGTGTGTATCTTCCTAAGTCGGCATCGGTTCACTTCACGAAGACGGTGGAAACCAAGGAATACAATGCTACGTTGCTTTAAATAATTTTCGTAACACTTCGATACTTCTCACTATTTTTTATTCACAAGACAATAAGACTTGCTCTGCTCGTCGCACAAACCATAATTACTAACTACATGGCTGCCTTTCCGCACAGTCCAAAAATCACGTCCATCCTGCACGAGGCAACAATCGAAAGTGTCCCTTAGCTCCTTGGAGTATGAAACAAAAGAGAATCCAATGTGAACTTTACAAAGATTATAATATACATGCCTCTCAATTTATCTTTGGCGCAGCTTTTAAGATATTGTATGTCTCTACATAGGAATGTGTCATTACAGCACCTACGAAAGACTACAAAAAGGGGAAGGTGCTATATTGTGTTGTAGGAATACGTTTTTAATCAGCCTTATATCCCTCCAGCCGACACCATTCTTCCTTAGAATTTATTCCACTGAACTCTATCAAAGCCTTCCTCCAGTCAATGTGTCCGCCGCTCGTGGTCTCGCGGTAGCGTTCTCGCTTCCCGAGCACGGGGTCCCGGGTTCGATTCCCGGCGGGGTCAGGGATTTTCACCTGCCTCGAGATGACTGGGTGTTTGTGTTGTCCTCATCATTTCATCATCATCCAGGAAAGTGGCGAAATTGGACTGAGCAAAGATTGGATAATTGTACGGGCGCTGATAACCACGCAGTTGAGCGCCCCACAAACCAACCATCATCATCATCATCATCATCATCCAGTCAATGAAAACAGAGTAAACTTCTTTTCCTCTTTCAGTGTATCTCTCACCTATAATTCTCAACAGTTCAATTGCATCTAATATACCTTTTCCCCTGGCCGTTGTGGCCGAGCGGTTCTAAGCGCTTCAGTCTGGAACAGCGCGACCGCTACGGTCGCAGGTTCGAATCCTGCCTCGGGCATGGATGTGTGTGATGTCCTTAGGTTAGTTAGGTTTAAGTAGTTCTAAGTTCTAGGGGACTGATGACCTCAGATGTTAAGTCCCATAGTGCTCAGAGCCATTTGAACCATACCTTTCCCTCTTCTAAATCCATATTGTTTCTCTGCAATAGTTTTTTCCAGTCTTTCGTGTAGTCTTCTATTTATCACCCATAATAAATCTTTTGCTGCATGATAAATCAAACTCATGGTTCTAAAATCCTTGCATTTCTTGGCATTTCTTTTACTCTCAATTGGTACCATTACTGCCGAGAGAAAGTCATCCAGCCATTCAACTTTTTCATGTGTCTTGTGACATAGATGTGTTAACTCTTACACACCATTACTCCCAAGGCTCTTAAACAACCCTGCTGGCGACAACAAATTTATGAGGCGGGCGAATAACAGCGCTTAGCGTGGGCGGACTGCAGGGAGCGGGCTGACCTTGAGTTGTCCAGTTTCGTGACAGCCTCTAGAGTACGGCGGGATCGGTGAGCAGCACCGCTTTAGCCAGATTGAACCTAAAATCGGTACGAGAGTAGTGTCCCGATGCATCGCTATTGGTATGAAGTGTCGAAAGGAAAACTGGTTACTTTATGTAAATAAGTTATACACAACTGCAACCAGTCACCTTTTCAATAATAATGCTTTATTACATTAACCGGTTTTCGAACCCTTTCAGGTTCATCTTCAGATGATTTCGGGAGGATCCGAGAAGTTACATCACTACTGGTAGTAGCATAATGTTGGGTGCTGGTTTGTGACAGTATAGGCGGCTTTTTTCGTATCTGTCTGCCTCCATTTTGGTGTCCTGAACACTTTCACATGAACTATATTAGTTCACACTTTAACAGTGACACTTTACCAGCATCCAGCATGCGCCTTACAACTGTTGTTTATAACAAAGATCTTGACGAGAGATATGGCATAAGCCTACTTTGTACAGAGATGTGATTTGTTGTTCTTTACATGTGTTAAAGTCGATATAAGGGCAAGTTTTTTTACCAGAATGTCGATAACATGAGAGCACTAGATGAAATAATAATACGTAAATTACTACAAGAACAAATGTCAGGTGATCTGATATGTTATTTCTACCTGTATGTTACAGGCAGTTTTTTTTAATATATATATATAGCAATTATCGTGTTTGGCATTAACATGAATCCCAAGGAATCAATAATACAGAGTTATTGTATCTGCAGTGAGGTGCAGCTGTCTGTATGACTAGGACCTGTATATTTAAATTAATAACAAATCTTCAGATGAACTGTTGGCTTATTTCTGTTGTTACGTTAACGTGATCTGGAGTATTATCAGAGCAGATTCTATTTATTTTAGCTAAAGGTATATGTATAAGAGTTAAAGTGATTGTAATGGATTAAAGCTGTTTGAATGGCTGTACATTTAATAATTTAAAAATCATGAACAAAAATTCTTTAACTGTTGACTTATTTTTATTCTAACATTAGAGTGATCTGGGATATTGGTAAAGGCAGCTTGTGTTTGTTCCAGCTATATATATATATATATATATATATATATATATATATATATATATATATATATATTAAAAAAACTGCCTGTAACATACAAGTAGAAATAACATATCAGATCACCTGACGTTTGTTCTTGTAGTAATTTATTATTATTTCATCTAGTGCTCTCATGTTATCGCCATTCTGATAAAAAACTTGCCCTTATATCGACTTTAACACATGTAAAGAACAACAAATCACATCTCTGTACAAAGTAGGCTTATGCCATATCTCTCTGTCAAGATCTTTGTTATAAGCAACAGTTGTAAAGCGCATGCTGGATGCTGGTAAAGTGTCACTGTTAAAGTGTGAACTAATAGAGTTCGTGTGAAAGTGTTCAGGACGCCAAAATGGAGGCAGACAGATACGAAAAAAGCCGCCTATACTGTCACAAACCAGCAGCCAGCATTATGCTACTACCAGTAGTGATGTAACTTCCCGGATCCTCCCGAAATCATCTGAAGATGAACCTGAAAGGGTTCGAAAACCGGTTAATATAATAAAGCATTATTATTGAAAAAGTGACTGGTTGCAGTTGTGTATAACTTATTTAAATTAATATACAGTCACGGTTCTAAAATATCCGTAATGGATAAGCATAATCTGGTTACTTTATGCTCCACGGCTCACTACCGATGAATTTTTTTATCGCAACATTCTGTCCGCCGGTGGAAAACGAATAACAATTTACGACAACGACACGTAGAAGCATTCCTTAATGAACGAACACTTTCTTATCTATAGCGTTATTTGGTACAGATAATATTCAAGAACTGGCATTAATCACAAATAATAAACAAAGCTCCTTGTAACGATTATTTTCGTTTCTCTGTTCTGCTTGTGAAAAACACTTATAAAGTGATTTGAGGTTAAGAGTGTTGTATAAGGAACGATCACCTTGAGATTAGTTTTAAATCTGACACAGGATGTGCGCAAGCAGTGTTATCTCGCATAAGCTGCTGGCGTAAACTTGACAACTAGAGCCACTTTACAGGAGCCGCTGGTACTTCGAACGCAGATAGTGCTTTCACATTTTTACAGCAGTCTTTTCCCCGTTCTGACACCGCATAAAGTGTTATCTACAACGTCTGTGACAGGGAAAAGTTAATCATCTTACAGAGTACACTTGACAGGTATCAATCGAAAAGACTACGACTTTCCCCGTATCAAACGTGTAGCAAGCAGCCATAAATTCTGACTGTTAACAAGTCCGTCGTTCGTGACCAATTTAATTCTCCCTTTCAATTTGCAGATGTGGGAAAAGTACTAGCCTCCCGATAAGAGCGAGAAGATACTCTCTGTGGTACGAACTACACTGTACAGCTGGTTTCACTTAATATTTATTTGTAGTGTATTGTATTGTATGTTAACCGGGGACCTAGAAACGACGGAGAGGCTCCGTCCCCGCCGCAGCCGCAGTGGTCCACAACCCCACGACGACTACTGCAGTCCACTTCACCCCTCCGCCTCCCCACACCGAACCCAGGGTGATTGTGCTGTTCGGCCCCCGGTGGACCCCCCAGGGAAAGTCTCACACCAGAAGAGTGTAACCCCTCGTTTGCGTGGTAGCGTAATGGTGGTGTACGCGTACGTGGAGAACTTGTTTGCGCAGCAATCGCCGACATAGTGTAACTGAGGCGGAATAAGGGTAACCAGCCCGCATTCGCCGAGGCAGACGGAAAACCGCCTAAAAACCATCCGCTAGTCTGACTAGCCGGTTCACCAGACCTCGACACAAATGCGCTGGGCGGATTCGTGCCGGGGACCAGGCGCTCCTGCCCGCTCGGAAAGCCGTGCTTTAGACCGCACGGACAACCGGGCGGGCTTAATATTTTTTCACTATCGTTCCTTACTAAGATGATCGAATGTAAGAGCCATGAATGATTTTCTTGGTAAAACAATTCCATTGAAAATGTGTAATACGGTAGCAAAGACTAGAATTCCAGCATTTTGAGTGTGTCGTAACAAATATCGAAATTATTATTAAATGATTCCTCGCCAATTCTGTGTCACTAAACTTTGAAAAGTTTCACTTTTTACAGATTGGGACCTGTAACAGGTTTCCTCAAATGTACACCGATGAGCTAAACATTTTGACCATCCTTTTTTAATAGCATGTTGTTCCACTTTTCAAACACAGTACAACAGAGATTCCTCTTGGCATGAATTCTTAGAGTCCTTAATACAATTCCAGAAGTATGTCTCAGCAGATGTTTATTCATAGGTCACTAAATTCCCACAAATTACGGGACGGTAGTTTACGGGAGCGCAGTTGGCGCGTAATATGTATTCCCAAGAGTACAGATCAGGCACATGTGCTATCCCAGACATCAATGTGTGTTCACTGTAATGAAACACCGTGGCGCAATTCTGACCTCGCAACACGGACAGTTATCCTTTTGGAAGATGTCATCGCCATTAGAGGAGACTACCTAGAATGAATGCAGGTGGTCGGCAATAATATACCGGTGGTTCACTGCTGTCATCATGTCTTCGAGTACTACCAAGCACCACTTAGCATAATTCTGTCCTCACCGGCCTGCATCTGTGGCGCGGTGCATGTTTCGTGCAGCTATTCGCCTTGATGACGGCGTGTAAGCACCTAACCATCAACCTGGTGTAACAAGAAATGCGGGACAGGCAACATGTATTGTAAGTAGGCTGTTTAGGTTCTTATATTGGTAACGCCGCCGCCACGTAGCGCTCTCTGTATGAAAATCACTGGCTGTGCTGTGTGCAGTCTGTGGCTAGTTTGCATTGTTGTCTGCCATTGTAGTGTTGGGCAGCTAGACGTGAACAGCGCGTAGCGTTGCGCAGTTGGTGAGCCGCCAGTAGTGGTGGATGTGGGGAGAGAGATGGCGGAGTTTTGAAATTTGTAAGACTGGATGTCAATTATGAGGTGACTGTGCACCTGCACAGTCACAGCAGATGGCTGCTGGCCATCTCTACAAGGACTACAGTGGGTCTGCATCTCTGGTGGCCCACCAATAATACAATCTCTACCAGGACTATAGTGGGTCTGCACCTCTGGTGGCCCACCAATACCATACTCTCTACCAGGACTACAGTGGGTCTGCTCTGTGATGACCTACCTACCAATATTCATCAACTTCGACTGACTCTGCGGTGGGTTTGCTCTGTTGTGGCCCATTACCTGTCTGCATGTCAAGAGTCAGCACTGTCTTTCCGTTGGAAGGACAACACTACTTCTTCAAGACTGCATGGAAATCAACTCCTTCCGTGTGCATTCTCTTTTACTACTCCGACTTTGAGAAAAAAAAACACCGTAATTTTACTGTATGGATGATCAGGACTGTCTTTATAGACTGTGAGAAAATTTTAGCTTTGGACCAACATTGTATTAATAAGTGTGTGCATTTAATAATTTTCTTACTGTAATTATGAAAAAATTTTATCAAATCATTATTGGCCACTGCCCGAAACAATTTGTAAAATGTTTTGTGGGGACATGGGGGCTATGTAAGTAGGCTGTTTAGGTTCTTATATTGGTAACGCCGCCGCCACGTAGCGCTCTCTGTATGAAAATCACTGGCTGTGCTGTGTGCAGTCTGTGGCTAGTTTGCATTGTTGTCTGCCATTGTAGTGTTGGGCAGCTGGACGTGAACAGCGCGTAGCGTTGCGCAGTTGGAGGTGAGCCGCCAGCAGTGGTGGATGTGGGGAGAGAAATGGCGGAGATTTGAAATTTGTAAGACTGGATGGCATATATATTATGATTATTAAGGTAAATACATTGTTTGTTCTCTATTAAAATCTTTCATTTGCTAACTATGCCTATCAGTAGTTAGTGCCTTCAGTAGTTTGAATCTGTTATTTAGCTGGCAGTAGTGGCGCTCGCTGTATTGCAGTAGTTCGAGTAACGAAGATTTTTGGTGAGGTAAGTGATTTGTGAAAGGTATAGGTTAATGTTAGTCAGGGCCATTCTTTTGTAGGGATTATTGAAAGTCAGATTGCGTTGCGCTAAAAATATTGTGTGTCAGTTTAAGCGTAGTCATGTATAAATTGTTCTAAGGGGACGTTTCAGTATCAATGATGCTGCGCCCACTGACGATGTAGTTGGGTTAACACAGGAACACATAGGGGCCATGTGATGTGGGGCTCCATCTCCGAAACACAATTCCCTTGCTCCAGCATTGTGCTCTGCTGTTAGATGTGCTACAGGTCCCTACCTACGAGGGCTATTCAGAAAGTAGGGAACGTTTCGAAATTAAAACAAAAATTAAGTGCAAGAAATACTTTTTATTATATACATCTGAAAGAGCGACTTTTCCACATAGTCACCAAACACACTGCGGCCCTTGTCACAGCGGCGGACAAGCTTTGAAAAGACCTTCGTCGTAAAATTCTGCCGCCTGAGACTTCAGCGAGTGAGTCACGCCCGCCTGGAGTTACGCGTCGTCATCAAAGCGCTGCGTTGCAAGCCAGTTCTTCATCTTGGGAAACAAGTGGAAGTCGCTTGGTGCAAGATCGGGGCTGTAGGGCGGATGAGGGAAAAAATTTCCCATTTGAATGAATTAAGAAGTTCTTTAGTGTGGTTTGCCGTGTCAGGTCGGGCACTGTCGTGCAAAAACAAAATTTTGAACGTCAGCTTTCCTTGGCGTTTGTTTTGAACTGCTCTTCTAAAAGCAAAAAGCAAATGGCTCTGAGCACGATGGGACTTAACTTCTGAGTCCCCTAGAACTTAGAACTACTTAAACCTAACTAACCTAAGGACATCACACACATCCATGCCCAAGGCAGGATTCCAACCTGCGACCGTAGCGGTCGCGCGGTTCCAGACTGCAGCGCCTAGAACCGCTCGGCCACTCTGGCCGGCTGCTCTTCTAAGGCTGTGCAAAGTCTGACAGTACTGGGCAGAATTTATGGTTGCTCCACGGTCGAGAAAATCAGTGAGAAGCACACCTTGCCTATCGCAAAACACTACCACCATCAACTTCCTTGCTGACAAGGTTTGCAAACATTTTCTTGGTTTTTGGGGGACCTTGTGTGTCCCCACTCCATGGATTATAATTTTGGCTCGCAACTGACTTGTTTCACCCACGTCTCGCCACCAGTTACGATTCGATCCAGTAATGAATCACCATGTTGTGGGTAGGCCTCCAGAAATGTCAACGTTGCCCCCATTCGCGGTTCTTTATGGTGCTCTGTAATCATTTTGGGCACCGATTGTGCACAAAATTTGTGGTAGCCTAGCTTTTCAGTGACAATTTCAAACAACAAAGTCGGTGAAACTTGTGGAAACGAAAGAGAAGGCTCCGTTATAGCGAAGCGACCGTTTTCAAGAATCGTTTCATCAACTTTAGCGACAAGATCGTTAGTCACAATGCTCGGACGTCCACTCTTCTCTTCACCACGAACGTTGGTTCGGCCATTTTTAAACAGAATGCACCCTTTCCGGACGGAACATTCACTCATTACGTTGTTTCCGTACATTTCGCACAGTTCACGATAAATTTCTATAGGTTTTAGGTTTTTTGCCAACAAAAACCGTATCACAGACCACACTTCACAACTGGCGGGATTTTCGATTGCAGCGCACATTTCAAATTCGAATACGGTATCGAAAATACAGAAGCGCAGAGACGTTCCCCCTGTCACGGTTGGATGCCGACTGAGCTCCCGAGTACTGATGGGGAGCTCGTGAACGAGTCGTTGAAATGAACGCTTCACTCCAGTGAAGTGTGAACTAACCACTCAATTTCAATGAACTGGTACTTCAAACTCTTCACAGATAACACACTCCACACTTTCTTCTAGTTCACTCACTCTCTTCTCCTCTCCCTCATCCCATTACATCGGCGCTACGTCACTCATTCTCCCTTCACTTCAGTGCCCCCTATACTGCCTGTCGACGAATCGCGGTGCGTTTGTGGGAAACTATAGGTTTGCGAGGGGTTGGGGAGGTGAGGGGCGAGGGGAAGGCAGCGTCAGCTGCTTCTTGCAGTGCTGACATCATTACCCGTGACTATTTGTGCAGTTCAGTTATACTTCGCGTCTACCGGTAGCCTACCGTTGGCAGCGCTTTCGGACAAATTAATATTACAGATACAAACGAAGAGGCTGGCTGTGTGAGCACGCACAGCCAACATGAAAATAAGAGGTTTGTTAATAACACTGAAAGAGGGATTTTACCTGAAATCGTACCAATGACTACAGGTGACAGTTTACGTTTTGAATCTGGAGGGTTATATTATTCTCAACAAAAATAAAATCTACAGGAAAACTTCTGAATAATTACTTAACCGTAGATATATAGACTTTGTGACAGTGGTAAACATACTCACTCTATTTTGGATTAAATTTTAAAAGGAACACGAAATTGGACTGCATTTTGTTGGTAGCCCTAGTTTTCAGTCCATGAATACAACAAATAATGTTTCACTTGGCAGATAAAGACTTTTTTGGGCGCTTCATGAGAAAATGTCGAGCAAGATTAAATGTAATACCTTCTTTATATGTGACAGGCTTCTCTGTTTATCTTTCCTTTGTCCCCTTCGACCATGCTCTATTTAAGTTAGCTCAGACGCTGTAAGAGCGTAAAACGTTGCGTGCACGTTACTGCATAGTTGGCCATCTGTTGGTAAAATTATGAAGTATTACGAAGCTTTATTGTACGAGCGAGGAGAAGCGAGCGTATCCGCGGCTGAGCGGCGAACTGGGCAACTTCGCCAGGCTTCCGTACTTCATGAATGAACTACTTCATTTGAACGCTTCACAGCAAAGAGTGAAATGAATGAAGTAGTTCACGGGAATGAACGAGTTCGACCCATCTCTACTCCCGAGCACGTACATACCAAAATATACGCGATCGGCGCGCGCCTAGCGGCGTCAGACGGAAACGTTCCCTACTTTCTGAATAGCCGTCGTATACTGGATTACAGAGTGGGGGACTCTCCGACCTCTACGTTTGGTGATGAGACGTGTTGTCCAGTACCATACGGCCTGCGCGTTATTCCACCATCCCTAAACCACTTTCCATAGTTGTTCACGACAGAAGTACGGAAACAGCCGACCAGCGTTTCAGGCCGCAGTGCCACAAAAATGTTCCCTTTGTCAGACCCACTTATATCAGTGGATTTCCGCTTTTGCGGCCCGTATCTTCGCTATAATGACTGCATATTCCTCTCTCTTCCGCTTACATTCTTTGCTCACTGTGTCATGTGTCGGCAACATCACCAGGAGGCATTCAACCGAACTGTGGACAGTGGTCATCATGTTTTGCCTCATTAGTCTAAAGAGTTACGACAAGGCGACAGTAAAGGTTGAAAGTGTTAAATTCTTGGGGTTTGAACTTTATAATTCAGTAGGCGGGATCATGCTGCACCTGCTGAAGTGCGCAACAGTATTTATTTGTAAGGCGAATTTTGTCAGATAATAGACGATATAAAAATAAAAAAATAAAAAAAAATAGTAGCGTACTTCGCTTGCTTTCATTCCGTGACATAATATAGGATTATTTCTTGGGGCAACTTGTGAGGGTCCTGCATCCTGAAATCATACATATTATTTACTCCTTGAGGTCCGCCCCCGGTAGCGGAATGGTCAGCTTGACGGACTGTCAATCCGCTGGGCCCGGGTTCGATTCCTGGATGGGTCGGAGAATTTTTCTCCACCCAGGGACTGGGTGTTGTGCTGTCCTCATCATCATCCTATCATCCTCATCGACTGCAGGTCGCCGAAGTCGCGTCAAATTAAAAGACCGGCACCCGGCGAACGGTCTGCCCGATGGGGGTCCCTAGCCATACGATTAAATAAATAAATAAATAAAAACCACTTGTTGTCATTTTTAAGCTTATTCTCTGGTTTCGCTGCGTACTGAGTGTCGATAGTGATGCAATAACAGCTGATTAGGCTGTATCCAGCAGCAAAAAATCATCTTTGCTTGCTGATAATCGGTTGTGAATAATCGTTGTTGTTGTTTGCGTTATGCGAGCACTGGGCGCATCGTTCTAGAGATGCACGCGTGTTTAGGCGTGTATTCTTCAATATTTCATTCGCGCTGTTGTTAGCATACAGCTGATTTATCAGTTTCTGGCTCCACTAAATTAACTAAAAATAGATGACTGCATTACAAGACACTGGGATTATGATGCCTATGTAATGATGCATGCAAATGTCGAAATAAAGGATGTTCTTCTGGGTGGATCTCTAAATTACAAATGTCCAAAATGACAGCGTTAACGACTGCGAGTTGTTCTTGTAACATATGATACCGAATATGAGTGATTATGATTTTCTTGGTAACCTTGATTCAGTACGTTATCCACTAGGGAATACTGATGTATGCTTCATTTACGAAAGTGTAGAGACAGGTTGTTAGAGGAGTAATCTGTCCTGATCAGTTTTTAATTGGTAGTTGAGATGGGTATTTCTCTCAAATTTCAGATGAGCGATGGTTGCTTCATGGAATGAAATGGGCTGGCAGCTGAGGCTGGTTTGAAAGACGCTGTGTTGGAACTGCTGTAAGGGTCTTCCCTGTCGTGATGAGAACATTTCTGATGGCTATGGTCCAAACTGGAGTTACTAGAGCTTTGGCCGAACACAGTACATTACGGAGTAGAACTGCTAAGCGCATACTTGCCTAGACTAGTGCAAAGGCTTGCGGCTGCAGCGAAATGCCTGTCGATCTGTTACCCATTTGGGGATAAATCAACACAAGGAGACTAATGGAAGGATTTCGTTTGGTCCGGAAACTGTTAATTTGTTCTATTCTTATATAATCAAAAAAACCATTGTTTTACCATTTTCCGACTTCCCAATGAATTTCTAGTAACAAATGTATAAATGTACAAATATTTGTTCCTGATTTAAAACACTGAAATAGGTAGACCATGTTTGTGCGATAAAAGCATTTAATTTTAGTTGTAAATGTCCTTACATAAATATTTATATTGTACGTAAGGGAAGATTTCGTCACGTCAGAGGTCATAAGTTTGTCAGTCTAGTGTATATGACCACAATGTGAGCAAGTGAATGTTTTGAGGTTGAGGGTGCAGAGATAGCGTGAAACCCGGATCCGCCCTACACCCCAGTGACAGAAACAAAGGTAAAACTCAGCAGACACTTTCATCCCATGTACGGATTGTTTCCAATGGTACGAGTATCAGATGCGCTCACTCCATGACGGTCTACGGAATTTTTTTGGGAAAGAGTCCACGACATTGGAGCCCTATCCGGTAGCCAGGAATTCTGCGTCATGTGTCACTACATCTATTCTCAATAGTGGACATCGTGATAACGAGAACCTTCTCCAATCCCTTGGTACTGATGATGAATTTGGTTCATTCGATAATGAAAAAGAAACTGATTTGAGAGAAATATTTACATTCTCTATTTTGTTTTGCAGCCCCGCACTGACAAATGAAGTTTCCACGCCTGATACCACCCTTTTCAGGTCAAAGGCAACTCGTTCGTTCCATAGCCCCTGTGCCCAAGAAGCAATTGAAACGAGGCAATGTGCTGTGCACGAATTACCACGCTTCAGATAAGCAGGAATTTTAAGAACTTCATGTGATATCAAAGAATATTAGGTGGTTTCAGAAAGAAACCTGGTTGTTGTACGGGCAATAAAACTAAAAGGTCTGGTCTTTTTCATTAAGCGAGCGCCGATTAGAATGCAGCGGGACGGCAGGCAACGTGTAACGCCGGAAATGCATATCCTCCTATTTCCATCTATTGTACTATAAATTTGTTTTCCTTATTTTTGTTACCTGAATATATAACATTTCTGTGTCTTCGTATATTGTAATTGTTTTACTATTTGTATATATATATTTATGCATTTATGTCGATGTATAATTGGTTTGTTTCGTAAATATTATTTGTATTTTTACGCTGGGTCTTGCCTAGGGAAAACTGCTGTCGAACGATTACATCGATAGGTCGTGTGAAGAATCAAAGTGTGTAGGATCTTTGGTAGTGTTAACTCTGTCGCGTGGAGCGGGGACAGAGAGAGTCTGGCTGGAGTAGCGAGTGGAGCAGGTGTGTTGTGTGACGCTCCCGCGAGTTGCCGCGCTTTCGGGGTTTGGCAGCATGTAATTGCGCCCGACTTGCGATGATAGTTTCCGACATGGTGTCGCGGACGGGAAGCATTAGCTGGCGCACATCAAGAGCCCGTTTCGCCTGGTGACCGTGTCGAGAAGAAGGCGCGCCAACATCCTGCTTCTGCAACAGCGACGGCCGACAATGAGTGACTGTCGTCACCTCCTCGATCGACGACTTCAAACCTTCAATCAACCAACAAGGAAGACTGGAAGCACGTAAAGTTTTAGAACTGTATGGCAGACCTCAGTTTTTCAAACTTTTAAAATTGTTGCATCACAAAATTACAGCTACTTAGCGTGAACCTTTGTTGCTCATTGTCCCAATTGCATTACCAAGCAGGGTCCCTTCCTTTTCCGGAATGAACCCGAGTGTCGTTGAAATTCAAACGCCAGCCACATTCGATTTTACTGCTTTAATTTCAAAGTTCAGTTAAGGTATTCATAGCTGGCTACGATATCTAGATTACACAAGCACAAATTAAGAGTGCGAGTTTTGTTACCGTATTTTAGCTTACCTGTGACTGCAGCTCAGCTTGGTACGTACTAAATTTTACTATTGTTAATTGTTCAGAATCATTTAATTCAAGTTCAAAGTTAAATCTCTTATTTCTAAATTGCGTAGATTCAAGTAGCTTTTGAAATGATTGTTGAGGTAATCCAAGACTAACCGTATTTTACTGAATTTCGATGTGCTTCTGAAAGAAAGCTCACTGTTAACTTCAGTCACTAAATTAACTTTCGATTTTCTGGTTATATTAATTCTTTTGCTAAATTAAGTCAGAGTGTAGCGAAATTTATTACTTCTGACAAACTTTCAGTTTTCACACTGCACGTGTCAACCTTCAGTTGCCACGCTTCTAGTGCTAATTATATGTGTAATAACCTTTCTTTTTCAGTTACTATAGTAATTGTCCTTAGGACTGGCGACCGTAATTTCCCTCAAATCTCAAATATCTAATTACCGCTAGTTAATTGTTAACGTAACGGCCGCACATTTACTTTCTTTATTAACTTTACCCCGTTTCAAAATTAATTTCCACCAGTTTCATTTGCATTTTTCCTTTCATTTAGATGTAACCCTTTCCTCCCTCTTTACCGACAGATTTGACTTCGGTGACGATTGCTTTTTTCCCAAATTTCCATTAGGTACACGCGGTTTAATTTTTCACTGTCATTAAGGTCGATAAGTGAGGGGGAGGTTACAAACGGACGGCCAGAGCGTAGGTAGCGTGCTGAAGGGTTACGGTAAGAGCCGAGTCGGGCGCGGTAGGCCAGCACGGTAACTTCCAAGAACGTGAAGGTGGAAGGACACAGAAAAGCCAGGGGTAGCTTAGGAATACGACGCAGCATCCACAGGCGGACATCCCTTGGGGATGGAGAAGGTGGACTGGTCCGACCAAAGGCTGCGGAAGGGTAAAACAGTAGTTCATTTGAAAAAAACTTTAAATGAGTGCAGAGGGCCATGGTACAATTTACAGAGGAGTGTAAATCAAAAGTGTATTTGCGCAGAAAGCAACAGGGAAAGTATAAGGTAAAATGCGCTTGTTTTAAGGGCAGAGGTGGTGGCTAATGTCACAAGCCGTATAGTGGGGGTGAAGGAGCGCACAGCTCGCCATTTTTGAGGACTAGCGACTAGACCGGGGAGCAGTACGGATGGCCGGCAGTTGCGCTCCCGCAAGATTACAAACAAAGCCTTGCTTTTTGGCTAAATCTGAATAAGACTGAGACAAAGTAACGTTCGCATAGGAGGTGAGGTTATTTTGACTGTGAATGAATGTTTATCTTACTGTGTGACAATTGCTGAGGTATAGACGCAAATAGTTAATTAAGCAAAGCTTAGTGCATGCAATAACATTAGAGTCATTGAACATAGTAAGTCAGATGCTGTGATTGCTCCTGCTGTTGCAATTCTGTTTTTGTTTTCTGCCAGTGATCATTGTGACCGATTGGTTATGATCATGTTTATTTTTGTGTGAGGTACCAAGTGTAAGTGAAGACAGAGTTCCGTGGCATCCAGTAATACAAGATCCTAGCCTTGCGCACTAAAAGACCCGTGTGGCAGCTAAGTGAATGATATTAAATCGATCACAATTGGTATTAGCCTGATTGAGACAGCAACCAAAGGCAATCGGTATCAGACAGTGGTCTAAAATCCAGAGGGGCATATCCGTCTGACCGCTATACGGCTGTATTCTGGCTTGTTTCTAATACGACATCTACATCTACATCCATACTCCGCAAGCCACCTGACGGTGTGTGGCGGAGGGTACCTTGAGTACCTCTATCGGTTCTCCCTTCTATTCCAGTCTCGTATTGTTCGTGGAAAGAAGGATTGTCTGTATGCCTCTGTGTGGGCTCTAATCTCTCTGATTTTATCCTCATGGTCTCTTCGGGAGATATACGTAGGAGGGAGCAATATACTGCTTGACTCTTCGGTGAAGGTATGTTCTCGAAACTTTAACAAAAGCCCGTACCGAGCTACTGAGCGTCTCTCCTGCAGAGTCTTCCACTGGAGTTTATCTATCATCTCCGTAACGCTTTCGCGATTACTAAATGATCCTGTAACCAAGCGCGCTGCTCTCCGTTGGATCTTCTCTATATCTTCTATCAGCCCTATCTGGTAAGGATCCCACACTGCTGAGCAGTATTCAAGCAGTGGGCGAACAAGCGTACTGTAACCTACTTCCTTTGTTTTCGGATTGCATTTCCTTAGGATTCTTCCAATGAATCTCAGTCTGGCATCTGCTTTACCGACGATCAACATTATATGCTTATTCCATTTTAATTCACTGCTAATGCGTACTCCCAGATAATTTATGGTATTAACTGTTTCCAGTTGCTGACCTGCTATTTTGTAGCTAAATGATAAAGGATCTATCTTTTTGTGTCTTCGCAGCACATTACACTTGTCTACATTGAGATTCAATTGCCATTCCCTGCACCATGCGTCAATTCGCTGCAGATCCTCCTGCATTTCAGTACAATTTTCCATTGTTACAACCTCTCGATACACCACAGCATCATCTGCAAAAAGCCTCAATGAACTTCTGATGTCATCCACCAGGTCATTTATGTATATTGTGAATAGCAACGGTCCTACGACACTCCCCTGCGGCACACCTGAAATCACTCTTACTTCGGAAGACTTCTCTCCATTGAGAATGACATGCTGCGTCCTGTTATCTAGGAACTCCTCAATCCAATCACACAATTGGTCTGATATTCCATATGCTCTTACTTTGTTCATTAAACGACTGTGGGGAACTGTATCGAACGCCTTGCGGAAGTCAAGAAACACGGCATCTACCTGTGAACCCGTGTCTATGGCCCTCTTAGTCTCGTGGACGAATAGCGCGAGCTGAGTTTCACATGACCGTCTTTTTCGAAACCCATGCTGATTCCTACAGAGTAGATTTCTAGTCTCCAGAAAATTCATTATACTCGAACACAATACGTGTTCCAAAATTCTACAACTGATCGATGTTAGAGATATAGGTCTATAGTTCTGCACATCTGTTCGACGTCCCTTCTTGAAAACGGTGATGACCTGTGCCCTTTTCCAATCCTTTGGAACGCTACGCTCTTCTAGAGACCTACGGTACACCGCTGCAAGAAGGGGGGCAAGTACATTGTACAAAGGATTTTGAGGCCAACGAGTCTCTAGAATATAATTGCTTTTATCAGAGATGAGTTGCATCATTTAGTACTACCGGAATTCCTCTCCAAAATCCTAGTTGTACTTATTTTCTAAGTTCAGAATCCAACTGCAGGTAAGGGCAGGTAAGATTACAGGTCGAGAAAGTGCGGAGGCTGACTACGCTGCCACCGCGCAGGTAAGTCATAAAGAGGACCTGCCACGCACCCCTGTAAATCTACCGCTTACCGTGCCAGACGGTCCAAGGGGTCCAGTACGTTATGAGTTAGGATTTGTCATTCCGCAGAGGGGATGTTACAAAGTGGTTCATCGGCCAAGGGAATGTTACACAATGTTGCAAACCAACGTCCTGCAGAGCGAATTCTCTGGGCAGTGTAAAACTGTAACTCCCGAGCAGGCGAAGGCAAGGTCCTCAACGTAAATATCAGCCGTTCAAACGTGGGGAGCTGACCACCACGACGCATAGACATAAACGGCAACTTCGAGCGAAACTCCCTCAAACACCCAACCCCCAGTAAACAGCCCTTATGTGAGGTGCGCACACGCTTAAAACCCATTCACGGTGCCGCAAAGGCGTCACATCCAGAACCACCAAGGGAACCGAATCGAAGCAGCGCTACCCACAGGGATTCCGTGAGCGCAGGGATCGATACGAGCGCGTGCACTGCTCACGAACAACAACAACAACAACAACAAATCCGTAACTGGCAAGTGCAACACAAGACAACTAAAAAATTTTCTTTTTAAGTGGTGCATACACCATAGAGACACACAGATCAAAAATATGTTCAAAATCGCCACTAGAAAGAAAGAAATAGATGAACTCAATCACTTCAGTATTTACTCACCAATTCAACCAAAAAAAAATCACGTAACACATAAGTAATATTTTCATTAGAGGATAGCAAATTAGTGACACACTCTTAGCGATGTGTATATAGTGTAATGGATATAACATTCAGCGCTAGAATGATTGTAAATGAGGTGTACAACTGTAACAGTAATGTGCATGCAAATGTAATTACAAATGTAACATACTTTCCCAATTGTTCAAAGTTGCCCAAAAGAAAGTATTTGCAAATGAAAAATATGACACGTAGTAGTTTTGCACTGTAGCATTCAAAATTAACTAACTAACCACACATCTACTAGAATTTTCTCAACTCATTACTTGAGTCCACATAAAATATAGTTGTTTACTCCAAAAATGTGAGTATTGTAAAATACCATTAATTCTTCCCTCCCGTTAAATAGTTCAATTATTCACAAAACAGAACAGTGGAAGCTGCAGCTTCTCAGCTAATCTCACGAACTGTAGCCCAAGAAACAGGAATGTACCGTGTACATTTCTTGAATACTGACAAAATAAGATAGTAACTGCAAAAAATTTGCAATAGTAGAAACTGATCAAGCAGCCCAGAAGGGCATTAAAAAATGGTTCAAATGGCTCTGAGCACTATGGGACTTAACTTCTGAGGTTATCAGTCCCCTAGAACTTAGAACTACTTAAACCTAACTAACCTAAGGACATCACACACATCCATGCCCGAGGCAGGATTCGAACCTGCAACCGTAGCGGTCGCGCGGTTCCCGACTGTAGCGCCTAGAACCGCTCGGCCACTCCGGCCGGCGAAGAGCATTAAGCCTGGTAGGTTAACGAAAATGTAAGGTTGGGTTAAACTAATAGGAGACAATGTTAAATGAAATTATTTGAAATAGAGTTGAATCAGGAGTTTCATTCGAAAATATCGCGATAGGTAGGTCGACAAAATGTAGGGTGGCTATTGCTACAGAAACTGTACTACTAATACAAGTAGTTCCATCAACACCTGGTTTACGGCGACAACGTCCTGTTATCCGTAAATGATCAGTTTTGTAACACTGTATGATTTACAAAATGAAATAAACACAGCACATCACACATACAGTTAATCGAGCAATTATTAAACGGGAAACATTGCTTCTATAACTGATCACCTAACACTGGGAATATCAATCACGAGATCCCGTCAAAGTAATATAGTGCAATGGAATCTTTGCCCTCAATAATAATCACAATAGTTCAGTACTGAAATACCTAACTGCTAATAATATTTCACCAAATCTCTTGAATAAGGGTGCGTTTCAAAAGAATGTATTCAGGTGAAGAAAGTGATATAGCGCTATGTGAAATCACCATGTAAAGTTTAGCACTCACACTTTAGTAAATCTGCCACTGAAATTTCGCACTCAGCAGTCAACGATAAAACTACACCGGTAAACACTGTCTGCAAGGAACGGAATACTTATCACCATCAGTGGGGTAAAAAAATGTGAACTGTGAATTATTGTATAACCTCCAATATTTGCAACCATCAATAGGTGAAAAATGGGTGCCAATAGCTTATGGAATTAAATGACCTATTTTGTCTTGAAATACAGTAAGTGAAAGACATGACCCATTTGGTCTTTAAGATACTCGTGGACATGAGTCGAGAATTTCGGTGATGGTATAAGGGGAAGATTCCTGCGTGTATTCTTTGCCAACATATTCGTCTGAAGTGTAGGCTAACGTAGTAGTCTGAGAAGGACCGCTGTTGATTACAGTACACAACACACCTGGCAAATGGCGTATTTAACAGTGGATACCTTAAACGTCTATGTGTATAAATGACTGCCAGAATAGGACTGCGTTACTGCATCATGTGCAGAAACTGTTGAGACTGGTAATTTCGAATTACGCAACATCTGTGTCCAGGGAGAAACACTGCAAGTTGATAAAGATATATTTATCCATTAGCGCGTGATTATCTGCCTCAGATGGCAGTCAGATTACGTTCTCTTAATGCCTCTTGTTAATTAATCTAAAGAGAACCAAGTATTTACTTTTGAACCTATCGACGTTTTTCAAGTGTTTTTGCATGAATAACGTATTTTCAGATGTGCGTCAGTGAGTGACACAACACACTTGTGCTAAAAGATCAGCCCGACGGACGTCATAACCGGTGACCTCCGTGTATGTAAGACGGTGGCAGCGAACAAAAGAAATCATCAGCTTCCTTTCCTTCACTGAGAAGTGCAGATAGGCAAGTACATACAGTCGCCATGATGAGACAGGCTTTAGCTATCCTGCTGATAGCAGCTGCTGCCAGTGGTAATTGCGCCGTTATCTCAATGTTTTCTAAGGTATTATGGACAGGTAGCAACAGGATATGTGTATATTGTTGTAGGATGTCCGAACAATACTCACAAACCCCTTTACAATTATACAACAGTAGTACTTCAATAACAAGCTTTGACAGATAGTGCGGTGTCCTTCTGACAATGCAGAGCGTTTCAGTAGACGCATCCAGGCACATTCTCAACTCGCAGACTTACGCGCCGCAAACACTGCTGTTTCATTAGTATATATGCATACAGTGCTATATATGTAGCGATGTGTACATACATAGAGGCCGGTAATATTCGTACACAAGTTAAAAAAGGACAGTGCACTGGAGGATTTACGTGAAAACGTCTCCGATATGATTATGGCCGCAAAACAGGAATTAACAGCTTGGAATGCGGAATATTAGTTGGAGATTCATGGGACATTTCATTTAGTAAATTAGAGAATACAGTATTCCGAGATCCATAATGTGAACGAGTGAGCCGAGAATGCCATATTTCAAGTGTTAGCTCTCACCACGGCCAACGCAGTGGCCAATAGCCTTCACTTAACAACTTAGAGCAGCAGCCTTTGTGTAGGGTTATCATTGCTAATAGACAAGCTGTAAGTAGGCTGTTTAGGTTTTTATACTGGTGACGCCACGTAGCGCTCTGTATGAAAATCACTGGCTGTGCTGTGTGCAGTCTGTGGCTGGGTGGCATTGTTGTAATACTCGCCATTGTAGTGTTGGGCAGTTGGCTGTTAACAGCGCGTAGCGTTGCGCAGTTGGAGGTGAGCCGCCAGCAGTGGTGGATGTGGGGAGAGAGATGGCGGAGTTTTGAGAGCGGATGATCTGGACGTGTGTCCATCAGAGACAGTAAATTTGTAAGACTGGATGTCATGAACTGATATATATATATATATATATATAATGACTTTTGAACACTATTAAGACAAATACATTGTTTGTTCTTTATCAAAATTTTGCTATCTGTGTCTATCAATAGTTAGTCCCTTCAGTAGTTAGAATCTTTTATTTAGCTGGCAGTATTGGCGCTCGCTGTATTGCAGTAGTTCAAGTAACGAAGATTTTTGTGAGGTAAGAATTCATGAAAGGTATAGGTTATTGTTAGTCAGGGCCATTCTTTTGTAGGGATTACTGAAAGTCAGATTGCGTTGCGCTAAGAATATTGTGTGTCACTTTAGTGAATGTCTGAGTACGTTCCGTTTTGCTCAGCTGTTTGAAAATCAAATAATGTAAGAGGTCTATCAGCACAGTCATTCATTAATTTTTCTAAGGGGACGTATCAAAGCCTACTGCGTGAAATAACCGCAGAAATGAATGTGGGACGTACGACTAACGTATCCGTTACGACAGAGCGACGAAATTTGTTGTCAGTGGGTTACGCTAGCAGGCGTTTGACGTGTGTGCCTTTGCAGACAGCACGACATCGTCTGCAACATCTCTCTCCTGGGCTGGTGACCGTATCGGTTGGCCCCGAGACGACTGGAAAACTATGGTCTGGTCACATGAGTCCCGATTTCAGTTGGTAAGACCTGATGCTAGGGTGCGAGTGTGGCGCCATAGACCCAAGTATACAACCTGGTTAGGAATGTTAGGCTCTTTACGACGAAGGGACTCGTTGAACTAAATTATATCCGTTGTCCCATGCTAACTCAACTGCGTAACAGGAGTGACGGACTGGCAGAACAAAACACATATTCTGAGTTTCCTGCAACCAAAAGTTTGACAACGGAACGGGTAACAGGTGCGTTGCAAAGCGCGAGTAAAATGGCGTAGGTACTAGAAACGTACCCCAAGGCTGAATGAAGTACGCTGGACAGAACGATTCTTGTGGGAAAAGCGTCTAAATTGCTGACTGATTCACCCCAAAACTCTGTCGGTATATGACTCAGATGTAATGTCACGTCCATCCGCAGTGAAATGAGGTCAACAATTTCACCGAGCCGTCACATACATGGCTGATGCTGGTCGGGAACGAAGGCCATCGACATCTGACAGCCAAGTCCGGCAATCAGTGAACTGATTCGCACAAATCACGTATTTGCGGGTGTTGACTCTGTGATCCTCGAATTGTTAAATGACTAACGAGTGCATTTCTGTCGTCGTGATACTGAACGATTAGCAGGAAGTAGTGTCGAGCTGTCAGGGTAGCCGCCGCTCCCAACCGTTTGTTTGACGTGGGCGTGACTCCCAGGAAATGACCGGCCCGACCGCTACGCATTTATGTTTTCATAGTTATGCATGTGCCCCACTGTTCACGTGTTTACGTCTCATATTACAGAGGTTCTCAAACAGTTAAGTTAAGCTGCTTTCACTCTTCCTATAATTACTAGTCTTGGGAACAAACGTATCAACATCCTGACATATTTTGCATATTTCTACGCAATAATGCCTTGGAACACGTGAGGCAATACTGACAGACTTAGAGAAAGCTTTTGACAATGTTGACTGGAATACTCTCTTTCAAATTCTAAAATTGGCAGGGGTTTAATACAGGGAGCGAAAGGCTACTTACAATTTGTACAGAAACCAGATGGCAGTTATAAGAGTCGTGGGGCATGAAAGAGAAGGAGTGGTTGGGAAGGGAGTGAGACAGGGCTGTAGCCTCTCCCCGATGTCATTCAATCTGTTGAACAAGCAATAAAGGAAACAAAAGAAAAATTCGGAGTAGGTATTAAAATCCATGGAGAAGAAATAAAAACTTTGAGGTTCGCCGATGACATTGTAATTCTGTCAGAGACAGTAAAGGACTTGGAAGAGCAGTTGAACGGAATGGACAGTGTCTTGAAAGCAGGGTATAAGACGAACACCAACAAAAACAAAACGAGGATAATGGAATGTAGTCGAATTCAGTCGGGTGATGCTGAGGGAAATGAGACACTTAAAGTAGTAAAGGAGTTTTGGTATTTGGGGAGCAAAATGACTGATGATGGTCGAAGTAGAGAAGATATAATATGTAGACTGGCAATGACAAGGAAAGCGTTTGTGAAGAAGAGAAATTTGTTAACATCGAGTATAGATTTAAATGTCAGGAAGTCGTTTCTGAAAGTATTTGTATGGAGTGTAGCCATGTATGGAAGTGAAACATGGACGATAAATAGTTTGGACAGGAAGAGAATAGAAGCTTTCGAAATGTGGTGCTACAGAAGAATGCTGAAGATTAGATGGGTAGATCACATAACTAATGAGGGGGTATTGAATAGAATTGGGGAGAAGAGGAGTTTGTGGCACAACTTGACGAGAAGGATGGACCGGCTGGTAGGACATGTTCTGAGGCATCAAGGGATCACAAATTTAGCATTGCAGGGCAGCGTGGAGGAAAATCGTAGAGGGAGACCAAGAGATGACTACACTAAGCAGATTCAGAAGGATGTAGGTTGCAGTAGGTACTAGGAGATGAAGAAACTTGCACAGGATAGGGTAGCATGGAGAGCTGCATCAAACCAGTATCAGGACTCAAGACCTCAACAACAGCAATGCCTTACGGATTAATTGTGTGGTCTAACTCATCACTTAGAAATAAAGTATTGATTCCAGAAAATCGAGCATAACCATAATATGTGATGTTCACCAGCGGACTTCATGTACGTACCTCTTCAAGGAGTTACGCATTTTAACTGTGCCGTTACAGTATATACTGTTTCTAGTTAAAGTCATAAATGATCCGACACAATTTGAAATGAACAGTGGTGCCTACATACCTGCAACACTAGAAAGAAAAATGATTTTTATTACCCACTGTTAAAGCTGTCATTGTTACAAAAAAGTGTTCAATATGCAGAAATACAATTTTTTGATAATTTTCGCATTAATATAAAATCATCATAAATCGTTTATCGTGGACAATGCTTTTACGCCTACTTGCACGATTAGGACTAAAATTGTAATGTGTTCATGAATGTTAATAGTAATCACGTGTACATACCCTCTTAACTGACTCATTCCACATCATTTCGATAAAGAATCGTTCACATGATCTATGTAACATGTAACTAGTTGATTAACTAATTAACTTTTAGTATGTCAGCCCCATAGTTCTTGTACGCTAATAGGCCCTCCTCTTCTTCACAGTTGGTGGCACCTGAAGATGACGCTTTAGGACTCGAACCGGTTGTGCAATAAATAATAAATTACTGGCAAATGAAACGCAGTTTTTGTCTATTAATATAGTCCTACATAGTAAGGTCCCAGACTGGTGAACAATACTCAAGAATCAACCGAACAAGTGTTTTGCAACACGCACTTCTTTCGTGGATGAATGATTACATTTATTTAAGATTCCCTGAATTAATCTCAGCCTGGCATCTGGTTGGCCCGCATCTCGTGGTCGTGCGGTAGCGTTCTCGCTTCCCACGCCCGGGTTCTCGGGTTCGATTCCCGGCGGGGTCAGGGATTTTCTCTGCCTCGTGATGGCTGGGTATTGTGTGCTGTCCTTAGGTTAGTTAGGTTTAAGTAGTTCTAAGTTCTAGGGGACTTATGACCACAGCAGTTGAGTCCCATAGTGCTCAGAACCATTTGAACCATTTTTTTGCATCTGGTTGTCCTACAATTAGCTTCAAGTTCTCGATCCACCTTACGTCGCTTCCGACTGTTACTCCTAGCTATTTTGCCGTAAATACACAGAAGTCATGGGACACCTCCTAGTATCCTGTCGGACCTCCTTCTGCTCGGCGCAGTGGAGTAACTCGACGTGGCATGGACTCAACAAGTCATTGAAAGTCCCCTGCAGAAAATTTGATCCTCTGTAACTGGCCATAGTTACGATAGGGTAGCCAGTGAAAGATTTCGTGCACGAACCGACCCCTCGATTATGACACATACAAGTTCGATGGGATTCACGCCAGGTGATCTGCGTGGCCAAAATATTCTATCGAATTACACATAATGTTCTTCAAACCAATAGCGAATAACTTTGGCCCAGTAACATGGTGCTTCGTTGTTTGGGAACACGAAGTACATGAATGGCTGCAAATGTAGCTGAACATAACCATTTCCAGCCAATTATCCGTTTAGCTGGACCACAGGAACTAGACTATTCCATGCAAACACAGGCCTGTTGACGTCGGGTGCTGGGCTTCGTGGGGTCTGCGCCACACTCTAAGCCTGCCATCAGCTCCTATCGACTGAGAGCGAGACTTGACTGACCTGTCCAGGGTTTTCCAAGATCTTCCAAGTTCCAACCGATAAGGTCACGGTGTCAGGAGAGGAGCTACAGACGCAGTCGTGCTGTTAGCAATGGCATTCGCGTCGGTCGTCAGCTGCCATAGTCCATTAATGCCAGATTTCGACGCACTGTCATAGCGGATACGTTAGTTGTCCGTCTGACATTGTCTTCTGCGGTTATTTCACACAGTTGCTTGTCAGTTAGTACTAACAACTATACGCAAACACCACTGCTGTAGGTCTTTAACTACACGCAGCCGGTCACTGCCTTGTACGTGGTCGGAAGTAATGTGTTAAATTTCGTATTCTCGGTGCATGCTTGCAACTGTGCATCTCAGAATACTGAATTCCCTAACGATATCCGAAATTGAATGTTCCATGCATCTAGCTCCAACCACAATTCCGGGTTCAGAGTGTGTTAAGTCCCGTCGTGCGGCCATAATCAAGTCGGAAATGTTTTCAGACGAATCACCTAAACACCAATGGTAGCGGCGTCCATGATCTGCTTTTTTATACCTTATGTACGCGAAGTTGCCGCCATCTGCATACGTACATGATTATTGTCGCCTCATTGTAACGTTTACAGTGATTTTTCACCAATACCGTAGTTGATCAATAATAGATTTCTTGACCTGTTTATGCGCAATATGTTGGATTTACTTACGTTTGGAGTCAATTGCCCGACTGCACACCGATCATCGAACATCCGCAGAATTTAATGCACTTGGCTTGTCTTCTGGCATTACCACTTTCAATTTGACAACAGCACAACAACAACATTCTTTACCGTGTGCTCACTTACTGATGTTAAATCCAAGCATGAAACAATCTAAATATTATACCGTGTCTGTAAAAATGCTATATAAAAATTTAGACGTTATCCACCTAAATATCCTCTAGGCTACTCACAGATCTTTACTATTAGCCTGCTTGCTGAAGCACCATCTAACTATTACTAAGTACTAACTGTTATCCTATTTGAGCTTCTTGTTATGATGTGTTTCTAGCCTCATATCCGAAGAGGACAGTGCTGTTCCAAGACCCTGCTGCCTGGACGGGAGAAGAGAAGTGCTGCATGGGTGTCACCGCTACCTCGGAGCGTACAAGGTGACGGCCCTGTATTTCAGCAGCCACGTGCGCAACTACGCGACGCTGGAGATCGGCCCTGAGCAGCAGGACATCAGAATCGCCATGAGCGAGTTTCCCTATGGCGGGGACTCCTGGAGGACAGTGGCCACCGGCAACTACTCGGCAGTTGCTGAGCCGACGCAGCTGCTAAGAATCCCCATCACTTACGAGACCGACCCCAATGCCTCCTACCTGTTCGACATCCTACTTTGGTTCCCTCACCTTCTCCAGCTACGGTGACATCGATGTGTCTGCGGGACCCCACAATGGTACGCACATGTTCATACTTGGTATTGACTACGAGAACCCCTGAACAGCCAAACACCTGACTGCAGTAGCTACATTTAGTGTCAACTTACACGTTTAAAATAAAATGTGTTACCATTAGTTGTTGATTGTTTTTTTTGGGCCCAAAATCAAAAATGTCTTGTATCCCATTGCCTGTAAATCGGAAATCTGAACTGTATACTATATCTTCAACTACGTATATCTCGCGAAGAGACCATGAGGATAAAATCAGAGAGATTAGAGCCCACACAGAGGCATACCGACAATCCTTCTTTCGACGAACAATACGAGACTGGAATAGAAGTGAGAACCGATAGAGGTACTCAAGGTACCCTCCGCCACACACCGTCAGGTGGCTTGCGGAGTATGGATGTAGATGTAGATGTAGAGGCTACTGCAATAACTGGTGTTGGGAACAAATATCGTTCGTCCTAAGGGTGCACACCAGCTGGCGCCAGTGATAGCAACAGTCCTCCAGAAACAATAACTCAAGATCAGTCTCAATCGCATTTATTATTGTTATAATACCGCCAACCGGTTTCAACCCGACGTAGGTGTCATCTTCTGGGCGTTTACACCATTGGTCGACTGCTGGTGGTGTCACTCCTGTCTACATAACGGCAGTTTCCTGCCAGTGGTGCAGGGAGCGTTGGTCAAAGACAATGCGAGGAGATCTTTCGAACTTTATCCTAAGAATACGAGAATACCCGGTGACTCCCATCCACATAGGAAAGGTGGTAAATTACACGTTATGATCGAAGTGCTAGAGATAAATAGGTCGCAGTCTGGTATATTTTGTTGTATATCTTTGAGAATTAACGAAGCATGAACTTACTGCACAATCATGTATTTGCCGGGCGCGGTGGCCGAGAGATTCTAGGCGCTTCAGTCGGGAACCGCGCGACTGCTACGGTCGCAGGTTCGAATTCTGCCTCGGGCATGGATGTGTGTGATGTCCTTAGGTTAATTAGGTTTAAGTAGTTCTAAGTTCTAAGGGACTGATGACCTCAGATGTTAAGTCACATAGTGCTCAGAGCCATTTGAACCATTTGAATCATGTATTTACATTTGCGATAGTACTCGAAAAGTAGTGGAGGGGCTGTTTAGCGGTGACGCAGAACTTGATAAGCTTGCTGCCGCGTCCTTGGTAGATGTTGAAATTACGGTAAAATTACTGAAACTGATTTCACTATCAACTATGATGCTTATTGTTAAAGTACATCGACGGTATCTTTTCCATCCCAACAGTCCACTAGTACGCTATTGGATACCACATAATGATTTACTGTCATCGCTTATTTGAGATTGAGGAAGAGTCTTGGTGGAGGAGGCAACACCTTCCGGGAATGGCAAACGCCGGCCGCGGTGGTCTAGCGGTTCTGGCGCTGCAGTTCGGAACCGCGGGACTGCTACGGTCGCAGATTCGAATCCTGCCTCGGGCATGGGTGTGTTTGATGTCCTTAGGTTAGTTAGGTTTAAGTAGTTCTAAGTTCTAGGGGACTTATGACCTAAGATGTTGAGTCCCATAGTGCTCAGAGCCATTTGAACCATTTTTGAATGGCAAACACTGAAACACTGTTCGTGTGCATGTTAGCAATATGAGGAATCAATGAAGCGGAATAATGTGACATCAGCTATCCCGTCACTGTGAATGAAGAGTTTAAATGTGGAGGTCGTCCATCACCTTCGGACAGCAGTTTCGAAATGCTCCGCAATGCCTGAAAACTCTTCCAGTTTCCTGGTGTTCTGACTGTCTTTTATTTCAATCACTCAGTGAGTGGTTGTGTTGTGGGATCAGCAGCGTCAACACTAATTGCATCGTGCCTTGTCTATTTTTTTTGTGGGAGCCAAATCGACTAAAACGTGTTAATGTCAGTTTACAACCTGACGCAGACTTCGAAATCGTGGCGGGAAAAAAATATATATGGCAGTGTACAAAGTGTGTTACAGCAGAGAAAGCAATGTATCAAACAACGAAACAGGGACCATTGCCTGCGACTGATAACCCGTGGGAGATGGTCCTCGTACAGTAGAGGCGATGAAACTATACACTGGACTGTGCAAGCGACGTCGATGACTAGCTGTTGTGTTGGCAGAAGAGCCAACACCGTGTTACTAGAGGAGGTCGAAATGTACGCGTTTTAGCTCACGCAGGCTGGCGTGAAGAGGGAAGAACTATACTGACTTGAGGTCTGGAACATGTCAAGGAATGAGAATTCAGAAAGCGGACGTAATTAGTTTCATACTTAACTTTAATCCATTAATGATGAACGTCGCTCTTGACGGTGCATGATTCACAATATCAATATCAATAGTAACTGAATATGGCGTCTTGCTAGGTCGTAGCAAATGACGTAGCTGAAGGCATGCTAAACTGCCGTCTCTGCAAATGAGAGCGTCTGTAGTCAGTGAACCAACGCTAGCAAAGTCGACTGTACAACCGGGGCGAGTGCTAGGGAGTCTCTCTAGACTAGACCTGCCGTGTGGCGGCGCTCGGTCTGCAATTACTGATAGTGGCTGTAGTGAATAGGCAGAAGCCAATTCACGGAGTTTGGAGGAAGCCGAAATGCACGCTATAAGCTCACGCAGGAGGGCGTGAGGTCTGGAACAGTTAAAGGAGTTGAGTCTAGTAAATAAAGTACGTAGTTGATATAATACTTAACTTTAATCCACACTTGTAGAACATAGCTCTTGTTACTGTACAGGCTTCACAATATTAATTATCAAATGCTATGGCACCTTGCTAGGTCGTAGCAAATGACGTAGCTGAAGGCTATGCTAACTATCGTCTCGACAAATGAGAGCGTAGTTGTCAATGATCCATCTCTGGCTAAGTCGGCTGTACAACTGGGACGAGTGCTAGGACGTATCTCTAGACCTGCCGTGTGGCGGCGCTCGGTCTGCCATCACTGACAGTGGCGACACGCGGGTCCGTCGTATACTAGCGGACCGCGGCCGATTTAAAAGCTACCACCTAGCAAGTGTGGTGTCTGGCGGTGACACCACAGTGGCGACACGCGGGTCCGACGTATACTAACGGACCGCGGCCGATTTAAAGGCTACCACCCAGCAAGTGTGGTGTCTGGCGGTGACACCACACTAGCCGCCTGCTCCAATGCATCTATACCTGTATATTTCATAGGATCGCCACATATGCTCCATGCCGGGACGTTGACGGTATTCGTTTTCGATTTATCGCAAGAGAGAGAGGCGGTAAAAATCTGTCGGCTGAAGTTAGCGGAGCTTTCACAGTTCTTAGTTTTCTTTGTTGGATGGTACGGAATAACAATGACAGACAGTTTGGGTGATAGACGTGAATGAACCCTGAAGGACGCAAATCTGCTACGGACTGCAGTACCTGTATGATGTTGAGTCTTCCTAATTTTCCCGATAAGAAACACCACCATAACTGTTCGTACTGTCTTTTATACTAGTCGTATTCCAGGAGCCGGCTTCGTTTGGCACTGACCGTAGACATCGCGGGTGGTGGAGCTGCGTCAACATTCTCCCATTTCCACCGAGTGGTCAAAACACTGTCCTATAGCTATGTACACGGCTTGCAGAATGTGGTAGATATATCTCTCTCCAACTTCTGGGTAAAATGATCTCGCTATCAAATGCGGCGTGTATTACAGTACATCGTTCCATATCAATAGTGTCTTTTCCATCGCGACCGTCCACTGCGTATGCTGATGATTACCGTATAATGATTGACTGACACCTCGCGGTTGAGATGGAGGGAGCCCTGACAGAACACCCGAGATCTGCTACATGTCGTTGAGGTGCATGGGATTAAATGTAGAGGTCATCACCCCCATACAGTGGTAGCGTTCCTCAATGCTACAGACTGGTACTGTTTCGATATACTGCGATCCCCTCCAAATGTTTTTAGTTTTTTCACCAATTAGGTGACAGTCTCTTTTTATTTGCACTACTCCATGCGTCTTATGAACAGTACATTCCGGCGATGGTCAACACCGGAACAGTAATCATGTACATGACTGAAAAATGGCTAAAAATGGTTCAAATGGCTCTGAGCACTATGGGACTCAACTGCTGTGGTCATAAGTCCCCCAGAACTTAGAACTACTTAAACCTAACTAACCTAAGGACAGCACACAACACCCAGCCATCACGAGGCAGAGAAAATCCCTGACCCCGCCGGGAATCGAACCCGGGAACCCGGGCGTGGGAAGCGAGAATGCTACCGCACGACCACGAGATGCGGGCACTGAAAAATGAAGGAACAATGCTTTTCGAAATGGAATACCGAGATATTCGCTACCCTGTCGATGGGAAAGATGAGATTAACTGTACTGGTCATCCTCTTCGAATAGCTGTTGGAAGCGCTCAACAATACCTCAAACTCTTTCAGTTTCCATATGTTGCGATGTCTTCTACATTTTTGTGTACGAGAAGCATCACCTGTGTGTTTTATTTCTTACAACCCGTGTTGTGGTAGCTGTACAGTTTATGCCATGGAATGTTCAGCTTTCTATGACAGCCAGCGGATCGAAAAGTGTTAATGTCGGTTTAGCAGCAGCTGACACGGATCTCTAAGTCATGGTAGAAGAAACAAAGAGTATGGCGGTGTACACTGATTGGGTGAGTTACAACCGAAAAAAAAACAATGTATTAAACTGCTTATGAAGGAACTATACAGAAACTCTCTCGTGAGATTGATAGTATTTTGGATATGGTCATCCTGCAGAACAGGTGACGAAACTTTACGCTGGTTTGTGGAAGCGACTTCGATCACGACCAAGATGCAGAGGGACTGTTTAAAAAACAGCTCTGGAGTCTTTGCTGTATGTGATCCTTAGCAGATAGGTTCGAAAAAGGTGACTCGTTTCGAGATATGAGAGTGGTACGAATATGAATCACCGGTGGCTGTAATTATTAAAAGACGTCCCTACAGGCTCCAACCCAAGTACGTGGTAGGATGGATGGACTTGATTCCAAATTGCAGACAGCGATTCTACACGAAAGCATAAACTATCAGCTACTCGTATGTGTGCCTGTAGACTCATTACCACTTTTTATACACGGTGACGGTAATATAGTGGCTATGATCTGGTTTTTAATAGCGCAGTTCTTACGCGAAATGTATGGTGTAAGCTGTAGAATCCCTCTGTGGTCAGCTTCAAAAGTCAGTTCTCAACTGTTCTTCGAAGAGAACATCATATTTCCTCCAAGGGATTCACATTTGACCTACCTGGTGAGTGTAATACGACTACTGCTGAGAAATTAAAATGGTTCAAATGGCTCTGAGCACTATGGGACTCAACTGCTGTGGTCATCAGTCCCCTAGAACTTAGAACTACTTAAACCTAACTAACCTAATGACATCACACACACCCATGCCCGAGGCAGGATTCGAACCTGCGACCGTAGCAGCAGCGCGGCTCCGGACTGGAGCGCCTAGAACCGCACGGCCACCGAGGCCGGCGCTGAGAAATTAACTCACCATGCAAACTGTCTCTCGAGATCAATTTAATTACTTAGCCTATCAAAATTATATCAATGACTTGCCGACTGGAGGGTGGAGGAGATGGTTAGGGCACCACAGAAAAATTTCCTGGCAGTCATTTTCTTTATTTTTCGTTGCCGCGATATCTTTTAACGAAATTTCAATCTCCCACCTACACAGGAGACAGGCTCTCGCGATCTGTTTCGTGATGCTATAGCATCGCACTGGTAAGAGGGGACCTGCCACAGTGTACGGAACAGCTATGTTCTCTTGAATTACAGATTCTTGTTGTCGAAAATAAAATGAATGTGGTTATTTTTCCGGCATGTGCGCCAATGGTATGAAAGATTGTCTGAAATGTTTGTAATACACTTGTGCATGACCGATTATTTACAGACACTGAACACGAGAAATGCTCTCATGTCGTGTAATTTGTTCAAAATAAATTGCTTAATATAGATTTTTTATCTTTGGGGTTTATATTCTCGCTTTTTCTTTACTCCGATGACTGTTTCGAGATAACGAGGACATTCTGAGGTGAACGTTAATTTTCGGAGCAAAACGGTCAAAGTTTTTTTTCTCGATTTTACACATGGCGGTCATGTCTCTGCTGATCATTTGTGATCGGTGCCAGTGCAATTCCTTAAACGTCACAATATAATGAAATGAGAACTGTATCTTGCAGTCGAACGTAAAAACTATACAGATTTTAATTAGAAAACTAAAGGAACATGGACTTTGGCTGTTTTCGTAGACGGAGCACATTTATTATCGTCGCGTTTGTGTTTTCAGTTTTCAATAGTTGCTTTGCTATAGGAGTCACGTTGATATTAAATAGTACAGCACAGAACGGCTGGTTGCTGCGGGCGAGTTCCCTAAGAGACCGGGGCCTTCCCTTTAGACAAAAAACCCACGGCCATTTATCAGGGTTCTGAGGGTGTCGCACTTTGTACTGAAGGCACTGCGTTGTGAAGCTGTGCTCGCTTTAGGTGGAGGGCGCTTCCTGTCCCGCAAGCAGCCGACTTTTCAAATAGCCATCTGGAGTTTTCTCTGGATGGGAGGGGTTGTGCTACTAAATTTCCCTTTTCTGTTGTCTAGGACTGTCGCCTCAAGGCATGCCGCTTATCGCGTGTGGTCGCGGAGGACCTGGTGAGGCCTGTAGCTGTCGGGGGGGTCAGCAATTGAGCCACAGAAAAACAGCAAAGGGCGGACAGCAGTTTGCACGTGCCGCGAGGCGGTCGGTGGAGTAGTTGGCCGTTTAAAGAAGCCTGTGTCTTGCCGTAGGTGGATGAATAGAGGGAGAGAGGGCGAGGACTGAGGGAAAGTGAGAGGGTCTCGGTTTTCGGCAGTCTGTGATTGTACATCGAGGAGAACGCCCTTTCAACTACCATCCCCTTTGCAGTCTTTTAGGACGATGATTGCCCGTGTTAAAACGGACCGTTTACCAATTGCGGAAAGGTCGATATCGTGTTGATGTATGTCTATTGTGACCAAAATGCCCAACGGGCGTGTGCCATGTATGCTGCTCGGTATCCTGGACAACATCATCCAAGTGTCCGGATCGTTCGCAGGATAGTTACGTTATTTAAGGAAACAGGAAGTGTTCAGCCACATGTGAAACGTCAACCACGACCTGCAACAAATGGTGATGCCCAGGTAGGCGTTCTAGCTGCTGTCACGGCTAATCCGCTCATCAGTAGCAGACAAATTGCGCGAGAATCTGGAATCTAAATAACGTCGGTGTTGAGAATGCTACATCAACATCGATTGCACCCGTACCATATTTCTATGCACCAGGAATTGCATGGCGACGACTTTGAACGTCGTGTACAGTTCTGCCACTGGGCACGAGAGAAATTACGGGACGATGACAGATTTTTTGCACGCGTTCTATTTAGCGACGAAGCGTCATTTACCAACAGCGGTAACGTAAACCGGCATAATGTGCACCATTGGGCAACGGAAAATCCACGATTGCTGCGACAAGTGGAACATCAGCGATCTTGGCGGGTTAGTGTATGGTGCAGCATTATGGGAGGAAGGATAATTGACCCCCATTTTATCGATGGCAATCTAAATGGTGCAATGTATGCTGATTTCCTACTTAATGTTCTACCGATGTTACTACAAGATGTTCCACTGTATGACAGAATGGCGATGAACTTCCAACATGATGGATGTCCGGCACATAGCTCGCCTACGGTTGAAGCCGATTGAATAGCGTATTTCATGACAGGTGGATTGGTCGTCGAAGCACCATATCATGGCCTACACGTTCACCGGATCTGACGTCCCCGGATTTCTTTCTGTGGGGAAAGTTGAAGGATATTTGCTATCTTTATCCACCGACAACGCCTGACAACATGCGTCAGCGCATAGTCAATGCATGTGCGAACATTACGGAAGGCGAACTACTCGCTGTTGAGAGGAATGTCGTTACACGTATTGCCAAGTGCTTTGAGGTTGACGGACGTCATTTTGAGCATTTATTGCATTAATGTGGTATTTACAGGTAATCACGCTGTAACATCATGCCTTCTCAGAAATGATAAGTTCACAAACGTACATGTATCACTTTGGAACAACCGAAATAAAATGTTAAAACGTACCTACGTTCTGTGTTTTAATTTAAAAAACCTACCTGTTACCAACTGTTTGTCTAAAATTGTGAGCTATTTGTTTCTGACTATTACAACGCTATCTATCACAAAGCGAAAAAAGTGGTCCACGTAAAACATTCATATTTCTTTACGAACTACACGAATATGTAAAAAAAATGGGAGTTCCTATTTTAAAAGACACAGTTAATATCCGTTTGACCTATGGCAGCGCCATCTAGCGGGCCAACCATAGCGCCATCTGGTTTCCCCCTTCAAGCTAGACGACTTCGTTCTTTGTAGTTTTTTCGTTTGACGCTTATTTCGTGAGATATTTGGCCCGGTAACTATCAGTAGACGACCGTGTATACATATGTAACAAGTAATTGTATTGTTACACAAATGATTGTTTGTTTCATGCTATATGCAACTGAGCGCATGACGCCGACCACACTAGCAAAAAGGAAATATTTTCCAAAATTCAGAATTGTAAAAACAGAAAAATCAGGAAAAAAGTCGATTCTGAAATACTTTCCCGACGGCAGTTAAACAGCACGTCAAGTAAAGAATATAAGTACTCATTAGTAGTGCTTGTTGAAGTTAAATATGGGAATAGAATGGATTTTTTTACGAGACCCGCTGTGTGTTACGGATGGAATTTTGTAGTAATTTCTCATTACGTAGATGTTTCACATGATGGAGGAAACATTCTTCCAGTAGCGCGTAAACACGAGTAACGTTACCCAACTGTTTTGCATAGGGATATTTTTCAGTAGTTACAGCTAAATGTCATCAGTGAACTGCTTACGTAGTGAAGGTAAGACTAGTAAGAAATAGAAGACTAGTTAATTTCGGAAATTCATACACATTATTATAGTTAAAACAAGTCTCAAACAACAACCATGGCAAGTTAAGAGGAAGAGAACCCTTTAGATACTTTACCCGAGACCAATGTTGAAACTTTTCAGGGTAACGGTAGGGATGTTGTCGCACCACCAAGGGACGCAATGTCACAACCAGTCAGCAATACCAGGTCAAAAGTAGCAAACCCTACACTTGATCCTTTTGCGTAACTACATCAAAGGTTGAAAGCTTTACTAAATCAAAAACCCAATGAATAAATTAAAAAACTTCCTGAAAGATTTGACCAAACCAAAGACTTGACGACACTTCAGTGCGGTTAGAGAGTTTGACTAATGATGTTAGTAATTTTACTCAGATCCAGAACAGTTTTAAAACAGACTTTGAGAATCACGTCACTGAAGTGATACGCAGTGATTTAGAAGGTATAACTAACCACATTTCAACACTGAAAACCGCAGTAAAAGGCATGCACGAAGCAGTTAAGAGACTGACAAATGATTTTGATACAAAGGGGTTAGAACACACAAAACTATAGTCCACAGTTCAACTGGTAGTCAAACAAGCAGATGACATAGCAACAAAACATGAAAAACAAGTTGATGTTTTCTTACGAGGAAAAGGGATTTTAACTGATGAAAATTTAGAGACATAGCTACAGAAGGCTGTTGACCGAACGATTACCAATGTATACTCGGAGCAGAACACGTTACTATTAACGATACAAACTGAGTTAGATCAGACACAAAGAAGACTTACTCAAGATCTACCTAAGTGGATGAATCAGGTGCACACACAAATAAGAATACAATTGGAGAAATTAAAAGAAGAATAGATTAACATTACTGAGCAAGCAAGGAATGATAGTAGCTATATAGGTAAGTGAGACCTGGTAGTCAGGGGAAGACAGGATTCGGTTACGATTGTGGACGGGGCCGTAGTCAGTTACTATGGGTTGCCTTCTATAGTTATACACATTTATTTCAAAACAGTAATTCCAGACTCAACAATAAGTAAAAACACACGTTACTAATGAAGGACTGAACAACTGTGTAAAAAATAGTGTTTTCAGGGCGTCACAGTTTAGTAATCACCATAAAATACAGATACAACTGATAATGTTTTAAAAACAAGCTACTGCGATCACGGCTGAAGGCCTTATATGCCAAGAATGGCAATAAATTAAGAATGTTTAAGAACTCGCTGCAGTTTACAACTTACAAATATTAAAATATTAAGAGTCAATAGACATAAACAGAGCAGAAGGCATCAGACGCCAGACATGGCAGTAAATAAGATTTTAAGGCTTACTGCTAAAAATACCGATAACAAATTAAAATTTTAAGGCAAATATCCACAATCACAGCTGAAGGCCTTACAAGCCAGGAACGGCAATTATATTAAAAAATTTAGAAACCTGCCGTAAAATAGCAAATACAATAGCAAAGGTTAATTAAAAAAGAGAACAAGCAGCTGATCACCAAACGGGTGAAATAAAATGATGGTAACCCTTGTAAGACAACCCTTACACTTAAAACACAGATACAACAGATAATGTTTTAAAAGCTGTGATCACGGCTGAAGACCTTATACGCCAAGAATGGCAATAAATTAAGAATCTTTAAGAACTCGTTGCAGTTTACAACTTACAAGGTCCGCCCCGATAGCTGAATCGTCAGCGTGACGTATTGCCATCCTACGGCCCCAGGTTCGATTCCGGCGCACAGGTCGCCCAATGTGGCGTCGAATGTAATAAGACCTGCACCAAGGCGGCCGGACCTGCCCCGCAAGGGGCCTCTCGGCCAATGACGCCAAACGCTCATTTCCATTTTCCACATCATCATCATCATCATCATCATCATCATCATTTAAGACTGATTATGCCTTTCAGCGTTCAGTCTGGAGCATAGCCCCCCTTATACAGTTCCTCCATGATCCCCTATTCAGTGCTAACATTGGTGCCTCTTCTGATGTTAAACCTATTACTTCAAAATCATTCTTAACCGAATCCAGGTACCTTCTCCTTGGTCTGCCCCGACTCCTCCTACCCTCTACTGCTGAATCCATGAGTCTCTTGGGTAACCTTGCTTCTCCCATGCGTGTAACATGACCCCACCATCTAAGCCTGTTCGCCCTGACTGCTACATCTATACAGTTCATTCCCAGTTTTTCTTTGATTTCCTCATTGTGGACACCCTCCTGGCATTGTTCCCATCTACTAGTACCTGCAATCATCCTAGCTACTTTCATATCCGTAACCTCAACCTTGTTGATAAGGTAACATGAATACACCCAGCTTTCGCTCCCATCAACAAAGTTGGTCGAAAGATCGAACGGTGCACAGATAACTTAGTCTTGGTACTGACTTCCTTCCATTTTCCACAGCTTACAAATATTAAAATATTACAGGTAAGTAGCTACAAGCACAGCAGAAGTCATCATAACCTTTAATGTAGGCATTACAAGGTATTATAATGAATAATACAATAATAAAACACATGGACCAGTCACAGACAGTGCTCCAGGAATCGACATCGGAGAAGAAACACTTTCGCGAGAGATGAGATAAGATAAGCAGGCAAGAGTTGCATTCACTTCACAAGATGGTGTGGCAGTCGAACGAATGACTACTGATAACTTGCTGAAGCTACCTGACGTCCGACAAACCAAATACAACGATGGAACAATACGCCAGAGCCGAAACCGGCGGTCTGCACTACGTCCCCAGATGGTTCAAATGGCTGTGAGCACTATGGGACTTAACTTCTAAGGTCATCAGTCCCCTAGAACTTAGAACTACTTAAACCTAACTAACCTAAGGGCATCACACACATCCATGCCCGAGGCAGGATTCGAACCTGCGACCGTAGCGGTCGCGCGGTTCCAGACTGTAGCGACTAGAACCGCTCGGCTTACGTACCCAGAATACAGTGTTTAGAGCGCCGGAACGAGAAATGAATCACTACCACCAGAGTAGAAAAAAATCAACAACCGGCCTACAATCAAGAAAGCTTTCAAAACTACACGCCTTACCGGACAGCAGCGGCAAGGCGAGGAAAAGTACACTGCCGTTACATACACCAGGTCCCCAGGGCAGGTAGCTGGCGCGATTAGCGGCTACCAGGCAGGAAAAATACCGCTGGTTGAACTCAACAAATGGTAACAAGCTGAAAGCAGTAAATAGTAATAAGAAGTCGAGGAAAGCTAATTAGATCCGTCTTCCCCAAGCACTCCACTCGCTGCTTTTCGCCTCGGCGACACTCCGAGCAGCAACACGACCCAAGTCACTGGAAAATCGCGAGTATCACAATGGTGGTTTCTCTACCTGAATTCAAGTGCACTCATCTTAAAGCTTGCAGGATCCGGTTTACGACGAGGTCGTGAACCCTCGTGACCACAGCCCTTCCATGCGGCAGTCCATGCGTGCCGCCAGCAGTCCCGGTGTGTTTTGGCACGGCGCGGACCTGTCTCCTCGTGAGTCCCCAACGGAACTGCCGACTCACACGACCCGGAAGAACCACGACGTCGCACCGAAGATGGGGCAACAGTTACTACATATCGATAACCGCCGCTGCTGCCACTAGCGGACAGTCAACACTTGCGAAACAGTGTGGCGCCAGTCAACAAGAGAAGAAGAGAAACTAAAACGTCCCCTTTGAAAAATTTATACACGACTGTGCTTAAACTGACACACAATATTTTTAGCGCAACGCAATCTGACTTTCAAAAAACCCTACAAAAGAATGGCCCTGACTAACATTAACCTATACCTTTCACAAATCACTTACCTCACAAAACTCTTCGTTACTGGAACTACTGCAATAGAGCGAGCGCCACTACTGCCAGCTAAATAAAAGATTCAAACTACGGAAGTCACTAACTACTGATAGGCTTAGTTAGCAAATGAAAGATTTTAATAGAGAACAAACAATGTATTTACCTTAATATCATCAAAAGTCATAATATATGTAATTTCAAAACTCCGCCATTTCCTTCCACACATCCACCACTGCTGGCGGCTCACCTCTAACTGCGCAACGCTACGCGCTGTTCACATCCAGCTGCCGCTGTACAACACTACAATGGCAGACAACAATGCAAACTGGCCACAGACTACACACAGCACAGCCAGTGATTTTCATATAGAGCGCTACGTAACGTTGCCAATAAGAAAACATAAACAGCCTACTTACATAAAGAAAACATAAACAGCCTACTTACATAAAGAAAACATAAACAGCCTACTTACATAGCTCCCATGCTCCCCACAAAAAATTTTACCAATTGTTTTGGGCACTGGCCAATACATATTTGTTAAAATTTTTCATAATCGTAATTACAATAACAAAGATATCAAATGCACACACTTATTTATACAATGTTGGTCAAAAGCTAAAATTTTCTCACAGTCCGTAAAGACAGTCCTGATCATTCATCACAGTAAAATTTCACTGTTTTTTTTTTTTTCAAAGTCTGAGCAGTAAAAGACAATGCACACGGAAGTAGTGGATTTCCATGCAGTCTTGAAGAAGTAGTGTTGTCCTTCCAACGGAAAGACAGTGCTGACTCTTGACATGCAGACAGGTAATGGGCCACAACAGAGGAAACCCACAGCAGAGTCAGTCGAAGTTGATGAATATTGGTAGGTAGGTCATCACAGAGCAGACCCACTGTAGTCCTGGTAGAGATTATGATATCAGATAAATAAAAGATTCAAACTACGGAAGGCACTAACTACTGATAGGCATAGTTAGCAAATGAAAGATTTTAATAGAGAACAAACAATGTATTTACCTTAATATCATCAAAAGTCATAATATATGTAATTTCAAAACTCCGCCATTTCCTTCCACACATCCACCACTGCTGGCGGCTCACCTCTAACTGCGCAACGCTACGCGCTGTTCACATCCAGCTGCCGCTGTACAACACTACAATGGCAGACAACAATGCAAACTGGCCACAGACTACACACAGCACAGCCAGTGATTTTCATACAGAGCGCTACGTGGCATTACCAATATAAAAATCTAAACAGCCTACTTACATAAAGAAAACATAAACAGCCTACTTACAAAACAACCGCAACCATGCTAACCAAACGATACTTCTGGCCTCCTACAGAGGACCGAAACCCACAAAGCACCAACGCGAGGCGCAGCACGGCTCAGTAAGAGTAATGATGAATGTCGTAGCCCAGTTTCTCATGGAAATGTATATACACCCGCGCGGGGTAGCCTCGCGGTCTGAGACGTGTTTTCACGGTCCGTGCTGCTCCCACCGTCGGAGGTTCCAGTCCTTCCTCTGGCATGGGTGTGTGTGTCGTCCTTAGCGTAAGTTAGTTTACGTTAGATTAAATAGTGCGTAAGCTTAGGGACCGATGACCTGAGCAGTTTGGTCCCGTAAGACCTTATAACAAATCTCCAATTTTGTACATGCACAAGGGAAACTAGTTACCACAAACATAATAACACAAAACACTGTTACACGATATGTGGTGGCAGACACTACAGTTTCATCAATTATATTAGAAGAAAGTCTTCTAAAAAAACAACAATTCCAGGTGTTCATCCCACAAAAGAAATTTGTTCACCCAGTTACATTCATAAAAGCTTTTAGAAGCGTGTTGCGTAATGCTTAATCTGAACAACAAAAGATACAACATGAATTAGGTTTTATTCAAGGTGAGGCTGTGCTTTGAGCATCCGAGACGGCAGAGAGTCGTCCGACATTAGCGCAATTTGAAACTGCATTGCTTGCTTTATACTGGGCGCGCTGTGTACAGGAAAGATTAAGAAAACAGGTATCTAAGCCAGAGCAATACAACATCAGGCATTGAGTGTTAAGAAAACACTTCGAGAAGTACCTAAATAAGACTCGTTTCTGGGATCAACCCGAAGCACACAGTGATGTCCGTTTCACGTTAGAGAAAAATATGTACAGATAGCCAGAAACCAATTTTGAATACTTTCTGTTGGTGCTCGATGCTATTGACCTTCTAAATGATACGGAGGCTAGTAATAACCACAATAACGAGAGTGGTGTATGGTAATGGTGGGGGCTATGGCTACGCGCATCCGGTCGCAGTATAAAGCAACAATCAAGGACAAGCATCTGACGCGCGCCCCGCGTTAGAACGATGATAAGTGTTCCAGCCACGGTAACGGCAACTGCAATGATAAAAACGATAGAAGTCAGTGGGGGCAACCACCAAATAGTCATTCAAGGTACAGTACGAATAGGGATTTTCAGAATTCACAGCGGCAGTACTACCAGGGAAGCCAGCCACAATTTAATCAGGGGAGAATCACTTACCAGTAGTCGTATCCAGCCCCGAATCTTCTATCTCCTTCTTTCCCCAGTGTCCATGTGTCTACTCCGTATAATGTCACGCTCCGTATGAAGCACTTCGCCAGTATCTTCGTCAGTTTCCTGTCCAGCACCCACAGAGAAGCCTCTTCTTATTAAATGCATCCTTTGGCACTTGTTCTCCGTGTTTTCATTCTGTCTTTGTCAATAACACCATTTATCCGCAGATCGAATACATTCTATCCTTCTACCATCAACCCGTACTCCTCTGTTTCGTTTCAAACATTTCTGAATAACATGCTACAAATAAATACTAAGCAGTATTGGGGAGAGACAGCAGCCCTGTCTGACCACAATCCAATTGGCCTTTACTGTGTCATCTCATTCCCAATCCGTATTCGTATTTTCTGTTGCAGGTACAGGTTTTTAATCAGCATTCTATCCCTCCAGTCGACAGCACTCTTTCTTAGAATTTATTCCACTGTACTTAATCAAAGGCTTTCTCCAAGTCAATGAAAACCGTATAAACTTCTTTTCCTCCTCAAATGTATCTCACATCTATAGCTCTTAGCAGTTCAGTTGTATCTATTGCACCTTTCCCTTAAAGACAACTTGCAGACACTACACACTGTCAGCAAAGGGAAGAAAATGAATCTTCTTGAAGAGGTCTCAATTTATATCGATAGCTACAGATCACCATATCCAATTCTAATTTAACAAGTACGCCTTGAAAACAAATCATTTCTACACGTATTTAATGAAATAGTTTAAAAATCAACACCATAACTCATGGCACCCTCAAAGCTAGCAATTTTTTGAGGGAAAAAAGACAGTATCTGTTTAACCTTACATAACGTCCCAGCAACCATTCGACATATTATAAATGACTGCGTGGTTATGCAACCAAGTAACAATTTCATTTTCGTAATTTGTAATATCTGTTATGTATTCATATGTATAACACCTCTGTCACAGTTGGGGATATTTGGAAGAGGACTTCCGATGCCGGAAATTACATTACAGCGAATGGAAAGATGATGGAAACCTGTTAGAAACGATGGAGGAAAATGACTTTAAATTTAATTCTGAGACAATTTGCCCAGTTAAATATATGGAATAACTAGCGTATGCTCTGATATCCTCAATTCGTTTAGCTAATATGTAAGTCAAATGTCTGAAGTTTGTCAGCGGATATTCCATGACATGCATTGATGGGACGAAGAGGAAATAGAGAGCTGCATAATTATAAAGTACCAAACAGAATAATGTATGAAAAACAATGTTAATTAGTTTGTCTGTTCTATGGACCCTTCACAAAGTTTCTTTCATTTGGCTGCTGAGTGTCAATTTCGGTAATTCTCTTCTTTACGTGTAGAAAGCCAGGTTTTTCCGCATCTGATTCATTAAGTTGTATAATAAAACGTTGTGGAGAGCGTTTCCTCTTCATTATATTTTTCTTCAGCTAGAAAATCTCAGCATATAACACTCAAACGTGTAACAGAACAGTACTAGTCATGTACTACATCAATACGGCAAAATAGCTACATCGACACGTACCAAAAAATGATGAAGATGACTAAAAGGGCGAATCTCACAGTACAATGGTATTACAAGACATCGAACTATATATTCAGAGAAGTCTATATGCGATTAATAATTCACTTTACGAACGTTTCCAAATTTTCGTCAGACTAGTTTTTCTAACTTTAACAGTAATAATGATAATTTCAATTACCTTTTAAAATTATTTAACAGAGGCTTTTTGAAATAATTCCTCATTACACTTCTTTTAAGTTTGTATCTAAGTGAAATAATAATCTACAATTTATTTAATCATAATAAACAAAAAAATTCATGGTATCTGAAGAATGTACGTGCGTTGAGTAATTCATTTATCTGAGTGTATCGAGGAGTACAATAAAAAGCGAATACGAGCCATCGGCTAGTTCCGTTACAATGTGATAGTGAATTTAACCTCTATATAGCAGATCTCCCAAACACAAAGTCAAGAAAATTTTGCTATGCGGATGACATAGCACTGGCTACCAGAGACAAGTATCTCTTCAATACAGAGGAAGTCCTTAATAATGACGTCGAAATACTATACAATTATTTCAAGAAATGGAGACTCAAGCCAAACCCTAACAAAACTGAAGTATCTACATTCCATCTTAATAACAAAATGGCAAATGAAATTATTAACATAAAACTCGGTAACACCAACCTCAAACATAATAAGTTTCCAAAGTTTCCACTGCAAAAATTGGAACACGGAATAACATCATTCAAAAACTTTGCGGTACTACTTGGGGAGCTAACGCAAAAACATTACGCACCTCATCTATCGCCTTAGTGTTCTCTGTGGCTGAGTACTGCGCTCCAGTCTGGATTAATAGCTGTCACACCAAACTTATTGACAGGCAATTAAATAACACAATGTGGTTGATTTCTGGAACCGTTAAATCAACGCCCACGTACTGGCTACCGGTGCTATGTAATATCCTGCCCCCGGACCTGCGTAGAAAAGCGACCCTACTGCACGAATTCAGAAAGATTGAGACAAAACCAGAACTACCAATTAAAGAAGAATCCTCACAACTGCGACACACTCGATTGAAATCAGGAAAGCCACCCATACGCACAGCTGAACAGCTTCAAAATAATAACTATGACCACATGAAACAATGGAGACTAGATTGGAACCAAAAGACAAATGACCAACTACAGACCTGGTTTGAGAGCTATAAGTGCAACATCTCTGGAATGGAACTAACACGGAAAACATGGTCCGCATTAAATCGAATACGTACTGGACATGGCAGGTGTGCGGATTCACTACACAAATGAGGAAGAGCGATGTCACCAGAATGCGACTGCGGTGCCCCTAGACAGACGATCCAACACATCCATGGTGAATGCTCCTTGCGAGCATATGCAGGGGACTGGTCCGACTTCCTGGAGGCATCCCCATCGGCGCTAGAATGGATCTCAAACCTCGATATAACCTTTTAACTGACCAATATAAACATAAATTATATTCATGATTGTTATAAGATGGTTCAAATGGCTCTGAGCACTATGGGACTCAACTGCTGTGGTCATAAGTCCCCTAGAACTTAGAACTACTTAAACCTAACTAACCTAAGGACATCACACACATCCATGCCCGAGGCAGGATTCGAACCTGCGAGCGTAGCGGTCGTGCGGTTCCAGACTGTAGCGCCTTTAACCGCTCGGCCACTCCGGCCGGTTGTTATAAGATTTTAATGTCTAACACTTGATGTATTAATGTTGCATGTGTAGCCATACGCTAAATAAATAAATAAATAAGTGAATTTGTTCATGTATGTACAGAGCATAGTTGATAACTCTGTCTACAACTACAGTCTACCCGTACTATCCGCATTAAAAGAAACATTGAGGTTCATCATGAACGTTTGTCGTGGACAAGAAAAGAGTGAAATGACATCAATTAAAAGAGGTTCCCTGGGTAGGCGGTCGTAGTAAAAGTAAATAATTTCGACTGTTGAAGGTCAAAAGCAGGGGAAGATTCCTGCATATATTCTTTGCCAACATATTCATCTGAAGTGTAGGCTAACGTACTAGTGTGAGAAGCACCGCTGTTGATTACAGTACACAACACACATGGCAAATGGCGTATATAACAGTGGATACTTAAAACGTCTGTGTATATAAATGACTGCCAGAATAGGAGTGCATTACTGCATCGTGTGCAGAAACTGTTGAAAGTAGCAATTTCGAATTACGCAACTATTTTGTCCAGTGAGAAACACTGCAGGTTGATAAAGCATATATTTATCCATTAGCGCGTGATTATCTGTCGCAGATGGCAGTCAGATTACGTACTCTTATTGCCTCTTGCTACTTAATCTAAAGATAAGCTAAGTATTTACTGTCGTACCTATCGATGTTTTTCAAGTGTTACTATAGGAAAAGCTTATTTTCAGATGTGCGTAAATGAGTGACGCTTAAAGAGCAGCCCGACGGACGTCATAGCCGGTGGCCTACTCGTATATAAGACGATGGCAGCGATAAAAAAAAATCATCAGCTTCCTTCACTGAGGAGTGCAGACAGACAAGTACAGTCGCCATGCTGAGACAGGCTTTAGCTATCCTGCTGATCGCAGCTGCTGCCAGTGGTAAGTGCGCCATTATCTCAATGTTTTCTAAGGTATTATGGACGGGTAGCAACACGATATGTGTATATTGTTTCAGTATGTCCCAAAAAATACGTGCAAATTATTTTGAAAGTACACAACAGTGGAACTTGAAAGAGAGCTTTGACCCGTAGTATAGTGTCTTTTTGACACTGTAGAGCTTTTCAGTAGACACATTCATCACATCTCAACTCCTAGACCAATATGTCGGAAAGACAGTGAGTTTAGTAATTTTTATTAGTGCACACTCCACTTTTTCTTGTGTGTTTGTTCCATTCTTTAATATAACCTGGTTAGGACTTCAAGGCTCTTTTATAGGACGGGTTCCAGGTGGATCACAGCGTGCGTGTGATAGGACGTACGCCAAAGCTAGAGTATGCTGGACCAAACGATTCTTGTGGGAATAGCACGTAAATTGCGCAAAAATTCACCGCGAAATTCTGTCGATATATTGACCAGGCGCAATGACGCGTCCAGCTGCAGTCAAATGAAGCCAACAAAATCGACCCAGGCGAACAGACACGCTGATCGGGAAGGAAGGCCATCGACATCTAACACAGGCGATCGATGAACTTTAAAAACAGATCACAAACGGTGTCGACCGCAATAAAACATTTATTTCAATGTTTACCAGTTTCGGACGCTAGAAGACTATCCTCAGATCCTTATATCACGATGGCTGTGGATGGAGCATGTGTTAATGCTCCAGGAACGTCAGCTGATGTTCGTGGAGTCATAACACCTGCTCCGTTCACCGCCACCGCCTACCATCGTGATATAAGGATCTGAGGACGGTCACATACTACCGAAACCAATAACCATTCAAAAAATGTTTTATTGCGGTCTAGACGGTCCGTAATACATTTTTGAAGTACTTTCAGACAGACTGCTGTTTCTCCACGAGATATGTTCTCAAAAATAACTAATCGGGGAACTGATTCGCAGGAATCACAGATTTTCCAACGATGAGGATGATGACTCAGCGATCTTCGAATGGCTAAGTGACCCAGGGGTGGATTTCCGTCGTCGAGGAACTGGAAGATTAGCAAGAAGACGTGTAGAGCTGTCCAGGCGGGCGTCGTGGCTGCTGATCCTACGCTCCCGTGTGTTTGTTAGACATGGGTGTGTCACCCATGACTGACTGCACCGATTGCCACACATTTAAGTTCCCATAATTGTGCAAGTGCACCACTGTTTACGGCTTTACATCTCATTTTGGTATGTCACGATCATTGTTGTTATACAATAGTAGGTCCTCTTCTTGTTCGCACTTGGTGTGCATAAAGATGATGCTTTAGATTACAAACCGGTCATGCAATAGATAAGAACTTATTCGCAAATGAAAAGCATTTTTTCTATTAATACAGTACTAATCAATAAGGATCCCAGATGGAGGAGCAACTCAAGAATCAGTCGAACAAGTGTTTTGTAACACGCATTTTTTTCCCGGACGAATAATTACAATTACGAACCATTCTTCGAATGAATATCAGCCTGGTATCTGACTGTCATACGATTAGCATCATGTGCTCGCTGTACTTTATGTCTTTCTCGAATTTTACTTCTGTTTTTTTTTCGGTAAATACGCTGAACTGACAAAAGTAATGGGATTCATCCTAATATCGTGTCGGACTTACTTTTTCCCGCCGTACCGTAGTGCAGCAGCTCGACGTGCCATGGACCCAAGAAGTCGTTGGAAGTCCCCTGAAGAAATATTGAGCCATGCTGACTCTATAGCCATCCATAACTGCAAAAGCTTCGCCGGCGTATGAGCTTATACATGACCTAACCCCTCGATTATGCCCCATAAATGTTCAATGGGATTCGTATCGGGCATTTCCTCGAATTGTCCAGAATTTTCTTCAAACCAGTCGTGAACAATTGTGGCCCGGTGACATGTTACATCGTTAACCGTAAAAATTCCAAAGTTGTCTGGGAAGATGAACTCCATGAATGGCTGCAAATGGTCTCCAAGTAGCCGAACACAAACATTTCCACTCAATGAGCTGTTCAGTTGGACAAGAGGAATCCTACCATCAGGTCTTACCAACTGAAATCGGACTTATCTGCTCAGGCCACAGATTCACAGTCGTCTAGGGTCCATTCCAAAGTTGTCTAGGGACATGAACTAGATGAATGGCTGCAAATGGTCTCCAAGTAGCCGAATATAAACATTTCCAGCCAGTGGGCTGTTGTGTTGGACAGGAGAACTCAGTCCATTCCCCACTACCAGCTTGCACAGTGTCTTGTTGACAACTTGGGTCCATGGCTTCGAAGGGTTTGTGCCACACTCGAATCCTACCATCAGGTCTTACCAACTTCAGTCGGACTTATCTGCTCAGGCCACAGTTTCCCAGTCGTATAGGGTGCATTCCAAAGTTGTCTAAGAACATGAACTCAATGAATGGCTGCAAATAGCCGAATATAAACATTTCCAGTCAATGAGCTGTTCAGTTGGACAGGAGGACTCAGTCCATTCCTCACTACCAGCTTGCACAATGTCTTGTTGACAACTTGGGTCCATGGCTTCGAAGGGTCTGTGTCACACTCGAATCCTAACATCAGGTCTTACCAACTTCAGTCGGACTTATCTGCTCAGGCCACAGTTTCCCAGTCGTATAGGGTGCATTCCAAAGTTGTCTAAGAACATGAACTCCATGAATGGCTGCAAATAGCCGAATATAAACATTTCCAGTCAATGAGCTGTTCAGTTGGACAGGAGGACTCAGTCCATTCCCCACTACCAGCTTGCACAGTGTCTTGTTGACAACTTGGGTCCATGGCTTCGAAGGGTCTGTGTCACACTCGAATCCTAACATCAGGTCTTACCAACTTCAGTCGGACTTATCTGCTCAGGCCACAGTTTCCCAGTCGTATAGGGTGCATTCCAAAGTTGTCTAGGAACATGAACTCCATGAATGGCTGCAAATGGTCTCCAAGTAGCCGAATATAAATACTTCCAGTCAATGAGCTGTTCAGTTGGACAGGAGGACTCAGTCCATTCCCCACTACCAGCTTGCACAGTGTCTTGTTGACAACTTGGGTCCATGGCTTCGAAGGGTCTGTGCCACATTCGAACCCTGCCATCAGCTGAAATCGGACTCATCTGGTCAAGCAATAGTTTTACAGTCATCTAGGGTCCATCCGATATGGTCACGAGCGCAGGAGAGGCACTGCAAGTGATGACGTGCTGTTAGCAAAATGCATTTGCTTAGGTCGTCTGCTACCATAGCCCATTAACGCCAAATTTAACCGCACTGTCCTATGGACACGTTCGTCGTACGCCTCATATTAATTTCTGTTGTGCTGTTTGTCTTTTAACACTAACAACTCTACGCAAACGCCTCTGCTCTAGTTCGTGAAGTGAAGACCTTCGACCACTGCGTTGTCCGTGGCGAGAGGTAATGCCTGAAATTTGGTGTTCTCAGCACACTCTTGATACTGTGGATCTCGGAATACTGAATTACCTAGAGATTTCCGGGATGGAATGTATCTGGCTCCAATTACTATTCCGCGTTCAAAGTCCAATTGTGCGGCTATGCTCACGTCGGAAACAGTTTTCACCTGAGTATAAATGACCTTCTACACCTTTTGTACTCGATACTGACGCCATCTGTTTCAGTGTATATCGCTATATCAGCTCAGTGAGTTTTCACGAATCTTATAATCGAACAGTAATACATATCTTCACCTATTTATGCGCAATATGTTGGATTTATTTGCGTAGAGTCAACTGCACGACTGTCCACCGATCATTGATCCTCTGCATGTCTTTCTGTAGTTTACTAGGCTCAGGCGTTACCACCTTCCTCTAGAGAAAACATCATCTGCAGAAAGGCTCAGGATCCTTCAACGTTATCCAGTAGTCCTCACCTCGTTATCACTTTCTCTACTATCAGTCTGAAATCTAAGTACGACTACAAACTAAATATTTCGCATCGTCTGTATAAATCTGTAGTAGAATTTAGTCCATCTCCACCAGTCTACTCATGGTCGTCGAGATCTTTACAATGTGCTTGGTTACTGAGGTTACATCTAAGCATGACTACATTGTAACTATTACTCAAATTGATCTTGTTGTTATGGTGTGTTTCTAGCCTCGTACCCGAAGAGGACAGTGCTGTTTCAAGACCCAACCGCCTGGACGGGTGAAGGGAAGTGCTGCATGGGCGTCTTCAACACGCCCCACCGCTACCTCGGAGCGTACAAGGTGACGGCCCTGTACTTCAGCAGCCACGTGCGCAACTACGCGACGCTGGAGATCGGTCCAGAGCAGCAGGACATCAACATCACCATGAGCGAGTACCCTGCTGGCGGGGATTCCTGGAGGGTGGTGGGTACCGGCAGGTACACGGGGGTGTCTGAGCCCACGCAGCTGCTGAGGATCCCCATCACCTACCAGACCGACCCCACGGCCGCCTACCTGTTCGAGATCGTGTATGGTGGCCCGCTCACCTACCCCGGCTATGGCGCCATCGATGTCTCCGCGGGACCCTACAACACGACAAGCAACTACTTCATACTCGGTATTGACTACGAGAACCCATGAGAGAAACAAACTCCTGACTGCAGTAGCTGTAATTATTGTTAACTTATACATTTAAAATAAAATGTGTTATCAACAGTTGCTGATTGGTTTTTGGACCTGAAACAAAAATTATTTTGTATCCCATTATTTACGAATGGTAGATCTGAACTGTATGGTATATCTTCAGCATGAGGCTGTTGTGACAACTGATAAAAAAAAAACACCGTCCGAACGCCGTGTCAACCTCACGCCTTAGGCGTCACCGAATGCGGAGCAGCACGTTGTCACTACATCGCTCTCGCAGCCGTTTTCGTGACTGATGCTGCCACTTCTCAATCAGGTAGCTCCTCAATTAGCCTCGCAAGGACTGAGTGCCCCACAGTGGCCAACAGAATTCGGCAACTGGGATGGTGACCCATCCAAATGCTAGCAAAGCCCGATAACGCTTAACTTCGATGATCTGCACACCAGCTGAAGCCAGTGATTGCAACAGTCCTCCAGTACCTCAGCTGTAGATCTGAAGATGGCACAGCTTCGCGGAAACCAGTAACAAAGGGTAAATAGAATAGTGTTGTTGACATTTTCACAAAATACTAATACAACATCATTGCCATATCCTGCGACACATTGTCGCGATGGTTTTAATAATGTTTCTCAGTACTAAAGTGTGACTGCAGAAAAATGAGAGCTCATTCTCACTCTAACACAATTAAATTCATTCTTTTCAATAATAAATGAAATCCGCTGTATTGTGTCTGTTCTCCGGGATTAATTTATTTAGTGAACCGGTTTTTGGTTTACAAGGCCATCATCATACTTGAAATACCTGTCGGCATCAAATAAGATACATGTTTGTGAACAACAATGGGAAAAATGTTACTCACCTAGACTTAGTCACAAACACACAGTAAGTGTCATCTCTCACATTGCAGTGGTAATGCAATTAGAAAAGTAGCACAATAAATAAAATAAAGGGGACAAACCAGGGCAGACATGAGCACTAAACCAGAAAAAAACAATGTAAGAGTTTCAGTTAATTTAACAGTAGCAATAAAGTAAAGTTACTATTTGTCAAAACTACTAAAGAATATCTTGTAGAGGTATTTCGAATGGAACGTGATACAGAAACACAGGAAATGATAGAATTCGCAATTGTAACAACAGAATATGTAGAGTACACAGCCTATCAAAATAGAATAAAATAATTAATAAATACAGGAAAATGGAGGAATAGAAAGAAACAGACAGTGTGGGAAGCAATGGAAAACTGGAAGGATTAAGGGAAATTTAGAGGAGGAGAGACTTTAAGCTACGTTTGGCCATTTAAAATTAAATCAGGACTATGGACCGGATGTTTGTTGATTTCTGGGGTTTCCAACAGGCTGAGTTTTTGGCCTTTGCCTTCTGACATGAGGATGTGGTACTGTGAGTGGTATCTGAGGCCCTGCGACTTCCATCTTCGTTTATGTTCAGCCAGTGTAGTTGCTATATCTCTGCCTGATTGGCCAATACAAAACTTATCACAATAGGGGTAAGTAATTTTGTATACCCAGTTATTATTGGTGAGTAATTGAGTCTTTAACTATGCTATCGAAAATACGCTGGGCTGTGCTACTCTTCACAAAGTAGGAAATCCTATAGTTGCAGGCTTTTAGCGGTTTTGCTACACTCTGGGATACGCGTCATAGCTGTGATATTATACAGAACTGTTTTTGTCATAGCATAATTTATAATTGAGTAAAAGAAGTACACACGTTCGCCACAAACGTTTTATTTTATTCATTGTAAACAACACAGACTGTAGTTCCTACTTCATTAAAGAGAGGAAAAAGGCTGACTAAGATTATATTTTACTCAAAGACCTGCTCTTTGTTAAAAACTAGAAACTTAGAGGAAATCCGAATCTCGGCGGGTTCCATCCGACGTCTGTTCCCTGCTTTTTACTTCAAATCTCACATCTTTTATTCATGACACTTTTAGTCACTGTGAAAAATACTCAGTTACGCCGTGATATGGGTTCCGGCTATTGTCGTAGCTTCCCACGTTTCTGGTTATGTAAGTAGTTAGTTCGAAGACGGGAGGAAGACATCCGGATCCACTTCCAACAGCGTCACGCCTAGTAAAGTACTGTGGTGTCCAAACCACTCTTCAGTTGATGAAATCCTTACCTTTTTATAGTTAAGCACGGGAAAAACATATTTAAAAGCAAACAGATTATGTATTCCACACAGTGGCATTCGTTATAAATTTTCTGCAGCGATGTCACTGGAGCTTCTTTACCAATCATCTTTTCGACGTCTTTTTATTATCACTTCATCCACATTAACGTGCATATTAAGCAGATGTAGGGCTCTCAAGAAACGTTAGAACATTTAACATGACAACAGTTGTCTGCATTGTTATTTACTTTATTCTGACACAGAGGGCACACGAAAATTATAACGATGTTATCGGAGACAGAAGGTACAAACACTATGAGTTTCAAAGCGAGAAGTATTATCTCTAAACAGTTCGCTGTGACTGCAAGTTTCACTTCTGTTCATTTGGGAATACTGGTCACACATCACATTTACCGACTGAACATCAATAGCTCTAAAGCAAATAACTGCCGGTACCAAAGACATGAATGTGATGAAGTATGAACAAGAATTAGCTCATACCTCTCCATACGTATGAATGAAAAACGCGTGCAAATGCTGGTGGGATGATTCGGGTGTGTTCTGCGGGACGAAAACTCGTTAATAGCACGGCGGTACGCTTTCTCCACATTTTGACAATACTAATTATTTTTGGAAGTTTTATTATGATTTCTGTATCATTAGTTATGATTTAAAACTGAAGTAATCCCTGAATAAAGTAAATTTTCTCAATATTTTAAAATTTTATTAGCCTCCAAAACAAACAAGGTGCTCCATCAAAGTACCAGGATTGTAAAAGTGTTCCATCACAGGAAAAGTGCAAGAAGAAACCTTTAAAAAACACGTATCACAGTGTTAGCTTAATGAACCCTTCTACTCTCGTTTCATACATGGCACATTAATCACTTGCTTGCGTCAATAACGTAACTTCTCACAACGTGTAAAAATTGTACTTATCAAGAACGAAATCACCAGACAATAACTTTGAGCATGCCTTGTGTTCCGCTAGTCATTCGTGACCGGTTCGTGTCGAGAATCAGACAAACCGTCGATATAATACAACCACAGTATCCAATACATTAGTCTTCAAAATGTCAGTATTTTTCTACATTGCTAAATCGTCAATGCTGTCTAGTTACAAATTACTAATACGTATTGATACTCCGTAGCCAGAAATTGCTACATCTGTCTCTATTAACAGTGTTAACAGTAGTTTTCGACAAAACGGAAATATTCTCTAAATATATATTGCGTTCGGAACGTACTGTCAAGTCGTAGCCACAATAAAATCTAAATCTGAAACCAAGGCCGTCAACGTAGTGTGACATTTAGCACTGAAGGTACATTTATTACTACAACAACCAACAGACACAAAAGAACCAACTTTTGGAAAAAGAGTTCTGCTATAGATACAGAATATTCCGGAGTACGCAAACATTGAAAATTTTGAGAACCTTCTAGAAATGATAGATACTGAATAATGAAAATTTTCTGGTTATCTGGTCTTGATTGGACCCGCACCACCCGAGCCAGCGAAGCTAACCACAACTAACCACGAAACATTCCTCCCCCTCCGAGAAAGCCGGCCGGTGTGGCCGAGCGGTTCTAGGCGCTTCAGTCTGGAACCGCGCGACCGCTACGGTCGCAGGTTCGAATCCTGCCTCCGGCATGGATGTGTGTGGTGTCCTTAGGTTAGTTACGTTCAAGTAGTTCTAAGTTTTAGGGGACTGATGACCTCAGATGTTAAGTCCCATAGTGCTCAGAGCCACTTGAACCTCCTAGAAAATCAGCGTTTCGCTGTTTCAGAAGGTCACAGTAGAGCCGACAACAGTATCCTAGGCCTATATCTAGTCAGTGGTCCTCGGTATGGCAGCGCTGGAGGATCCTTGTGCACAGGCTGCGTTCTCACATTCTCTTCACTATGATCAGCGTCGTAGGTAACCTCTGCTGTCGAAGCTTCCCCATCACCCAGTGGGCCTTCAGTTTCCTTGAATGAAAAACCTCCGTGGTCGATCTGCGCCTCAGGACTGCAGTAGGGCACTGTACAGAGGATATGTTGACGTCTTGTCGCACGAGTAAATTGTGAAATCCGGAGTTTAGTTGAGATATGGGGCAAAGCGCCTGGAATTTTACATGAATTTTATATTATACTTAAACAATTATAATTAAAATATTATTAAAATTCACCTGTTTTATATATTTAAAAATTATGAGAGACGCTTACTGTATGCAAAGAGAGTAAACAGAGAAAATTTTGTAGAATCTCTTGAACAGTTTCTGAGAAAAAGGTATGTAAATTATTTTTTGAAAATCAAATTTTTAAATTCAATGAAAAAGTCAAATATATGGATTTCCAAGGATCTTAAGATTAAATGTGTTAATTTCATGTAAGGCATGGAACACCATTTCGTTGTTCTATATTCAAAATTGTGGATTTGGTTCATCTTTCAAATAGCGTGTTTCTCATGAATGTCTTCATGTGATCCAGAGTAATAGTGTTATAAAGCGCTAGCTTATCCTGAACTGAATGAATCAAGTATTCGTCCTTAAATGCTTCTTGCATTAACAACCATAGTTGGTTCTGGCATCAGACGTGCCCACTGCTGCCGAAAACTCAGTTCTCACGGAGTGTATCATGGGGGAACAGCTGACATACGTGGAGAATGCAGACAACGGGTGCGGTAGGGGTAGAGGGGAACAGTGCTGCTAGGACACAGCAATAGGGGCCAGCCCACCTGACGGCCTGCCCTGTGCTTCCCATTAGGACGTAATTGAGTGCCTCACTAGATTGCATGTTTTCCAAATGCCTGGCTACCTCTGTTTTGTCTCTGTTGTGGGCAGTGTGTAGCAGGTCTCAGGTAGTTGGCAGGGGCACAAAAGAGGTGGCCCGGCGTTTGGAAAATACTGTACACACAATAAGGACCCAGCGGCCGGCACAGGGCAGGCTGTCAGCTTGGGCTGGCCCCTGTCGCTCCGTCCGAGCAGCACAGTTCTCCTTTGGCTCCGTCACACCTGCTGTCTGCATTCACGGCGTGTGTCAGTTGTTCCACTGGGCTACACTCCGTAAGTGCCGAGCTTTCAGCAGCAGTGTGCACCTTCGAGGCCGCAGTTAAAACAAGAAGCATTTAATGGCGAATACTTGATTCATTCAATTCAGGAAAACTCACGGCTTCAAACTGAGGTGACAGAAGTCATGCGATAGCGCTATGTACAGTCGTGCTCAAAAGTATCCGAACGACCTGAACTGCATTTCGCCTGATTCGCATGCAACCAACGTAACGCAGCTGTCTAGCGGGTCCTCTAATCGCTCCGTTGTACAGTCGTTCGACTATTGAAAATGGATCCAACAAGTCACCACTAGAAAACACTGCTCTGTATCGCAATAACTCAAGATGTAAAGTAACACCAAGGTACTACAAATATCAGGGAACATCTTATCACAGATGAGACTGTCCTTTAGGCATGTAAGCTCACATTTATTACAATAAATGACATACCTGAAATGTTACCAATCTTATTATTACGTCAGATAGGTAATACACGTAGTAAGTTCGTCGTATTCATAATTTCCTCTTCAAAGTAACATACCGTACTTATTATTTAACACAAAATGACATTAAAAATTTAAGTTATTAACGAGCAGCTAGTTGAGAATATGTATGAACTTCAAATGACACGACGAACCGTCTCGTTCTGCATATGGATTCAAACCCAGGTCATGCAGTCTAAGCAAAGATTTCGTGACTGACGGAAACTAACAGTCATTCCTGATTAGGCATCCAGAGAGTGATATACCTCGATTTTAGACAGTGTCAGTTAGCAAATATCAACTTTAAATTACATAACGCAAACATTTTTAACGGACGCGAATTCCTACCCAGCACCTATCGTCCCTGTTAACGAACTACGAGAAATGTTAAATATTGCTTCTTAACAAGTAACTTACTTGAAATGTCGTGAGGTAAAGCTTCGTGTTGGACAGGGATTCGAACCCAGAACCTAATCGGATTGATGTCGAAGCACAATGAACTGTGACACATCGGATTTTCTCGGCAGTAGCTAGATGTTTTAACTGAAATGACGAGACGAAACATTAATTTTTTTCCTTCCCAGGACTCCAACCCGGTACCTATCGCTGTTATATTCTAGAGAAAACGAACGTTAAATATGGGTTTGTTGTACCAGCAGCGACATGTGAGCATGTTTGAACTAGAAATAATATGACGAAGAGTTCAGTGCTGACTGGGGAAAGAGCCCCACACATATCGTTGTTGACTACACACAAAGAGACGTCAGCTACCGAATTTTTCTCCACCAGCAGCTCGGAATAACATCTAGAACTTACAGTGATCTCGCAAATAGTTCTGTGTCTTACTGGGAGCAAAAACGTCAAATATCGTTAGTGTTGGTAACGAATGAAAAAACATTAAAAATCGAAATTATTATCCACCAGCAGATAGGTGTTCTCATGCTAGAGCTTGATAATACATAATGAAATCTTGAGTGCCGGGCCAGGATTCGAACCCATTCACGTGCAATATGTAGAGATGTAGAAGAATCTACAGTTTTGAACGAACAACAAATTGTAGCCGAGCTGTATTGTCACGAAGGGATCAAATTCCGCGTTAAGGGCGGTCTGAGTTGCATTCCCAGTTCAGAACCAATTTTATCGACACACAGAAGCTCAGATAAAAGATGGAATAAGTGTCCTGTGAGCCTACATAGCGTTTGTTTCGTCACTAGATATAAATAACTAGTATAAGAAAGGTTATTGGTGATAGAGTTTCTACATGTCGCCACTCCAGATTTTATTATGGCTCAACCTAACGTCTACTTGGTAGAGAAGGAATATCATATTTAATGTGAATTTCGGACCACAATGTCATTATATCTTCTTCACTTGGTGTAGCCATAAGAGAATGGAATCTGTCTCTCCCTATCTAAAATCATTGACCGAAGCTGGAATCGAACCCAGACCATAGATATATGAACCTATCATCATCCCAATAGACCACCAAATCCTCTTCACAGCGGTTCATTTTTCTATCTAACGCCGTTGTGCCACACTGGCTTAGACATCAGACACACAGGCTCCATGTATCAATTTGCAGCATGTTCAGTAAATTCTTTTACTTGGTTGACCAAATCACCATGAACTAGCTGCCTCGGCTACCCAGTACATACATTCAATTTTATTCTGTAATCACCAAAATGAAATCACGTAACTGCCACCAACACAGAACTGCCAACAGTGTAGGATGCAGAAAATTAAATAGGAAGTGTTCCTTTTCACTTGAGCTACTCTATTGCGAGTCGCGAGTTCGAGTACATTCACTGCTATATTTTTTAAAACGCAATTCTGCTGTGTGCTAAAGTTATCAATCTAATGGAACTTGTAACATAATTCCCTTCACTTCTCAACCCAAAGTAGTCGCATATGGGGAAAGGGCTAACTTCTGCGACATTTTATTCTTTCCAGGTTTAATAGACAACCTGGCAGCAGATGCATCTCGAAACTTTTGTATTAAGTACAGGTAGAGCGCATCGTGCCAAATTACGTCGGAAAAGTATTTTCTACATTAGCTGTCGTCTGGTAGTGGCATTTTATTCTTCTTCAAACCTTGGTTGACAGCTTTAACTCAGAACAAGTTTTCTACATGCAAGTAATCAATAAACTGCATGTGCATTTTCGGACTGTTATAGATAACATCAGAGAATTCGCCTATATCGTTGATGATTAATTTCTCTCTCATGTTTACTATTGTTTTAACAACACTAAAGGAAACATTACGAAAATTGTGAGCTGTATTAAAGAAATCCAATAAAACTAGCCACAATAACCTTACGATGAAAGTCTGTTGTAATAAAACTGAGTATCTGTACACAAGCGTGTCTCTATCAACACGAATTGGTAAAATACTACTCACTTACATTTTGATGAGGTCTGTGTTTAATTGGTATGCTGTGTCATACTCAAAAGGTATGCAAATGTGGCATTTCATAAATAAAGTTATGTATTCCTAGAAACCCAAAATTTGCTTGGCAGCAGCGGAACGAGGCGTTACCTGTTGTGCAGCATTGTAAGTTTATCACCATTGCACTATGAGCCGAAAGTATTTTCTTGCGATTTCCTCATCGATGTTTGATCTGACTGTTTGTAGCTCTTTCACAGAAGGGATAAAAACGCTACACTCAGTGAGACTGGAACTGCAAACCATAACAGATGCTTTTTCACAGATCAGCACATTACCACAGAGCTGGCGTAGAAGTACGTGTCTTTGCTTCGTCTTACGAGACCAATAGTGGCTAGAACTCGTAAACCGCTATTTGAAGGACGAGATTAGTTGCGATTTCCGCGTGCAACGACTTTCCTGGGCTGAAAACCGTAAATTTACAATCTTTTGTTACACTTCAAGCGATAATAACTCAGATTATTCAATGGAAATGATAGCTAAAATCAAGCGAACTTTGAGGCTTAATTCCGTGCACACCAGGAAGTAACTCGTCGATCACAGAGTTGCCAAACATACATTGCCTTGTTGCCAAATCTCAGTTACAATACCAGCAGGAAGAAGGCAAACCGATGTGATCCTACAGCGGGCTGGGAAGTGATCATAGCTGGTGTCTCCAAGTCGCGGCTGTTACGGACTGGAATACGTAATGCGTCTGATTCGCATTTCTGTAACTAGGTTTAGGGACTGGAGCGTAGTTACTAATAATACTCAGAATTGACTGCAGACTAACCATCATAAATCAGTAACTCTCATAGTTGTTTTTATATTTCTTTCGTAAGTGTACTCAAAACTAAGAAACTCATTCACAGACGTTTTCGTGCCTCGCCGATAGTCGAATGTGTGTGTGTTTGTGTGTGTGTGTGTGTGTGTGTATGAGTGTGTGTGTGTGTGTGTGTGTGTGTGTGTGTGTGACAGAGAGAGAGAGAGAGAGAGAGAGAGAGAGAGAGTAAACAATTGTAAAGAAATTGAATCATGGTATGTAAAGAAATCTTTCATTAAAATGACACGTTCCACATCGTTACGAAATATCGTATTCATGATGTATGAAACAAAAATTAATCTAATTTAATCTAATCTAGTCTTATCATATTTATGACTAGCCATGAAGAGTCATGAATTACCGAAATTTTTGCCAGTACCAGTAACCAAATCTAAACTTGAAAATAAAAGACTACAGTATTTGTAATAAACTGGGACTTCTGCCAAGACCCTTTCGTCCCTGTTAACTAACCACAAAAGATGTCTGATATACCTCTATTCTGAAGTAACAAAGTGTGCATGCATTTAAAGATGAAGTGCATGATGCGTAGTTCTGTGACGAAGATAGGAACCCAACACGTAATCGGGTTGTTAACTAAGTAAAATCAAATGTTACGTAATGGTATTTGTTACCAGCTGCTAGGTGTTTGAATCTAAAATAAGGATACAAACTTTTGTGCCTAAGCGACAATCGAACTGCACACCTACCGTGCTTCCACGAATATAGCTTAAGTATCAGCTGTTTACTCACCAATAGTAAGATGTGTGCGTGTTTGACCAGAAATAACGGCACCTATTGTGATTGTTGGCAACACATGAACAGAAATTAAAAATGCACGTTAATTTTCACTAACAGGCCAGGTTGCACGTGATAGGGCTTGAAATGAAATTATGAATATTTTTGTACTGTATCAGAATTCGAACCCACATACTTGCCATTGGAGGAGATCTAGAGAAGATTGCAGTCTTGAGAAAAGGAATCGAAATGATTGAACTATACTGTCCCGAGAGATTCACATCCTCGAAAGAGGAGATACGAATTCGAATCACAGTCCAGCACCAAATTTTTCAACGTCTCTATTTCACTCAAGTACAGGGTTATTACAAATGATTGAAGCGATTTCACACCTCTACAATAACTTTATTATTTGAGATATTTTCACAATGCTTTGCACACACATACAAAAACTCAAAAAGTTTTTTTAGGCATTCACAAATGTTCGATATGTGCCCCTTCAGTGATTCGGCAGACATCAAGCCGATAATCAAGTTCCTCTCACACTCGGCGCAGCATGTCCCCATCAATGAGTTCGAAAGCATTGTTGATGCGAGCTCGCAGTTCTGGCACGTTTCTCGGTAGAGGAGGTTTAAACACTGAATCTTTCACATCACTATGCTTGAAACTTGCCCGCACGCGTTCAACCGTTTCTTCGCTCACTGCAGGCCGACCCGTTGATTTCCCCTTACAGAGGCACCCAGAAGCTTTAAACTGCGCATACCATCGCCAAATGGAGTTAGCAGTTGGTGGATCTTTGTTGAACTTCCTCCTGAAGTGTCGTTGCACTGTTATGACTGACTGATGTGAGTGCATTTCAAACACGACATACGCTTTCTCGGCTCCTGTCGCCATTTTGTCTCTCTGTGCTCTCGAGCGCTCTGGCGGCAGAAACCTGAATTGCGGCTTCAGTCGAACAAAACTTTATGAGTTTCTCTACGTATCTGTAGTGTCTCGTGACCATATGTCAATAAATGGAGCTACAGTGAATTTATGAAATCGCTTCAATTATTTGTAATAGCCCTGTACAAGTAAAGTAAGAGGCCCGTTCCTTTAAATGGCTATCGGTTCATCAAATAAAATAAAATTTTCTAATGTAAGTAAGTTTACTGGCGACTGTATTTCTGTTTACCATGACTTCTGCTATGTCATTTCCCAACGTAAACCGGCTCTGCCCAGTTGCTAATGAAGGAACGTGATGTTTAATGCGGATTCTGGATTATAACGTCTTTCTCTTGATGTTACCAGCGGTAAAGTAAATCTGTTTGTGCCTCTTAAAATTAATCGCGGAACCCACGCATTGCACCTGTGATAGTTCGTTCCGCCAGACCATTGTGGCCACATTTCCCAGCCCCAGGAGTGTGCTGTAACAGATGATGTGCTTAGCTTAGAAAATTAGTCACGGTGGAAAAAACGCGAGCCTATTAAATGGTTAAATAGAAGCAAGCTTCTGAAGCGGAGATTATGCTATTCTCATGTCAGCAGGATGTAAAGACTCTTCTAGGCATCATAGGCTCGACGTGAAGCCATTTTGAAATTTTCACAAATTCTGCAAATTTTTTAGTTCGAGAAAATCCACTGGGAAGTGTGAAGTTACCGGATAATTCGATTATTACCGTCATTATTACTATCTTTACTATCTTTTTCTTCATACCGCTGCTGGAACACTGTACCTGAAGATCATTTGATGCCTTTTGGTCATAATAGACATAGTTTCCCAAGAACAGGTTCTTTCCCTGTCTACGGAATCCTTTTCATGTTAATATCAAACATCAGTAATTACTCGCAGATTACATTAAAACTAAAGCAATTGATGAAGACATTACTTGATAACAAAAACGCTCTGCCTTTGTTCATTTACTTGCGCCTAGATATGGCTATCGAGTACTGCCAAAGCAAAAGACAAGAGATCTTACTGCCTTCCGATATAGGTCGCTGTCAGTTCTTCCATATGGTTTCGTCGACATGACCTGTTTCAAGTCGTGTATGATAGACAATGTTTTAGAAAATCAATTGTGTTCCTTTGCAATAAACAGGTAGATTTTCATTCTAAGCTACCCTAGTAAAATTTTTTTGCAATATTAGTTCAAAATTGTGAGTGAGAGAGGAGGGGTGAGAGAGGGAGGCAGAGAGGATAAAATGTGGAAATATTATTCGTATTTTTTTATATTGTGTACACACAAGCGAGATGAAATTTATTAGATAGTGCAGCATTTATATTTAATGCCGATTAAATTTTAAAACTGAGATTGACTTGTGATAGGGTGGCGGGAGGGGGAATTGGGAGAGGGAGCCGTGGGCCATGATGACATCATTGAAAGGTGAAAATGGTGTGTCACGTGATGAGTGAGGAAATCATTGCTAAAGAGAGGAGTTTCTTGATGCAATCTTGGATTGATGACATTGCCCCTGCATGTAGACAACCTGAACCATCACTTGAACCAGATTTCACTAGTACTGCAAGATTCAATACGCATTAAAGTACTATGATAGTAAGAGCCACCACATATATAAATATATTCTATAAATACATTCATGCTTTTTTTTCTGAGACATACATACATACACAAGGTATAAAAGGTCAGCACATTGGCGGAGGTGCCATTTGTGCTCAGGTGACTAATGTGAAAACATTCCCGACGTGATTGTGGCCGCGCGACCGGAATTAACAGATTTTCATCGAGGAATTGTAGTGAAGCTAGACGCATGAAACGTTCCATTTCAGAAATCGATGGACAATTCAATATTCCGAGATCCACAGTGTTAAGCGAGTGCCTACAATAGGGAAGTACAGGCATTACCTCTCACCAAGGACAATATGGTGGCCGACGGCCTTCGCTTAACGACCGAGAGCAGTGGCGTTTGCGTGGAGTTGTCAGTGCTTACAGACAAGTAACAATGCTTGAAATAGCCGCAGAAATCAATGTGGGACGTACGACGAACAAATCCGTTAGGACAGTTCGCGAAATTTGGCGTTACTGGGCAGCGGACGACCGAAGCGTGTGCCTTTGCTTACAGCATGACATCGCCTGCAGCGCATCTTCTGGGCTCCTGACTACATCGGCTGGACCCTACATAACTGGAAAACCGTGGCCTGGTCAGAGGAGTCCCGATTTCAGTTGGCAGGAACAGATGGTAGCGTTCTATTGTGGCGTTGACCACACGATGGCATAGACTCAAGTCGTCAACAAGGCACTGAGGAAGCCGGTGGTGTGGGCTGTGTTTACATGGAACGGACTGGGTCCTCTGGTCCAACTGAATCTACCTTTGATTGGAAATTGTTAAGTTCGACTGCTTGGAGACCTGTGGCAGCCATTCATGGACTTCATGTTTCCAAACAATGATGGAATTTTTATGGATGATAATGCGCCATGTCACTGGGCCACTATCGTTCGCAGCTGGTTTCAAAAACATTTTGAACAATTCGAGCGATTGATTTGGCTACCCAGAGCGCACGATACGAAGTACATCGAATGTTTGTGGGACATAATCGGGAGATCAGTGTGTGCACAAAATCTTGCAATACTTTCGCGATTATCGACAGCTATAAATGCAGCGTGGCTCAGTATTTCTGCAGCGGATTTTCAATGACTTGTTCAGTCCATGCCACGTCGACTTGCTGCACCATGTCAGGTAAAACGAGGTTCCACAGGATATTAGGAGGTATCCTAAGACTTTTGTCACCTCTGTGCACTATCGCAGAATGAAATCAAATCTGCTTTCCATTCCAGTTTTGTGCTAGGTTTCGGGATGTTTCTCTTTACTAAGGCAAATGCTCCTAATCGGCACTCCCTCTACTGTGTTACCAGCGCTTCTGGTATTGGTCGAAAAATCCCTGACTCTGTTTTTCGTGTGATGGCTCGGAGAAATCGGTCTAGCGAGAGAATGAAAAGGAAAAAAAAAATGAAAGAACAAAGTGTGGTTCCAATGTACACTGTCGTGGGACATATAAACTGGCGAGTGATACTGTCTCTAGTGACATTTGCATACATTATAGCAAAGCAAGATATTACTCGTTTCACTTCCATTTTGCCGGCCGCTGTGACAGAGCGGTTCTAGGCGCTTCAGTCCGCCAACGGCGCTGCTGCTACGGTCGCAGGTTCGAATCTTGCCTCGGGCATGGATGTGTGTGATGTCCTTAGGTTAGTTAGCTTTAAGTAATTCTAATTCTAGGGGACTGATGACCTCAGATGTTAAGTCCCATAGTGCTTAGAGCCATTTGGACCATCACTTCCATTTTGCTAACTTATGTTAGAGAAGGTGACAACAATCGTTGCTTTGTTTCCACTTCTTCATGACTATGCACAGGCCATTAGTGGGACTGAAAAAGAAGACAGATAACTCGTATATGTTACTTGAATACCCAGGAAAATGACTTTGAATAATGTAGCACCAGACTCCGACTAGTAGGCTACAACCCATCTCTGCAGAAGGTCGGGCTATCTAAAAAATTATTTAAGCCGGTACCGGGTGGAGGAAGGAAGGAAGTAAAGTAGGGTTACAATGTAATGTCACATCAACAGCACGGACATAAGAGACAAGCGCAAGCTCGTATCAGTACAGGATGGGGAAGGAAATCAGCCCTGCCGCTTTCTGAGGAACCGTCCTGGTATTTGTCTGCAATGATTAAGGGAAAACATTGAAAATCTAAGTCTGGGTGGCTGGACGGGGTGTTGAACCGTCTTCCTCCCAAGTGCGAGTTCCATGTGCTAACCTCTGCGTCAACTTGCGCGGTGTCTGCACGGTATCTGAAGTCTTTTGTAGACCTAACCTTGCATTCATTTCTCGGAACAGATATTAGAAACGATTCGGTGATTCATCTCAGAACAATGCTGCTGTTTGTGTTTGCCCAAGTCAGACACTGCCGCGTTTTAAATCATTGGCTGGAAAGGAAGCTAACTTTCCATCAGTCGTTTTACTCAGCCTGTATCTTGTCTTTCTAGAAGTTAACCCCAGATGGAGCATACATCCTATTTTTTTCTGCCGGCTTAAATGACGCGTTCTCCTTCCGGGAAATCATGGTTACAGTCGAAATAAATGAAAAATTACATATGTGGTCCAGTTGATCGTCTTGTTGAGAAAATTTTCAGCGCTCACGTGTCATTTTATATAAAGAAACAACGAGGCACAAGGGGAGCAGAGGCGTAACGCGTCACTCTGGTGCCCAGCGCGGGGCTCGAAAAAGGTTGGTCCATGTATTGCATGTTTGTCGTCTTCTGTTTCATGTACGTTAACTGGAACAATTGTGGGGAGTACCAGACCTGCAAGAATATTATCCACTTGGAAAATGTTATAACTGACGGAACTATATTTCTGAGAAAGCAAAAATTTTGTTATAACGCAACATTGTATAGAAAGGGTAATGGACGCTAACGCTGCCCGCTCGCTTTACATGTTCGACAACTTAATCAAATATTTGCTGAATAGCTAATGACTCATTTTGTTTTTTGAATGGTAAATTTTATTAATTGTAAAATAATTCTGGTTATTGCTAAAAGAAGTTATCAAACATGACCACTTTTGTCCTGCGCTCTGGCAAGATCATTCGAATGTTTTGTGTAGTAATTACTGCACCGCTTATTTACGAAAGTGTTAACTGAGACATTGTGACTGGCATTTATGTATTATAAGGTTCTTTAAATTGGATTATGCTAAAATGGTTCAAATGGCTCTGAGCACTATGGGACTTAACTTCTAAGGTCATCAGTCCCCTAGAACTTAGAACTACTTAAACCTAACTAACCTAAGGACAGCACACACATCCATGCCCGAGGCAGGATTCGAACCTGCGACCGTAGCGGTGACGCGGTTCCAGACTGTAGCGCCTTTAACCGCTTGGCCACACTGGCCGGCGATTATGCTAAAAATCTGGAAACCGTCAATGGTGGAAACAGATCCCGAGACTGATAATCAACTTGTTGCCGATGGCGGCAACATTGTCGGGCCGATAATGGAAAAGGCGGAATCTAACGAAGATCCTTCTGCAGGCGAAACTGCAAATGTCCTTTGAGGAGGCAAACGTACAACCGCAAGTTAGTGCAGAATTTACACCGAGTGGATAACCTTTGACATCGTTCGATAATTTATTTAAAAAAGTGAGATGAAATGATAACTTCTTGAGAAACGAAACTAATCAGTGAAATCGATCACATAACAAAGGAACAATCCTGTAGAATCCATCATAGGCTAAAATGTTTACTAAAATGGAAGAAAATTTTTCTCACATTGCATAAGAACAATCCATTAGAACGGACAAAAAGTTTGCTGGTGTAATCTAAGATATTAATAACCAAATAACCGTAACTATAGATACGGTAAAAACCGAAATATTGCGTCTTACAGAGGCACTTCGAAAAATACCTGGCATTTTAAACCAATTGCCTGAGAATGTTAAAATCTTAAATAAATTACTCAGCTACCATCCTAACTAATATGTCAAATTCGACAGATTAACGATTTGGAACTTGAGCAGGAAAAGGAGGTGAACAATGACCAAAGCATTTGACGAGTGGATTTCTCAAAGAAACACATTATATCAGAGAAATCGGAAACTGAAATTAGTGCTGGGGTTCAGTCCTTTGCGTGAAAGTGATGTCTGAACCACGGATCTCAGGCGAAATTAAACGTGCAGACGTTGGTTAGATAGAACAGATATTGACATATAATTTGCCCGACTGCATTGAGAACGTTAATACCCAGGTCTCTACCGAAGAAAAGAAGATGAAACGATAAAAAAAAAATATTCCCCGCGTGAGACAATGCCTACACTGGCACCCGCGAACGAAAATCGTACCATCACTATTCACTATAATCAGTCTTTTCTACGCCATCGCGTGCAAAGCAGCCCGTAAGTGGAATGTTCGTACGATTCAATGGGTGCAGCACTCACGTTAGCAATCGCACTCTAAGAGGAAAATTTGTTCCAGAACCGACAGTCTTAGGTTTTCACGTCTGGAAAGAAGTATCCACACTCCTTTGTCTTCAGTGGAAGTTTCACAGGTATTCTACCCGAAATGTGGAGTGAGAGACAGAAAATACAGTTTGCAGTAGCATACACTGAGCTGGGATGCCTCCCAATGTCATGTCGGACCTCCTTTCTCCCGGTGTAGTGCGGCCACTCGACGTGTCATGGACTCAACAAGTCGTTTAAGGACCCTGCAGAAATACTAAGCCATGCGGCCTCTGTAGCCTTCCATAATTGCACAAGGGTTGCCGGTGCACGATTTTGTGCACGAACTGACCCCTCAATAATATCCCATAAATATTCGAGGGTCAAGCTGCTGGAAAACCATTCTGGAGTGTAATTAGCAGTCTTCGAAAGGGAGGTAAGAAGAAAATGACAAGTATTTTGGACAGGTCAGGAAAACTGCTGGTCAATCCTGTGGATGCCTTGGGCAGATGGAGGGAATATTTTGAAGAGTTGCTCAATGTAGGTGAAAATGCGATCAGTAATGTTTCAGATTTCGAGGTAGAATGGGATAGGAATGATGATGGAAATAGGATCACATTTGAGGAAGTGGAGAAAATGGTCAATAGATTGCAGTGTAATAAAGCGGCTGGGGTGGATGAAATTAAGTCGGAACTCATCAAATACAGTGGAATTTCAGGTCTTAAATGGCTACACAGGATAACTGAAATGGCCTGGGAGTCGCGACAGGTTCCATCAGACTGGACAAAAGCAGTAATCACACCAATCTTTAAACATGGAAACAGAAAAGATTGTAACAACTACAGAGGTATCTCTTTAATCAGCATTGTGGGTAAAATCTTCGCAGGTATTGTTGAAAGGAAAGTGCGAGTATTAGTTGAGGACCAATTGGATGAAAATCAGTGTGGGTTTAGGCCTCTTAGAGGTTGTCAGGACCAGATCTTTAGCTTACGGCAAATAATGGAGAAGTGTTATGAGTGGAACAGGGAATTGTATCTATGCTTTATAGATCTAGAAAAGGCATATGACCGGGTTCCTAGGAGGAAGTTATTGTCTGTTCTACAAGATTATGGAATAGGAGGCAAACTTTTGCAAGCAATTAAAGGTCTTTACATGGATAGTCAGGCAGCAGTTAGAGTTGACGGTAAATTGAGTTCATGGTTCAGAGTAGTTTCAGGGGTAAGACAAGGCTGCAACCTGTCTCCACTGTTGTTCATATTATTTATGGATCATATGTTGAAAACAATAGACTGGCTGGGTGAGATTAAGGTATGTGAAAACAAGATAAGCAGTCTTGCATATGCAGATGACTTAGTTGTGATGGCAGATTCGATTGAAAGTTTGCAAAGTAATATTTCAGAGCTAGATCAGAAATGTAAGGACTATGGTATGAAGATTAGCATCTCCAAAACGAAAGTAATGTCAGTGGGAAAGAAATATAAACGGATTGAGTGCCAAATAGGAGGAACAAAGTTAGAACAGGTGGACGGTTTCAAGTACTTAGGATGCATATTCTCACAGGATGGCAACATAGTGAAAGAACTGGAAGCGAGATGTAGCAAAGCTAATGCAGTGAGCGCTCAGCTACGATCTACTCTCTTCTGCAAGAAGGAAGTCAGTACCAAGACTAAGTTATCTGTGCACCGTTCAATCTTTCGACCAACTTTGTTGTATGGGAGCGAAAGCTGGGTGGATTCAGGTTACCTTATCAACAAGGTCGAGGTTACGGATATGAAAGTAGCTAGGATGATTGCAGGTACTAGTAGATGGGAACAATGGCAGGAGGGTGTCCACAATGAGGAAATCAAAGAAAAACTGGGAATGAACTCAATAGATGTAGCAGTCAGGGCGAACAGGCTTAGATGGTGGGGTCATGTTACACGCATGAGAGAAGCAAGGTTACCCAAGAGACTCGTGGATTTAGCAGTAGAGGGTAGGAGGAGTCGGGGCAGACCGAGGAGAAGGCATCTGGATTCGGTTAAGAATGATTTTGAAGTAATAGGTTTAACATCAGAAGAGGCACCAATGTTAGCACTGAATAGGGGATCATGGAGGAACTGTATAAGGGGGGCTATGCTCCAGACTGAACGCTGAAAGGCATAATCAGTCTTAAATGATGATGATGATGATGATGATGAATATTCGAGGGGATACGTGTCGGACAATGTGGATGGCCAGACCGTCCGCTCGAACTGGCCAGAATGTTCTTGAGACTAGTCGTGGACAGTCGTGGCCCGGTGACATGGCGCATTTCCATCAAGTCCGTGAAATGCTACATGTGGTCTCTAAGTAGGCGAACATAACAATTTCCAGTTAATCGTCGGTTCAGTCTGGCCAGATGACCAGTTTCATTCCGCGTAAATGTAGCCCACACCATTACGCAGCCACCACCAGCTTGCACAGTGCCTTGTTGACAACTTGGCTCCATGGCTTCGTGGCGTGTGTGACATACTCGAACCCTATTATCAAATCTTACCAATTGAAACCTGGACTCATCTGACCAGGCCACGGTTTTCCAGTCGTCTGGGGTCCAACTGATACGGTCACGAGCCCAGGAGAGGCACTGCAGGCGATGTCGTGCTGCTATCAAAGGCACTCGCGTCGCTCGTCTGCTGGAACAGCCAGTTAACGCCAGATTTTGCCGCACTCTCCAAAAGGATACGATCGTCGCACGTCCCACACTGATTGATACGGTTATTTCACGTGGTGTTGCATGTCTATTAGCAAAGTTGCACGTGCCGAGAAAAATAAACAATCGATCTGTCGCACAACACAATGTTAGTGTACTGCCAGCAGCTGAGAATAACGCACGCGGCAGGATTGCAGAAGCTAGCCATGTGTGCCTTATGAACGAGAGTTCACGTCGTTCGAAAAGCATTGACGTGAAAGTAGATCTGCTTTTATCAGCAATATGGTTCAAATGGCTCTGAGCACTATGGGACTCAACTGCCGAGGTCATTAGTCCCCTAGAACTTAGAACTAGTTAAACCTAACTAACCTAAGAACATCACAAACATCCATGCCCGAGGCAGGATTCGAACCTGCGACCGTAGCGGTCTTGCGGTTCCAGACTGCAGCGCCTTTAACCGCACGGCCACTTCGGCCGGCTTGTCAGCAATACATTTCAACAAATTATATATATATATATATATATATATATATATATATATATATATATATATATCTTTCAGGATACTCATACTTTCAGAATAATACCGACCACTACTTCGTTTGTGTAGCCTGTTGTATAATTAGGTTATTGATGCTCATCGTGTGTAAGCAACAATTGAAATGCTTTTTCTCGTCACGGCGAGCCAATTGAAACATTATAATTCGTGAAGGCTTCTCGACTATTTCTAGCTTGCAGTGGAAATGTGATGTCCACATGTACATAGTATTCCAGTTATCACAGACGTCCTCAACCTGTCTCTTGTCAGTAGAAAGCAAAGTTTAATTCAACCTATACCCAAGACTGACAACCCAAAGTCGCCAGGTGACTACAGGCAAATCAGCATACTACCTGCAATATCTAAAGCCCTGGAATACATCGTTCATGAACAGCTGACGGATTATCTCAAAACTCATAACACCCATTATAAATATCAGTCAGGCTTTCGAAAGCACCATAGTACAGCAACTGCATTAATCAAAGTAATTGATGACATTAAACATGCTATGGACAGACGTGAAGCTACCATCCTAACACTGCTTGACTTTAGCAAGGCTTTTGATACAGTTGACTTTGATATATTACTAATTAAAATGAAACAGCTGAATTTCTCAAACAGCGCAATACACTGGTTCGACAGCTACCTCAAAAACAGAAGTCAACAAGTCATTTATGGGTCGGAGAAGCCATCATGGAAAAACATGTGCACTGGAGTTCCCCAGGGCTCCGTCCTTGGTCCATTACTCTTCTCACTGTGTTGACTTTTGTCTATTGGGGATTCTTATTGGCACACGTTACTACCCAACAAATTAAATTATGCGTTATTACCTTGACAAGGGCACCTGTAAGAAAAGAGAGGTACAAGTGAACGCTATCGGCACTACGCTGAAGTGATTACCAAATTTGCAAAAGTGAAATGTAGGAAGAGAGAGGAAAGGAAAAGGATGGGTGGGAAATCGTAGCGGCTAACCACACAGGGCACTGTGGTATTGTAAGGAAACAGTATTTTGCACTTTACTGTAATATAATAATTGTTGCAAAGACGAGTTATATACCGGTTATAATGTTATTTATCAGGCAGTCAGCCTATTGAAACTAATATAGGGAGTATCAGACGGCATAAGATGCGTATTAACTTCAAGAAATTCGCATGTTGCATGAAGATGGGGTTCAGGTAATATTTTCACAGAGTTTGGCTGGAGCGGACGAGCGGCACTGCTCAACGGCAGGGCAGAGGGGTGCGGAAGTTTACAACCGACCATTACGAGTCGGCACGCGCAAGCGTCCCACTGGGGGAGACGCGCCGCCGGAGCAGGTTGGCACCCATTGCGCGGACAACCCAGGCAGGGCTTCGAGGGACGGCGCCTCGGTGGCGCTGGCCGTCACGCCGACGCCACTATGTCGAGATGAGCTGGCGCCTAAGGGAGTCCCCCCACGAATCTTAACGTTTTCTGGGGCTTTCTAAGAAACGCGGTTAAGCTGGTGCAATGACCTGTTCCCGCGCGAGGGCGAACAGAGAGACACGATTGGTGGGTTCAATTTTCAACGGAGTTTCAGTTTGTTCCAGAACATTCTAGGCGCAGTAAGGAGCAGAATGTTTTAATTGGCTGGAAGAAGCCAGGAAATAATAGTGGGAGCAAACTGAGCTGGTCTAGAGCCACGGGATTGGCCAGCTCGAAAAATAGCGTGGGGGTGCTGATTTTTGCAGAAGGAAGCTTTTGGAGCTGTTATCGAGAGAAGCGTCTTAGCTCCTGTAGAGAGCGGACGTCGTGCTTTCGGCTCTGCTGTAGGAGAGTAAATTACACTCCTGGAAATGGAAAAAAGAACACATTGACACCGGTGTGTCAGACCCACCATACTTGCTCCGGACACTGCGAGAGGGCTGTACAAGCAATGATCACACGCACGGCACAGCGGACACACCAGGAACCGCGGTGTTGGCCGTCGAATGGCGCTAGCTGCGCAGCATTTGTGCACCGCCGCCGTCAGTGTCAGCCAGTTTGCCGTGGCATACGGAGCTCCATCGCAGTCTTTAACACTGGTAGCAGGCCGCGACAGCGTGGACGTGAACCGTATGTGCAGTTGACGGACTTTGAGCGAGGGCGTATAGTGGGCATGCGGGAGGCCGGGTGGACGTACCGCCGAATTGCTCAACACGTGGGGCGTGAGGTCTCCGCAGTACATCGATGTTGTCGCCAGTGGTCGGCGGAAGGTGCACGTGCCCGTCGACCTGGGACCGGACCGCAGCGACGCACGGATGCACGCCAAGACCGTAGGATCCTACGCAGTGCCGTAGGGGACCGCACCGCCACTTCCCAGCAAATTAGGGACATTGTTGCTCCTGGGGTATCGGCGAGGACCATTCGCAACCGTCTCCATGAAGCTGGGCTACGGTCCCGCACACCGTTAGGCCGTCTTCCGCTCACGCCCCAACATCGTGCAGCCCACCTCCAGTGGTGTCGCGACAGGCGTGAATGAAGGGACGAATGGAGACGTGTCGTCTTCAGCGATGAGAGTCGCTTCTGCCTTGGTGCCAATGATGGTCGTATGCGTGTTTGGCGCCGTGCAGGTGAGCGCCACAATCAGGACTGCATACGACCGAGGCACACAGGGCCAACACCCGGCATCATGGTGTGGGGAGCGATCTCCTACACTGGTCGTACACCACTGGTGATCGTCGAGGGGACACTGAATAGTGCACGGTACATCCAAACCGCCATCGAACCCATCGTTCTACCATTCCTAGACCGGCAAGGGAACTTGCTGTTCCAACAGGACAATGCACGTCCGCATGTATCCCGTACCACCCAACGTGCTCTAGAAGGTGTAAGTCAACTACCCTGGCCAGCAAGATCTCCGGATCTGTCCCCCATTGAGCATGTTTGGGACTGGATGAAGCGTCGTCTCACGCGGTCTGCACGTCCAGCACGAACGCTGGTCCAACTGAGGCGCCAGGTGGAAATGGCATGGCAAGCCGTTCCACAGGACTACATCCAGCATCTCTACGATCGTCTCCATGGGAGAATAGCAGCCTGCATTGCTGCGAAAGGTGGATATACACTGTACTAGTGCCGACATCGTGCATGCTCTGTTGCCTGTGTCTATGTGCCTGTGGTTCTGTCAGTGTGATCATGTGATGTATCTGACCCCAGGAATGTGTCAATAAAGTTTCCCCTTCCTGGGACAATGAATTCACGGTGTTCTTATTTCAATTTCCAGGAGTGTATTTTCAGTGTGCTGTGCAGAACTTTGAATAAGTCTGCCAGCAGCAACTGAAACTAGTATTCAGTTAGGGGTACTGCCATGTTTTACTGTTAGTGGCAGGCTGATTCCGCTAATTACGGTTGGGAATACTGACTCACAGGAAGCAGACAGGAGCAGAGCAATTTCCTTGAGCCACACTTTATTAAAGACGTTACTGGATTCCGCCTTTGGGCTGGTGAGTCCCCTCTTAACGAGTGCGAGACGATTGGAAAGAAATCAGAATTAGCTTTTGAATACGAGTTTACGAACAGGAGGCCGGTTCGCGAAAATAAATTCATTTTGTTGCAGTTGAGGCTCCTCGACGACGCAGATGCCATCGGCAGCTTGCTGACCTGTCCAGGACGCTGCATTTGGTAACGTGATGCTCAGCTTCGGCATTTAATCCGATATTACGCACGCCTGTGATTACCAGAGCTCAGTTTTCCAGCCACGCTCTTACTGAAAATTTGGGAATTGAAGTAGGTTTGTCTGACGTATTTTATGCCGTCTGACAAGGTGAGAGAGTAGAAAATAACAAGTACAGATGCGTTATCCGACCTTAAGAGTTAGTTCTGGAATTTAAGAGCCATTGCCATTACTAGCTTCATTTTATCAATTATAAAGGTATGTCTTTGTTCACTTTGATGTTAGGAAGATTATTGTTAAATAAATGTGTTCAACGCTATCCTTGTTTGTTTAGTAGTGATCAGTTCCCTGTTGTTGTTGTTGTGGTCTTCAGTCCTGAGACTGGTTTGATGCAGCTCTCCATGCTACTCTATCCTGTGCAAGCTTCTTCATCTCCCAGTATCAACTGCAACCTACATCCTTCTGAATCTGCTTAGTGTATTCATCTCTTGGTCTCCCTCTACGATTTTTACCCTCCACACTGCCCTCCAATGCTAAATTTGTGATCCCTTGATGCCTCAAAACATATCCTACCAACCGATCCCTTCTTCTAGTCAAGTTGTGCCACAAACTTCTCTTCTCCCCAATCCTATTCAATACCTCCTTATTAGTTACGTGATCTACCCACCTTATCTTCAGCATTCTTCTGTAGCACCACATTTCGAAAGCTTCTATTCTCTTCTTGTCCAAACTAGTTATCGTCCATGTTTCACTTCCATACATGGCTACACTCCATAAACATGCTTTCAGAAACGACTTCCTGACACTTAAATCTATACTCGATGTTAACAAATTCCTCTTCTTGAGAAACGCTTTCCTTGCCATTGCCAGTCTACATTTTATATCCTCTCTACTTCGACCATCATCGGTTATTTTACTCCCTAAATAGCAAAACTCCTTTACTACTTTAAGTGTCTCATTTCCTAATCTAATTCCCTCAGCATCACCCGACTTAATTTGACTACATTCCATTATCCTCGTTTTGCTTTTGTTGATGTTCATCTTATATCCTCCTTTCAAGACACTGTCCATTCCGTTCAACTGCTCTTCCAAGTCCTTTGCTGTCTCTGACAGAATTACAATGTCATTGGCGAACTTCAAAGTTTTTACTTCTTCTCCACGAATTTTAATACCTACTCCGAATTTTTCTTTTGTTTCCTTTACTGCTTGGTCAATATACAGATTGAATAACATCGGGGAGAGGCTACAACCCTGTCTTACTCCTTTCCCAACCACTGCTTCCCTTTCATGCCGCTCGACTCTTATAACTGCCATCCGGTTTCTGTACAAACTGTAAATAGCCTTTCGCTCCCTGTATTTTACCCCTGCCACCTTCAGCATTTGAAAGAGAATATTCCAGTTAACATTGTCAAATGCTTTCTGTAAGTCTACAAATGCTAGAAACGTAGGTTTGCCTTTTCTTAATCTTTCTTCTAAGATAAGTCGTAAGGTCAGTATTGCCTCACGTGTTCCAACATTTCTACGGAATCCAAACTGATCTTCCCCGAGGTCGGCTTCTACCAGTTTTTCCATTCGTCTGTAAAGAATTCGTGTTAGTATTTTGCAGCTGTGACTTATTAAACTGATGGTTCGGTAATTTTCACATCTGTCAACACCTGCTTTCTTTGGGATCGGAATTATTATATTTTTCTTGAAGTCTGAGGGTATTTCGCCTGTCTCATACATCTTGCTCACCAGATGGTAGAGTTTTGTCAGGACTGGCTCTCTCGAGGCCATCAGTAGTTCAAATGGAATGTTGTCTACTCCCGGGGCCTTGTTTCGACTCAGGTCTTTCAGTGCTCTGTCAAACTCTTCACGCCGAATCTTATCTCCCATTTCGTCTTCATCTACATCCTCTTCCATTTCCGTAATATTGTCCTTAAGTACATCGCCCTTGTATAAACCCACCTTTCTGCCTTCCCTTCTTTGCTTAGAACTGGGTTGCCATCTGAGCTCTTGATATTCATACAAGTGGTTCTCTTCTCTCCAAAGGTCTCTCTAATTTTCCTGTAGGCAGTATCTATCTTACCCCTAGTGAGACAAGCCTCTACATCCTTACATTTGTCCTCTAGCCATCCCTGCTTAGCCATTTTGCACTTCCTGTCGGTATCATTTTTGAGACGTTTGTATTCCTTTTTGCCTGCTTCATTTACTGCATTTTTATATTTTCTCCTCTCATCAATTAAATTCAATATTTCTTCTGTTACCCAAAGGATTTCTATTAGCCCTCGTCTTTTTACCTACTTGATCCTCTGCTGCCTTCACTACTTCATCCCTCAGAGTTACCCATTCTTCTTCTACTATATTTCTTTCCCCCATTCCTGTCAATTGTTCCCTTATGCTCTCCCTGAAACTCTCTACAACCTTTGGTTCTTTCAGTTCATCCAGGTCCCATCTCCTTAAATTCCCACCTTTTTGCAGTTTCTTCAGTTTCAATCTGCAGTTCATAACCAATAGATTGTGGTCAGAATCCACATCTGCCCCAAGAAATGTCTTACAATTTAAAACCTGGTTCCTAAATCTCTGTCTTACCATTATATAATCTATCTGATACCTTTTAGTATCTCCAGGATTCTTCCAGGTATACAACCTTCTTTTATGATTCTTGAACCAAGTGTTGGCTATGATTAAGTTATGCTCTGTGCAAAATACTACAAGGCGGCTTCCTCTTTCATTCCTTCCCCCCAATCCATATTCACCTACTATTTTTCCTTCTCTCCCTTTTCCTACTGACGAATTCCAGTCACTCATGACTATTAAATTTTCGTCTCCCTTCACTACCTGAATAATTTCTTTTATCTCGTCATACATTTCATCTATTTCTTCATCATCTGCAGAGGTAGTTGACATATAAACTTGTACTACTGTAGTAGGCATGGGCTTTGTGTCTATCTTGGCCACAATAATGCGTTCACTATGCTGTTTGTAGTAGCTAACCCGCACTCCTATTTTTTATTCATTATTAAACCTACTCCTGCATTACCCCTATTTGATTTTGTATTTATAACCCTGTAATCACCTGACCAAAAGTCTTGTTCCTCCTGCCACCGAACTTCACTAATTCCCACTATATCTAACTTTAACCTATCCATTTCCATTTTTAAATTTTCTAACCTACCTGCCCGATTAAGGGATCTGACATTCCACGCTCCGATCCGTAGAACGCCAGTTTTCTTTCTCCTGATAACGACGTCCTCCTGAGTAGTCCCCGCCTGGAGATCCGAATGGGGGACCATTTTACCTCCGGAATATTTTACCCAAGAGGACGCCATCATCATTTAATCATAACACTATTTAATTATTAAATGTTAATCAAAATTAGTAAAGGGGCAGTTTTAATCAACAGGTTGGGTCTCATAACAGGCCTTCAACCAGATCCAACGACCCGATCCAGTAGGCAAAGTGAAAAAGTAAAAGCATTCTTGTTAAAACCCCCGACATTTGGCTGACCTGTATAGGGTCCCTAATCAGCATTTTATTGGAAGAAACCCCTTCTACGTGGCTGACCCTGCCTAGGATGTGTAGACAGCTGTAATCTTCTGATCAGTAATCACGGCGGCAGTTATTTGTGCGCTGTAAATTCTTTATATTTGTGTTTGTGTATTTATGCTGCGGTTCAAATGGCTCTGAGCACTATGGGACTTAACTACTGAAGTCATCAGTCCCCTAGAACTTAGAACTACTTAAACCTAACTAACCTAAGGACATCACACACATCCATGCCCGAGGCAGGATTCGAACCTGCGACCGTAGCGGTCACGCGGTTCCAAACTGACGCGCTTAGAACCGCGCGGCCACACCGGCCGGCATTTATGCTGTGTATTTGTTTCATTGTTTGTATGTATTGGTGGCGCGTCGTTAATTTGTTGTTGTTGCGATTACTGTGTAAGTAGGCTGTTTAGGTTTTTTTTATTGGTAACGCCACGTAGCGCTCTGTATGAAAATCACTGGCTGTGCTGTGTGCAGTCAGTGGCTGGTTTGCATTGTTGTTTGCTATTGTAGTGTTGGGCAGCTGGTTGTTAACAGCGCGTAGCGTTGCGCAGTTGGAGGTGAGCCGCCAGCAGTGGTGGATGTGGGGAGAGAAATGGCGGAATTTTGAGAGCGGATGATCTGGACGAGTGTCCATCAGAGACAATAAATTTGTAAGACTGGATGTCATGAATTGCTATACATATTATGACTTTTGAACACTGCTAAGGTTAATACATTGTTTGTTCTCTATCAAAATCTTTCATTTGCTAACTATGCCTATCAGTAGTTAGGGCCTTCAGTAGTTTCAATTATTTAGCTAGCAGTAGTGGCGCTTGTTGTATTGCAGTAGTTGGAGTAACGAAGATTTTCGTGAGGTAAGTGATTTGTGAAAGGTATAGGTTAATGTTAGTCAGGGCCATTCTTTTGTAGGGATTACTGAAAGTCAGAGTGCGTTGCGCTAAAAATATTGTGTGTCACTTTAGTGAATGTCTAAGTACGTTCAGTTTTGCTCAGTTGTTTGAAAAGTAAATAACGTGAGAGGTTTATCAGCACAGTAATTCATTAATTTTTCTAAGGGGACGTTACAAATGTTTTGTTCCGTGTTCTCTGTTTTGTCACAGATTGAATAAATATTTTGGATTAGGGAAATAATGAGAGTAATTGGTTAGGAATAGGATCCGCAGAGATCAGGAAGATTTGTGGGATTTGTTGGGTAACCTGTTTGTGAATATTGTAGAGGTATTGGGAGTTAATGATTATAGTGTGTATTTTGTGTGTAAAGTTTTGTTAGTGTATAACGTTAGTGGGTAAGGAAACATAGATAATTACGAGGGCTCAGGCGCGCTTAATAGAGACAGTTCAGGGCGCAACAGGGGTTGACAGAATGGCAGTCATGAGAGGAAGCAGCGACAGCTTATGCGAATTAGCGGCAGCGGAATTCGAAAGAGAAAACAGCTATTTTGGGGGCCGAACAGAGCGCATGACATCACCGGACAACATGGAGCATGATGCAGGGATTGGTGGGCCATTGGCGAGTCCAAGAGGTGCAATCAGGCCCATTGAACTGGTGATACTCACGCGCGAGTTCGGCAGTGTGTCACCGCGGGGGCAAACGTCGCCCACGAGAAGCATGAATGGGTTATGTACAGGAGGATCGGAACGGAATAGTCCGACACTGTCGTACCGAGCAGGGTTTGGACCTTACTCGACAGGAGACGGAAGAATGAGCAGGGGATCACCTGCAAGTCATGACAGTAGTTATCATGCGGAAAGGGGAGACTTGGCGGTAGACGGTTCAGGTATCGCTGGATTCTTGGAGTGTATGATGCAGAAGATAGACGCTGGTACGAAAGTGATGCAGGAAAGAATTGAAACGTGTAGAAAGGAGAGGCAAGCTAGTCTGGAAAGAATCAGCGAAGAAACACACAGCAGCATACAGAAGTGTAGAAAGGAAACCCGGGCGCAGCTTGCCATCATAAAGCGTGAAACATGCGGTGTGAAGGATGAAGTAAATGCATTGCGCGAGAAGTTAGTGCGAGAGATAGCCGAAGCGAAAAGAACCGCCAATGAGGCGAAATTAATTGCGCGGAGAGCCAAGAGAATAGCGAGAGAAACGAAGGAGGTCACAGAGAACAAGACCAAGGTCGCAAAACTGTTATAAATAAGCTGCAGACACGAGTGAAAAAGAGTGAAGAAACCGTGTCGAGCAGGAAGGAGGAAGCCGGAGAGGCACCACTGATGGCAGAATTTGCCGAATTTAAACGACAAATCGAGAGCAGGGTAGAGGCACTGTCAGTCGACAGAACTTCTACAAATACAGGACAAACTGGAGCCGATATTCAGACGGTATCCACGGAAGAGGTAACCTCGGAAGTACGGCTACGGGACACAGTATTTGTCACAGGAGTTGTGGACCGAAGTGATAATGAAGCACGCATGCTGGAAACCAGACTGTTAGAACGTCAGGGCAGCTATGAACAGCGAGTCACACGTACGGAGATACCGCGTGTAGTAAGTGATTTGCCGGAGGCGGAGTTCAGTAGCAGAACAACTGGCGCAAGCAATTGCTACCCGCTTAGGCGATCCACCTCGCACTTGCAAGAGCCACAGGATATCCAGGAGGCGCACACGGAGGTAGTTTATGAAAACATCGAAACACCACCGCAGAAAGATGAAACTAGGCAGATTGATTATGAACACTTTCTGTCGCTACACAAGTTCCAGCACTGTAAGAATGATAATAATACGTTACATCCAAAAACGTTCATTGGACAGTTTGATCTAACGTTACCACCACAGTGGCCGTTAATGTACAAACTTGACTTTGTGTGTGCGCACTTGGAAGGTGCATCAGCGGAAAGTATGCGTAGTGTTGCTAAAGGTTGCAGACCATACCAAGAGTTCCGCGACGCATTTATGAGCAGATATTGGTCAAAGGAGACCCAAAACAGAATTAAACAAGAAATTCTTATGACACGCGACTTCGAGAGCTCAGGTTTCCGAAGTGTTGTGAAATTTTTTGAGAACATGCTGAAAAAGAATCAGTATCTGGACGAACCGTGCAGCCCTGGGGAGATTTTACGCGTATGCTATATGAAGTTGCCACTTACATATCAGCAGACGCTAGCTGGCAGATGCGGAAATGACGTAGAAGCATTTAAGGGCATTCTTAGGGAACTGGAGTTTGCCTATAACGAGCAGCAGGTGCGTGAGAAGAAGAAGCAAATGGAACCGCATGAGGAAGGCCAAGACGCGAATAAAGAGAGAAACGGAAACCAGATGAGGAATAACTATGCCGGTAACGGTAACAATAGGGGAAACAACCCACAGTGGCGCGATAATAGAGGATAAAAATTTTCCGCCACAGGAACGTAGGTGGAATCAGGGTAATAATAACTGGAACCCAGCCAATGAAAATGGAAGGGATCAACTAGCAGAACTGGAGAGCGAGTGAAGACCGCAATCCAGAACCTGCACAAATAATCGAAACACGTCCGGCAAACCCTGGCCGTACGCAAACTGCGCAAAACAGACAAGGATGACTAGGGCGGCACACTCGGCAGCGGAAGAACGCGGCCGGGAACAAAGTAGTGTATAATTAGATTAGATTTTTGTGATTTGTCGGCGATGTTTATTTGTATTAGTATAGGCAGTGTTTTATTTGTGTTTTGTGATTATTTGTTTTATGTTGTGTGTATTTATTTTCCTATTTTTCATGTGCTTGTCTTATTTTGGTATGGATTGTGTGTATATTATGTGTTTGATGTTAAATTTTGTTGTATGTGAACCACTTGGTCGCTTAGTATAGAAAATTTGCTTCAGCTATGACACAAACAATATTTAGAAGTATTAGATTAATTATAGGAGGGGTTATCTTATGTAGATAACTTCTTATACAAAATTTTATGGCAAGGCTATTGGACAGGAGAACTTTCAGGACAAAATCTGGATCTGTGGTGGATGGATTTGGAGTATGTTGAGCGTGTTGTGATGTGGTAGGTGGATATTGCGTCCCACCGAATGTGTTGCGTTTCTTGAGACGAGTGCAGGGTATGATGTCCGACGCGGTAGTGTTCAGGACCCACCCGTTGCGTTATCGGCGTATGGCGATTGTGGGTGTTTCGGGTGATAATTATGAGGTGGTCTGTCCGACGCAGTAGTGTTCGAGACGCACCAGATATCTCAATTGTGTTGATAGTGTGAGTACGGTGATCAAAACGATTATCCGGTGGCCAGTCAATCGAAATTAGGCGATAGGGACGCACCGAACATGGATAATTCGTAATGGGTGCGATGAGGATGTTGTGTGAAAAGGCGAGTTTTGAGCCGTCATAGAAAGACGTAAATCAGGTGGCTGGTCGCACGCAATAGCGTGATCGACAGAGCTTATTGATGATTTGGACCGTAGGAGTGTTGTAGAGACGTATTAGCGACGCTAGCCGAGTCTGGGCTTAACTATTTGAGTTAAGCAGAGACGCTAAAACAACACTCCAGTCAGTTTAAAGGATGATAATGAACGTCACCACAAAAGATAGATGCTCTCAAGTCCAGCCATGAACCTTGACCACTATCACTGATTTTTACTTGCTGTAACGTGCAAAACTAACTCTTGTTTTGTTCAACAGATAAGCATGACGTTGAATTGAGCCTACCGTTACAGACAGAAGCAGGCTAGGAGCGGAAGACCAATGCCATAACCAGTCAAACAAGCACAACATCAAAGGGGTATCGGAGAAATTCGGAGTTACAGTAACCTACAATAATGTGCAACAAATGTTTTTAATTGTTCACAGATAATAGCAGCAACTGAGCGACGCCAGGGAAAGGAGTTTACTATAAAAGGTCACGGCATGTAGTAGTAGCATGTTGACGTCAACTGTAGAAAGTAGAAATAGAGAAATTAGTAGTTAGAGACCATGTGGTGATGAGATGACTAAATTAATAAACGTTTATTTTATCCACAGGAACAGACCATCATGATTGTTTTTATAGTTTTGTTTCGAAAATTTTGTTTATGAAATGTATTTCTGTAAAATAATTATAATGTATTGTACGTGATGACGTAAGAGGAAGTGGCTTAGGCAATAAGTAATCACATATAAAATATCGTATCCTTAGTAAGTGCAGTTACACTTTGTGGCGGTGACTGGCCAGCTGACGACGAGCGGGACAGCAGACGAGAACCACGAGGGAACTTCGTCCACATGAGCACGTTTTCTGCTGCTGCTGCCACTGGCGGATCGTGAACGCTTCATTTTTGCACGTTTAATTACGAAGACGTGACAAGTACTGGGCGAACGAAGTATACGAGCAGTGTGAGAGTGAGGTGGGCCGTGCAATGATTTATATAGGTCCTGCCTAGTGCGTGTATGTAGGCGCGTGGTTGTGACATAGAGAGAGGACGCTATCTCTCTCTCTCTCGCACCGCGCCACGGCAATAGGGACTAGACACGCACCACGTGGTGGATACACTGGGTGCGACCTTGTTGTCGAATGACGGTGCTTTGGAATGGTGGCGGTGTTATAAAAACATTTCATGCCTAGCGCGTATATGTAGGCGGGGGTGTGTCTCTGACGTCTTGGCCGCCATCATGGATAACGGTACTTTGGAATGGTACCGGCAATGGAATGGGACTGGCCTTGTTCCAATACTAACATTACCTGTGCTTGAGATAAAACTCTTGTGTTGAGCCGTCAAGTACTCTGAAATCTGCTTTTTGTCATTTTTGCTAAACAGAAAAATCTTCCTACCTTTTTTAATATTTCTATTTACGGCAGAAATCATCGATGCAGTAACCACTTTATGATCGCTGATTTCCTGTTCTGCGTTAACTGTTTCAAATAGTTCATGTCTGTTAGTCACCGGAACGTCTAATATGTTATCGCCACGAGTCGGTTCTCTGTTTAACTGCTCAAGGTAGTTTTCAGACAATGCACTTTAAAAAATTTCACTGGATTCTTTGTCTCTGGCACCCGTTATAAACGTCCCAGTCTATATCCAGTAAATTAAAATCTCCACCCAGAACTATAACATGGTCGGGAAATCTACTCGAAATATTTTCCAAATTTTCCTTCAGGTGTTCTGCCACAACAGCTGCTGAGCCAGGGGGCTATAGAGACATCCAATTATCATGTCTGAGCCTGCTGTAACCCTGACCTTCACCCAAATTATTTCACATTTCGGATCTCCATCAATTTTCTTCGATACTGTTGCACTTTTTATCGCTATAAACACGCCTCCCCCATCACTGTCCAGCCTGTCTCTGCGGTATACATTCCAATCTGAGTTTAGAATTTCATTACTGTTTACATCTGGTTTCAACCAGCTTTCTGTCCCTAGTAACATGTGGGAATTGTGACCGTTTATTAATGAGAGCACTTCTGGAACCTTTCTACAGACGCTCGTGCAGTTTGCTATTACCACATTAATACTGTTATTCCCTGTTGCGTTTTGCCTACTGCTACCTTGTCGCGTCTCAGGAAGCGTCTCGTCGGGCCTAGGGAGGCAATTCTCTAACCTAAAAAACCCACATGTGCAATCCACGCGTACTCCGCTACCCTTGTAGCCGCTTCTTGCGTGTAGTGCACGCCTGACCTATTCAGAGGGACCCTACATTTCTCCACCGGATAGCGGAGGTCGAGATATTTGCACTCCAGATATCCGCAGAATCGTCTGAGCCTCTGGTTTAAGCCCTCCACTCAGCTCCAACCAGAGGACCGTGATCGATTCTGGGAACGATACTACAAATAGTTAGCTCCGATTCTACCCCGCGATCGAGGCTTTCCGCCTTCACCAACTCCGCCAACCACCTGTATCAACAGAGGATGGACTCTGAACCCAGACGGCAAGAGTCATTGGTGCCGACATGAGCAACAATTTGCAGTCTGGTGCACCCAGTGCTCTCTATCGCCGCCGGCAGGGCCTCCTCCACATCTCGGATGAGACCCCCCGGCAAGCAGACAGAGTAAACACTGTGTTGTGTCTAGACAAGACAGTCTAGACACAAGGCGAGGAAGCCGAAAGGGCACGCGTCAACTCACGCAGGCTTGCTTATGTCTGAAACAGGATACGTAATGAATGCTATAAAGAAAAGTACGTAGCTCCATGAATACTTAAGTTTAATCCATCATTTGTATACAGCATTCTTGATGATACAAGTGAGACTCTCTCTAGAAATGGTTAATGGCGCCTTGCTAGGTCGTAGCCATGGACGTAGCTGAAGGCTATTCTAACTATCTCTCGGCAAATGAGAGAAACGCTTCGTCAGTGTAGTCGCTAGCAAAGTCGTCGTACAACTGGGGACGAGTCCTAGTACGTCTCTCTAGACCTGCCGTGTGGTGGCGCTCGGTCTGCAATTACTGACAGTGGCGATACGCGGGTCCGACATGTACTAATGGACCGCGGCCGATTTAAAGCTACCACCTAGCAAGTGTGGTGTTTGGCGGCGACACCACACACTGGCCTTCTTCGGTTCCGTCAGCGCAGAGCGTCGCCAATCGGCGCGTGCGAAGTATGGTGTACGCGTCGCAATATGCGCTGCACTCGCGCGACATGTGCGGAACGTGTACGTCGCGCTACAGTGTCGTGTCACGTCACATGTACTATTCGCATCTCAATTTGCGCTTAGCCTTAAGCCTAGTTTACACGATGACACATGGTTGAAGGCAACTGCGCTAAGGACCCCTGCACATGCGCGCCGCGCGTTTGCCCAACTCGTCGGTGAAACTAAGCAGTTAGCAGTTTCGGCGTATTCCAACTTTGGCGACACTAGCTGCATGAGTTTTGAGGTTACGTGTATTCGTAGAATGTAGACAAACCAGCGATCTCTAGAGATCGGGGAACGGAGAATAATGTTCGCTTTTTGTATATATAGGCATTGCATAGGTGTTTGTGGGATTTCAGTGATGCTGATTACAAAAATAAGCAACATATTACTGGTCCTGAGACCTTCATGTGCGATCAGAACATAGGTAGTTTGACAATATCTGAGCTGCAGGGCAAAATTTATTGAATTAGGAGCACATATACAACTGAATTAAGAAAAATACAAGCAAATGTAATTCTAGCTGTAGAAATGCTCTTGCCTACAAAACAAAAATCCCATCGTTCGAGTTGGCCCATTATTTTTTTTAAGGAATGTTGTTGACAGGAGGGAAGGCTACGCAAATCAAGAAGCTACATTCTTTATTCAATATTCATCTATTTAAAACGTCGCAGCGGTGCTCCATATTCACATACTATGAATTTTGAAACACCGGCCGAAGTGGCCGTGCGGTTCTAGGGCGCTGCAGTCTGGAACTGCGAGACCGCTACAGTCGCAGGTTAGAATCCTGCCTCGGGCATGGATATGTGTGATGTCCTTAGGTTAGTTAGGTTTAACTAATTCTAAGTTCTAGGGGACTAATGACCTCAGAAATTGAGTCCCTTAGTGCTCACAGCCGTTTGAACCATTTGCACCAATTTTGAAACATTGTCACCTTCAAGAGAGTAGTTTGCAAACCATTCTCTTCTTAATGGGCCCTGCTTCGAATAATTACTGCTGTTAATGTTAATAATTATTACTGTTAATAATTAATGGTGTTAATGAAAAAGCGCCATCACCAATTGAAACTGCATCTTATAGAATACCGAGTGTTCTCTATTGTAATGCACGCAATGTTATATGTAATTTCAGTTCTGGCGACAGTGCTTCATGCATTACAATATCTTTATTCCTTATCACATAATAAACTCTATTTAGAAGAAACGTTAACATATTTGGTGACATTCTAAGATAATTAAAAGAACTTCTTGGGTCTTCCATTACAAATTATTTCAGCAAGGATGCTGAGCAACCGAGCTGACGTCTCTTCTTCATCCAGTCACGAATCGAAACACGTTTCTTATTTTTTCTTATGAAGCGATTCCACAGAACAAGCTTTAAGTACATCACAATTTGTGCGACGTGCAGCTGCCAAAACCCTCATTTCAGACACGGCTCAGGAACCCACAAAACGACGAAACTGAAGTATGTACTGGTTTCGCCGTGTCTACAGTCAAATATGAAATCATTTTCGTGCAACTCATTCCACGCAACGAGTGGCGCAACCCAATGTCGTTGTGTAAACTAGGCTTTGGAGTAAGTGGCATGCTATAAGAAATAGATACTTAGTCATTGGATGATTATACTGTGTTTTCCTTGATCCAATGTTAGATTTATATGTATCACTTACGTTTCTTACGTGTGATTTTGTCCGAATGATTTTTTTCTGTGTAGAGCAGTTGAATGGAATGGATAGTGTCTTGAAAGGAAGATATAAGATGAACATCAACAAAAGCAAAACGAGGATAATGGAATGTAGTCGAATTAAGTCGGGTGATGCTGAGGGAATTAGATTAGGAAATGGGAGACTTAAAGTAGTAAAGGAGTTTTGCTATTTGGGGAGCAAAATAACTGATGATGGCCGAAGTAGAGAGGATATAAAATGTAGACTGTCAATGGCTAGGAAAGCGTTTCTGAAGAAGAGAAATTTGTTAACATCGAGTATAGATTTAAGTGTCAGGAAGTCATTTCTGAAATTGTTTGTATGGAGTGTAGCCATGTATGGAAGTGAAACATGGACGGTAAACAGTTTGGACAAGAAGAGAATAGAAGCTTTCGAAATGTGGTGCTACCTAAGAATGCTGGAGATTAGATGGGTGGATCACATAACTAATGAGGAAGTATTGAATAGGATTGGGGAGAAGAGAAGTTTGTGGCACAACTTGACCAGAAGAAGGGATCGGTTGGTAGGACATGTTCTGAGGCATCAAGGGATCACTAATTTAGTATTGGAGGGCAGCGTGGAGGGTAAAAATCGTAGGGGGAGACCAAGAGATGAATACACTAAGCAGATTCAGAAGGATGTAGGTTGCAGTAGGTACTGGGAGATGAAGAAGCTTGTACAGGATAGAGTAGCATGGAGAGCTGCATCAAACCAGTCTCAGGACTGAAGACCACAACAACAACACACTTGTCTTATCGATGTGGCCGAGCGGTTCTAGGCGCTTCAGTCTGGAACCGCGCGACCACTACGGTCGCAGGTTCTAATCCTGCCTCGGTCATGGATGTATGTGCTGTCCTTAGGTTAGTTAGGTTTAAGTAGCTCTAAGTTCTAGGGGCCTGATGACCTTAGATGTTAAGTCCCATAGTGCTCAGAGCCATTTTTGAACTTGTCTTATGGTGTCGAATGTTAAAGTGAGCCATTAGTTGTTTCGGTAAATGTTTAAGAACGTGAACTATTAGGAACTATTACGTTTCACGTATTAAAGCACGAGTCGCTCGCGTACTCGAGTTTTGCTACTTTATTTTGCTTTAAAAAAACACTAGATACCGTACCTAAAATGACGCTATGTGTGGATGTGGAAAACTTGATGGTCTAAACTTTTCGATAATCCTATTCCTACTGATTACTTTATTGGGGCATAGTATGTCTGACCAGTTCGTTGCATATTTGAAGAAGAAACCGTTAAAGAACGATATTAAGAAATGTGTGTGTGAAATCTTATGGGACTTAACTGCTAAGGTCATCAGTCCCTAAGCTTGCACATTACTTAACCTAAATTATCCTAAGGACACACACACATCCATGACCGAGGGAGGACTCGAACCTCCGCCGGGACCAGCCGCACAGTTCGTGACTGCAGCGCCTGAGACCGATCGGCTAATCCCGCGTGGCAACGATATTAAGAGAAGGGATCTATGTATAAGCTATCATTATATTATGTAGAGAAAACATGTGTAATGTGGAAATACTGTGTAAAGAATAATTATCACGATCCGGGGACTACACTGGAAACTGTATCAGCACTTGTCAGGGACAAGCGTCTAGTTCGTAAAAGCATGAACAAATCAACCTATTTTAAAGTAACAATTTCGGAGGATCAAACGGAAATGCAAGGGCGCTTGCATGGGAGAAGCTGTCTCACCAAAGTAAAAATAAAGTGCAGGTAAAAAATATGAATGTGCTCAGTTGCAAGCGACGTGGAAACAAGTGATGAATTCGATGAACACATAAAATCCTGTGAATCTGCAGCACACTAGCAACACAAACACTTATGATAAAAGCACGTGTGGATGCCTTCCTCATGAACAGTCTCCGCAGACATTCTGCAAGCGCCTGGGATGCTTTGGCTATCCGCCCAAAGAAACCAAATGACAGGTTTCCGCTTGGAACGTACCTCCGTTATACACGCCGTTTTGCAGGCTGTAAGTACACTACTGGCCATTAAAATTGCTACACCACGAAGATGACGTACTAAACACGCGAAATTTAACCGACAGGAAGAGGATGCTGTAATATGCAAATGATTAGCTTTCCAGAGCATTCACACAAGGTTGGCGCCGGTGGCGACAACAACAACGTGCTGACATGAGGAAAGTTTCCAGCCGATTTCTCATACACAAACAGCAGTTGACCGGCGTTGCCTCGTGAAACGTCGTTGTGATGCTTCGTGTAAGGAGGAGAAATGCGTACCATCATGTTTCCGACTTTGATAAAGGTCGGATTGTAGCCTACCGCGATTGCGGTTTATCGTGTCGCGACATTGCTGCTCGCGTTGGTCGAGATCCAATGACTATTTGCAGAATATGGAATCGGTAGGTTCAGGAGGGTAACACGGAACGCAAAGCTGGATCCCAACGGCCTCGTATCACTAGCAGTCGAGATGAAAGGTATCTTATTCGCATGGCTATAACGGATAGCGCAGCCACGTCTCGATGCTTGAGTAAACAGATGGGGACGTTGGCAAGACAACAACCATCTGCACGAACAGTTCGACGAGGTTTGCAGGAGCATGGACTATCAGCTCAGAGACCATGGCTGCGGTTATCCTTGACGCTGCATCACAGACAGGAACGCCTGCGATGTGGTGTACTCAACGACGAACCTGGGTGCACGAATGGCAAAACGTCATTATTTCGGACGAATCCAGGTTCAGTTTACAGCATCATGATGGTCGCATCCGTGTTTGGCGACATCGCGGTGAACGCACATTGGAAGCGTGTATTCGTCATCGCCATACTGGCATATCACCCGGCGTATTGGTACAGGGTTACACGTCTCTGTCATCTCTTGTTCGCATTGACGGCACTTTCAGTAGTGGACGTTACATTTCAGATGTGTTACGACCCGTGACTCTACCCTTCATTCGATCCCTGCGAAACCCTACATTTCAGCATTTTAGCAGGATAATGCACGACCGCATGTTGCAGGTCGTGTACGGGCCTTTCTGGATACAGAAAATGTTCGACTGCTGCCCTGGCCAGCACATTCCTTAGATCTCTCACCAATTGGAAACGTCTGGACAATGGTGTCCGAGCAACTGGCTCGTCACAATACGCCAGTCACTACTCTTAATGAACTATGGTATCGTGTTGAAGCTGCATGGGCATCTGTACCTGTACACGCCATCCAAGCTCTGTTTGACTCAATGCCCAGGCGTATCAAGGCCGTTATTACGCCCAGAGGTGGTAGTTTGGGTACTGATTTCTCAGGATCTATGCACCCAAATTGCGTGAAAATGTAATCACATCTGATCTAGTATAATGTGTTTGTCCAATGAATACCCGTTTATCATATGCATTTCATCTTGGTGTAGCAATTTTAACGGCCAGTAGTGTAGTACAGCCACCTATCGGAAGTTCATGAACCTATAGGGGCTGCAGCGCGAATATTATACGACGTACCACAACAAATTCTGCATCTTTTCAATCGAAAGTGGCCGAAAAAATATGATTACTTATTGAACGCGCCTTTGGGTTTGTAAAGCCAGCAAACATAAATACTAGTAACAACGTAAAACCAGTGAACGTCCCTAAAGTTGCGGACCTTGACAGTGCTACTTAACTGCAAGTTTTACTCAACGACGATAGACTAATTAATCAGGGATCTAGACATTGGCAGCTATGCGCCCTCCAGCTTCTATTCTGCATTGATGCTGACTTCTTCACTTGTTTCGTAATAACTTTCACTTGCTGGTGGCTACGCGAACGCTGTCGCCAGTTATGTACCAGGTCTGCGGCAACTAAGCTGACGATATGGTGGCGCTTGCTGGGGGTCAACAAATGCGGTGGTGGTGGTGGTGGCAGGACGAAGGGCGGTGCCTAGCCTCCTCCCCCCCACGCTTATCTCGATGCCACTGAGTACATGAAGACAACGAGTCTACCTTCCATTGAATTCAGTAGAATTTTTCTCAAGTCAGATGCCGCCGTTCTAACATCTGAGAACAACGAGCCTATCTTGTGTTGTATTCACTAAAAATTTTTCTCAGTTCATCTCCAGTCGTCCGCACATCTGAAGATACTCGGTCTAAATCATAATTTAAATTTGTCATTAACTAACTGAAGCAACTTCTTAAAGGTACTTAAACCTAATAAAAAAACGCTCTAAGCTAAATTACTAGTCCCACATCTGCAAATCATGAAGTAACACCTACGCAAAATGATTCAGCACTAACCATTATTCACTTTGAGATCCAATTTAATTTAGTCAACCAGAAAGGAACCTCTTTATACTCAGTCAGTACTTGCTACAGTTTAACTATCTGAAGCTTTATATTAAAATACCGAAAAGTACAAAAAAATTATGATGGCTATAAGACATGATGTTTTACTTGACTACACAAAATTTTGTGAGACTAATTTTTCTTTTTTTTCTGTCTGTATTTGCGATTAGAAAAATAGTATGTGCCTGTTTAACGATCGTAACTTACGCATTTAGTGCAGAGAATTATGCCCATCAAATAACATTCTAACTGAATTCAAACTGATGAAGTTCCCCGATTCTTTGGTCTCGTCGCTTTGTAGCCTATTCGTCTAATAAAATAGTCGCAAGTCTTTGACGGGGCAATGAAGTGTTTCCCTTTGTAAGTAGAGTATATTGTCATTAATGTTTCGAAAGAGCCAGTCTCCTCAATTTGTAGTTGCTCAATGTAATGTAATTTAATAGCAATTTTATTCTATGACCTCGTAGTGGAAAGTTGTCGTCCGCCAGCGATATGAAAATTACCTGTCACTAGAGCAGATAAAAGTACAGAGTTTTTCTCTTATACGCGACAGCTCAACTTCAGACTCGCTCTTTTTTTGTATTATTGTGTAGGTTGTTGTAACAAACAGACATGTTATGTAAGTTATAACTGAATTAAATATTTGCTCGCTTAGAGTAATTAAAAGTGAAATCTGTTTAGAACAATTGTAATTATTTTAAATTTGCCTACTAGTGGTGCGGTTGATTACGTAATTTTTGATACTCTGAAATATTTTTCAGACTAGAGTCAGCGGGTAAGCAGATCGTTGAGTAGAGAAGTAATCTCTGAATGCGCAAAGCGTTCAGACATTAGTTTAGTACTCAGCGACCCTGAGATTAAATGCCGATCGCTTTAATGTATCTTGCATTCATTCCATACATGACATGTTAAGAATGATTTGCTCATTGCTTTTAAACAATGATGCTGACGATTTTTGCCCATGTTAGGTACCGCCGCGGTTTCAGTAATCACATTGTGACTGGGAAGAAAGCTAGCTCAGGTACACTGTTTTTGTCAGATTACTGAGTCCGTATATTGTCTTTGCGTGTGTTAACCTCAGATGGAGCATACGATTTACATCATAGTTTTTACACAGGCTTGAATGATGCGCTATCCTTCGTGGCCACCACGGTTAAAATCAAAGTTGACGTAATAGTTCTGAGCGTCTTGTTGAGAAACTTTTTCAGCCCTTCCTTGAGATTCTGTATAAAAAGACAGCGTGAGACAAGGGAGCAGAAAAATGACGCCTCAACAACCATATTACATACATATACCCGAAAGAGGGAGGTGCTGACTATTACCGGACTATCCGTTTAGTAATCCATAGTCACAAAAAACTGACAGCAAATATTTACAGAAGAATGGAGAAACTGGTGGAAGCAGTCCTACGGGTAGTTCAGTTTCGGCTCTCGACAAGTGTAGGAACACTTTAAGCAATACTGACCATACGAAGCCGTCCTCTGGGGTCGAGCTGTTCTAGGCTCTTCAGTCCGGAACTGCACTGTTGCTACGGTCGCAGGTTCGAATCCTGCCTCGGGCATGGATGTGTGTGATGTCCTTAGGTTAGTTAGGTTTAAGTAGTTCTAAGTTCTAGGGGACTGATGACCTCAGATGTTAAGTCCCATGGTGCTCAGAGCCATTTGAACCGTTTTGAGTATACGACTTACGTTAGATTGCAGAAAGACAAACTTACATTTACAGGTATGGTACACTCAGAGAATGCTCTGAAATTCTAAAGGTAGCAGGTGTAAAATACACGAAGGGGGAATTTACCTTCAAGCTGTACATTGAACAAGTAGTAAAAGAGATCAAGGAGAAATACGGAAACGGTATTGAAGTTTATGGACAGCAAATAAAGACTCTGAGGTTTGCCAACGACATTGTACTTCTGTCAGAAATGTTGAAGGAGTTACGAATAGAAACACAGTTGCGCAGAATGACAATGTCTTGGAAAGAGAAGGGTAATAGAAAGTTCTCAGATTAAATCAGGTGATACTGAGTAAATTACGTTGGCATATGATAATCTGAAGGGAATAGATGAGTTTTTCGATTTGGCAGCAAAATAATTCATGATTGTAAAATCAGAGAGGATGTAAAATGCAGACTGGCAACGCCAAGAAAAGCATTCCTGAAAAAGAGGAATATGTTAACATCGAGTATGTGTTTAAACATTAAGAAATACTTTCTGATGATATCCCTGTACAGATGAGAAATCTGGACGATAAGTAGTTGAGACCATAAGGGGACAGAAGTGTTCGAAAGGTGCTGTTGCACAAGAATGCTGAGGATTAGATGGGCAGGTCGAACAACTAGTGAGCACGTACTGAACGAAACTGGAGAAAAGTCAAATGGGTTTGACAACTAGGCTAACAGGAGGGATTGTTCGACAGTACACATCCCGTGGAATCATGGAATAGCACAGTAACACAGGCCGGCGCCCTCTGGGGGAAATTACTGAGAGTGCTTTATTATTGATTTATTGGAAATTATTTATCTTTCACGTTCAGAAATATCACCCGTTCATGGTACTGTTCCTATGGTTTACGTGCCAGACCTAGCCTGTGATCCAGGGTACAAATGGTTCGCTCCAGTTAACCACTGCTGGCAGGACCCGCTTTACAACCGGTGCCTGCAACGAACATTAACCATAAGCCACCGGTCGTTCAGATGCCACTTTCCCTACACGGCCCTATCCTACTTTTTGGACTTCTATCCGCTGCAGCTACAAGCCACAATGAATACGCCAGACGGTTGAAGTTTAAGTTATGCGTTACAAATTTAATTAGTAACTCATATTTGACGATAGTAGTTTTCTAAGTAATTTCACGGCCGGCTGTCTGTTAGGCTGGACAGTGACTTCAGTAATATTTGTTTGTGGACAATCGTTTTCTGCACACGAGAGACATTTTGAATATTCTTGGAATTCGTGTTCTGACAACTTAGTAAATTACTGAGATACGAAGCGTGGTTCTTACAGTGCTTATGTAAGAATTGAACAGCATTAGCACTGTCTAAGTTGGGACTAACGTCAGAAGTTTCAAATTATTAACTTTATACAACCACAGAAATGAACCGTTTGATCGTACTAAACTTCTGAGCAATATTATTTTGTGTGTTGCTAGTTTTTTTATTTAGCTGAAGCCAAACAAGGTTTATTTTCGCCTTTGTGGGGACATTTACAAAAGTAATCGGCGAATAAATTAAAATTTTGTGAACATATAATCGGAAGTATTTTAAAAATTGTTCATTTATTATCAATATCTTTATTTACACCTTGACTTCTGTTGAAGTTAAGCAAATGCTGAACAGTTTCGTGGTTTCAACTGATGTGTTGTCACTCTGAAACTCAAATGATGAAACTGACCGCATCTCTTTTACATTATGCGTGACAGACCATTCACAGCAGCAGAAACCATTCTGAGGAGCAAGAGTTTAACATGCAGGACTTGAATTAGTGTCTTGTGTTAGCGGAACATACGAACATATAGCTAATGTAACACGCGCTAAGTAAAACTCGTCCTGTACTGTGAATTGTGGTTGAAATAACAAAGGACGAACTGAAACTAGCAGTGTGGACAGATAAAACACCATGATATTAAGATGTATGATCCATTGCGACACACAGTGAAATTTTCATGAAATTAATTTTCATTTACAACGAAGCCTGTAAGCACTGCCGAATGCCCTTGGCAACGATACTGATATCAGTGTTTTAAATTAAACTGATATCAACTCGCGTCACGAATACGACAAGGAGATTAAATCTTAATAAAACCGTAATCTGCAGATGATTCTTTCAGTAGGATTCCGTTATCTTAAGATGAATGAGCAAGAAATCTGGAGAGCTAAGTTTAATTATGATTGTTTCCCTCAAGGTTATCATCCTCACTCAGTTACATCCGTTGTAAGAAACTTTTTCCATTTCCTTCGGGAAAACCCAATTAAGCTGATTAAATTTGCCGAAATCAAAGTTTGTTTACTTTATATGTTTTCATTAGAGCCTAAATACTTCTAGTTTAAGCGTCACTCATGAGATGATAATCGGTATTCAATACATCAGATTATCTGAAACCTGAATTATCATTTGCAAATTAAATATTAAGAAGAATTGTAATCTACTGCAAGTGCACAACGTGTCCTCGTTAGAAGTAGACAACGCACTTACATTTGTTCCAGTAACGTAGTGAACGCCCTATCTGATCAAAGGGATCTGGAACGCCATTAGTAGGCATTCATATTGTGCGAGTTTACTCTTCGCCTTTCTGACGAGGACACTTTCCGTGAGGTATTTGATGTGCTAGGAGGAGCTTCAGCCTATTCTTCCTCAAGAATCAACGCCATAGAATGGAGTGATGTTTACCTGTCGGGTCTGGAGCGAAGTAGACCTAACTCATCCCAAGAGTGTACCACTGGGAACAGGTCGGGACTCGCGGCAGTCATTATTTAATACTTTTTTTTTACTGCAACCATCCTCCGCAATAGTCGTTGGGCCTCCCATCTGTCAACACATGAGGTCTCTATCATCTTGGTTTAACTGTGGTTCTTCCCTCGCGTTTCTACTTCACAGTCACATCAGCAACAGTCGACTTTTGGCATCTTTACAAGGTTTGAAATGTCCCTGATGTCCATACATTTTAGAAGCAGGGAGACAGCAATGAATGCCGTATTAAAACCGTATATGAGTACATAATGAATCCACGCCTTTAGAATGTATGTTTCACTCTGCAGCGGACTGTACTCTAATCTGCAACTTCGGAGTTGATTAAACGAGTGTCGGATTGGGTTCGAACCTGGAATCTTGATTATGCTTTTACCGGCTGAGCTATTCACACAGAACTCACAACTCGCCCTCACACCAGTATTTCCACCAGTACCTCTTCTCCTGCCTTCCGAAACCCACAGAGCCGGCCGCTGTGGCAGAGCGGTTCTAGGCGCTTCAGTCCAGAACCGCGCTTGTGCTACGGTCGCAGGTTCGAATCCTGCCTCGGGCATGGATGTGAGTGATGTCCTTATGTTAGTTAGGTTTAAGTAGTTCTACGTGTAGGGGACTGATGACCTCAGATGTTAAGTCCCATAGTGCTCAGAGCCATTTGAACCATTTTGAAACCCACAGACACTGCCCTGTATACCTTACCTGTCTGCCACTCGTGGAAGAAAGGAAGTGTCCCAGGTTCAAGTCCGGCATACAGGAGGTTTCAACAAACGCCTTTCCTAATCATCTGGTTTACAGCAGTCTCTCAAAAGTCTGCAGCTGAGCATGAGTTATTCGCTTTGCATTTTCTTTAGTACTCAAACATGCTGAGATGTCTATACTGACACTGCACTTTGTCCTGCCTTGGAAAAGTCCTAGTGGACGTCTTTGATCGTTGCTTGCTTCGTGTATGAAGGTGTTAAGCTGCCCTAAAAATTTGCTGCAGTATTTGTAATGAGGAGTGAGAACTTGAAGAGGAGACAGCCATGCGGAATACCGAAACAGGTGCATACTGGTTACGCCCTGTGACACAGTCTGTCCTCTGACGCTATCTGCTGGGCCAATGCAGCTAAGCCCGACACAGTACTTATTCTACAGAAACGTGCAGTAAGGTTGTTGCGAAAAGCTGATGAAAGAACATCTTGCAGAAGTATCTTCAGAGACGTAGGGATTAGTGGACTTCTGTGCTAATGTACTCCCTGATGATGACTGCGGTTAAATGAAGAGTGAATTGAGGATAAACTGTGCAATTAGCAATCAGGACGCATTGGAAACATTTTCTTTGTGCACTCTGCATCACTATGTAGGGTCAGGAAACTAGATTTTCAGTACAGTTCAAAATTCTACGGAGCTTACCAGCACACGTCTGGAACAAAATTAAAAATACCCATATATTCAAAAACAAAGTGCAAAGTATTTCACTGGGTAATCCATCTACAATTTTACAGAATATTTGGTCTCATGGAAGTAAATTCCAAATAATTCCAAAATCGCAACATCAGAAAATAATTAATGTAGAGTAATGCAGTGGACGGTTTCAAGTACTTAGGATGCATATTCTCACAGGATGGCAACATAGTGAAAGAACTGGAAGCGAGGTGTAGCAAAGCTAATGCAGTGAGCGCTCAGCTACGATCTACTCTCTTCTGCAAGAAGGAAGTCAGTACCAAGACTAAGTTATCTGTGCACCGTTCAATCTTTCGACCAACTTTGTTGTATGGGAGCGAAAGCTGGGTGGATTGAGGTTACCTTATCAACAAGGTTGAGGTTACGGATATGAAAGTAGCTAGGATGATTGCAGGTACTAGTAGATGGGAACAATGGCAGGAGGGTGTCCACAATGAGGAAATCAAAGAAAAACTGGGAATGAACTCTATAGATGTAGCAGTCAGGGCGAACAGGCTTAGATGGCGGGGTCATGTTACACGCATGGGAGAAGCAAGGTTACCCAAGAGACTCATGGATTCAGCAGTAGAGGGTAGGAGGAGTCGGGGCAGACCGAGGAGAAGGTACCTGGATTCGGTTAAGAATGATTTTGAAGTAATAGGTTTAACATCAGAAGAGGCACCAATGTTAGCACTGAATAGGGGATCATGGAGGAACTGTATAAGGGGGGCTATGCTCCAGACTGAACGCTGAAAGGCATAATCAGTCTTAAATGATGATGATGATGATGATGATAATACAACTTCGTGGATACATTGGTCTAGATAACGTATTTAAATGATTAACATCGCAAGATCACAGCTTAATGTAAATATGAGATAGGCTATTGCAAATGTGTAATGTTGGTACATTAATAACTGATGTAATAGTCAGAATGATGAATTCAAGCTTGCAAACGTGCATACGTTGTGCTGTACAGGTGCTGGATGTCAGTTTGCGTGTTGGAGTTCCATGCATGTTGCACTTGGTCTATCAACACATGGACGGATAATGATGATAATGAATGCCACAGGAGTTTTCGCTCGATGACGTCCAATATGTGGTCCACTGGAGATCTGGTGATGGAGCAGGCAAAGGCAACATGCCGACACTCTGTAGAGCATGTTGCGTTACAACAGCGGTATGTGGACGAGCGTTATCCTGTTGGAAAACACCCCCTGAAATGCTGTTCATGAATGGCAGCACAACATCTCGAATCACCAGACTGACGTACAAATTTTAGTTGTGGTGCTTGGGATACGCACCACAGCACTCCCACTGTCATACGAGATCACTCCTCAGAGCACAACTACAGTGTGTCTAGCACGCAGACAGGTTGGTTGCGGCCCTCAGCTGCCTCCTCCTAAGGAACATACGGCCATCACTGGCACTGAGGCGGAACCAGCGCTCACTAGAAAACACAGCACACCCCGACCTTGCCCTCCAATGAGCCCTCGTATTACGCCATTGAAGTAGCAACTGGCGATGGTTTGGGGTTAGAGGAATGCACGCTACGGGGTGTCCGGCTCGGAGCTGGCACTGATGCAACCGATTTGTAAGAGTTCGTTCCGGCGCCATGGAACCAACTGCTGAAAAACTGCTGCTGCGCCTGCGGTACGGTAACCCAGGGTCATACGCTTAACATAATGGCCTTTACTCTCAGTACTGCCACGGGGCCGTCGAGAGCCCGGTGTTCTTGCGCCTGTATATTACCGTGACCGCAGCTGCCAGCAATCATGTTTCCACAATATACAGGAGAAACATTCTACTTCTCGTAGCCCAATTATATGATCTCTTTCAAGCCCAGTGAGATGTTGATAACGGCGTCTTTGTCACCTTGAACGCGTTCTTGACTAACATTAACTGACCACCTCAAGTCTCAAAGGTAACTAACGTTCACGAACGTTACAGCGTGTATTTAAAGCAAGGGTGATTTGGAACCTCACAGTGGCATTACTAGCGCCACTATTAAGCGAACAACGCGAAATCTGAATAGACTTCATCTTTCAGATGTAGAAACACGCCTACCAACTTTTGTTTCTTCTGTACGATGATCAGACTACCCGAGTTCCACTCTCCAATTCATAGAAAGTTTTCCTTCCGTTCATTATTCAAACTTTTTCTGATGGTCACCTCCCCCCTTTGCCGACTCCTCCCGAAGATACGAAAGGACGACTAATGCGGAATATTTAGCCAATGCAGAAATTATTATGACATATTTTTCAGTTACCAACTACATGTCCTGTGGATACACATTAAGTGTTTGTAATGCTGTGGTTTCTATTGCTTCATGATGCCGTTGGCCATTGCTGATGCTTCCACCCTTTAGGACCGTGTACCAACCCAAGAGAAGAGATGTCCCTGAAACTCTCTCCTCAGTCCGTAACCGCGCTACTGCTACGGTCGCAGGTTCGAATCCTGCCTCGGGCATGGATATGTGTGATGTCCTTAGGTTAGTTAGGTTTAAGTAGTTCTTAGTTCTAGGGGACTGATGACCGTAGATGTTAAGTTCCATAGTGCTCAGAGCCATTTGAACCATAGCCAAACTCTCTCCGTTCCTCTGCCCTCTTTGACAAGACTGCTGGAAGATTATATGAATCCTTATTCGAGGAGCGCTCAACATTGGTGTTCTGCCTAAAGGCAGGTTTTCACAGGGTAGGCCTCCAGGCTGTCCAGTCTTCTGCCATCCTCTTCAGGTCCGCATAATTTCCTCTTCTCTTTATGTCGTCTGTCATCTTGTATCTCCTGCTTCCTCTCATTCTTCTCCCACAAACCAGTCCTTCCAAAGCATCTGCTAGCGCACTCCCTTCTCAATGAATGTCCCAACCAATTCTTTCTTCCTTCATGTACAACCCTCAGCAGACATCTTCTCTCATCAACCCTTTCCAATACTCTTTCGTTACTCATTCTTTCCATCCAGCTTATACTCTCCATTCCACTCCACATCCACATCTCAAATGCTCGTACCCGTTTTTCATCCTCTCGTCTCAGCGTCCATGTTTCTGCCCCATATAGAGCCACACTCCAGACAAAATATTTGCCAATACTTTTCCTTAGACCTTCATCTAATTTGCCACATAACAGTCTCCTCTTTCTGCTGAATACTTCTTTCGCCATGGCAATTCGAGTTTTCACTCGCTGGTGACATCTCAAGTCTTCAGTAATTGTGCTTCCAAGACATTTAAATGCACTTACTTGGCTAATGGTAGCTTGTCATATTTTAACACTGAATAGTCTCCGTCTTGTACTGATGACCATACTCTTTGGTTTTGCTGTTTTTATTTACATCCCATATTCCACACAAGCTTCATTCAGATCTTTCAGCATGTTATTCACTGTCCGCTCATTTTCTGCCACTATTACCATGCCATCAGCAAATCTTATACATTCCATTCTCTCTCCACCAAAACATATTCCTCTTTTCCCATCTAAGCCTTTCGCAATAATCTCATCAAGGTATGCGTTAAACAACAGCGGGGAGAAGCAATAACCTTGTATAATACCGCGTCCAACGCTGTTTCCTTCTGACATTTCATTTCCAATCCTTATCCTTACTTTCTGATGTAAATACAGGTCCTGTATCAGTCCAATCTATTCCTTTCCTCTTCAAAATATCCATCAGCTTGTTCCGCTGAAATCTTTCAAAAGCCTTTTCTAAATTTATAAAAACAGCAAAGATTTCTCTACCGTTCTTCATATATCTTTCCCCTATAGTTCGTAACAGGACAATAGCATCTCTTGTTCCTTTTCCTCTTTTAAATCCAAGCTACTCCTCAGCAATCCCTCTATCCAGCTTGCCATATAACATTCTACTCAACACTCTCAGCAACACTTTAGCTGCATGAGAAATTAGACTGATGGTCCTATGCTCTTCACAGTTTTTAGTGTTTTTCTTTTTCTCTACTGGTATTTTTGCGCTCCAATATTCTTTCTGTACACTGGTGTATTTGGGTTAATTGTATGTTGCGAACAAATGAGATTAATTAATATTATACTGGAACTGGCTTCTTGTTAAATGAACAGTTTTGTTACTATAACTCAATAGAATGCACACCATAGCCATCTCTGCTACAACTATCGTAAAAATGTTCTGAAATTATTTCTGTTATCAAAAATAATGAAGTTACCGTACGCAATGCTTAAAGAACCTCAAACCTTGCAGTGGATTTTTCGTCAACATTAATTATTAATCAGTGCCACGGCTAACACTAGAGCATGAGACTATCATTATTAACCAGAAAATGATTTTTCTGTAACTTTTACCAGTCCATAATATTGCACAGGAAGATTTCCTTTTGAAACATGAAAGTGTTTTAACTTCGACACTGTTAAAGTTTACAATATTAGCAGCTCGCACCCGCCTGTGAAACTCAACGTAAAACTGCTGCTATGTACTCCGATCTAGAACTGTAGTAAGAAATAATTTTAAATTCACTTTTTACCTGACCGCTTATTGGGGTATGATTGCCCTTATTATCAGATTTGAATCTGCCGCGGCGGCGGCTCTTTCCACCGTGTCGCAGCTCTGCACCACGAACACTACTTACAAAGCTGAAGATGTCTTAAATAAGTGGGTAAAACGCCAGGCAGGCTTTCTAATAATACCATGCCAGTTCTCATTAAATAACTATATTTAAAACTCGAATAATAACAAGTTCACACACCTTTCCTTTTAATCAGCACCTAGTGGCGTCCTGCTTACAATCTTGACAAATGAAAGCTACCTATGCGTTAAACACAGCGTCACAGGTTCCTCCTCTCTACGTGACTCCAAGAAGACGACAAAGACATTATTATTCTTTCACTACTATTTATACAATGACTGATTGTCATGAAATCTCTCAGTTTTTCTTTATTAGTTCTTTTCTGTGGCGGTTTCAGAACTTGCCGACACAGATATAATTTCACAAATCCAGTACGTAATCCTTTACAAATACAAACATAATTGTCTCTATTCTATTATTATTCAGAGTCCGCAGACGTAATCAGTGCCTATATATAAATAAAATTATAAGTGCACAGTTATAAAGCATGTTTTACCAGGAAACGTTACAGTATCAACACTGTTGCAAGGAAGTCCCCAGGCCATTCCCCTTTGTCATATATCTCATTAAAGAGGTTGCGAGCTAACATCCCATAGATTTTCGGGCTCACATGAGGCTCCTCTTCGTCGAAAATCCTTCGGTCAAACTCGTCTAGGGGTTGAACCGCACGTGTCGCATTACACGCCCTAAATGAAACACTTGTGCCCCCTTGGTTAAATTGTCTGGCTGATGGCAAATTTGCAAAACACAAAGTTAACATAACATATAATAACAGTAATAATTGTGGTGTCACCGCCAGACACCACACTTGCTAGGTGGTAGCTTTAAATCGGCCGCGGTCCATTAGTACAAGTCGGACCCGCGTGTCTTCACTGTCAGTGATCGCAGACCGAGCGCCACCACACGGCAGGTCTTGAAAGACTGACTAGCACTCGCCCAGTTGTACGGACGACTTTGCTAGCGACTACACTGACGAAGCCTTTCTCTCATTTGCCGAGAGATAGTTAGAATAGCCTTCAGCTAAGTCCATGGCTACGACCTAGCAAGGCGCCATTAACCATTTCAAGAGAGAGTCTCACTTGTATCATCAAGAATGCTGTATACAAATGATGGATTAAAGTTAAGTATTCCAGCAGCTACGTACTTTTCTTTATAGCATTCATTACGTATCCTGTTTCAGACGTAAAGCAAGCCTGCGTGAGTGACGCGTGCATTTCGGCCTCCTCTCTAAATTAGTGTACGTTGTGTTGGCTAATCTGCCGACACAACAATAATAATATCTGGAACTAAATTAACGACCCATTAATGATGTACACCACACAATTGCGATTTGGATAGAATAGTGTATATTGAGAAAGCATAATAATAGCGAAAGTCGACGTATTTAGAGATACTGTTACACTTGAGTGCATGTCCATTTGACACAGTTCGATCATTCACAATCTTATTGCAAAATACAAGTTATCCACGGGAAAAGTTAGAGCTCACGCCAGGCGCGCGGCTGCTCACCGCTCAGAGACTAAGTCCTGCGCGATACCACACACGCGAACTTTTCAAAGTCGTTTCACTTCCTAGCTGCCAAAGGACCGACCGTCCGCTTTCGCGTCTCAATCTGAACTGTTCACTTTGGTTCTCCAGTGGAACTGTCCGCTTTCGCGTCTGCCCCAGCACTGTCCCTCTGGCCGTCCCCGGCCGCGTTTCCCGCGCGCCGAATATCCTCGCTCAACTGACTATGGCAGTTCCTTTTCCTGAAGCCGTCCATCTGCATGGCTAAGCTTATTCTACATTATTTTAAATTTTAATATATTTAAACAATCAAAGCTTGACCACTTTCACGTTCTAAATAAAGTAATAATGATATCCATTACACAATAAACGATAAATTCTTTTATATAAAACCAATACAATTTCCTTCTTAGCTTTGAATGTCACGGCCAGTAGCATTGTACCAACGTGCTTTCTGATAAATAAAGAACAAAAATAACTAATAGGCACTAAACTTTGCAACAAATATTCTATTACCCAACGATTCAATAAGGTGTCATGCTGTCATCGTTCAGTGTGTTTTTGGTGGAGGAAATGATGATCTGATGCTTAACTGAAAATACTGGTAACTTAAATTTACTATATCTTTTAAACAAATAAAGTTACAGAGTTGATATTTACACCATTTTTCATTTTAATGATGCACTTCTGTATGAAATGTCGTCCTTTAGATCGACCACAGCGTTCAGATTTTAGCATTCAGGTCTTTGTTACAAAACTTGTTAATTTCACTTTAACAGTAAATCCTAAATTATTATACATATGATAAATATTCAAGTTTTATTGGAATCACCATGAAAATTTATGGAGGATGGCAGATTACAAATACTGTGACTTGATTCCCTGCACTACTACAGAATTAAATAGTTTTCGTAAATGTTGCCCTTTATGGCCGATGTTAGGTCCGCCATATTTAGCACGGCTACGTCTCCTTGGCCACAAACGGCTTTTACTGGGTTTCCCTATGACGTAGGTTCTCACCGCATACTACAGCGCTTAGGCCTGAATAGACAATAGACGCCTGTGAGTTTCCCCATCTCGTGGTGAATCTGCGCCCTTTGTGGCACGCAGTCCTGGCCGCCAGGGTTCGTTTCACAATTCCTGTAGGCTGACTCTTTCGGCCATATGTTTAAATGAGAGCTCAATGTTCGTTAAGCCACACACCTCCACTTCATAACAACAGCAGGAATAGCTAGGTGTGGGATGAGGAAAACCCTCACGCTCTGTTAGAGTCACACCATCAAGTACGTTTTGCAGTGAATATCTGGATCGGTATTGTGGGTGACAATCTCGTTGGGCCATATCTTCTGCTTGGCCGTCTGAATGGCCACCTGTACAACAGGTTCGACAGAGAGCTCTACCTGAGTTGTTGGAGAACGTACCTTTGGCTGTTCGTGAGAGGATGTGGATACAACATGGCCGTGCACCGCCTCTCTTCAGTGTGGATGTCCACAACCATCTCATTGCTGTATTTCCTGGTCGCTGTATTGGAAGGGGAGGGCCTATTCCATGGTCTGCGAGGTCATCTTAACTGAATCTCCTTGATTATTTCCACTGGGGCATATCTAAAGTCACTTCTGTATGATATCCCAGTGGATACGGAGACTGAATTAGTCGCCAAAATTGTAACTGCCTGTGATGGGATTCGAAACACACCACGGATATTTGTCAGGGTGTGTCAGAATGTTCTTCGCCAATGTCATGGTTGCATTGAGGTTGATGGCCATCAATTCCAGCACATTGTGATACATACAGTACAAATGGTACGTTCGTTGAGTCAGTGATAGTATTTGCACTTAACTGTAACTAATGTAAATTTAAAAAAATAGACAGTAATGTGATTTTATTCCTGTTATCTCCTTAAGCAGTAATGTGATTTTATTCCTGTTATCTCCTTAAGCTGGCTTCTCAGACCCCAGGTTACCTACCTGAAATTGTGCAGTGGAGCATCCTTCACGTCCTGTTAAATATTTGAACGCTCATACCGGAACATCCAGTATATTGGCATAGATAGATCCATATATTTTCGGAGTGGCAATGAAGGAGAGGCCGCCCGATCAATTTACCACGCGTCTTGCAATCTAACCGTCAGGAGAACTAAATGTGATACTCTCGTGCAAGAACAATTCTTCATACTTTATTCACCCATCTCCAGGAAGGAAAATCTTGCCGACGGAGAATACAGCACTTTGACAGGTCTTACTTTACGGTAGAATAACACCCAGCATATCCCCTGCGACTGTGCACGAAGGAAATTTCAGAGAGCTTTGGAGAGTTCGAATATGTGCTGGTGATAAATGACTGGAGAAAAACTGTTAGCTCCTTCCACATGTAAGTAAAACAACACAAAATTCTCTCATTTCATGCTGCGGAGTAAAGATTGCTGAGCAAAACCTGAGTAACGTGCGGTTACCTCAATATTATTTTATATTTTTGGAAAGGCAATAGATGTATCTCACTTGTTCCAACTGATGGATTTCGCCAGTTTTGTGGAAGCCTGTGAGGGATTAGCTCATTCTATGCACGGCAATGACTACGAATCAGGTGAAGAAGATTGGAGAGAAACAAGAGAAACTGCTAACTGCCGAAGAGAAATTGAATGGCACATCTGCACTTAAGGATTTACCTTTAACCGGTAACCCCATTCATCATATTATCCTACTCCTGCTGAAGAATACTCGATAGGTGGTGGTTAGGAACACGTGGATGTGCGATTGTACTTTACGACGTTCGGGCTGTTGCCACGTCGATTCGACAGGAAGCCAAAACCGGTGTTACAGACACCATGCTACAGCTACAAGCTGGGTAATTCTATTTCACACAGCTTCAAGGTGTCTTCTATCTGGAACGTGTTGCAATTGTGAAAAAAGGTATTTGCTTTCTTTAAATCACATTCGAACCAAAAAAATTCCCTAATGACAGTGAATACGCGGACAAGGAAAAAAAGTTACCAGATTTCCTGATCAAAAATACACTTTTTTCCAGGTGAAAATAGGCTGTTTCCGAGCGATTTCCAGAAACCGGCACAGAACTTCACGGCACTTCAGCAAACGAAATCCAGCAAAAAATGTGTGTTTTGGGAGTAATTCGCAGCAACATGTACGGTATATATTTACGTATTACGGAAGAATAAATACGAATTCTACCAAACACAGCATGTTAGTTTCTGAAGCACTGAGATATAGATTGCGATGCGCTGTTGTAGCTCACGTCGCGTGGTCTCGCCAACCGATGACAGCAGATTTTCAGATATAGGACAGGTGATGTAATCAGCCAATAGCAACATCACTATTAAGTAGCGTGATCACACAGACAGGAAAAGTTAATGGTTTAAATTAATATACATATAGTACAGTCACAAGAAAAACTAAGCTTTCACATATTATATTGGTCTTTTATGTGCTTGTTACCGTTTAAGATACATGACACTTAAATGAGCTAGTAAAATTTTTATCCAATGATGTAAATGTCTGATTTCTGGCCCCGAAATCTTCTGAGAGGCTGGTCCTCAAAGTTTTAAGTTTTGAATGAGAGACAAACACACGGTGATTTAACAAATTCATCGCACATTCTCACACGTAACCCAATTGATCTTCCACAAAAAACTTTCAAAGTAAAGCTTCTCAACTACCATTTGCAATATTTGCTGTTAGAATTTAAACAGTTGAGACCGTGCGAGGTGGCGCAGTTTGGTTCGGTTCAAACCCATGTCCGGCCATCCTGATTTACGTTTTCGTGATTTTCCTGAATCGCTTAATGTAAATGTTGGGATGGTTCCTTTCCAAGGGCACGGCCGACTTCCTTCTTCAACGTTCCCTAATCCAATGGGACCGATGATCTCGCTGTTTGATCCTCTCCAGCAAATCAACCAACCAACAATCCAAACAGTTGTGAAGTCACGCTCATCGAAAGTAGTTTTTTATCACACTTTATCGCATAGTCTTTGTCCTAAAGCATTTGGAATTTTACTGTCGACAGACGCTTGTGTGTGCACCGTGTTTGGTTGTTGTAAATGGCAACTAAAGTTTTATTTGGTGTTATTCTCTCGTTTAAGTTTTATTGCTGCTGAATTATTCTGCAGTTGCGGGCTAAAGTAAAATTCTTTGTAGAGTATCAGTTCTCACCAGTCAAAATTCCAAAAAAGAAAAAAAAATAGCATAACAATTCAAAACTCCCAAAAGTCTGAAAAATTCCCAGGTTTTTCCCGGCTGTCCCGGGGCATATACACGCTGAAATGAGTACCTCAGGATGTTCAGCTACATCGCTTTACGAGAATCGACGGGTAGAACGGCTTTAGAGTGTACTCCAGTTTTCAGTTGACTAGGCAAAGCCGGTAGAGATTTTCGGAATGTACGTCAGTGTTGTGTGAACCGAGCACTGCTGGAAAAGCTGCTTCATTCATGACAGTGCTGTGCAGCCCACAATTCATCGTCAGAAGGTGGCGCTATTCGGAACAATTCGTGTCGACTGTTCTCTGTTTCACCCTCAGCGACTCCACGTTGTTGCACAGCAATTGCCTGACGAAGTGTTGTTGTATTGACTGTGTGAGCGGATGATTAATGGATTAATAACAGCAATTGTACTTATATTTAAATGCATTATGCAGTATGAGACACAATCACAAATATTTACTAAATGATTTGAACGTAGCTTTTCTTCTACACATTGCGTTTTATTACAACAGCTTTAATTTGATTTCATACTACTATTTACTACAAATATGAACCACATTTTATCATGAAGTCTCCGAGGTAAGCGGTCAACTTAGTTCACGGACGAATTCACCAACGTCAATTAAAATTAAGCACTCCTTAAATTACTGCTCTCTCTGTAAACATTTTTTTTTACTACTGAGCAAGGAAACTGCACTCTTACGAAGCTGTTAACGTTAGCTGTCGATTTTGGATTCGGCTGTTAGTTCCTAGATGTATATTGTTGTAGAACACGACGGCTGAGAACTGCGGGCAACACGAAAACTTGATTCGGAGCGCATGGAGCCCTCAGGCCGCCCTTTGACGGCCTCTGAATTGTGCCCAATCAACTCGGCGTCGATCAAAGTATTCCTCTGATACCTCCGCACAGTAGACGCCAAATTTATCTAGCCAACTATCAGTCTACGCACCACCACTAGACTTCGTTGGAAGAACGTTTCTCTGCTGTAACGTTGGACATCTTCCAGCTGTAAGTAGGCTGTTTATGTTTTCTTATTGGCAACGTTACGTAGCGCTCTATATGAAAATCACTGGCTGTGCTGTGTGCAGTCTGTGGCTAGTTTGCATTGTTGTCTGCCATTGTAGTGTTGGGCAGCAGCAGCTGGATGTGAACAGCGCGTAGCGTTGCGCAGTTGGAGGTGAGCCGCCAGCAGTGGTGGATGTGGGGAGAGAGATGGCGGAGTTTTGAAGTTTGTAATACTGGATATCATATATTACGACTATTAAGGTTAATACATTGTTTGTTCTCTATTAAAATCTTTCATTTGCTAACTATCCCTATCAGTAGTTAGTGCCTTCCGTAGTTTGAATCTTTTATTTAGCTGGCAGTAGTGGCGCTCGCCGTATTGCAGTAGTTCGAGTAATGAAGATTTTTGTGAGGTAAGTGATTTGTGAAAGGTATAGATTAATGTTAGTCAGGGCCATTCTTTTGTAGGGAATTTTGAAAGTCAGATTGCGTTGCGCTAGAAATATTGTGTGTCAGTTTAAGCACAGTCTTGTATAATTTTTCAAAGGGGACGTTCCATATGTCGACCCTTAGCCGAGGATACCTTGAAACGTCCCCTTTGAACAATTTATACATGTGAAACGTCCACTTAGAACAATTGTACAAGACTGTGCTTAACCTGGCACACAATAATTTTAGCGCAACGCGATCTGACTATCAAAAATCCCTGCAAAAGAATGGCCCTGACAAACATTAAACTATACCTTTCACAAATCACTTACCTCACAAAAATCTTCGCTACTCAAGCTACTGCAAAACAGCGAGCGCCACTACTGCCAGCTAAATAAAAGATTCAAACCACTGAAGGTACTAACTACTGATAGGGATAGTTAGCAAATGAAAGATATTAATAGAGAACAAACAATGTATTTACCTTAATATTCATAATTGACATTCAGTCTTACAGATTATCAAAACTCCGCCATCTCTCTCCCACGTCCACCACTGCTGGCGGCTCACCTCCAACTGCCCAGCGCTACGCGCTGTTCGCATCCAGCTATAGCAGTTCATGACAACAATGGCAGACAACAACAATGCAAACTAGCCACATACTGCACACAGCACAGCCACAGAGAGCGCTACGTAACGTTGCCAATAAGAAAACATAAACATCAAACTTACATAAAGAAAACATAAACAGCCTACTTACATAGAGAAAACATAAACAGCCTACTTACATAGCCCCCATGCTCCCCACAAAAAATTTTACAAAATGTTTTTGGCCAGTGGCCAATACAGATTTGATAAAATTTTTCATAATTACAATAACAAAGATATCCAATGCACACACTTATTGATACAATGTTGGTCAACAGCTAATATTGTTTCACAGTCAATAAAGACAGTCCTGATCATTCATCATCAGAGTAAACCTGCACTTTGTTTGCTCAAAGTCTGAGCAGTAAAATACAATGCACACGGAAGTAGTGGATTTCCATGCAGTCTTGAAGAAGTAGTATTGTCCTTCCAACGGTAAGATAGTGCTGACTCTTGACATGCTGACATGTAATGGGCCACAACAGAGCAAACCCACAGCAGAGTCAGTCGACGTGTTGAAGAATATTGGTAGGTAGGTCATCACAGAGCAGACCCACTGCAGTCCTGGTAGAGAGTATTGGTGGGCCACCAGAGGTGCAGACCCACTGTAGTCCTTGTAGAAAGTGGTATTGGTGGGCCTCCAGAGATGCAGACCCACTGTTGTCCTTGTAGAGAGTATTGGTGGGCCACCAGAGGTGTAGACCCACTGTAGTCCTTGTAGAGATGGCCAGCAGCCATCTGTTGCGACTGTGCAGGTGCACAATCACCATTGAAGAGTCTTGCGGATAATAGAGCAAGTCCATAACCACCACTTGTGCACTCACAAAGTTTTTGGAATTGTCCTTAGAACCAGCAATGCTGTTATCCAGTCCCTTGCTGAATTATTAACACACGTGCAAACACTATCAGTCCCTATTTCTCACATATTGTCCATATACTATGACCAACAGAAATGTGTGCAGTGAAATGAATGCTTACAAGTTACTTAATTTGATTAACTGTCGTCAATTACAATTATATAACATAAGAATACAATTACAAAGGTACAAAATACATCATTAAAAACATAACAATACAGATAACATTTGTAGTACAGGCTTTACAAAAGAATAGAAATAAACATATACATCAGTGTTACAAGAATTGTGACGTGAGTACAAAAATAAAAGATCAGAATCACTTTTAAAAATTCAACTTCACACATGAGCATGAAAACAACACAGAATAAATAATGTCTAAGCATCTTTACAAAGAAAATAACAGAGTATTAGAAAAATTCTACAGCATAGCTTTCATCAGCTAAACACATAAAGACAGGAAAAACACAAATACACACAGGTACCCAAACACATAGTGGGATAACACAAAAGGAAAGGACAGGGTTTGTTTTCAGTGTAACATTTGGTACTGCAGTCCACCCCACAACTTCATTCGATAGATCTTTCGTCTTATTTCAACATTTGTTTCCACCAAAAAAATCCTATCTAAGCATGCTTTCTGTATTTATATGTTCACACATTGCTTACCTCATCATTTATTTCCAAGAAAATCCTACCTATACCTCCTTCCTGTATTCTATTCATATTTCTTTCAAAATGATTATTTCTGATTGTACAACACTCATTTGGGCCCAAATCTTTTTCATGTAACCTTGCAATGCATACTTTAGCTATTCTCCATAGTCAGTTTCTTATATAGTCTACCCCCTCTTAAGCTAACTTAAATCTACTGAGCTCAGATATATACCAAGGGACGAGGCAATGCAGCATCACAAAACACAGTTAATATAAACAGCAATGAAAAAAAACGCAGATTTGCAAAGCAAGCAGCATTAAGAAATTAGCAAAAGTCAAATTCAATAACACTATGCCTGGCAAACAGCAGCAACTTATACCTAAACATGACATAGCGCAAGCAGAAAAAATATTACACTAAAATGGCCATGTCTAATACCTATGTCACATCTTAACATTAGAGTGATGCATCACAAAAACTTACGCTAGTAGATAAGTTACCAAATCATAAAAAATAATTTATGCAATTCCTGTGAAGGGAAATGTCTTTTTGTGCTCCCTCATTTTTTGGATAGATCATAAAATTATTTACTGGATCTGTAGGCATAAAATATTTATATTAGTACATATATTAAATTTTATTTTAACCAATGCTGCAGTGCAGCTAGAAACTTGATATTAAACAAAATATGTAAATAAATACATAAAGCAAGCCATATGGCTTTTTCTCAACTAGCAAGACAATAGCTGTGAAATGTTTCGCATCGTTTCATTAGGCATTTCAATAAATATCATAAATTACGAGCTCCACAGTATGCTTTCAGTAGCGCGTACAATGGCCTTCCCTTTCTGTTTTTTTCTACCTGTGCTTCTAACGAGGCACTCAAACTAATGGCTTGTTCTCCAGGTGTCTGACACAGCTGTGTGCCCACGACGCACATGCAGGTGGTCACTTAACATTCTTATGGAAATATTTACGACAGCAGTTTCCACTACAGTGACAGTCTCATATAAAAACATTTCACAGGTCAAGAATTAAAGTACAATTTCTTAAGTGTGAAGTAATCCAACTCTGTAATTGCGTAAACATGTGTCACTGACGTAGAAAAAAAATGTTTGTTTCTCTGTTAAATGATCAGATAGCTGTGTAATTTATGTGTTAGAGAAATATGGTACCGATGTGTTAAATTGTATAAGCAAATACCATATTAGCTAGGGCTCCTTGTGCTTGCCAAACACATGGTACACAAAGTAGGCGTGTACCCCCCTGAGGTTTATTGTAATTGTATCCTCAGGTATTACAGCTTACAGCAATGAAATGAAATGTGTCACGAAAAACTTTCTTTGTAATTCAAAAATCTCTAAAAATAAATGTCTTAAGTACAAAATTAATCACTCAAATACGTGTCCAGTAGCGCTAAATGTGCGTCTTGCTCTAAGATAATCTCTGGGAAGTGTCGTAGTTATTGTCCTCCGAAAGCTAAGTTCTGCAGAAGTCAATGTACTTACCTCATGATACACAAAAGTGGAATGCTTTGCGTATAGATATCATACTTATTACGCTTATTGCCGTGATGAAGAAAGAACTGTGCTGTAACGTATTGTTGTGCTACAGAAAAGGCTGTCTCATTGTAGCAATAGCACAAAAGTCACCACTAAAACATGTCTCACTTTATAGAAGAATTCAGAAAAAACTGTGCAGATATAAAACAGATACACCGCAAAAGCGACATTGTAAATTGTCACTCATTAGTAACATCGTGATATAATCGTGTAGCTGTCACATAAACTAACCACTGTGTCATCTGGCATTTCACATAAAGCACCTCAAATCCAGAATCCACTCGTAAGCAAACCAAAATGTTGCATGTTAACAGTTTCTCAGTGTGACAAATTGTACAAGTAGCGTGAAGTGAAAATTGCAAAGATTAAGTTAAAAAGCAGATTATCTGTCAATAAATGGTTTTACATGAGAAATGTGGTGTAAACCTTTACTCTTCCTAGTACGCAGAGTTTCAACTTCAACGCAATTATCATGTGGTATACGTCGGATTCTGTAAGGTCCATTGTAAACTAGAAAGAATTTGTGACTCAAGTGTTTCTTCTTATGTGACAATGAATGAGCTTTAATGAGAACTTTCTGACCAATATATAATTTCTTTGCATTTGCTTTACCGTGTAGTTTTCTCCTTTTGTCTGCTGCAGATTTTATATTTTTCAGAGCCAAATCAATTATGTCTTTGTGTCGAAGTTTACGTGTATTCGGGAAAGGTACAAGCTCTCTGATTCTGTTCGGAGGTTCTTCATTCTTCAGTACAAGAGTAGGTGGTAAAGCAGTGGAATCATGAGGCATTTCATTCAGCACATTTTGAAATAAGTGTAAATATCTGTCCCAATGCTGATGCTTTCTGTGACAATAAAGTCTGCAAAGCTTATTGATTTCTTTCATAATCCGTTCAGACGGGTTACAATGTGGTGAATACAATGAAATAAAAACAGGTTTGATTTTATGATTCCGAAGCATGCGTGACCAAACAGCAGATCTGAATTGCGGTCCGTTATCTGAAATGACTTTACTAACGTGTCCAACTTCACGTAAGAAATTTTTAACAAAGGCGTTGGATACAGACCGTCCAGTGGCTTTACGTAACGGAGTGAAAGAAACAAATTTTGAAGTAAGTTCAACAGCGACTAGAACGTACGAAAATCCATTCGATGTTCTGACAAGGGGTCCCAGGAGATCAACAGCAGCAAATTCTTTTAATTTAGAAGGAATGATAGGAAACAGCGGAGCACGATGCGAGACAGTAGATGGTTTCGCCTTTTGACAAAGTTTACAAATAGACAAGACTCTTCGAATTCTCTTTTCCATATTGTTAAAATAACAAGTCGTTCGAAGAATATGGTAACATTTTCGTGGACCAAAATGTGCGTAGCTGAAATGAATGTACCAAATGAGCTTATTAACAAAATCGTCTGGAATGCAAAGTACCCATAGCTTGTCATCAACAGTGCAGCGTTTGAAGAGTATGTTGTTTCTAACTAGGTAATAATGCCGAATCTGAGTGTGTGTCTTTTCATGCCATTTACCTTTGATGTCTTTCCAAATCGGATCTTTATCTTGTTCATGAGCAATGTCCTTTAAAGATGTGGTGATGAAGTTTTCAAAGGCGACTTTCTGAATGTAAAGAATACTGAAATTTTTCTCGAGGTTGCCTTCTGTGTTACTTTTCTCAAGCCCAGCCGGTGCGCGTGACAGCGCGTCCGCAACAATGTTCTCCCTGCCGGGAATGTAGACTATTGTGAAGCGGAATTCTTGCAGAAACAATGCCCAACGTTTTAGCCTGTCATGATTTAATTTTGAAGACATAAGAAATTGTAATGCACGATGATCACTGTATACTTTTACGTGCTTACCAGAAAGAAAGAAACGGAATTTGTTAAATGCCCAAACGATAGCTAAAGCTTCTAATTCAGTAACGGAATAATTTTTTTCAGATTTTGTTAGCACTCGGCTAGCAAAAGCAATGGTTTTCTGAACAGTAATGTCATCTTCTATGGCTTCTTGAAATAAATGGGCACCAAGACCAACTTTGGAAGAATCAGTGCTAAGGCAGAAATCTTGTGACAGATCTGGATGAGCTAGTATTGGCGCGTGAAGTAACGCTTCTTTCAAAGAATTGAATTCCAACTGTGCTTGTTCGTCCCAGTTCCAAATAGTATTTTTTCCAGTGAGAGAACAAAGTTTTGGTGTAACTAGAATTTGCATATTCAGAAAACGACGGTAAAAATTTACGAGACCTAGAAAACTGCGGACTTGTCTTTTTGTGGATGGAACTGGAATGGCTCTGATTGCTTCTAACTTTTCAGGATCCGGCTGAATGCCTTCAGAAGAAATGATATGTCCCAAAAACTTCACCTTTGACCTACCGAATTCTGACTTTTCCAAGTTAACTGTAATTCCAGATTCTGCAAAAATACGTAACAAACTGTTGAGGATGCGGTTATGTTGTTCCCATGAAGCTTCTGCTATTAGAATATCGTCCACATATAAGGTTATGTGACGTTTTAAGAACTCAGGTAATATGGAATTTAACCCACGAATGAATGCTGCCGAAGAAATGTTCAAACCAAAAGGAAGTTTCCGAAACTGATAACAAACGCCGAAACAAAGGAAAGCTGTGTATTTTCTGCATTCTGGATGAAGTTCGATCTGATAAAAGCTGGATCTGAGATCAATGGAAGACAACACTTTTACACCATTAAAATTTTGAAGAAGTTCTTCCATCGTCTGCGGCCTGTCTGTTTCAGGAATAATGATAGTATTGATTTGTCTCGAATCTAAGACAAGTCTGATCGATCCATTTTTCTTCTCAACAACATGTAACGGATTGTTGTATGAGCTTGCTGCAGGCTCAATAATGCCCTCGTCAAGCATAGATTGTATTTCTGTTCTAACACGGTCCCTATAATGTGCTGGAATTACGTATGGTCTAACACAAAATTTAGTATGCTCACGAACACGAAATTGGTATTGAAATCCCTTGATTGTTCCTGTTTTGTGAGTAAAAACTGTGGAATGTGCTTGTAAAATCTCAAAAAGGTCCTGCCTATCAGTGTCATTACAATTCTCAATTGTTTGAATTTTATTCTGAATTAACTCATTAATTTCAAATATGCCGTCGATATCATCCCTTTCAGTACTTGCAGAGTGATTGTTGGTGTCTACTTCCGTAGAAAATTCCGAACTGTTGTCTAACAGAACATAAAGCCGATTAATTTCCTCATCATGGTTTGAGAGCCAGTCTTCAAATTTCAAAGCTATTGACTTACCTTCTTTCTCTAAACTTATTTCAGCATCGTGAAAGCTTAAGATTGCTTTATATTCATTCAAAAAGTCTACTCCCAGTATAATTTCCGTCGACAATAATGGAACAATAAGGAAGTTCATAGAGAAGCTATGGCTTTGACAAAAGAATTCTAAGTTGGTTTGTTGGCGTACATCTACACTTTTTCCAAAGATTGCACCTTGTAATTTAATCTTACGTAACGGAAGTGTGGGGCAATCGTTCGCTTTGTTGCATTTGCTAAAAGCTGTTTCGCTAATTACTGAAATGGGACTGCCAGAGTCAAGTACTGCCGTAAATTTTACGTCATTTACAGTAATGTGAATCACAGGATATGCAATGGTGTTACGTGTTACGTCGTGTTCCTGGAGTAAGATGTCCCTAATGTCTTCCATTTTTACGTAATTACTAGCTACGGCAGCTGCGTCATCAGTTTCATAAGTACGTCTTGTGGCTGCCAGTGGTGTGAGTCATCGCCTATTGTCTCTTTGTTGGCGCGCGTCGTTATTGGGATTTGGAGACCTAACTTCTACAAATTCATCGTGACGAGAGTGCTCTGCTCTGTTTAAATCTCGCCAGTTCTGATGCAATTCAGGTCTGTCGTTACGATCATATCGTCTGTCGTCATGTCGGTAGTTTCCATAGTTTCTTTCTTGTCGGTCACATGGTGGAGAATTTCTCCTTGAATCGTAACTACGCGCTGGACCGTTGCGTCTAAAGTTATTCTGTCTCCCTTGATAATAGTTATTTTGGTTCCCATATTGTCTGTTTCTCTGATTGTCTCTGTGATAGTCATTACCGAGGAAAGGTGATCTTTCCCTGTAACTATTACTCTGCCAGTGGTTATCATATGAGTGGTGTCTGTTTTGGTCACGATTTACGTTGTAAGAATAGGTTTGTCGTGGCCATTTATTGTTTCTGTCGTCACGGAATTGTGACGGATGTGACCTGTAATGATTGTTTTCCTGTTTTCGCATCCCGCGACTGTCTGTGTCAATTTCCAGTTCTTGTAACAGTCCCTGAAAAGCTTCAATGTCGTCTTTGCAACGTCCTGCTAAAATAATATGTCGTAAATTTTCAGGCAGTTTGATTAAGCAAATGCGGATGAGTTCTGAGGGGCTGTATGGGTTTGACAGGTATTGATTCTTGTGCAACATGTCTTCAAAATATTTCACAAGACTGGAAAATTCAGATTGTTCAAAGTGTTTCATCATCATGATGCTATGTTTTACGCGGTCTTGTGTGGCTTGAGACCAATATGCTGAGAGGAAGGCATGGTAAAACTCTCCTTCACTGTGGCAATTGTGAATGACCGATCGCATTCTTACAGCTGGTTCATTCTCCAAGTAGCCACACATAAATTCTAATCTGTGTTCTAATGACCAGTTGGGAGGAAAACAATGAGAGAATTGATGGAGCCACGCTTGTGGATGAATGTCGTTGGCAGAATTCTTGAATGTTTTGAATTTACGTGTAGTAATGAACAGCTTATAGTCAAAGTCATCATGTCGGCGAGTCACATATCGCTCATTGTTACGTCGTGTCGGCGGTTCCATCTCAAAATTCGGTGCACCTTGCCAATTCCTTTCATAATTACCGAAATGCCCTGTGTTATTATTTTGTGGCTTTTCCGTATTTATATGTCCCTCTTCCCTTATTGGGGCGCGAGTGTCCTCTGAAATACGTAATTCTTGTATTACCTGTGTCAGCTGATCTTGTACTTCCCGCATTTCTCTTTTGTACTGTGTGTTGATTTGATTTTGATTTTGTTTGAATTTTCTAATTTGTTCATACTCTTCTGTGTCAGTGAAGGCTACGGGTCTTGTGTCATTCAGATCATCATCTACCTTTGTAGATAAGTTAGTGACCTGATCCGAAAGTTCAGCTACTTTCTCCGATAGTGAACGCATTTCCTCAGTGTGTTTTTTTGAACCAAGTTTCAGAGTGTCCATTTGTGTTGAAATCGAATCTACTGTGTTCTTTAAGTTGTCCTGAGTTTTTGCCAGTTGCGTAACCGAATCGGTAGATGCAACTGAGTCAATTTTAGCCCACAAGGTCTCATGATTTTCATGAACAATGGTTTGCAGCTCTTTTATGGCTGCTTCGTGATTCTGTAATGCATTTTCATGCCGCGAAAAAATAGGCTGAAAATGCTCACAAATTTGTGTTTTTACGTCATTACAGACTTTTTGACATTTCGATTCAATGTTATGTAACTCAGTAGTTAAATCTTCACGTGTTTGTTCAAGTGTGGTGTCTAACTTCCGAAGATTTTGTTCCATTGTGTCTAACTTTTGCTGTGTTTGTCTCTGGTGTTGTTCCATTGTGTCTAACTTTTGAAGATTTTGTTCCACTGTGTCTAACTTTTTAAGATTTTGTTCCACTGCGTCTAACTGTTGCTGTGTTTGTCTCTGGTGTTGTTCCATTGTGTCTAACTTTTGAAGATTTTGTTCCATTGTGTCTAACTTTTGAAGATTTTGTCCCATTTGTTGCATTAATTGCAATAATAATGTATTAGTGTCTGGAATCTGTTTCTCTATGCTTTTTGGCAGTGGATTTTCACCGGCAACATTCACATTTTGACAAGCAGAAAATGTGTCTTGACTCATTTGAGAAAACGGTGAGGACGCAAAACCTGGATCTACAGTATTTGCAAAATTGTGTCCTATCATTTCGGATTCCTGAGGCGAGCTGTTGCTGACCGATCGATCGATAATGCTTCCCTGTTCACTACCTGTTTGACTGGCTACACCATTGTTTGACGCCCACTCCATTTCCCTATGCACAGTTACCAAATTACTACTTTGAATGTTAGTTAATTCATTACATGGTGGGGCCAACACACTGCTTTCGTCTTCACTGTCATTTCTCAGTTTACTTTGGAGTCGAGTGTTACGTTTTTCACACGCCATTATTTTCACAATATTTCACACGATAACACAGAAAAGCACAATTTGAATGGCAAAAATAAGAGAACACATTAACATAGCACTGAAAATAATATGTAGTTAATTACAAGCGCAGCTGCGAAATACTTGTTGCAAATCTACATGCATGCCACAACTGTTTTACATTACAACAATGAAAGACTGCAACTACAAAGGAGATTCTCTCTACAATTACGCGCTAGCAATAAACAAAAGCTACACTAAATACACAAACTACAAGAAAAAATCAGAAGATTCCAGTGAGGTATCCTAGGCTAAGGGTCGACATATGAAACGTCCCCTTTGAACAATTTATACATGTGAAACGTCCACTTAGAACAATTGTACAAGACTGTGCTTAACCTGGCACACAATAATTTTAGCGCAACGCGATCTGACTATCAAAAATCCCTGCAAAAGAATGGCCCTGACAAACATTAAACTATACCTTTCACAAATCACTTACCTCACAAAAATCTTCGCTACTCAAGCTACTGCAAAACAGCGAGCGCCACTACTGCCAGCTAAATAAAAGATTCAAACCACTGAAGGTACTAACTACTGATAGGGATAGTTAGCAAATGAAAGATATTAATAGAGAACAAACAATGTATTTACCTTAATATTCATAATTGACATTCAGTCTTACAGATTATCAAAACTCCGCCATCTCTCTCCCACGTCCACCACTGCTGGCGGCTCACCTCCAACTGCCCAGCGCTACGCGCTGTTCGCATCCAGCTATAGCAGTTCATGACAACAATGGCAGACAACAACAATGCAAACTAGCCACATACTGCACACAGCACAGCCACAGAGAGCGCTACGTAACGTTGCCAATAAGAAAACATAAACATCAAACTTACATAAAGAAAACATAAACAGCCTACTTACATAGAGAAAACATAAACAGCCTACTTACAACCTCACTGGAATCTTCTGATTTTTTCTTGTAGTTTGTGTAATTAGTGTAGCTTTTGTTTATTGCTAGCGCGTAATTATAGAGAGAATTTCCTTTGTAGTTGTGGTTTTTCATTGTTGCACAGTAAAACAGTTGTGGCATGCATGTAGATTTGCACCAAGTATTTCGCAGCTGCAATTAACTAGATATTATTTTCAGTGCTATGTTAATGTGTTCTCTTATTTTTGCTCTTCAAATTGTGTTTTTCTGTGTTGTCGTGTGAAATATTGTGACAATAATGGCGTGTGAAAAACGTAATACTAGGCTCCAAAGTAAACTGAGAAATGACAGTGAAGACGAAAGCAGTGTGTTAGCGCCACCGAGTAATGAATTAACTAATGTTCAAAGTAGTAATTTGGTAATTGTGCGTAGGGAAATGGAGCGGGCTGCAAACAATGGTGTAGACTGTGAAACAATTAGTGAACAGGGAAGCATTATCGATCGATCGGTCGGCAACAGCTTGCCTCAGGAATCCGAAATGACAGGACACAATCTTGCAAATACTGTAGATTCAGGTTTTGCGTCCTCGCCCTTTTCTCAAACAAGTCAAGACACATTTTCTGCTTTTCAAACTGCGAATATTGCCGGTTCAAATGCATTGCCGAATAGCACTGAGGAACATGTTACAGACACCAGTGCATTGTTATTACAATTAATGCAACAAATGGGACAAAAGCTTCAAAAGTTAGACACAATGGAAAAAATCAGAGACAAACACAGCAAAAGCTTCAAAGGTTAGACACAATGGAACTAAATCTTCAAAAGTTAGACACAGTGGAACAACACCAGAGACAAACACAGCAACAGTTACACACAATGGAACAAAATCAGAGACAAACACAGCAAAAGCTTCAAAAGTTAGACTCATTGGAACAAACTCTCGAACAAACACGTGAAGATTTAACTGCTGAGTTACATAACATTGAATCGAAATGTCAAAAATTCTGTAATGACGTAAAAACACAAATTTGTGAGCATTTCGAACCTATTTTTTCGCGTCATGAAAATGCATTACCGAATCACGAAGCAGCCATAAAAGAACTGCAAACTATTGTTCATGAAAATCATGAGACCTTGCAAGCTAAAATGGACTCAGTTGCATCTACCGATTCGGTTACGCAACTTGCAAAAACTCAGGAAAACTTAAAGGACACACTAGAAAGACACATGGAGGAAATTAGTTCATTATCAGAGAAAGTAGTTGAACTTTCGGATCAGCTAAATAATTTATCTACGAAGGTAGACGATAATCTGAATGACACAAAACCGGTAGTCTTTAATGACACAGAAGAGTGCGAACAAATTAGGAAACTGAAACAAAATCTGAATCAAATCAATACACAGTACAAAAGAGAAATCCGGGAAGTACGAGATCAGCTGACACAGGTAATACAAGAATTACGTATTTCAGAGGACACTCGTGCCCCAATACGGGAAGAGGGACATAGAAATACGGAACAGCCACAAAATAATAACACAGGGCATTTCGGAAGTTATGAAAGAAATTGGCAATGTGCACCGAATTTTGAGATGGAACCGCAGACACGACGTAACAATGACCGACATGCTACTCGCCGACACGATGATTTTGACTATAAGCTGTTCATTACTACACGTAAATTCAAAACGTTTAAGAATTCTGCCGACGACATTCATCCACAAGCGTGGCTCCATCAATTCTCTCATTGTTTTCCTCCCAACTGGTCATTGGAGCACAGGTTAGAATTTATGTGTGGCTACTTGGAGAATGAACCAGCTGTAAGCATGCGATCGGTCATTCACGATTGTCACAGTGAAGTAGAATTTTACCATGCGTTCCTCTTAGCATATTGGTCACAAGCTACACAAGACCGAGTAAAACAGAGCATCATGATGATGAAACACTTTGAACAATCTGAATTTTCCAGTCTTGTCAAATATTTTGAAGACATGTTGCACAAGAATCAGTACCTGTCAAACCCATACAGCCCCTCAGAACTCATCTGCATTTGCTTAATCAAATTACCTGAACATTTACGGCATATTATTTTGGCAGGACGTTGCAAAGACGACATTGAAGCTTTTCAGGGACTCTTACAAGAATTAGAAATTGATACAGACAGTTGCGGGATGCGAAAACAGGAAAACAATCACTACAGGTCACATCCGTCACAATTCCGTGACGACAGAAACAATAAATGGCCACGACAAGTCTATTCTTACAACGTAAATCGTGACCAAAACAGACACCACCCGTATGACAACCATTGGCAGAGTAATAGTTACAGAGAAAGATCGCATTTCCGTAGTAATGAATATGACAGAGACAATCATAGAAACAGACAATTTGGCAACCAGAACTATTATTACCACGGGAGACAGAATAACTTCAGACGCAACGGTCCAGTGCGCAGTTACGATTCAGGGAGAAATTCTCCACCACGTGACCGACAGGAAAGAAACTATGGAATCTACCGACATGACGACAGACGATATGATCGTAACGACAGACCTGAACTGCATCAGAACTGGCGGGATTTAAACAGAGCAGAGCCCTCTCGGCAAGGCGAATTTGTAGAAGTTAGGTCTCCTAATCCCAATAACGACACGCACCAACAAAGAAACAGACAGTGACTCGCACCGCAGGCAGCCACTTGCGCCCGCTGGCTCAGGGAAAAATAACATTCACGCTAACCTTGAGCAAAATTCCAGTATTCTTTACGGACGAATACCGCATGATAATTGTATTCAAGTTGAAACTCTGCGTACTGAGAAGAGCAAAGGTTTACACCACATTTCACATGTAAAACCGTTTATTGAAAGATAATCTGCATTTTAACTTTGTCTTTGCTGTAAAACGTTTCACTTCACATTTCTAGTATGCATTGTCAGACTTAGAAACTGTTATCATGCAACAATGTTTGAAGTTAAATATCCAGTCAAGAACCTAGAGAACTTATTTAAACAGAAATTACGAATGCATTGTTATTGTGAACAGACGACACAGTGTAATTGTGTGTGTACATTCTTGCTTGTTAGTTGCACGATTACGTAAGGACTATAAGGCTCACATACTTAGAACATTTACCAGTACTGCTAATGAGATTTTAATGCAACATTTTGGTTTACTTGAAAATACATTTGGGACTTAAAGTAGTTTCTGTGAGATTAAAGATGACTTAGTATGTGGTTTCTTTCACAGCTACACGATTATATCACGAGACTGCTAATGTGTGACACAATTTACATTGTTGCTTTTGCGGAGTATCTGTTTTATATCTGCACGGTTTTTCTGAATTCTTCTGGAAAGCAAAACATGTTTTAGTAGTAACTTTTGTGGTATAGCTACAAGGAGACAGCCTTTTCTGTAGCACAACAATACGTTGCAGCACAGTACTTTCTTCATCACGGCAATAAGCATAATAAGTAAGATATCTATACGCAAAGCATTTCACTTTTGTTTATCATGAGGTAAGTACATTGACTTCTACAGAACTTAGCTTTTGGAGGACGATAACTACGACACTTCCGCAGAGATTATCTTACAGCAAGACGCATATTTAGCGCTACAGGACACATATTTGAGTGATTAATTTTGTACTTAAAACATTTATTTTTAAAGATTTTTGAATTACAAAGAAAGTTTTCCGTGATACATTTCATTCCATTGCTGTAATCTGTAACACCTGAGGGTATAATTACAATAATCCTCAGGGGGGTACACGCTTACTTTGTGTACCATGTGTTTGGCAAGCACAAGGAGCCCTAGCTAATATGGTATTTGCTTATACAACTTCACACATCGGTACCATATTTCTCTAACACACGAATTACACAACTATCTGATCATTTAACTGAGAGAGACAAACATTTATTTTACTACATCAGTGCCAGATATTTATGTAATTACACCATTGGGTAACTTCACACTTAAGAAATTGTATTTTGTCTGTACTGTGTGATCTGTTCATATTTTTTTGGACCCATTGTGATATTATGAGAGCTCTGAATGATATATTTGGTATGGGATCACGATTTTTAAAGTACGTTTGAGGTAGATGACACTTTTGAAACGAGCAGAGAATTTTTTGTAGGTTTTACAATATTCAGAAAGCTACGACGATTTTGAGATGTGATTGATCTGTTATGATGTTATTATTATGACGACGATGTGTATTATGGTGTTGAGGTATGTTTATGATCAATGAGATGATGCAATATGAGGAATTTGATTATGCTACGTACAGTATTTATTATGATGAAATATTGAAGTGTCGTCGCAAGATTGATGTGTCAACGAATATATATATGTGTAATAAGGTAAGGAGTAATGAATAGTGGTTAGGGACTCTGACTTGTGAAAAAGGATGTTGGAAACCAAGAATCTTACTTCAAGAGTTATGAAATGTATGTAAATGCGTGAATGTATTACAATGCCGACCAAAATTTTTTGGACACTGTTATATCAATAGGATTTTGTTTCTACACATTTGTAACGCAAATTCTCAACCTGTGGAATTTTTTTATATGAGACTGCCACTGTAGCAGAATCTGCTGTCGTAAATATTTCAGTAAGAAAGGTAAGTGACCACCTGCACGTAATGCGTTTTGGGCGCCCAGCTGAGAGGTAGTCGTCTGACAAAAGAAAGCCATTAGGTGGAGGAAAAAAGAGGCCATTATCCTCGCCATTGACATTCCTTTAGAGAAAGCAGCGGAAATACGACGCGCTCATTATTTGGAAAGATACTTACATCCACACACCTGATTATGACAAGCGTCTTTCTACGAGAGTTGAGAGAATTTCTACTAACTTATGAAATGTCACATGACTATTGAATGATATTTTTATGCTTTGATTTGCATAATTGCTTATTTCATTTGATACCTGTTTTCCAGCTGTGTTGCAGCATTAGTTTTATAAAATAAACTTAGATGCATTTGCTAATGTGAACACTTTCTGTCAACAGATCTATTAAATAATTATTTTATGATCCACATTCTTCGAAAAAGGAGCTCTTGGAATGGAAAGAACAATAAGAAGGGACTAATAACAGTAACTGCATACATAATTTTCTTTTCAAGTACTTGGTAATCTTTTGTAGAATAATTTGTGGTGCACCACTTTAATTACATAGACATAAGATGTGAATATACATTTCCCTTGTCTGCATTATTGTCTTTAGTGTAATATTTTTTCTGCTTGAGCTATGTCATGTTTAGGTATAAGTTACTGCTGTTTGCCAGGCATAGTGTTACTGAATTTGACTTTGTGTTACTCTTCTAAGCTAGTTTTACTACTGATTTATTTTTCTTGTTTGCTGCACAGTGCCTTATATTAGTTGTAGTACTGCAATTGCTTTGCCTATTTAAAATTTTTGTCCTTGATGTTTGTGTTAATTATTTTGTGCTGGTGCATTGCCTCGTCCCTTAGTTTAGCATCTGAGCTCAGTAGATTTAAGTTAGCTTAAGAGGGGGTAGCCTATAAGAGAATGAGTTGCGATGAATTTGAAGACATGCACTGAAAGGTTATACGAGAAAAATACAGAAAGCATGTTTGGTTAGGATTTTTGTTTTTGGTGGAAGCAAAGGTTGAAATAAGACGAAAGATCTATGGAATGAAGTTTTGGGTTGACTGCAGTATCAAATGTTACACTGAAAACAAACCCTGTCCTTTCCTTTTGGTGTTATCCCACTATGTGTTTGTGTACCCTTGTGTATTTGTTTTCTTCCTGTCTCTATGTAATTTCATAGAATTTTTTCTTCTTCTAATACTAAGCTACATTCACTATGATGAGGAATATTGTTATCCTCAAATATAATTGGCATTAATAATATGTTATTTACTTTGTAAAGGTGTTTAGACATTATTAATTCTGTTCTGTTTTAATGCTCATGTGTAAAGTTGATGTTTCAAAAGTTATTCTGATCTTTTATGTATGTACTCATGTCATAATTCCTGTAACACTGATGTGTATGTTATTTCGATTCTTTTGTAAAGCCTGTATTACTACAAATGTTATCTGTATTGTTATGTTTTTAATGATGTATTTTGTACCTTTGTTATTGTATTCTTATGTTATAAAATTGTAATTGATACCAGTTCATCATATTATTAACTTTTTAGTTACATTTCACTGCACACTTTTCTGTTGGTCATAGTATATGGACAATATGTGAGAAGTAGGGACTGTTAGTGTTTGCACGTGTGTTGATAATTCAGCAAGGTACTGGATAACAGCATTGCTGGTTCTAAGGACAATTCCAAAAACTTTGTGAGTGCACAAGTGGTGGTTATGGACTTGCTATATTCTCCGCAAGACTCTTCAATGGTGATTGTGCACCTGCACAGTCGCAGCAGATGGCTGCTGGCCATCTCTACAAGGACTACAGTGGGTCTACATCTCTGATGACCCACCAATACCATTATTTCTACAAGGACTACAGTGGGTCTGCACCTCTGGTGGCCCACCAATACCGTAATCTCTACCAGGACTACAGTGGTCTGCTCTGTGATGACCTACCTACCAATATTCTTCAAAACGTCGAATGACTCTGCTGTGGGTTTGCTCTGTTGTGGCCCATTACCTGTCAGCATGTCAAGAGTCAGCACTGTCTTTCCGTTGGAAGGACAACACTACTTCAAGACTGCATGGAAATCCACTATTTCTGTGTGCAATTTCTTTTACTAATGACACTTTGTGAAAAAAAGCTGTAATTACTATTATGATGAATGATCAGGACTATCTTTATGGACTGTGAGAAAATTTTAGCTTTTGACCAACATTGTATCAATAAGTGTGTGCATTTGATATCTTTGTTATTGTAATTATGAAAAATTTTAACAAATATGTACTGGCCAGTGCCCAAAACAATTTGTAAAATTTTTTGTGGGGAGCATAGGGGCTATGTAAGTAGGCTATTTATGTTTTCTTAGTGGCAACGTTACGTAGCGCTCTATATGAAAATCACTGGCTGTGCTGTGTGCAGTCTGTGGCTAGTTTGCATTGTTGTCTGCCATTGTAGTGTTGGGCAGCAGCAGCTGGATGTTAACAGCGCGTAGCGTTGCGCAGTTGGTGAGCCGCCAGCAGTGGTGGATGTGGGGAGAGAGATGGCGGAGTTTTGAAGTTTCGCTGACTGTTCAATGAGCGTACAGCTGAAATTACCGTTAATACCAAATACGTCGTTGCTTTGTGATTATTAATAACTTGGCAAGATTATTACCTTTCGAAAGAGCACCGTTGATATTCGTATTGTTGTTAACGTGCACCGTTGAATGACAATTTGTTTAACGGCAAGCAACAAGAGGAGCCTTTAGATAGAGCGCCGTTGAGTGTTCAATCAGCGTACAGTTGAAAATACTGTTACTACGAAATGTTTCACAGCCACTAGCAGTTGCACTCTGTTCTTGTGACTTGGATGATTACATAGTTTTAGTTCTTTAATATATATTGTGTTTTAAGCCCCTTTAATGTATGTATATGTCGGGTCTGGTGACTGATTATTAGCGTTGTCAGTAAGATAACATAGTTCTAGTTATATATAGATTTTTAATATATATACTGCTTTTTGAACTCTCTTACTCTCTTAATTTTTAATATATGTATATGCTGGGTCGCAGCAGGTCCAGCGACTAAGTATTACTGTTGTCAATAACACCTGCTACTTGTTGCTTCAACGATTATCTTGTTGTAGTCCTTTATCTAAGTCTGCTTACCCGCAGCAGGTTTACCTGGTAACTTACGGGCATCAGCTGTAGGTTTCTGGGCTTGTTGCTTGGTGGATTACATTTTTTTCTAGTTTTATGTACATACGTACTGTTACAAAAAAGTACCGCCAAACTTTCAGGAAACATTACTCACACACAAATAAAGAAAATATGTTATGAGGACATGTGTCTGGAAACGCTTACTTTCCATGTTAGAGCTCATTTTATTACTTCTCTTCAAATCACGTTAATCATGGAATGGAAACACACAGCAACAGAACGTACCGGCGTGACTTCAAACACTTTGTTACAGGAAATGTTCAAAATGTCCTCCTGTAGCCAGGATACATGCATCCACCCTCCGTCGCATGGAATTCCTGATGCGCTGATGCAGCCCTGGAGAATGGCGTATTGTATCACAGCCGTCCACAATACGAGCACGAAGAGTCTCTACGTTTGGTACCGGGGTTGCGTAGACAAGAGCTTTCAAATGCCCCCCTAAATGAAAGTCAAGAGGGTTGAGGTCAGGAGAGCGTGGAAGCCATGGAATTGGTCAGCCTCTACCAATCTATCGGCCACCGAATCTGTTGTTGAGAAGCGTACAAACACTTCGACTGAAATGTGCAGGAGCTCCATCGTGCATGAACCGCATGTTGTGTCGTACTTGTAAAGGCACATGTTCTAGCAGCACAGGTAGAGTATCCCGTATGAAATCATGATAACGTGCTCCATTGAGCGTAGGTGGAAGAACGAAACTAAAATGAGCTCTAACATGGAAATTAAGCGTTTCCGAACACATCTTTTCTTTATTTGTGTGTGAGGAATGTTTCCTGAAAGTTTGGCAGTACCTTTTTGTAACACCCTGTATATGCGCGCGCGCGTGTGTGTGTGTGTGTGTGTGTGGTTGGTCGCAACAGGTCTGAGAATTAACCTATCATTATTGAGAATTGTGCCCCGGTTGTTGGTTGATTGCGTAGTGACCATAATTTTGGTATATCTTTTTATATACATTCTTCCGACTTAAGGTTTGGGAAGACAAGAAACGTCTGTATTTATGATCATTGCAGGGCCGACGTTGGTTTCCGAGTTCGCACTCAACCGTGATCTTGTACCCTGTACCTTAGGTGCGTATTTGGGTTGAGAGAGTTGCCTATTCTGAGCCGCGCCACTCGCTATCTCTGTCGGAGCCTGTATTGCTCGATGCCCCGGAACTTGGCCTAGCTCTCCCACTCCCACTCCTATTTAACGATAAATCCAGACTTTAGTAGGACCATATCATAATTGTTCGGGATATATTGGCTAGGTGCGATACGGATGCATTTCCTACAATACATGAGCTTGTACTGGGCCCTGCAACGCTTCCAGTGACAAGTGAACCCGTTGGGATCATTTTCGTCTCTGTGTTGCCTCAAACATATTTAACCCTGCAGGTGTATAGGACGGTCGGCCTGACTCCGGAATTTTTCGTTTGTTACTGTACATCCGCCACCGCATTTACACAGCCTGCTGCCACCAATGTACAGTGATCAGCCGAAACGTTATAACCACTACCCACTGCGACGTTAGATGCCGCCTGGTGGCGTTGCGAGCACGTGTGTGAGTAACAAAGGTGTGTAAGGGAGCAGACACTGATGTGTGATGTGATCACCCTAGCGACGATATGGCCACAAATGGGGAAATTCACTGAGATAAGGGACTTTGACGAATGGCAACAAATTATTATGTAGAGCCTGTGAATGAATATCTCCAAAGCGGAGAAGCTGGTTAAATGTAAACGTGCTACTGTCGTGAGAATCTGTGGAAAGAGGGAGAAGGACAGTGCAACTACCACTAGGCGTTAAACACACTCCTGGAAATGGAAATAAGAACACCGTGAATCCATTGTCCCAGGAAGGGGAAACTTTATTGACACATTCCTGGGGTCAGATACATCACATGATCACACTGACAGAACCACAGGCACATAGACACAGGCAACAGAGCATGCACAATGTCGGCACTAGTACAGTGTGTATCCACCTTTCGCAGCAATGCAGGCTGCTATTCTCCCATGGAGACGATCGTAGAGATGCTGGATGTAGTCCTGTGGAACGGCTTGCCATGCCATTTCCACCTGGCGCCTCAGTTGGACCAGCGTTCGTGCTGGACGTGCAGACCGCGTGAGACGACGCTTCATCCAGTCCCAAACATGCTCAATGGGGGACAGATCCGGAGATCTTGCTGGCCAGGGTAGTTGACTTACACCTTCTAGAGCACGTTGGGTGGCACGGGATACATGCGGACGTGCATTGTCCTGTTGGAACAGCAAGTTCCCTTGCCGGTCTAGGAATGGTAGAACGATGGGTTCGATGACGGTTTGGATGTACCGTGCACTATTCAGTGTCCCCTCGACGATCACCAGTGGTGTACGGCCAGTGTAGGAGATCGCTCCCCACACCATGATGCCGGGTGTTGGCCCTGTGTGCCTCGGTCGTATGCAGTCCTGATTGTGGCGCTCACCTGCACGGCGCCAAACACGCATACGACCATCATTGGCACCAAGGCAGAAGCGACTCTCATCGCTGAAGACGACACGTCTCCATTCGTCCCTCCATTCACGCCTGTCGCGACACCACTGGAGGCGGGCTGCACGATGTTGGGGCGTGAGCGGAAGACGGCCTAACGGTGTGCGGGACCGTAGCCCAGCTTCATGGAGACGGTTGCGAATGGTCCTCGCCGATACCCCAGGAGCAAGTGTCCCTAATTTGCTGGGAAGTGGCGGTGCGGTCCCCTACGGCACTGCGTAGGATCCTACGGTCTTGGTGTGCATCCGTGCGTCGCTGCGGTCCGGTCCCAGGTCGACGGGCACGTGCACCTTCCGCCGACCACTGGCGACAACATCGATGTACTGTGGAGACCTCACGCCCCACGTGTTGAGCAATTCGGCGGTACGTCCACCCGGCCTCCCGTATGCCCACTATACGCCCTCGCTCAAAGTCCGTCAACTGCACATACGGTTCATGTCCACGCTGTCGCGGCATGCTACCAGTGTTAAAGACTGCGATGGAGCTCCGTATGCCACGGCAAACTGGCTGATACTGACGGCGGCGGTGCACAAATGCTGCGCAGCTAGCGCCATTCGACGGCCAACACCGCGGTTCCTGGTGTGTCCGCTGTGCCGTGCGTGTGATCATTGCTTGTACAGCCCTCTCGCAGTGTCCGGAGCAAGTATGGTGGGTCTGACACACCGGTGTCAATGTGTTCTTTTTTCCATTTCCAGGAGTGTAGTTCGACGTCCACGACTCTTCACAGGACGTCGGTTTCAGAGGTTTGATGCTCTTTGAAGTATGATAGATGGTGATTTGTGGCATCTGTGCCGAAAGAGCACAATGCTGGTGCATGGACAATGTTTCGGAGCTCACTGTTCATTGTACATTGTTGAACATGTTGCTCCGCAGCAGACCACGCCTACGTGTTCACATGTTGATCTAGTGACATCGTCAATTACGACTGAGTTGGTCACGGGACCATCGGGATTCGATTATAGATCAATGGAAACGTGTCACCTCTTCTGGTGAATCATAGTTTTGCCACACTAGGTCGATTAGCGTCTCCACAAACGCCGTCATCGAGGAGAACTACGGCTCGAAAAGTGCAACGCGCCACGGACGCAGGCTGGAAGGAGAAGTATTATAGTGTGGAAGACATTCTCCTGCGCTTACATGGGACCTATTATAGTAATCGAAGACACGCTGACAGCTGCAAACCACCTCCATCCCTCCATGTTCGATGCCTTCCCCAACGGTGATATAATCGTTCATCAGTAAACTGCCTGTGTCTCGGAGCCAGAACGGTGCTGCGTTTGTTCGAGGAGCATTACAGTGAAGTCACGTTGATATCCCGGCAACCAAATTCGTCTTATGTCAGTCCTATGGATTTGGCTTCTCTCGGCCTCAATCATCGTGTGCGGACCGTTCTGTAGGCGAATTACATGACCTGTGCGTAGGCACGTAATGCCGCAGGCCTCCATAAACCTACCAACAAACTGTCAGGTCCCTAATACGCAGTTATCTGTGATGTAAGAGGATAATCCCAAAAGTAAGATCTCCTATTTTTTTATAAGTACACAGCCCTGTTTATTTCTACAATGGTTTACATCAATTTACAGCTTGAACATTTAGCTATTTTTCGACATAATCGCAATTTCTGGCGATACATTTTTGTAGACACTGTGGCAGTTTTTGTATGCCCATGTCATACCAGCTCGCCGCCATGGTGTTCAGAAAGTTATGAACCTCTTCTTTCACCTCGTCGCCGGAGCTGAATCGCTGGGACCACAATTAACGCTGACAGGTACTGTGAGACTCTGAAAAAACTCAAACGGCAAATTCAGAACCGGAGAAGAGGAATGTTGAGCAAGGGCGTACACATTCTCCATGACAACGCTCACCTACACATCGATCGGCAAACCGTTGGTCTCCTGCAACAGTTTCAGTGGAACATAATCACCCTATGGTCCTGACTTGGCGACCAGTGACTGTCACCTGTTCCCTACGTTAAAAGAACATTCGGCCGGAAAGCGATTCATCTCCGACGACGAGGTGAAAGAAGAGGTTCATAACTTTCTGAACAGCATGGCGGCGAGCTGGTATGACATGGTCATACAAAAACTGCCACAGCGTCTACAAAAATGTATCGACAGAAATGGTGATTATGCCGAACAATAGCTAAATGGTCAAGCTGTAAACTGATGTAAACCATTGTAGAAATAAACAGGTCTATGTACTTATAAAAAAATAGGAGACCTTAATTTTAGGATTACCCTTGTATTTCGTTCCAAAGAGAGACAAAAAAGCTGTTAAGAAAGTCGTCATAATGTTTTGGCTCACCAGTGTTAATTCAGCATTGAGTGAGACCTAGTAGAGGACGGACGGTCTAAGTTGTGAGACCTCGCTGTTTAATTAATTTAACAGAAATATGTTCTGAAGGGTCACTGTAACTTGGAATACACATTGTGTAACTGTTCAGTCACTGAGTATGAAATCCATTTATGTGAGAAAGCCACGATGAAATGAAATTTTACGAACGGAAGATGCTATATGGAAGAATTTTTAGAAGACCTCAATCGTGAAAGTGACGGGAGTGATTTTCCTGATGAAAGTCATTCTCAAGCTGATACTCCTGCAAATGGTACGGGCAATGCGGAAACTCATCACTCTGCCAAATCTTCAGTCAGCAATGAAAAAAAATACAGTTATCCACTGTAAGAATGATGATTCTCAGCACACAGCTGCCCCTAATAGGAGAGGCCGGCCAGTTGCCGATAACTTTACAGTCCACATTCCAAGAGTGTGGAAATAATGAATGGATAATTAAACTGGAAATAAAATCTTCATAGCCCAATCACTTTCAAGTTTTATCACTGAAAAGTTATCATGACAGTTTTTTTCTTTGTCTCGAAGTTTTAATGCACTAATAACTGAAAGAGTACATGACAATGACGAAATAAGATGCGCTTAGTATTTGAGAGTACAGCTTCATTACAAAATCTTCTACATTCAGGCAATTTGTTTACCAAATAATTGAGAGTCACTGTGACACTGGTCTGTAGTTCTTGGGATACTTTCAGAGATGTATACAAATAGAGATAAGAGCAGCCATGACTCAAAAGCGCCTATTTGGTCTTGCTCCTATGAACATCCATCCCTATAGAAATCGAAAAAGTAATTTCAAAACTTGCAAGTACTCCATATAACGAACTAAAATTTCGTAAATGTTTTTCAGTAGAATTCATTTTTTCGAAGTAGACGACAGACAAAAATAGTCTCCCTCCCCGACCAAATCAAATCCAGGATCAGAGCCTTTCTAGACCACGAGTAAAATCGCTACATAAATCCAAAACAAAATTTTAACCATTTTTAATATTCAATTCAACAAAGATCTGGAACAAAAAATCCGATTACAGCTTCACGATTTGTCCTATATCAGAAATAACTTCCCCGTTATGCAGCACCGCTGCATCGTAAACCCAAAAACGGAAACCGTAACATTCACTGGAAAGTAATGTGTATTAATTGCACAGACAGTTCAGTAATATGCCAGTAGAACATAACAAGAAACATTTTTAAACACTTTTCATCACCCAAGTAGAGCGCGCTATTCGTGTGATAACCCGTCATGGAGGCAGCAGCGTTTCAGCCGAATACCTCACGGGCTGGCAAATTCAAGAGGGAGTGCAGCTGCGAATATCTGGGAGTTTTTCTTACAACCAAGGGAAAGCTCACGGAAAAACCGGTGAGAACTGAGGGATGGGATCTATTTTAACATAATTCAGGGACAATGAGCCCAGACAAAACACTGAAAGCACCTGTGAAAGTCTTTTGATTTATCTACATACAAAATGAAGCTGACAACTTATTCGGCATATGCAGTGTACTTGTATCGTGATGAGTGAAATAAAGACGTTTACCGCGAACATATTTCGTTATGGTTGAGGAAAGACTACAGGTTACATCTGGTTCTTGTTTATTTGGCGACAACAATTTCAATTTGTTTGGTAGATCACCTGTAGTGACATGATGAATTTTTACAGTTGGACGTCAAAGGAAGGGCAAAAGGTCTTCACATATTCTGAACAGTAAATCCATCTCTCGTAAAGATTAACCCAGTCATCTGGGAAGCATAGCTGTAAATTATAGCAATAATATACCTGGAAAAAGGAGTATCTAACACTGGACCATTTCTTGCCTGTTTGAGATGTACCGGTACTTAAATAGTAGGTATGTGTAAATGACTGCCGGAATGAGGCTGCGTCCAGAAACCGGTGCAGACTAGCAGCTAGCAGTTTGGAATTGCACAACCACTGTATCAAGAGAGAAACGCTGTACAGTCGTATAACGTAACTGGATTTACTTATTAGCACCTGGCTATCTGTCGCAGATGGAAATCAGACTACCCAAGCTCTCAAAGCCTCTTGTTACTTTATCTAAAGAGAGACTATGAAGCTACTCTCGAACTTATCGAATGTTTTCCGAGCGTTGCTGCATTAAAAGCTTAATTTTACACATGCGTCAGTGAATGACGCAGCACAGTTCCGCTGAAGAAGCAACCGACGGACGTCACACCTGCTGATCTCCGAGTATATAAGGTGGTGGCAGCGGTCTAAGAACCATCAGATACCTTCCTTCCTTGTGTAGACGCTCAAGGACAGTCGCGATGCTGAGACACGCCTTGGCTCTGTTGCTGATCGCAGCTGTTGGTAGTGGTAAGTGGTCCGCTGTCTCAATCTTCTGTGAATTATTGTGACTATCTAGAAGCAAGTTATGTGCATATTGTTGTACCATATAAATAAGATTCAGCAAACTGTTATGAAAATACACAGCAGCGAAATTTCAGTTGTATTCTTGGAACGGTAGTTTAGTACATTTTTAATACCGCAGTGCGTTTCAGTTGACGTTACTTATTTCAATGTTTTAGATAACTTGATGTTTGATTAGGGCCCTTAAGCTCTCTCACGCATCGGAAGGAAACACATTTTCATATAACACATCTTTTCATATAACAACTACCAACAATTTATGGAAGTATAATACCACACTATATTAAAAACAATGTAAACTTAAAACATACAGAAAAAAGGCAAAATTTAGAACAGAAAGAGGTCGAGACAGAGAGAGAGAGAGAGAGAGAGTTAAGAGAGATAACACATGTTCCAGACAAAAATTTTTGTTTCTGTAGTAAGAAATACAGTTTCAGTCTCCGTTTATTCCAAGCTGCGTTCCATTAAATTTAAAACCATAGCTTCTCTCATTTTAGTCTATAACAGAACGCTTTCTACACTTGAATTGACGTAAACACTTGAGACGTGAACAGACATGAATCGTGGGTTTGATTCGAAAGGGGGGAGGGGAGAGATGTGTTTTTCCATCTATACTCCGTAAGACACCTTGCCGTGTGTGGTGGAAGGTACTCTGTGTACCCCTGACGACTTTTACCTCCCCCTTCTTCTATCCGAGTCGCGAATGAGGGAGGGAGGGAGGGAGGGACGACTGCTGATAAGCCTCCGTCTCAGCTCGGATGCCTCTAATCTTATCTTCGTGCTCTTCTCGCGAGATAGGCCTACACGAAGAAGGAATCAATATACCGGTTGACTCCTCCAGGAACGTTCACTCTCGGAATTTTAACAATAAACCACACCATGATGCAGAATGATTCTGTTGCACCGCATGCCGCTAAAATTCGCTGGGCGTCTTAGTGACACTTTCGCGCTTACCAAATGAACCTGTAACGAAATGCGTTGGCCTTCTGTGGATGTCCTGCTGACTGGCAATATTCAGATATTTTTCGTTCCGTTGGGCCCGCAGCATAGTACATGTCAGTATAAGGCATTATGAAACTGAATGCTCCAAACTGAGCTCCAATAAGGTAATACATTTCTTTAAATATTTTACACAACGGGTCTGTTTCGGTTTATTAGCATTATCAAGCGAACTACGAAAGTAACATTGGTAAGATCATCTATATGTAAATCAGGTCTGTTTTATGTTTACAATTCCATTGGTACTTAAGTCTAGTTGGAAATGACTACCATATTGCATCTCTGGATTTTTTTTTTCTTTTTTTGGTATATCTTGGTAAGGATATTACTTTTTGTAGCTACAAAACGTAAAAATACGTTCTTGTCAGACTTTTTGACAGTTGTTTACTACGATGCTGTGTGTTTACAAAGCATATAAAGCTTACCTGGGATGATGTTACGTTACGTTCTTCTTAGTTGCCTTTCAATTATATCTATGGTCTTTGTAAATTTTGTTTTCTGTGAGACTATTTATTTTCGTATTCGACTACGTCGAGCACAACCAAAATCTCAGAATATGCCACTTCTGGAATATACAAAATCACTTGAGACGGTTCCCACAATTTATATACTGGCCAAACCGGACGAAAGGCAGATTTAAAGAACGCATTAGAAACAGTGACAGTAGTCCTTCAAGCTTCTATTTACATAAGAAAACTCAACACCACAAAGCTAAGAAGATAGAAACTGCGTTAGAAAGATTACACAAAATACCGGAAGGACTTACCATGAACATTCTCGAAGAACTGGAAATTTATTTCATACGGGAAAATAACCGTACGAAATTCTAAATTAGCACACAAATTTTAAACTTAAATACCGTTTCGAAAATTTTATTTACACTCTTGTCTGTTCGTTCCGTGGAGGTCAGGTAAGTACTGAGGACAGGCCAAAAAGTGGAAGGCCATCAACTGAAACCCACAACACATATCAGGTTATCGTTAACGAGATTTTGAGGAATGATCGACGAAAAACATGTGAGGAAATTGCATATGAGGCCAGAATGTCTGTCATTTCAATTCACAGAATTTTAACTCAAAAGTTAAAGATGAGTAAAATTGCTGGCGGATTGGGTCCGCATGATATGAGTGAGTGAAGAGCAGAAAGCAGCTCGCAAAAGACTCGCAGAAGAAAGCTTCAGCACTATCGAAAAGAAGGTTCTTATCGAATAGAAGCCGAACGGTTTCTGAAAATGACTGTTGCATTTGATGAAACCTGGAATAGAGATCTTGAGACAGAGCTGAAGTCTTTGTCTTCACATTGGAAAAGTTCCGACTCTCCACGCCCAGTAAGATTCCGCTGCCAACAATCAAAGTTTAAACTGATGATGACCTTTGAGTATGACATGAATGTAGTTATAGCTACAGAGTGCCTCGGGGGAAAATCGTAGCAGGCGCCTACTGCTAACTGTTTCTGCAAACTGAATCCTAAAATTCATCACGGAACGCCTGACACACTTGCAGCTGGTTTCCTCATTTAGCACGATAATTTTTCAATGTACTCATTCGGTCCTATCTCGTAGGGATCCCCTGCCCCATAGCAACACTCAATTTTTAAAATGTATAACAGACTCAAAATAAACTACTGTACCCAGGCCAGAGAACGAAATACAATCTTGCTCCAAGGGCGAAAATTCTCACATGAAAGCTAACTCCAAATTATGGTACTAAGTCCGGCCAATGAAGCAGTTATAGTTCACCGATAATATTATCAGATGCAAAAAATATCCAATACATTTTAAAAATTCAACAAAGCGACCAAATATTTTCACAAGCTCTTAAAATAATTTAGAGTTTATACTCAGAATCCGTGACATTCTGTCCCTTATTTCACGATAGAGCAAATGAGCTCTCCTTCTATGAAATTTTTTTCTAAAAATAGAAATAGGAGACGGCAGAGGGGCGTTGTGTAGACAGTTTAAAAAAGGATTTGTTGCATCTTCTAAGTGTTCTGCCAGTAAAACTCAGAACGAATTTAAGACAACAACGTTAACCAGAAAGATGTAAATCTTCAAGAAGGATCCAGATAGATGCACAAGCACTCTAGCAGAAAATGTGAAAAGAGATGTGATTTCAATTAGTCTACGGTTCACCTTCTCAACAACATCATCTACCTGATGACACGGTTTTTCAGATTACTGCGAGTGAGTGATACCTTATGACGACACAAAAACATTTCTTTTGTCGACAGTGAAAACCTTCCAGTCAGCAGTCACGTGACCATGCTCAATGAAAATCGACTTTTCAAATTTATTTTTTGTTAGTCTACAGTCTGAAGCAGTGTACTATGTTCGGTTTTTAGTTACATTTCCGCCGTAAATATCGAAACCGCACGCGTTATACAAAAACAACTATCTCAAAACTGCAGCCACGAATAGACACACGACACAACAATGTCTCTTACTCATTTCTCTCCAGACACTTCACGTAACGATACATTTCTTAAGCTCGATCCCTCTCGCATGTCGTTACACAGATTACAGTATTCAACCTCTTCAGGTTCCATTGTCCTCAGTCAGCCTATGAAATGAGCGATTTCTACGATTTTTCGGAGAAACTAATGAAGCAAACAACATAAATATTTTTGTACAGTATTTATTGGTTATTGGACTAAATTATCTGATTTTTTAAAGAAATTCTGTCATTAGCAAGGCTCCCACGCTCTGTTCCAGTCCTGCACTCTGCAAATCTTATGAAATAAAAAAGTAAACCATTTTATTAATCTATAGGATATGGTGCATGGACTAATATCACTGTTTTTTGAGATCTTTGTTAGTGCTCGCGCAGTCCATTCCGTCAGCTTGAAATATACTGTATCTAAAGTTGATGGAATGGAATTCGGGCACGCTAACAAAAATATCTTACTGGAATTTGGCTGGATTATTCCTCAGGCATGTGCACAAGGAGTAGTAGGCTAATTTTTTTATTTTATTTATTAGATATTGCGAGAAACATGACCAAAATCACACGACACAACATCTCTGTTTCAAATGGCCCCATTTTGTTATTATTCCGTGCAGACTGTTCTATAGATCGAGAAAATTATTTTTTGATTTCTGATAAATATGCAGACTGCAGGACTTCTGTTATGGCCACATCTCTTTTTGGACAGAACATGTGACAATTGAATTTCGTAAAAAAATAAATAAATAAACAGAAAATGCTGTCCAGTAACCAGTAAATAATATGCAAAATGATTTAAGTAGATTTCTTCTTTAGTTTTTCGAAAATAAAATCGTAAATGTCGCTTATTTCATAGGCTAACTGAGGAGAATTGGCCTTAATGTATATTGCAATTTTGTGTTATGTTCGTAGAAATGAGTAAAACCACATACTAATGAATGTGTAAGTACACAACATGGGGGACAATTTGATAAACTTTAAGTGCGGAATGTATACAGGGAACAAATTACAAAACCTATAGCATAGCAACTCTCTCCTGCAATAAAAAAAAAGCAGTGCATCATAACATATTACTGTTCCGTATGTGAAATAGTTACAGACAATTATAGAACGACAGCTTACATCATACCAAGAAAGCAACAGACTGGAGAGAGATACTATTTCTACTGCCTTCCTAAGCGGTCGTTCCTATCAAGAAATATATCCGTCTTGCAAGTGGCTTTTGAGCGAACTTTCGAGGAAGAGAAGTTTCATTGTAAAATTTATTCTGATAATTGTTTTTACCCTTGTTGTTGGAACTACGCTCTGTTATTCAGTCGAATCATAATACGTCGCCGCGCGGGATTAGCCAAGCGGTCACAGGCGTTGCAGTCATGGACTGTGCGGCTGATACCGGTGGAGGTTTGAGTTCTCCCTCGGGCAAGGGTGTGTGTGTTTGTCCTTAGGATGATTTAGGATAAGTAGTGAGTAAGCTTAGGGACTGATGATCTTAGCAGTTAAGTCTCATAAGATTTCACACACATTTTGAACATAATACGTCACTTAAAACAATTGTAGTCTTTTGCTTCCCTTCAAAGTTATAATCGTCATTTAGCAAGTAGTCCCGTATGTGGCTGTAAATACGGCAGCCGACAGATAATTTTAGTGTTTGTTTCAGCCTGTTGTGCTACGTTACATTCTAGTCACACTAGATAGCAGCTGGCTGCCACTTAATGATGACGTGATGTGTTTTCAGCTTCGTACCCGAAGATCACGGTGCTGTTCCAAGACCCGGCGGACTACGCGGGCGAGATGAAGTGCTGCATGGGCGCCTTCAACACCCCACACAACTACACGGGCGCCTACCAGGTGAACGCGCTCTACCTCAGCAGCCACGTGCGCAACTACGACACTCTGGAGATAGGCCCGGAGCAGCAGAACATCAGGATCACCATGAGCGAGACTCCGTATGGCGTGTCCGACTGGAAGGTCGTGGCCACAGCCACCTACTCGGAAGTAGCCGAACCTCTCCAGCTCCTCAGGGTGCCTATCAGCTACAAGACCGATCCGTCCAAATATTACCTGTTCGAAATCTCGTACGGTGGCAGCTACACATACCCTACATATTCATCTATCGATATATCTGCTGGTCCTTACAAGACAAGCTACAACGCCTTTATACTGGGTATCGACTACGAGAAAGCATGAATGTACTGAATACTGAGTTACAATAAATCAACCTATTTATATTTCTTTGTTTGTTTTGGAAATATTTGCAGAAATTAGTTCCTGCATCATTCCCATTCTATTAATTTGTATCTGATTCTATAATAGTGAGTATGAACACAGATCTTCATTACGTACTGTCTTTCTCTCATGAGTAAAACCAGATAGGCAGCTGCTTATGCCGAATTTAAACCCCCCATTGTGGCGCCGCGGGCACATGACGTGGTAAATCATTAAAGCTACCTTACATGCATTAACACGACGTCTGGGAAGTTGTATATCGGAAATGGCGGAGCTGTTCTAGTGAGCGTGTATGGAATGTGATTGAAGGACGGTGAAACCACGAGTGGCCATTAGAGTGTAGGACATCCACACTTTATCAAAGAACGTAGAGGTCGGAGGATTACCTGCTCTCTGAACACATCTCATTAGACATTGACGAAACACAGTATATACAGTTCCACACAGTAACTGAAATGACACCATTAATAGACTTCGATCAGAAATCGGTAGCTAAGGGAGAATATTCAAAATTTCTAGGTGTATGCATTGATGAGGGGTTGAATTGGAAAAAAACACACTGAGAATCTGCTGCAACTTTTGAGTTCAGCTACTTATGCTATTAGGGTCATTGCAAATTTTGGCGATTTGCATCTCAGTAAATTAGCTTACCACGCCTATTTTCATTCTCTGCTTTCGTATGGCATCATATTCTGGGGTAACTTATCATTGAGTAAAAGAGTGTTCATTGCACAAAAGCGTGTAATCAGAATAATCGCTGGAGCTCATCCAAGATCATCCTGAAGACACTTATTTAAAGAGCTAGAGATCTTCACTGTAGCTTCACAATATATATATTCACTTATGAAATTTGTTATTAACAACCCGAACGAATTCAAAAGTAATAGCACTGTACATGGCTACAACACTAGGAGAAAGGATCATCTTCACTACTCAAGGTAGAATCAAACTTTGGCTCAGAAGGGGTAAATTATACTGCCACAAAAGTCTTTGGTCACCTACCTAATAGCATCAAAAGTCTGACGGACAGCCATATAGCATTTAAAAGGAAATCAAAAGAATTTCATAGTGGTAAATCCTTCTACTCATTAGATGAATTTTAGGATATAGTTAGTGGGCAATTTCCCAAACCTCCAACCCCCCCCCCCCCCCACAAAAAAAAAATATTAAGTGTCATGTAATATTTTGTGTAGTGTAATATCTTGTATAGACACCTTTTATTAACCTGACACGTTCCACATCATTACGAAGTGTCGTATTCATGATCTATGGAACAAGTACTAATCTAATCTAAACGTTGTTAAACAATGCACAGCGCACGACCCCTACAAGTACCAACGTTCACCCAGCGACATAAATAACTACGATAGCATTGGACATGGCGGCATGAACATTGTAATAGTGTTCCCCAGTATGCTTAACAGCATTTATTGTAACACAATGCCGATGGTCGTGTCAGGTGTGTGTGTGTGTGTGTGTGTGTGTGTGTGTGTGTGTGTGTGTGTGTGTGTTTTTTTCATGTGGTTATCATGTGCGATGAAATGCGAAATAAAAGTGCCACATCCATGATTTGGGATCCAAACATACCAAGAAAGAATATCAGACCAGGGATTGAAAGTGAACTGACCAGCTTTGGCAGTTTGGCAATGGTGAACGGTTTGGGGATGATGATCAGGGCTTTGACTTTCGGAGGAACCCAGATCCAATCCGTCAAGTGTCAACTACCAAGTAATTCTAATCAGATTATAAACACTTTGTGCCAGATTCCTCTGGATATCTATCAAAGACCTGTCGGCATGCCACTTGAAATCACTGCTTTATTGCGATCCAGAGGTGGAGTGAAACGCTGTTTAGCGGGTGGTTGTAATGTTTTTGTGACATATTCTGTGACAGATACCCCAAGCGTTGGATTGAAAGGCGAGGTGCAACTGCATGGCTACCTCGTTCCTCTTTTAACGTACCTACACTCTACGGTTTATGTAAAGTTTTATTGTGACACTTGAACATAATTTTCCGCTGTTAGTGGAAACAAGGCATCGAATCCGAAGATAAATGCTTAGGCATAGAATGTAGATAGTTGCAACCTGAGTATTCGGTACTGCGTACAAATACGACCGAAATGTAAAACACGGTAATAAATCAAGGTTTCACAGCAGTAGGCCATAAATTTGACTGCCAGAATATGGTTTGAATGACTTATGATTGCAGAATAAATAGATCGTCAGCAAAGAAACGACCAAAAGTTAATTTTGATATGGTTGTAAGGACTTTGAAATCACGTAAATATCGTGCAAGAAAGACAATACAGCAAATGGACTAATTGCACCAACGCTAACTTACATGTAAAAGAAACGTGTGACATGATCACTAAGGACATTAATTTGGAATTTGATGATGTTAGCTACCGTAACGACTACCAATAAACAAACAGTGGCTAACAAAACTTTACGGAAACTGTACTGCTACGTAATTCACAATAATGCCACCTGTTTCAAAAAATCCCTAAACGTGACATAAACTGGTCATCATTATTTACTTATTACTTTCCAAATGATTGCGTCTCAGATTAATGCCGTAATAACTTCCGTTCATGGCAACACCTATTTTCGGTACTAATGTTGCGTGGTCGTACAAATTCATCGTTTACAAAATACAACGTAAAATTCCAAAACTACTTTGAGTACAACAAAGCCAACACACTTATGTCATTAAAGTGAATTACAGTTAAAACGTTTTTAATTTAAGTTGGTTGTCTGCAGTGGGAGTGCATTACTGTCTGAACCACTACAGTTATTAATGTTTCTGAACATAGTAAGTGCTCGATTGGAAATCAACTGTAAATTTCATTAGTTTTGGCTTCTTTTGGCTGTTCCTTTCACTTGTGATTGTTTCGGGTTCAAATGTCTCTGAGCACAATGGGACTTAACATCTGAGGTCATCAGTCCCCTAGAACTTAGAACTACTTAAACCGAACTAACCTAAGGACATCACACACATCCATGCCCGAGGCAGGATTCGATCCTGCGACCGTAGCGTCACGCGGTTCCAGGCTGTAGCGCCTAGAACCGTTCAGCCACTGGGGCCGGCGACTGTCTCGGGGTTTATGGTGAAAGGATAGGACTTTGCTGATCGTTAACGACTCGGGTCAATGAAGTTTCTCTCGATTGGTTTGTTCTTTGTCTAAAGCAGTACAGTACAATGTTCCAAAAGATGATCAAGAACTGGCTTGCCTATTACATAGCTACAAAATACTGGCTGGATCTAACTTTGCGATGCGTTGCTTATGGTGCGAAGCAGTGCTTATTGTAACATACATTATTGGCAACAGGCTTTTCTGGACTAGTGAGCATCTAGAATAAATTTGGGCCAAACAGTATTCTTCATTACTTCCAAAGTATTCCTGCGACGGTATACTTCGCCTACATACGCCATCGCCCACTTATAATTTGTCTGGACACGTACTACCATAACATTTTCGATGCAAAATACTCTGGCATTTGCGCACCAACACATACGTCTGTTCAACACCACAGATACTCCGCAACTCCTCCTATGCCTTCACCTATACATTTGCGCACACTCGCGCCAACGCTGTTATTATTACACGAGATATACAGGGTTGTTACAAATGATTGAAGCGATTTCACAGCTCTACAATAACTTTATTATTTGAGATATTTTCACAATGCTTTGCACGCACATACAAAAACTCAAAAAGTTTTTTTAGGCATTCACAAATGTTCGATATGTGCCCCTTTAGTGATTCGGCAGACATCAAGCCGATAATCAAGTTCCTCCCACACTCGGCGCAGCATGTCCCCATCAATGAGTTCGAAAGCATCGTTGATGCGAGCTCGCAGTTCTGGCACGTTTCTTGGTAGAGGAGGTTTAAACACTGAATCTTTCACATAACCCCACACTGAAAACAAGTTTCGCACTGAACGCATCCTCTTCCATGAACTGTTGCAACCGCGCCGAAAATTCAAGGCGTTTGACTTTGTCATCGGGTGTCAGGGCTTGTAGCAATTGTAAACGCTAAGGCTTCTGCTTTAGCCTTTTCCTTAAGATTTTCAAAACCGTCGGCTGTGGTACGTTTAGCTCCCTGCTTGCTTTATTCGTCGACTTCCGCGGGGTACGCGTGAAACTTGCCCGCACGCGTTCAACCGTTTCTTCGCTCACTGCAGGCCGACCCGTTGATTTCCCCTTACAGAGGCATTCAGAAGCTTTAAACTGCGCATACCATCGTCGAATGGAGTTAGCAGTTGGTGGATCTTTGTTGAACTTCGTCCTGAAGTGTCGTTGCACTGTTATGACTGACTGATGTGAGTGCATTTCAAGCACGACATACGCTTTCTCGGCTCCTGTCGCCATTTTGTCTCACTGCGCTCTCGAGCGCTCTGGCGGCAGAAACCTGACGTGCGGCTTCAGCCGAACAAAACTTTATGAGTTTTTCTACGTATCTGTAGTGTGTCGTGAGCATATGTCAATGAATGGAGCTACAGTGAATTTATGAAATCGCTTCAATCGCCGGCCGCTGTGGTCTCGCGGTTCTAGGCGCGCAGTCCGGAACCGCGCGACTGCTACGGTCGCAGGTTCGAATCTTGCCTCGGGTGGATGTGTGTGATGTCCTTAGGTTAGTTAGGTTTAAGTAGTTCTAAGTCTAGGTGACTGATGACCTCAGATGTTAAGTCCCATAGTGCTTAGAGACATTTGAACATTTTTTTGCTTCAATCATTTGTAATAGCCCTGTATTATCTGTGCTGTATCCAATAAAAACCTCCCTTGCATGGGCAGCATATTTACTAACATGACTTGACGTCAATAATTCTTACTTCTCCTATCCTCTTACATTACATTTCCATAAATACTAATTAGCGACAAAATTCCTTAATACATTTACAGAAGAGTTCCGCTAATCCGAACCCCGGTAAGCCGAACGTTCCGTTAATCCCAACATGAAAAATTTAGTTTAAGTATGGAAAACTGTACGGTAAACTGTTGTACGTACACACTATTTTAATTTACTCAGTACAGTTAACATGTATTAGAAAAATTGACACGAAAAACATTAGGTTTAAATAATGCATAACAATGAAAGAAAAGCTGTCAAACTTACTAAAATACACAAGACGTTTTATCCCTACTTTTTAGATGACAAAAACTCAATAATTTTTTTTTTGTGTAATGAAGACGGTGTGTCATATGACGCATAGTTGCTCCATCATCTCATAAACATCAAATCAGCAGGTGTAGCAGTGGGCTGTTGGTCCAAATAACGTAGCGCGAGATCAGGGGCTTCTGCTGGGTCACTGTGTGGCACCAGCTCACCTTTGTCGCTTTCAGGTTCATTGTCACTTCCGTCGCGGCAGTCCACTTCTTCCTGGTCTTGAGTCACAGCATCAACTAAATCAGCGTCAGTAAGGTTCTCCTTCACTAGCTTCTTCACATCCAGGGATTGTCTGTATCATTTGTAGTAGATTTTCCTCTTTATTTTCAACTAAGTTGTCCTGAAATTCAAGAGATGTCCACAGTTCTCTCCACTATTTTCTCAGGGTATTCTCTGAAATATTCTGCCATGCCTCAGCGGCCGATGGCTGTTGTGGCCGAGCGGTTCTAGGCGATTCAGTCCGGAACCACGCGGCTGACACGCTCGCAGGTTCGAATTCTGCCTCGGGCATGATTGTGTGGGATGTCCTTACGTTAGTTAGGTTTAAGTAGTTCTAAGTCTAGGGGACTGATGACCTCAGATGTTAAGTCCCATAGTGCTTAGAGCCATTCTGCACCTCAGCGGCCCAATGAGCAACGTCCTTCACATTGGTCTTTTTTATTTTGTCCACTAAAGGAATGCTATCATCTTGGATCAACATTCTTAAAAATTGTTTTCGGTAAATCAGTTTTAATGTTTTCCGTACGCCCTGGTCCATTAGCTGTAGAATTGGTGTAACATTCGGTGGCAAAATCTTCACCACAATTTCTCCATTACTTAATTCCTCAGTGCTGGGGTCATTACTTAATTCCTCAGTGCTGGGGTCAGTTGGCGCATTATCAATCAAAAGGATTGCACGGGGAGACAAATGATTTTCCTTAGAAGACCGTCGAAGAGGGATCAAACACGCCGTGAAAACATTCTATGAACAGCTTACCATGCATCCACGCTTTCTTATGGTTGCGGTAATATACAGGCAGGGACTTCATGTTGCAGTTTTTAAAAGCTCCAGGCCTAGCAGATTTTCCGATCAGCATTAAAGGTAGCTCGTGATTACCAGCAGCGTTGCTGCACGCTAATAAAGTCACACTATCTTTGCACTCTTTAAAACCAGAAGCATGATCTGCTTTAATGCCAGGCTTTTTGTTGGCGATGCCCTAAAATTAAGGCCAGTCTCGTCAGCGTTATAAATTTGTTGGGAGAATACTTTCCTCTCTTACCATTTTTTCAAACTCACCCAAGTATTCCTTCACTGCATCACGGTCAGCAGATAGTTTCTCTCCAGTAATTGTTAGCTGACAGATTTCATGACGTTTTTTGAATCTGTCCAACCAACCCGTACTTGCACTAAAAGACTCACCACCATTCATTAACTTGTTCAGGTAAACAGCCTTCTCCTGAACCAGTGCTCCACTCAAAGGGGTTCCCCTTTCTCTTTCCTGTGTAAGCCAAAGGAAGAGAGCTTCATCCACTTTATCGTACTGGGACTGTTTCAAAGTCTGCCGAATTACGAGTGTTTTTCCCGAAGACGTTACACAGGACTTTTCAAGCTTCACTCGGTTCTTCTTTCAATCATAAATGGTTGATTTACCAACACCTTGTTCTGTTGGCAGTTTACATACATTCTTACCACTGTCTATCCGTTTCAAAGCATTCTGTTTTTCTTTGAGAGTTAACGTTGTATGTTTCCGTTTACTCATGACGAAAATACCTACACCACTACACCTGAACGATTACAATACAACTGTTACGCGTGCCAGCGATCGATAACTAACATAATCAAGCGCTTTGCAAGCCAACTGGCAGTGCACTGACCGCAGACACTACGGAGATCTCAACAATGCACAACGACAAGGGCAGGGAGTGAGAGTGAGCCATTGATCCCAGACTTGTTCCCATTTGTACCATGGTGTACCTACTTATCTGCTCGGTATACTTCATTATAATAACTAGTCACCGTAATTCCAGCTGATCCGAACAAATCGGTAATCCGAACAAGATCTGATCCCAATTAGTTCGTATTAACGGGACTCTACTGTAGCTGAAAAATACGTGAGGCGCTATATTGTAATGTTACACCCCGTTATGACGACACGATTTTGTTGTGTAGGTATAACAAAAGCCTAGTGCGCCTTGTCACCAGTTCCTGTTGAAGGATCACTTCTCTCCAGGATACTATCAGGGTTTGATGTGATTCGCGGACGCTTGGTGTACTTGCTAGAACTTTCTTTGAAGACGATATGGCTATATTCAATGCGATAGTCGCCATTTTGAACACCTTTCGTAATGTATAATGTTGTTGAGTTAACAGTACAATATCTTAGCTGCATTTTATTTACGTTTTCATTGACTGCCCGCGTTGTAACTCATATTACATTCGCTCGCTCAGGTTTACTTGCACCATCACAAGTCTCTATTCCAAAGATGACTCTTCTATCAGCTTCGATTTGTGCGCTACTTTTCATTGCCCCTATACTAGAATCAACTTACAAAAATTTGTCTATTTCATATGAAATCTGTTTAAATTTATATTAATGTCGTAACAACCACATTTCAGTCCATTTTTATATACTGAAATCTCTCTGACAAGTGAAATCTTCTTGAAATTTGAAAGGACTGCGAATTTGCCAATCAAGTATCAGTTCTTGAAGAAATTTTCGTGCTGGCTTCAAAACTGTTGTTAGATTTTGCGAGTCTGTAATATTTTCAAATTTATGGAGGATCTGAAACATCGACTTGTATTTTAGTAATATTTATGCAGCCGATACTACTGCAGGACAATTGCAGTACATGTGTAAATAATGACACCGTGTTACTCATTAAAACAGCCATTTATCTGAATGTAAATAAACAGCTTTCTTTATTCACCAGCGATAGAATTGTGGACTTTGCCAAATGATTTCGTCATTCATGAATCATATCATCTTGCTATGGTCTTCAGTTGTGTAGATCCTCAATTCATGGTAGCGAATATGGGGTATGAACGCGATTTTCATTATTCGCAATATTATTTTCTTACAGGTATTTCAGAACACAATTGCGCCAGCAATACAAAACGAAGTATTAGAAATTATGTCTCACATGATCCACTGAGAAATTGTGCAGCATATAAAAAATTCCTCATTTTATGGAATTTGGCAGATTCAACGACGGACATGGCCGGCCGGGAGCTGTTCACTCTTTGTCTACGTTGAGTTGATCCTGAGACGCTCGAAGTAAAAGAACTTTTTCTGGGTGTATATAGTCCGTAGGACTCCAAGGTGCAAACACTGGCAACTACCATTAAAGACACACTTCTAAGGATGTCACTAGAAATTGAGTTTCTACGTGTCCACCATTTCGATAGTGCGCCTGACACGTCTGGGCGGAACAAAAGTGTGAACGAAATACTTCTTCAAGACAAGCCAAAGAGTTGTTGCACCCACTACAGCAATCTTTGTTTGGGTCTGGCACTACAGTAAGTTTCAAGAAGATACATTCTGCTATGTGCTGTTAACTGTGGAAGACGTCTCAAATATAATTCTAGAATCCGCAAAAAGGAAAAACGGGCATGCAGGTGTTGTGCTATCATCTGGTATCAATGAAACAAGGCGAACATGCTCAACGACTGATTCCAGTGTGTCCCACCAGATAGGCTGGAAGAGTAAAATCTTGACACATTTCATGGAAAACTATGAGCGGGTGCAGGAAAGGTACCGAGCTCAGTTACAGACGACAGAAGGTCAGTCCTGCGAAGCGATTCGAAAAGTTTGAAACTATTTTTTATATAACAGTAGCAACTTAAGTGTTTGGACTGTATGAGCAACTTACCAGATCCCTACAGAATTTTAATGCAGGCGGAGTGAAACATCCTGTACAGGTCCTAAAACCAACTCTTGCAAATCTTAGGACTACAGAAGCATTTGATATGACATTAGAGAATTCTAAAGATTATTCTAAAAACCTAAATATGAAAGATGGAAATATCTCACGGCAAAGAAAATGCCAGTGAAATTGCAACACACAGAAACACCGTCTGTTCCCAAGAACTATCTCGAGAACGAAAATTTAGGAAAGATTTGTTTTAAATTCTTGATCTCCTTCTGAATGAGATTGATCGCAGGTTCGGATTAGAGGATCCAAAGCGAGTATCTCATCCTGAAGAGATGCTTATTACGTCCTCCCAAACACAGCCTCTATCTACAAGATGTTTGGAAGAATTGCTTGGATTACATAAAACAGACTTTAGCCTGGACAGACTTCATGCACAGCTCGAAATGCTGCGAACCATTACGACTTGTATACAACCATGTAATGTATCCCCTATTGGAAGAAAACTTATTTTTGAACCTGGTTGGGTTAAAGAACTGTTTCAGGAAGCTAATTAACTTCCAGACTTAAAACTTGCCTCAGATCAACAATGACTCGGTCGAGACTCACCCATCTACTCCTCCTTCATGTTCATCAAGAAAGGGCTCGAAAAATTAATCTTATGGATTCCATGAAAGAATTTGTTTCTCGAACTGTCGAAAGAACAACTACATTTGGAAATTATACTTAAAATTTTTAGTCTAAATATAAACAAAATAAATTCTTTCTTTCACATCTACATCTACCTCTGCACTCTTTATATCACATTTAAGTTCCTGGCAGAGGGTTCACCGAACCACCTTCACAAGTCTCTGTTATTCCAATCTCGTATAGCGCGAATAGAACGAACATCTATATCTATCCGTACGAGCTCTGATTTCCCTTATTTTATCGTGGTGATCGTTTCTCTCTATCTACGTCGGTTTCAACAAAATATTTTCGCATTCGGAAGAGAAAGTTGGTGACTGGAATTTTGTGAGAAGATTGCTCCGCAACGAAAAACGCCATTGTTTAGTGAAGTCCAACCCAAATCCTGTATCATTTCAGTGACTCTCTCTCCTATTTCGGATTATAGAAAACGTGCTGCCTTTCTTTGAACTTTTTCGATGTACTCGTCAGTCGTGTCTGGTAAGGATCCCACACCGCCCAGCAGTATTCTAAAAGAGTACGGACAAGCGTAGTGTAGGCAGTCTCCTTAATAGATCTGTTATACGTTCTTAGTGTCCTGCCAATAAAACGCAGTCTTTAGTTAACCTTCCCCACAACATTTTTTATGTGTTCCTTCCAATTTACGTTGTTCGTAAATGTAATTCCTAGGTATTTAGTTGAGTTTACGGCCTTCAGATTTGACTGATTTATAGTGTAACCGACGTTTAACGGATTCCTTTTAGCACTCATGTGAACGACCACACACTTTTCATTATTTAGGATCAATTACCAGTTTGCACACCATACAGATATCTTTTCTAAATCGTTTTGCAGTTTGTTTTTATATTCTGATAACTTTACTGGTATTCTGATAACTTTACTGGTCGATAAACGACAGCGACATCTACAGACAACCTAAGACGGCTGCTTAGATTATCTCCAAAATAGTTTATGTAGATAAAAACAGCAAAGGGCCTATAACACCAACATGGGGAACGCCAGAAATGACTTCTGTTTTACTCGATGACATTCCGTCACTTACTACGAATTGTAACTTCTCTGACAGGAAATCACGAATCCAGTCATATAACTGAGACAGTATTCCATAAGCACGAAATTTCACTACAAGCCGCTTGTGTGGTACAATGTCAAAAGTCTTCCGGAAATCAATAAATACGGAATCCATTTGAAATCCCTTTCAACAGCATTCAACACTTCATGCGAGTAAAGAGCTAGTTGTGTCACAAGAACCATGTTTTCTAAATCCGTATTGACTGTGTATCAATAGACCGTTTTCTTCGACGTAATTCATAATGCTGGAACACGATATGTGTTGCCTAATCCTCCTGCGTATCGACGTTACTGATATGGGCCTGTAATTAAGTGAATTACTCCTACTACCTTTCTCGAATATTGGTGTGATCTGTGCAGCTTTCCAGTCTTTGGGTACGGATCTTTCGTCAAGCGAACAAATGGTATATAGTCTGGACCAGAAGACTTCCTTTTATTGAGTGATTTAAGTTGCTGCACTACTCCGAGGATATATACTTCTACGTTACTCTCTAGATTCGAATTCAGGGAATATTTACTTCGTCTTGTTTGGTGAAGAAATTTCGGAAGCCTTTGTTCAGTAACTCTGCTTTGGCAGCACTGTCTGCGATAGTATCACCATCGCTGTCGTGCAGAGAAGGCATTGATTGCGTCCTGCCGCTAACATACTTCACATACGACCAGTATATCTCTGGATTTTCTGCCAGGTTTCGAGACAAAGTTTCCTTGTGATTACTATTATAAGCATTTCGCATTGAAGACCGCACTAAATTTCGAGCTTCTGTAAAAGATCGCAAATCTTGAGATTTTGCGCCTGGTTAAATTTGGCATGCTTTTCTCCTTGTTCCTACAACAGTGTTCTGACTCGTTGTGTGTACCAAAGAGGACCAGCTCCGTGGCTTGATAATTTATTTGGTATAAATCTCTCAATTGCTGCCGATACTATTTCTTTGAATTCAGACCACATCCGGTCTACACATAAACTGTTAATTTGAAGGGAGTGGAGATTGTCGCTCAGGAATGCGTGAAGTGAATTTTTATCCGGTTTTTTGAATAGGTATATTTTTCGTTTATTTTCGGAGGATTTGGGGGCTACAATATTCAGTCTCTCTACGACAACCCTGTGTTCGCTAATACTTGTATCCGTTTTGATGCTCGTTATTAACTCAAGATTATTCGTTGCTAAGAAATGAAGTGCGTTTCCACAACTGTGGCTCATGAACCAACTGTTAGAAATAATTTTCAGAAAATGCGTTTAGCACAATTTCGAATGATGTTTTATGGGTACCTCCGGAATTAAACATGTATTTTCACCAACATATCGAGGGAAAATAAAGTCACCACCAACTATAATTGTATGAGTTAGGTACGTGTTTGAAATCAAACTCAAGCTTTCTTTGAACTTTTAAGGAATTGTATCATCTTAATTGAGAGGTGGGTAAAAGGATCCAGTTATTGTTTTATTTCGGTTGCCAACAATGATCTCTGCTCATACTAACCCACAGGAACCATCTACTTCAATTACGGAAGAAGATAAACTACTTCTAACAGCAAAAAACACGCCACCCACAACCGTGTTTAGCCTATTCTTTCGGACCACCGCTAGGTTCTTCGCAAAAATTTCGGCTGAGCTGCTTTAGCCAACTTTCAGTGCCGACAAAGATTTGAACATCAGTGCTTTCTATTAGCGTTTGGAGCTCTGGTACCTTCCCAGGACAGCTTCAATTTACAACTGTTATACTGATGGTTCCTGTATCTATGTTCTTCCCGTGTTTGGTCTGCACCCTTTGCGACTAAAGCCCTTTTTGTGTTTTCCAGTGACCCTCTAACCTAAAAGAAAACCGTCCAGTCCACGCTACACAGCCCCTGCTACCCGTGTAGCCGCCTCCTGCATGTAGTGGACGCCTGACCTATTCAGCGGAGCCCGAAATCCAACCACCCATTGGCGCAAGTAGAGGAATCTCCAGCACACACGGTCGCAGAACCGTGTGAGCCTCTGATTCAGACCCTCCACTCGGCTCTGTACGAGAAATCCACAATAGGTCCTTTCGATTATGCTGCAAATGGTCAGTTCCGCTTCCATCTCGCAAGCAAGACTGGCAGCCTTTAGCACTTCTGTTAGCCGCTCAAAACCAGAGAGAATGTCTTCTGATTCAACGTGACACACATCATTGGTACTGACGTGAGCCACCACCTGCAGTATGCTGCACTCTGTGCTCTTCATGGCATCCGGAAGGAGCCGTTCCATGTATGGAATGACTCCACCCGTTGCACTTCTTTGCAGTCATGCCATAAAGGGCTCATTAACGTGGCTAACGCTGGAGCTCCCAACTAACAACATTCCCACCGTCTGTGATTGCCTGGATCTTGCAGGCTGAGGGGTTCCTTCTGAAACAGAATAGATGATGGCATCTGGCTGAGCGACAGTGTCGGCCACAGATGGCACCTGCAACCTGGTTGTCTGACTAACCATGGAGGTCTTATGTGCGACTTCCTGGGAAATCTTTCGCCTCCTAATACGCCCCGGGTGACCTCCCACTCGACCACAGGTGAGAGGTCAGCCTCAGTGTGAGCAGTAACTGGGCTGGCCACCGGAGAGGACCGATTGAAGAACTTGGACATGCTGGACATCCGTTGGATCCCAACAGCTGGCCCACAACAGTGGTGTCCATCCACTGCAGCCTCAAGCTGTGTAACTGAAGCCATCACAGCCTAGAGCTTAGAGCGAAGTGTTAGCAACTGGGCTCGCATCCACACACAAAAATCACATACTAAAGACCGTGGAAAACAAAACTACCCAGATAAACAGACTATTGGCACATGCTACAGGACTCTACTTTAGACATCGACGAAAACGTCAGAACTACACTCCTGGAAATGGAAAAAAGAACACATTGACACCGGTGTGTCAGACCCACCATACTTGCTCCGGACACTGCGAGAGGGCTGTACAAGCAACGATCACACGCACGGCACAGCGGACACACCAGGAACCGCGGTGTTGGCCGTCGAATGGCGCTAGCTGCGCAGCATTTGTGCACCGCCGCCGTCAGTGTCAGCCAGTTTGCCGTGGCATACGGAGCTCCATCGCAGTCTTTAACACTGGTAGCATGCCGCGACAGCGTGGACGTGAACCGTATGTGCAGTTGACGGACTTTGAGCGAGGGCGTATAGTGGGCATGCGGGAGGCCGGGTGGACGTACCGCCGAATTGCTCAACACGTGGGGCGTGAGGTCTCCACAGTACATCGATGTTGTCGCCAGTGGTCGGCGGAAGGTGCACGTGCCCGTCGACCTGGGACCGGACCGCAGCGACGCACGGATGCACGCCAAGACCGTAGGATCCTACGCAGTGCCGTAGGGGACCGCACCGCCACTTCCCAGCAAATTAGGGACACTGTTGCTCCTGGGGTATCGGCGAGGACCATTCGCAACCGTCTCCATGAAGCTGGGCTACGGTCCCGCACACCGTTAGGCCGTCTTCCGCTCACGCCCCAACATCGTGCAGCCCGCCTCCAGTGGTGTCGCGACAGGCGTGAATGGAGGGACGAATGGAGACGTGTCGTCTTCATCGATGAGAGTCGCTTCTGCCTTGGTGTCAATGATGGTCATATGCGTGTTTGGCGCCGTGCAGGTGAGCGCCACAATCAGGACTGCATACGACCGAGGCACACAGGGCCAACACCCGGCATCATGGCGTGGGGAGCGATCTCCTACACTGGCCTTACACCACTGGTGATCGTCGAGGGGACACTGAATAGTGCACGGTACATCCAAACCGTCATCGAACCCATCGTTCTACCATTCCTAGACCGGCAAGGGAACTTGCTGTTCCAACAGGACAATGCACGTCCGCATGTATCCCGTGCCACCCAACGTGCTCTAGAAGGTGTAAGTCAACTACCCTGGCCAGCAAGATCTCCGGATCTGTCCCCCATTGAGCATGTTTGGGACTGGATGAAGCGTCGTCTCACGCGGTCTGCACGTCCAGCACGAACGCTGGTCCAACTGAGGCGCCAGGTGGAAATGGCATGGCAAGCCGTTCCACAGGACTACATCCAGCATCTCTACGATCGTCTCCATGGGAGAATAGCAGCCTGCATTGCTGCGAAAGGTGGATATACACTGTACTAGTGCCGACATTGTGCATGCTCTGTTGCCTGTGTCTATGTGCCTGTGGTTCTGTCAGTGTGATCATGTGATGTATCTGACCCCAGGAATGTGTCAATAAAGTTTCCCCTTCCTGGGACAATGAATTCACGGTGTTCTTATTTCAATTTCCAGGAGTGTATGTCTAAAATTAGATTAATACACAGAGATTCAAACACCTAACTACCGAAGCACTTAGGTGAAACTAAATAATTCGCCCCTGATTATAAACTTGTAATACGTCACAAAATTGGTTTACTTTCCGTAGCACGCGAAAACGCAAGAACTGTGGCTATTAGATATTAAATTAACACGCAGAAACTCAAGAAACTAAACTACTAAAGCACGGAGATGATATTATAAAATTCGCTCCTAGCTAAGATCTCGAAAACGGCACAAAATCGGTTACTTCCCTGTTGCAGCGTCTGCGTCTGTCTTGGCTGCTGCTGCTGCTGCTGCCTGACTCATTATAGCAACTATGGTTACTGTGGTGTCACCGCCAGACACCACACTTGCTAGGTGGTAGCCTTGAAATCGGCCGCGGTCCGTTAGTATACGTCGGACCCGCGTGTCGCCACTATCAGTGATTGCAGACCGAGCGCCGCCACACGGCAGGTCTAGAGAGACGTCCTAGCACTCGCTCCAGTTGTACAGCCGACTTTGCTAGCGATGGTTCATTGACAAATTACGCTCTCATTTGCCGAGACGATAGTTAGCATAGCCTTCAGCTACGTCATTTGCTACGACCTAGCAAGGCGCCATTATCATTTGCTATTTATCTTGTGATGCCTGTACCGTCAGACCGATGTTCACCAATTATGGATTAAAGTTCAGTATTCCAACAGCTACGACCTTTTTTACTAAAGTCTAACTTCCTTAAATGCTCCAGACCTCACGCCAGCCTGCGTGAGCTTAAACGCGTGCCTTTCGGCTTCCTCCTAGTGGCTTGGCTGTCTCGCCAAGTCACAACAGTTATGGAAGTTAATAAATCAGTCAAGAAGGCTAGGAGAGTGTTTCTGCTAGACAGAGCAGATAACATCTTACTGAGACAGTGAATTGGCATCACTTAGTAACAGTGAGACAGATGTAGAGGAATTATGGGTCAAGTTTAAGCAGATTGTAAATCTGGAGAATTACGTGCATAGTAAGTGGTTAAAGGATGGGAAAAAAACCACCATCGTTTAATAACGTAATTCGTAAGCTGCTGAGGAAGCGGAGGCTGTTGAACTCTAGGTCCAAAAGGCGAAACACAGACGACGACAAGCGAATGTTAATATTCATGCGTCAGTGAAAAGAATTATTCGCGAAGCATATGGCAACTACCACGGTCACACCTTAGCAAAAGATCTGGCAGAGGACCCGAGAACATTCTGGTCGTATGTAAATCGCTAAGCGGGTCTAAGGCTTCCATTCAGTCCCTCGTTGACCAGTCTGGTGTGGCAGATGAAGATAGCAAAACGAAAGACAAGTTTTAAATTTCACGTTCAACACATCGTTCACGCGGGAAAACCGTACAAACATACCGTCAACTGACCATCGGACAGACTGACGACTGGACGACGTACAAATAAGCATAGCTGGCGTAGAGAAGCAACTTAAAGATTTGAAAATAAATGAATCGCCAATTCCCGATGGAATCCCAGTTTGATTTTACAGAGAGTACTGTACGGCACTAGCCTCTTACCTAGTTTGCATTTATCGCGAATCTCTCGCCTAGCACAAAGTCTCAAGCGACTGGAAAATGTGCACATGACTCCAGTATATAAGAAAGGTAAAAGAACGGACCCGCAAAATTACAGTGCAGTTTCCCTAACTTGTGCCTCCTGCAAAATCCTTTAACACATTCTGAGCTCGAATATAATAAACTTTCTTCAGGCTAAGAGGTTTTGGAAAGCATCAGTGTAGGTTTTTATATTGGTAACGCCACGTAGCGCTCTGTATGAAAATCACTGGCTGTGCTGTGTGCAGTCTGTGGCTGGTTTGCATTGTTGTTGGCAATTGTAGTGTTGGGCAGCTGGATGTTAACAGCGCGTATTGTAGTATTGGGCAGCCGGATGTTAACAGCGCGTAGCGTTGCGCAGTTGGAGGTGAGCCGCCAGCAGTGGTGGATGTGGGGAGAGAGGTGGCGGAGTTTTGAAATTTGTAAGACTGGATGTCATGAACTGCTATATACTTTATGACTTTTGAACACTATTGAGGTAGCCGGCCGCGGTGGTCTAGCGGTTCTGGCGCTGCAGTCCGAAACCGCGGGACTGCTACGGTCGCAGGTTCGAATCCTGCCTCGGGCATGGGTGTGTGTGATGTCCTTAGGTTAGTTAGGTTTAAGTAGTTCTAAGTTCTAGGGGACTTATGACCTAAGATGTTGAGTCCCATAGTGCTCAGAGCCATTTTTGAGGTAAATGCATTGTTTGTTCCCTATCAAAATCTTTCATTTGCTAACTATGCCTATTAGCAGTTAGTGCCTTCAGTAGTTTGAATCTTTTATTTAGCTGGCAGTAGTGGCGCTCGCTGTATTGCAGTAGTTCGAATAACGAAGATTTTTGGTGAGGTAAGTGATTTGTGAAAGGTATAGGTTAATGTTAGTCAGGGCCATTCTTTTGTAGGGATTTTTGAAAGTTAGATTGCGTTGCGCTAAAAATATTGTGTGTCAGTATAAACACAGTCATGTACAATTTTTCTAAGGGGACGTTTCATCAGTTGTGCGAAGCTCAGCTTTCCCTCTTCTCACATGACATACTGAGAACTGTGGATGAAGGGCAACAGGCATATTCCATATTTCTGGATTTCCGGAAAGCATTTCAGGCTGTTAACGAAGGTACGAGCATATAGAATAAGTTCACAGATATGCGAGTGGCTCGAAGACTTCTTCAATAATAGAATCCAGTATGTTGACCTCGACGGCGAGGGTTCATCAGAGACAAGGGTATCGTTAGGAATGTCCCAGGGAAGTGTGACAGGACCACTGTTGTTCTCTACACACACAAATGATTTGGCGGACTGGTTGGGCAGCAGTCTGCGGTTGTTTGCTGATGATGCTGCGGTGTACGGTCAGGTGTCGAAGTTGAGTGACTGTAGGAAGATACAAGACGATTTAGACAAAATATCCAGTAAGTGGCAGCTAGCCCTAAATGTGGAAAAATGTAAGTTGATGCAGATGAGTGGGAAGAACAAACCTGTAATGTTCGGATACAGTATTACTAGTATCCACCTTAACACAGTCAAATCGTTTAAATACCTGGATGAATATGAGGTGGAATGAGCATCTGAAAATTGTGGTAGGGTTTATTGGGAGAATTTTAGGAAAATGTGGCTAACCTGTAAAGGAGACAACATACAGGGCGCTGGTCCGACCTATTTTTGAGTAGTGCTCGAGAGTTTGGGATCCGTACCAAGTCGGATTGAAGGAAGACATTGAAGCAATTCAGAGGAGTGCTGCAAGATTTGTTACCGTTAGCTTCGAGCAAAACGTGAATGTTACGGAAATGTTTCGGGAACTCAAATGGGAATCCCTGGAGGGAAGCCGTTGTTCCTTTCGGGAAACACTCTTGAGAAAATTTAGAGAACCAGCATTTGAAGCTGAGTGCTGAATGTTTATGCTGCCGCCAACATACTTCGCACGTAAGAACTATGAAGATAAGATACGAGAGATTATGCCGAATACGCAGGCATTCAGACAGTCGTTTTTCCTCCCTCTATCATCAGATGGTGGCTGGAAAGAAAGCTAGCTCAGGAATATTTCCTTCTTGTCATTTTACTGACCTTTTATCTTGTCTTTCTCTGTGTTAACCCCAGGTGAAGCGTTGGATTAACATCCTGCTTTCTCCACAGGCGTAAATGATGTGTATCCTTCCAGCCATCATGGTTACAGTCAAAGTGGAGGCAATATTTCTTATTTGGTCACCAGATTTTCTTGTTGAAAATCTTCTTCAATGCTCACTTGAGATTCTTCATAAAAAGCTTTTCTAGGAGTTCAGCTTTTCTAGGAGCTCTTTGCGGTGTGGGGGAGTATCCATGTATGTTAAAAACGGTATCCCATTTGAGTCAATTGATGTTTCAAAGTACTGCACTGAAAAGGTGTTTGAATGTTGTGCAGGTGTGGTTAAATTTAGTGGAGCTAAACTTCTTACTGTTGTTATTTATAGATCACCAGACTCCGATTTCACAACGTTTTTGCTAAAGCTAGAGGAGATTCTTGGTTCACTTTATAGGAAATACAAAAAGTTAGTTATATGTGGTGACTTCAATATAAATTGTATAAGTGATTGTGCAAGGAAAAGGATACTGGTAGACCTCCTTAATTCATATAATCTTATGCAAACCGATTCTTTCCAATGAGAGTGCAAGGGAACAGTAGAACAACCATAGACAATATTTTTGTTCATTCGTCATTACTAGAAGGGCATTCTGTTAGCAGAATGGTGAATGACCTTTCAGATCATGATGCACAAATTTTAAATCTAAAAGATTTTTGTGCTGCAACGCAGGTTAAATATAGCTACCAACGTTTTAGGAAAGCTGATCCAGTTGCTGTAGAGACTTTTGTAAAACTTATCAAGGAACAAGAGTGGCAAGATGTTTATAGTGCTGATACAGTAGACGATAAATATAATGCTTTCCTCAAGACTTTTCTCGTGCTCTTTGAAAGTTGCTTTCTGTTAGAACGTTCAAAACAGGGTACTAGCACAAACAGGCAGCCTGGGTGGCTGACTAAAGGTATAAGAATATCTTGTAGAACAAAGTGGCAATTATATCAAAACGTTAGAAACAGTCACAATCTAAATGCAGTAGACCATTACAAACAGTATTGTAAGGTGCTTAAAAAAGTTATTAGGAAGGCAAAAAGTATGTGGTATGCAGATAGAATATCTAAGTCTCAGGATAAAATTAAAACCATATGGTCAGTCGTTAAGGAAGTGGCTGGTCTGCAGAGACAGGTCGAGGATATGGAATCAGTGCGTAGTGGGAATGTCCGTGTTACTGATAAGTCGCATATATGTACAATGTACAGTATTTAATAATCACTTTCTGAATATAGCAGGTGAACTAAATAGAAACCTAGTCCCAACAGGGAATCATATAGCGCTCTTAGAAAAAAGTGTTCCGAAACTGTTACCTGAAATGCTCCTCCATGATACTGACAACAGGGAGATTGAGTTAATAATTAAATCACTAAAGACGAAGAACTCTCATGGATATGACGGGGTATCTAGCAGAATACTGAAGTATTGTTCCATGTATGTTAGCCCAGTACTTAGCCATATCTGTAACTTTTCCTTTAGGAGTGGTCGGTTTCCTGACCGATTAAAGTACTCGGTAGTGAAGCCACTTTATAAAAAGAGAGACAGGGATAATGTTGATAATTATAGACCTATTTCTGTGCCATCGGTGTTTGCTAAAGTTATCGAGATGGTTGTATATACAAGGTTACTGCAGCTTTTAAATTCACATAATTTGCTGTCAAATGTACAGTTTGGTTTTAGAAATGGCTTAACAACTGAAAATGCTATAGTCTCTTTTCTCTGTGAGGTTTTGGACGGATTAAATAAAAGGTTGCGAACGTTAGGTGTTTTCTTTGATTTAACGAAGGCTTTTGACTGTGTTGACCACAAAATATTACTGCAGAAGTTGGAACATTATGGAGTAAGGGGAGTAGCTTACAATTGGTTCGCCTCTTACTATAAGAACAGAAAGCAGAAGGTAAGTCTCCGCAATATTGAGAGTGGTAATGATGTTCAGTCCCAATGGGGCACTGTTAAATGGGGCGTTCCCCAAGGATCGGTGCTGGGGCCACTGCTGTTTCTTATTTATATAAATGATATGCCTTCTAGTATTACAGGTGATTCAAAAATATTTCTGTTTGCTGATGACACCAGCTTGGTAGTGAAGGATCTTGTGTGTAATATTGAAACATTATCAAATAATGTAGTTCATGAAATAAGTTCGTGGCTTGTGGAAAATAATTTGATGCTAAATCACAGTAAGACTCAGTTTTTACAGTTTCTATCTCACAATTCAACGAGAACTGATATTCTAATCAGACAGAATGGGCATGTTATAAGCGAGACGGAACAGTTCAAGTTCCTAGGCGTACGGATAGATAGTAAGCTGTTGTGGAAAGCCCATGTTCAGGATCTTGTTCAGAAACTAAATGCCGCTTTATTTACCATTAGAACAGTATCTGAAATAAACGACATTTCAACACGAAAAGTAGTCTACTTCGCATATTTTCATACGCTTATGTCATATGGTATTATTTTTTGGGGTAATTCTTCTAATTCAAAAAGGGTATTTTTGGCTCAAAAACGGGCTGTTCGAGCTATGTGTGGTGTAAGTTCTAGAACCTCTTGTCGACCCCTATTCAATAGTCTGGGAATTCTGACATTGCCCTCACAGTATATATTTTCTTTAATGTCGTTTGCTGTTAGCAATATTAGCTTATTCCCAAGAGTTAGCAGCTTTCACTCAGTTAATACTAGGCACAAATCAAATCTGCATGTGGAATGCACTTCCTTGACTCTTGTGCAGAAAGTAGTGCAGTATTCTGCTGCATCCATTTTCAATAAGCTGCCACAAGAACTCAAAAATCTTAGCAGTAGCCCAAACGCTTTTAAGTCTAAACTGAAGAGTTTCCTCATGGCTCACTCCTTCTATTCTGTCGAGGAGCTCCTGGAAGAGCTAAAAAATTAAGCAAATTCCAGTGTTACATTCTTGATTATCTTTATTTAAACTAATGACGTGTCGCCTGAAGATGTTTCTTATATTTCATTTTATCTGTTTCTACAATGTGTTATAATTTCATGTATTGACTCGTTCCATGACCATGGAGAGTTCTTAATGTGGTCCCATGGAACAATAAATAAATAAATAAATAAATAAAAGACAGTGTGACACAAGGGAGCAGAAAAGCAACACGTCAACAACATTGTTACATACATACACTCCTGGAAATGGAAAAAAGAACACATTGACATCGGTGTGTCAGACCCACCATACTTGCTCCGGACACTGCGAGAGGGCTGTACAAGCAATGATCACACGCACGGCACAGCGGACACACCAGGAACCGCGGTGTTGGCCGTCGAATGGCGCTAGCTGCGCAGCATTTGTGCACCGCCGCCGTCAGTGTCAGCCAGTTTGCCGTGGCATACGGAGCTCCATCGCAGTCTTTAACACTGGTAGCATGCCGCGACAGCGTGGACGTGAACCGTATGTGCAGTTGACGGACTTTGAGCGAGGGCGTATAGTGGGCATGCGGGAGGCCGGGTGGGCGTACCGCCGAATTGCTCAACACGTGGGGCGTGAGGTCTCCACAGTACATCGATGTTGTCGCCAGTGGTCGGCGGAAGGTGCACGTGCCCGTCGACCTGGGACCGGACCGCAGCGACGCACGGATGCACGCCAAGACCGTAGGATCCTACGCAGTGCCGTAGGGGACCGCACCGCCACTTCCCAGCAAATTAGGGACACTGTTGCTCATGGGGTATCGGCGAGGACCATTCGCAACCGTCTCCATGAAGCTGGGCTACGGTCCCGCACACCGTTAGGCCGTCTTCCGCTCACGCCCCAACATCGTGCAGCCCGCCTCCAGTGGTGTCGCGACAGGCGTGAATGGAGGGACGAATGGAGACGTGTCGTCTTCAGCGATGAGAGTCGCTTCTGCCTTGGTGCCAATGATGGTCGTATGCGTGTTTGGCGCCGTGCAGGTGAGCGCCACAATCAGGACTGCATACGACCGAGGCACACAGGGCCAACACCCGGCGTCATGGTGTGGGGAGCGATCTCCTACACTGGCCGTACACCACTGGTGATCGTCGAGGGGACACTGAATAGTGCACGGTACATCCAAACCGTCATCGAACCCATCGTTCTACCATTCCTAGACCGGCAAGGGAACTTGCTGTTCCAACAGGACAATGCACGTCCGCATGTATCCCGTGCCACCCAACGTGCTCTAGAAGGTGTAAGTCAACTACCCTGGCCAGCAAGATCTCCGGATCTGTCCCCCATTGAGCATGTTTGGGACTGGATGAAGCGTCGTCTCACGCGGTCTGCACGTCCAGCACGAACGCTGGTCCAACTGAGGCGCCAGGTGGAAATGGCATGGCAAGCCGTTCCACAGGACTACATCCAGCATCTCTACGATCGTCTCCATGGGAGAATAGCAGCCTGCATTGCTGCGAAAGGTGGATATACACTGTACTAGTGCCGACATTGTGCATGCTCTGTTGCCTGTGTCCATGTGCCTGTGGTTCTGTCAGTGTGATCATGTGATGTATCTGACCCCAGGAATGTGTCAATAAAGTTTCCCCTTCCTGGGACAATGAATTCACGGTGTTCTTATTTCAATTTCCAGGAGTGTATGTTCTGAGATGAACAGTGTCGAGAGTGTACCGAGAACACAAAATTTCAGGGACTGCCTCTACCAAGAACAACGGAGTGGTTGACGGCCTTCACTTAATGAGCGAGGGAAGCGGTGTTTGTACGGTGTTGTCAGTGCTAACAGACAAGCAACACTGGGTGAAATAACCACAGAAATCAATGTGGGACGTAAGACGAACGTATCAGTTAGGACAGTGAGGTGAAATTCGACGTTAATGGACTATGGCAGCAGACTACCGACGCGAGTGCATTTGCTGACAACACGACATAGACTGCAGCGGCTCTCCTGGGCTCGTGACCATATCGGTTGGACCACAGACAATTGGGAAACCGTGGCGTGATCAGATGAGTGCTATTTTCAGGTCGTGAGAGCTGATGAAAGGGTCCGAGTGTCGCGTGGACCTCACGAAGCCATGGACCCAGGTTATCAACAATGAGTTGTGCAAGGGATGGTGGCTCTATAATGGTGTGGGCTGTATTTGCATGGATTGGACTGGGTTCTCTAATCCAACTAAACAGATCATTGACTGAAAATGGTTAAGTGCGGCTACTTGTAGATCATTTGCACCCATTCATGGACTTCACCTTCCCAAACACGACGGAATTTTTATGGTGACAATGCGCCAAGTCTCCGGACCACAACCGTTCGCGATTGGTTTGAAGAATATTCTGGACACCTTGAGCGCATGATTTGGCCACCCAGATCACCCAAAATGACTCACTTCGAACAATTATAAGACACAATCGAGAGGTCAGTTCTTACACCAGCAACACTTTCGCAGTTATGGACGGCTATAGATGCAGTATGTTTCAGTATTTCTGCATTGGATTCAGTGACGTGTTGAGTCCAAGCCCTGTCGAGTTCCTGCAATATGGCGGGCAAAATGAGGTCCGACATGGTATTAGGAGATACCTCATGACTTTTGCCACCTCACCCTTTGAAGTTAAAAACCAACTTAGTAATCTCAGATAATGGATAGAAAGCTTATCTCCACTGACCTGCGAATCGGCTGCAGAGGCTGTTAGGGTAGGAATTGTATTAATTAATCCTTGGTCTGTTTTGTGACATTAACGTGTTACAGAATTAAATGTACGCTAATGCGCTTGCGAGAAGGGAAGGAATGATGCTGAACAATTTTTGACGACAGAAAGGTGGGTAAATGGTTTACAGCTTTATATCTTTGCAAGAGTACGGCAGTAGGGAGCCGGGAATGAAGTAGTAGGTTTCCATTTTTTTGGACTCCTGGAAACTCCTGGTAGCCCTGCACGTTAAGACCCTTCGCGTCATAGCTGCTCCCACTCAGGAAGGCCACAATGAGAAGACATTCCTTGACAGAGCAGTATCTGATAAACAACAGCTTCGGGTTTGCCGCAGTCTGCGTTAAGACGGCGAGTATTTTTTTAATTGTTAATTTCGCGTAATGTAATGTAGGAGAGAGGAACGGCAAGTGCTCGCAGTAAAATAATCGCTCTGTTTTTAAGTTTAGATTTTTTCAGTTGTATTCCACAAGCTACCATAGGATCCATGGCACACGGTTTCAATATTGGTATCACTCATTCACTGACACCTCCATTCACGGATGCTGCGGAGAAAAAGACAATGCATATACCACTCATTAAATTTCCTGAGTACCCTGATCTTATGACATTGATCCTCACGTGATATATGCGAGATTTCTGACTCTGCAAGCTCTCCCGGCGGATATGTTGTACATAGTCTTCATGGGATTACCACCGCATGACGTTGTGCAAATCCCACAATATTTCCTCGGAGCACCTGCCCAATATGTTCAGGTGGTACAACCTTGCTGGTGGGTAGGTACGACTGACGGTATCCGTATCCTGTACATAGAGCACGAGCGCGAAGAATGCGCAAGCGCGGAAATCACGCATGCGCAATGATTTGCAGATAGATGGAGCCATACTAAAACGTCCTCTGCCGAATGTTGCAGAGCATACCTGCTGCGCGTTCCTATACGCTATGTTTACTAACACTGCGGCCAGACATCACTCACTAAAACAATGTACTAGGCCAATGTTACGACGAGTCTGTTAACGAAAAATGTCAATTTCTCTTCGTGATTTAATAGCAGCCAATGGAGGAATCCACGCTGTGCTCAGTTGAAACCCCGCATCCCTGCTGATGAGATTATCGGTTGTACGGAACGGTATTGGTTCCTTAATGACGCAATCCCAGAAAGATGATACTTCCGTCTTTTCATAAATCATGCGATGTCCTGTATTCAGGCAGTGTTCTGCAATTGCCGATTTTTCCGGTTAACGTAGGCGTGTATGGCGATTATGTTCATCGCAGCGTTCTTGTACTTGTTACTGATATGCAACAGAGTAATACTGAAACAGACAGACATTTAAATACACACATCAAAAAATGTTTTGCATCACCCCGGCTCCCAGAACTTCTTGGTTCAAAATGGCTCTGAGCGCTATGGGACTCAACTTTTGAGGTCATTAGTCCCCTAGAACTTAGAACTAGTTAAACCTAACTAACCTAAGGACATCACACACATCCATGCCCGAGGCAGGATTCGAACGTGCGACCGTAGTGGTCTCGCGGTTCCAGACAGCAGCGCCTAGAACCGCACGGCCACTTCGGCCGGCCCAGAACTTCTGAAGATAGACGTTGACTGTGGATATTGTATCACAGACACAGTCCCTTTGACTGTTCAGAGATGTCACTAAACCCACCCAAAGATGTAAACAACCTTGCATGAGCAGCGCCGATTGGACGGAGGGATACGACAGCCGATCAGATCCAGTCATTCCACCAGGAATGAGGTACACGGCTCGTGTTGTCTGTAGTTCAACCGCACCTAGATGGTCAATACTGTGGTTCGATTGCGTCTGAATTGTTGCTTTCTGCCAGGAAGGGCTCTCAACAAGGGAAGTGTCCAGGCGTCTCGGAGTGAACCAAAGCGCTGTTGTTCCGAAATGGAGGAGATACAGACACACAGGAACTGTCGATGACATGCCTCACTCAGGTTTCCCAAGGACTACTACAGTCGACAAGCGCTACCTACCGATTATGGCTTGGAGAAACCCTGACAGCAACGCCACCATGTTGAATAATGCTTTTTGTGCAGCCACAAGATGTCGTGTTAAGACTCAAACTGTGCGTAGTAGGTTGCATGATGCCCAACTTCACACCCGACATCCATGGCGAGGTCCATCTTTGTAACCACGACACTATGCAGCGCGGTATAGATGGGCCCAACAACATGCCGAATCGACAGCTCAGGATTGGCATCACGTTCTCTTCACCGATGAGTGTCGCATATGTCTTCAACCAGACAATCGCCGGATACGTGTTTGGTGGTAACCCGGTCAGTCTGAACGCCTTAGACACACTGTCCAGCGAGTGCAGCAAGGAGGAGGTTCCCTGATGTTTTGAGGTGTCATTACGTGGGGCCGACGTACGCCGCTGGTGGTCATGAAAGGCGCCGTAACGGCTAAAGGATACGCGAATGCCATCCTCCGACCGATAGTGCAACCGTATCAGCAGCATATTGGCGAGGCATTCGTCTTCATGGATGACAATTCGCGCCCCCATCTTGCACATCTTGTGAATGAATTCCTTCAGGATAACGACTTCGCTCGATTAGAGTGGCCAGCATGTTCTCCAGGGATGAACCCTATCGAACATGCCTGGGATAGATTGAAAAGGGCTGTTTATAGATGACGTGACACATCAAGCACTCTGAGGGATCTACGCCGCATCACCGTTGAGGAGTGGGACAATCTGGACCAACAATGCCTTGATCAACTTGTGGATAGTATGCCACGACGAATACATGCATGCATAAATGCAAGAGGACAGCAATCTGGACCACCACCTTTGAAAGCCCCGCTGTATGGTGGTACAACATGCAATGTGTGTTTTTCATGAGCAATAAAATGAGCGGAAATGATGTTTAAGTCGATCTCTATGTCAATTTTCTGTACAGGTTCCGGAACTCACAGAAACAAGGTGATGCAAAACGTTTTTTGATGTGTGTATATATAGGGCGACGACGTGCGGATACCGCCAGTCGTACCTATACACCAGCTAGGATGTACCATCTGAAGAAGTCGGACAGTTGCTCCGTGGAAATATTGTGGAATTAGCACAACGTCATCGGGGGTCAAACCCGTGAAGACTATTTACTACTATACAAGAGTTTTTTTGATAAGTCTGGTAAATTTCCATGAGAGATTCAAACATTGTTGCACCTTCATGTTTGGTAAGCTTGGTTCTTCCAAGGATCATATAAAGAATTTCATCAAAGAACCCCGTGTACTTCATTGTTAACAGCCACTGAATTGATCGGTGTGTCAACTGGCGTTGAAAATCGAGAAAACCGAGTTTCGTGCTATTATCAAACACTTTTCAAATAAAAGTTGGAATGCTGCACAAATCGAAACAGAACTGGATGAAGTGCACGTAGAGTCTCCGCCATCACCGAAAACCATACACTTTTGGATTAATGTATTTGACCGTTAACGACCAGGCACCGAAGACGAAGCTCGCTCCGGACGTCCATCTGACATTACCACAAACGTAACTATTGAAAGAATCCATGATTTGAAGATACATGACCGCCGAATAAAAATTCGTTAGATTCCTGAGGCTGTTGGTATCTCAACTGGGTCTAACATCCTACACGGAGAATTAGCTATGGAGAATCAGAGTGCGACATGGGTGCTTTATTGTTGGATCTTCGGAAACATGCGGTGCCTGAAAAGAAAGACCAAGGTTGCCATGCAAAGAAATACTCTTTTACCTGAAGATGGCACCATCCAACACATCAGCGATAGCAATAGAGAAACAGCGTGAACTGGGCTTTGAATTTATTCCTCATTCAGCCTATTCACCATAATTAGACCCAAGTGAAATCCTCCTATTCCGTAACTTAAAACTTTGGCTTGCTGAGAAGAAATTATCATCAAATGAGAAAGTGTTAAAATCAGTCATCGAGTGTCCTACAGTGTTTAAGAGAAACTTGAGGATCGCTGGACCAAGTGTATATGCCTCAAAGCTGAATATTTAGAGAAGGGAGTTGTTTATTAAACAAATATTTTTCTTACTTTTTTACCAGACTTACCAAAACCATCGTTGGTCGGGGCAATAAAATGTCCTCCCGTTATTTATACTCACGACTTCTTTGTTGAAATTCGATGCTCTTAATTTTTGTTCCACTGTTCGTTTCTGACATTAAAAAGAATTTTACTCAAAATCTCACACTTACCTCATCTTTTTTTTATTCTCTTACTTCAAGATCCCTAAATCTAGTTATAGGAAGACGAAATGCACTACTATAAGATCATTATGCTATCCTCTTTTCTGTAACCTATCTTCACTAAATATTTCATTTCATGTTTTATTCTATATTTAAAGAAACAAGGGATCCATTGAAAATGTGAGAACACGCGCAGCCAGAGTTAACGTACCATATAATATTGCAATAGAGCGTTGCGCTCTCTGGAAAGTGGAAAAGACTGATTCTTCGAAAAATTTCGTATTAAGAGGGAGAGAAATTTAATGAATTGGGACTAATACAGTTGGAGATACTGAATGGAGTTGCCAGAATACATTATTTTTGGTCAGACATCGTGATAAATTGTCACTGACAGAATTACCTCCGGTTGTGGAGGAGTTTTGAACTGTGATTGGGACAAAAAATTGCTAAGCATTGTTACAACTGATTTTAAGAATATTTGGTCCTGAGTTTGAGGTACAAGTCCAGAATTTTTCTTGGAGTTTTCTGAGTCTTAGTTTTGGTGTTTGAAGATCTATTTCTACGCAAGTTGCGGGGATGTTAGAAAGACGACGAGTTAAATGGGGCCTCCATCACAGTCTTCGCCTTTTGAGCAAATAATCTGAGTAGGTAATTTCAGTTCATAAGTACAACTAATTAACAGGCCGTCCATCGCTCACAGCGAGAGCCGCAATGACACATATGCGGGCTGACTGCTGCTTATAATCATGACAGAGAACTGCTACTGTTCTCGGATTAGATTATTTCAGCTCTACTTGTTACTTGTGCAGGGAAACTATTGCAAAATGGCTGCATAAAAATGTGAAGAAATAGAAAAAAATGTGATCGTCGGAAGGATTGACTCAGCCTGTAGCACCATGAAAATAGCCTTCGGTGACATTAAAAGCAAGAGTGGTAAGATTAAGAGTGCAACGGGAATTCCACTGTTAAATGCAGAGGAGAAAGCAGATAGGTGGAAAGAGTACACTGAAGACCTCTATCATTGGGAGGACTTATCTGATGGCGTGATAGAAGAAGAAACGGGAGTCGATATAGAAGACACAGGGGATCCAATATGAGAAGCAGAATCTAAGGAACTTTGGTAGACAGTTTCGAATAAGGCTGATGGGATGGATAATTTTCCATCAGAATTTCTAAAATAAATCGGGCAAGTGCCAACAAATAGACTCTTCACGTTGATGCATAAAATGTATGAGTCTGGCGACATACCATCTGATTGTCCGAAAAACATCATCCTCACAATTCCGAAGACTGCAAGAGCCGACAAGAGCGTGAATTATCGCACAACCAGCGTAACAGTTCATGAATCCAAGTTTCTGAGAAGAAATATGGGAAAGAAAACTGCGGACCTGTGTGATGATTATCAGTTTAGCTTTAGGAGGAAGGTAAAGGCGCCTAAGAGACAGTGGAAGAAAACTAAAGACAAATGAAGACACGTACATAGTGTTTGTCGACCAGCAAAAAGCGTTTGACAATGTAAAATGGTGCAAGATGTTCGAACTTCTGAGAAAAATAGGGGTGAGCCTTAGCGAGAGAGGGCAATATATCCAACGTTCAAGAGCCAAGAGGGACCAATAAGTGCGGAAAGCAAAAACGAGGCGCTCGGATTAAAAAGGGTGTAAGACAGGGAGGTAGTCTTTCGTCTATCCTGCTCACTTTATACATCGAAGAAGCGCTGACAGAAATTTAAAAAACGCTCAAGAGCGGAATTAAAATTCAAGGTCAAAGGATATTACTGATAAGATTCGCTGATGTCATTGCTATCCCCAGTGACACGGAAGAAGAATTACAGGATCTGCTGAATGGAATGAACAGTCTAATGAGTACAAATATGGATTGAGACTAATTCGAAGAAAGACGAAAGTAAAGAGAAGTAGCAGAAATGAGAAGAGCGAGAAACTTGACATCAGGATTGATGGTCACGAAGTAAGTGTAGTTAAGGAATTCTGCTACCTAGGCAGCAAAATAACCCATGACAGAGAGAGCAAATAGGACATGAAAATTCAGACTAACAGTGGCAAAAATGACATTCCTGGCTAAGAGAAATCTATTAGTGTCAAACACAGGCCTTAATTCGAGGGAGAAATCCCTGAGAATGTACAATTGGAGCACAACACTGTGGGGAAACCCACAGCAGTAGAGAATCGAAGCATTTGAGATGTAGCGCTACGGAATAATGCTGAAAATTAGATGGACTGATAAGGTAAGGAATGAGGAGGTTTTCAGGAGAATAGACGAGGAAAGGAATATATGGGAAACACTGACAAGAAGAAGGGACAGGATAGTGCAATATCTGGTAAGACATGAGGGAATGACTTCCATGATACTACTGGGAGCTGTAGGGAAGAAAAACTGTAGAGGAAGACAGGGACTGGAATACATCCAGTAAATAATTGAGAATGTAGGTTGCAAGTGGTACTCTGAGAGGAAAAGGGTGGCACAGGGGAGAAATTCGTGGCAGGCCGAATCAAACCAATCAGAAAACTGATGACTCAAAGATTATTAACTGGTCCCAGCCGTGGTCTCTGCACGTTCGTCATCTATTAAAGAGATAGATACAACACGTGTTCAAGGATTATTTACTAGAGAAATCCTTCATGTACTTACGTCTCTAATTTAAGAGTCGTAAAACATTGTATATTGCATTAAAGGGACACACAGACTTTGAAAGTAGTATTGTGTCGAAGATTTGTCGAGGAGTCGGATATTACAGGGTTATATGACGTAATATGTTTTCCTGACTGACATAAGTGTTTGTTTTTCTGTGGTTGGAGCCGGATATTCAAAAGTTTTGTCTCATGTTCCGAATTTTTTTATGAGGGGAGGATGGGGGAGGTGAAAAGAATGGTGGCATTGCAAAAGCTTATGACAAATCTACTGACGAAAGTTAAGTGTGTTGTCGGGGATAACCGAGACTTGGAGATGCATGCCAATCAAATTTATCGCGAACGAACTGCAGAACAAGGGACTGCATTCATCCAGAATTTCAAGAAGCTTAACTTTTAACTGAGCAACCTTGTACATTACCAGCTCTTCAAAGGGGTGGAAAAAAACAGTGAATGACTTCGACCTATTGCTGAAACTATTATCAAACTCGGGCGACAAAATTACCAATTTCGTAGACACAAAGATGAAGGACTTATATACCTCACTAGCGACTCACACAAACTTCGCACAGGCAACACTGTTATCTACGGCTTGGCGACTTGTGTGGTAAAGTGTCAATTTTGCTTATGGGCCACTAAGTAGACTTACTACTGAAATTAAAGCGTTAGGTAACTGAGTATCATCTCTTTCTTATAATTAATATACACAGCACAAATAAGAAAAGTTCACAAGAAGCATGACTACTACCCATTCCATGTATAATAGGTGTTTGGAATAACGTCTGGTGAAAACTGATGAGAGCTGAAGATTGGAGAGAAGCCAGAGAAACAGCTTACTGCCGAAGGGAATTTGGATGGCACATCGACTCTTAGGTATTTACCTTTAAGCAGTAACCCTATTCGACATATTCTCCTACACCAGCAGAATAATAGGTTCAAACGTGCAAGTCCACGGGCAGCTGGCGATTAGGAATAGGTGGATGTGCCGTTGTGCTTTCCAAAGTTCGGGCTGCTGCCACGTCGAGTCGAAAGCAAGCCAAAAACGGTGTTACAGACACCATGATGTTACAGCTACAAGCTGGGTAATTCTATTCACACGGATTTAAGTTGTCTTCTATCTGGAAATATGTTGCAGTTGTGAAAAATATTATTTGATTTCTTTAATTCACATTCGAAATCAAAAAGTGCCCTAATGACAGAGTGTATACGTGGACAAGGAAAAAAAGTTCTCAGATTTCCTGATCAAAAAGAAACTTTTTTACAGGTGAAAAGACACTGGTTCCGAGTGAAAATACACTTTTCCCATGTTAAATGGCCGTATACTTTCCCTCGGAGCTGCAAACCTCTCAATCGTTTCAATTATAATGGTTCCATACACCGGCATAGAACTTCCCGGCACTTTAGGAAACGAAATCCAGCAAAAAGGAAGTGTGTTTTGGAATTGATTCGCAGCAACATGTACAGTGAATATTTACGTGTTACGGAAGTATAAATACGAATCCTACCAAACACAGCACGTTAGTTTTTGAAGTACTGAGATCGAGTTTGCGATGCAGTGTTGTCAGCCAGTCGTAGCTCACGTCACGTTATCTCGCCAGGCAATGACAGCAGATTTTTCAGAGCATAGGACTGGTGATGTAGTCAGTCAACAGCAAGATCACTATTAAGTAGCGCGAACACACAAACAGGAAACGTAATGGTTTAAATTAATATATATATAGTACAGTTACAAGAAGAACTAGCTTCGCCCGCATCTCGTGGTCGTGCGGTGGGGTTCTCGCTTCCCACGCCCGGGTTCCCGGGTTCGATTCCCGGCGGGGTCAGGATTTTCTCTGCCTCGTGATGGCTGGGTGTTGTGTGCTGTCCTTAGGTTAGTTAGGTTTAAGTAGTTCTAAGTTCTAGGGGACTTATGACCACAGCAGTTGAGTCCCATAGTGCTCAGAGCCATTTGAACATTTGAACTACGCTTCCACATATTATATTGGTCTTTCTTGCGTGTGTTCACCTCTAAGATACATCATACACAAATGAGCCAGTAAAATTTTAAGTAATGTCTGGTCTTCTGGGCCCGAAGTTCTTGTGAGTGACTGATCCACAAAGTTTTAAGTTTTTAATGTGACAAAAACACTCTGATTTAAGAAATTTATAAAACATCCTCAGGTGTTAACACAACTCATCGTGCGTAAAAGAAAGTTTACTTTGGATGTAACGCTTCTTAAACTACCATTCACAATAATTTCCCGCTAACTGTGAGGCTTTAAACAGTTGTGACGTCACGCTCATCGGAAGCAGTTTGTTGACAGGATGTACTGCATAGTCCTCGTGCTAAAGTATTTGACATTTTGTAGTCAGCAGACACTTGCGTGCGCACTGTGTTTTGTTCTAATGGCGCAAGGTCTTTGTAAGTAAAGTTTTATTTTGTGTTATTCTCTCGTTTATATTTGTCTGCAGAATTATTGTGCAGTAGGGGGATAAAGTAAAATTCTTTGTAAGAGGATCAGTTCTTAACAGTCGAAATTGCAAAAATTTAACCAAGAAAATACAAAACTCCCGCAATTCTGACACATTCCATGGTTTTTCCCGGCTGTCCCGATGCACACGCTGAAATGAGTACCTCGGGATGTGCAGTTATATAGCTTTGCGAGACCTGATGAGTAGATTGGCATGAGAGTGTACTCCAGTTTTCCGTTGACTAGGCAAAGACTGTAGAGATTTTTGGGAAATACTTTAGTGTGGCGTAACCCGAGCACTACTGGAAAAGCTGCTTCATTCATGACAGTGTTGTGCAGTAACAATTGACGTTATCAGTATGGTTCCTGGCTGGTGTACTGCCTTTGCCGCGATCTCCTAGGAATATGCAAGTCAATAACAGTTGTCGGAAAAATGTGGACACCAGTTTCAACACCGTCTGGCAGCGTACAGATTATCTAGCCCAGTGATCGTGAAAGTTTTTTGTTCAAAAGTCACTACTGACCCTGTGGGGTGGCATCTAGGGCCGTGTATGAACCGATCTTGTCAGTAACTGGTAACCTATATGAATTAGTATGTTATGAGCCTCCAATAGACTAGCTATAGAAAGGACACGGTAACCCACATACATCTAGAAAGCCTGCTTCACTCATGCCAGTGCTGTGCAGCACACAGTACATCGTCAGAGATCGGCAGTTTTCGGAACAATTCGTGTCGGCTGTTCTCTATTTCACAATGCTGCCACCATCAGCGACCCAAAAGTTGCTACACTGCAATTTCCTGACGAAGTGTTGTGTTGACTGTGTGAGCGGATGATAAATTGATTATTGACAGTCATTATAGTTATATTTAAATGCATTAAACAATATGAGACACAATCAAAAATGTTTGCTAAATGTTTTGAATGTAATTTTTCCTCTACACATTGCGTTGTATTACGACAGCCTCCATTTAATTTCATACTTGTTGCTACAAATGTGAACCGCATTTTACCATGACGTCTCCAAGGTAGGCGGCCACCGTAGCTCACACTCGAATTAAGCACACCTTAAATTTCTATCGTATTTGCAAATACATACACTGGAAAGTAACGTGAATTATTAGCACAGACAGTTCACTGATACGTTAGCAGAACATAACAAACATTTTTATACACTTTGCATCCCCTAGATAGAGCGCGCTACTCGTGTAGTGACCCGTCATGCAGACAGGACCCTCTCAGCCGAATAGCTCGTTGGCTGGTAGCAGGCAAGAGGTAGTGGCAGCTGTGAATATCTGGGAATCTTTCTTACAACCAAGGGAAAGGTCAAGGAAACCTCAGGGAGAACTGAGGGAAGGGGACTATTTAAACGTAATTCCGGGGCAATGAGCCCAAACGAAACATCCAAAGCCTCGTATCCGCGAAAGTCTTTTTATTTATCCGTATACCAATTGAAGTCGATGACTTACTCGACGTATGCGGTGGATCTATATTGACCTGAGTGAAAGAAACTAGTTTACCGCGAGCAGATTTCGTTATGGTTGGGGGAAGACTACGGGTTGCATCTGGATCTTGTTTAACTGGCGACAACAATTTAAATTTCTTTCGTACATGATCCGTGGTGAACGTGATTAATTTTTACTGTTGGACGTCAAAAGGAGGGAAAGAAACCTTCCCATATTCTGAACAGTACAACCATTTCTCGTATAGATTAACATAGCCATCTGAGAACCATAGCTGTCAATCATAGCAATGAAGTACCTGGAAAAGGAGGATCTAACAACGGATCATTTGTTGCCTGTTTGAGAAATACTTAACAAGTAGGTATGTGTAAATGACTGCCGGAATAGGGCTGTGTATAGAAACCGATGTAAACTATCAGTTTTCAATTGCGCAACTACTGTATGAAGAGAGAAATGCTGTACAGAGGTGCAACGTGGTTGACTTCAGTTATCAGCACGTGACTACCTGTCGCAGATAGAAATCAGATTACCCAAGCTCTCGAAGCCTCTTGTTACTTTATCTAAAGAGAGCCTATCCAGCTACTCTCGAACATAACGAGATTTTTCAAGCGTTGCTGCATTAAAAGCTTAATTTTAGAAATGCGTCAATGAATGACGCAACGTAATTCCACTGGAAAGCCAGCCGACAGACGTCATATCTGGTGGGCTGCGTGTATATAAGATGGAGGCAGCGATCTAAGAGCCATCAGATTTCTTCCTTCCTTGAGGAGTGCAGACGGACAAGGACAATCACCATGCTGAGAGAAGCCGCAGCCCTTTTGCTGATTGCAGCTGTTGCCAGTGGTAAGTGGTCCGCTGTCTCAGTGTTCTGTGAAGTGTTGTGACTATCTAGGGGCAAGTTATAAGCATATTGTTGTAACATATAAAGAAAAATCAACAAACTGTTATGGAAATACATAGCAGCGAAACTTGAATTGGCTTGGAAAGATATTTCATAGCATTTTTAATACTGCAGAGGGTTTCGGATTACACATCCGGACACAGCCCTAGGTTCCAGAGCTACATGTAGAAGACAGTGTGAATTTCGTAAATTCTTGTTTAGTATAAATTCCTCTTTTTTCATATGGACTTATTTCACTTATTAACAACTAACGACAGTTTATGGAAGTACAAAATCACAGTAAAGCAAAATCAATTCAAACTTAAAAGATAAATAACGGAGGAAAAGGCTATTTTCTTCTTTTAATTTATGTATTAGTTATTGCAATAAACGTGAGCAAAAACACACGACAGAACTATATCTTTGTTTAAAATCCTCGCCATTTTATTATTTTTCAAATTTCAAAAAATTATGCTAATACTCTGTCACAATATCCTATAGATAAAGAAAATTGTTTGTTTTTTGATTTCGGATAAGATTTGCAGACTGAGAGACATCCGTCATGGACACACCTCATTTTGGACATAGCATGGGGAGGCGTAATGGAGACTGATCTTTTTAAAAAAAGTAATCAGAAAATGTTATCCAGTAATCAGTAAGTAATGTGCAACAAGATATACGTTGATTGCTTCATTTGTTTTTCCAAAACGAAATCGTAAAAGTCCCTTATTCTATAGGCTGTCTAAGAGAATGTACCTTTAAGGGATATTGAAATTTTATGCTATTATGTTATTAGAAATGAGTCAAATCACATACTAATAAATGTGTAAGTATTTGATATTAGAAAAATGGAAAACAATTCGAAAAACTGTAACTACATAACGTATATAGGGAAAACCTTACGCTATATCAAAACTCCCCACGGATACAAAGACAAAAAAAGGAAGCTGGGAACAGTACACATTAATATATGGGTTCTTTACAAGTGGAGTAGCTAGAGACAATAGCAGAAAGCTTATATCATAGCATACCAAGAAAGCGACAGATTGTGAAGAAAGACACTATTTGTCTTGCGTTCCTAAGCGGACTTTCCTATAGAAAACTATATCCACCTTAAAAGCAACTCCTGAGGGAACATTACAGGGTGAGAAGTTTCACAGCAAAATTTATTTCTGATAATTGTTTTTGACTCTGTTCTTCAGTTGAATCATAAAACATCACCTAAAACAACTTTAGATCCTTTTGCTTCCTCTTGAAGTTTTATCATTTAGCAGGTAGACACACGTGTGATTATAAATACTGTAGCCAACAGATAATTTTGGTGTTGTTTCTGTCTGTTTTCGTACGCCAGATTCTAGTAACGCTAGATAACAACTGTCACTTGATGCGGACGTGATGTATTTTCAGCTTCGTACCCGAAGAAGACGGTGCTGTTCCAAGACCCGGCGGACTACGCGGGCGAGATGAAGTGCTGCATGGGCGCCTTCAACACCCCACACAACTACACGGGCGCCTACCAGGTGAACGCGCTCTACCTCAGCAGCCACGTGCGCAACTACGACACTCTGGAGATAGGCCCGGAGCAGCAGAACATCAGGATCACCATGAGCGAGACTCCGTATGGCGTGTCCGACTGGAAGGTCGTGGCCACAGCCACCTACTCGGAAGTAGCCGAACCTCTCCAGCTCCTCAGGGTGCCTATCAGCTACAAGACCGATCCGTCCAAATATTACCTGTTCGAAATCTCGTACGGTGGCAGCTACACATACCCTACATATTCATCTATCGATATATCTGCTGGTCCTTACAAGACAAGCTACAACGCCTTTATACTGGGTATCGACTACGAGAAAGCATGAATGTACTGAATACTCAGTTCCAATAAATCAACCTATTTATATTTGTTTGTTTGATTTGGAGACATTTGCTGAAATTCATTCCCTCTTCCTTCCCACTTTATTATTTTGTATTCGGCTACAGTGTGTATCAACACTGATTTTCTCTCTCTCTCTCTCTCTCTCTCTCTCTCTCTCTCTCTCTCTTTTTCTCGTGAGTGAAAACAATATGACAGTTAGCTATCGCGAATTTAAAAGCCACATGGTGGCGTTACGGGCATGTGACTCTGTAATTAAAGTATACATGGTGTATCACAGTTCATGTTACAAACTTCCAGAGGTTGTAGACGGGACTTAATAGATTAAGTTTTGAATGAGTACCCATGTCTGAAAACGGTTTTACCCATGTCTGAAAACGGTTTGTTTCTAAGTTACAACGAAAACAAGACGTTCACACTTCACTCCTATTTACTGAGATACTTACGACAGCTGTTCGATATGACGACCACTAATTTCACTGCACATAGTACATGTGCGCACAAAGTTCGCGTAAGCCCTGTCCAATGCGCATGGTGTATTGTTAATCACTTCTGCCGCAACCATGACCTGTGCAACCAGATCTTTCCTCCTACTGCACAGTAGTCTCGTAAACAAGACTCTTCATGTGGCCCCACAACAAGTAGGCCAAAGGAGTTAAATCTGAGGATCTTGTTGGCTAAGCATGAGGCCCACCTCGACCGTTCCACCTGTCCCTGTATACTACGTTCAGATAGTTTCGGAGGCGAACTCCAAAATGTATTGCCACGCCATCGTGTTGCAAGCACAATTTGTGCCGTATATCCAACAGCACTTCTTCCAAAACCTCCAACAGCACTTGTTACAGGAATATCAACTACCAGGCATCTGCTAGGTGAGGAGGTCCAGTCACACGATCATCGAAGATACCTGTCCAAATACTGATGCCAAAAGTGTGATGAAATCACCGTGAACACGTGAGTAAGGGGTTTTATTGATCCAAAATGTGGTTATTTCGAGCGTTCAAACAACTCCACTGTTGAAATGTGCTCCGTCGATGAACAACATTCGGCTTGGGAACTGGGGAAAATTCACACACCGGTGTAAAAACCGAATACAGAAACTGACACGTTTCACAAAATCTGCCAGTAACATGGCGTGCGAGTAGTGTATTGGACGTCCACCGCTTATCACAGAACGTGCAAGTCGGAGGCTTCCTCGCTCTTTAAACACGCCAAACAGCGCACGTTGTTGAGGAATGCACACCACACAACTTACATTAGATTAGATTATATGTAGTTTTCGTTCCAACTGATCCCCAGTGAGAAGATCCTGTGGATGTGGTGCATTTCAGAAAACAAGAATACACTACAAATGTTCACAAAATACGAACAGATATACTAATGTAGCTTCTACAGATCCCAAATGAAATCCCTCATGGATGTGAAATCGTTAAAAAAAGAAAAAAAACCTTAAGTATATTTACATTCAAAGGGATTAAAACTTGTACCAAATATTAAATTCTTAATACCCTTAGGTGCAAATGATAATTCTTAGGCTGTTGTAGCCAAGCTTCATGAATTGAAAAAATTAAATACAAAAATTACAACATTTATTGACAATGATCAAATTTCTGCACAAAATTTGTGCAGAAGTCAGATTGTACACATATTCACTTTATGTTGTGGTCTTCAGTCCAGAGACTGGTGTGATGCAGTTCTCCATGCTACTCTATCCTGTGCAAGCTTCTTCATCTCCCAGTACCTACTGCAACCTACATCCTTCTGAATCTGTTTAGTGTATTCATCTCTGGGTCTCCCTGTACGATTTTTACCCTCCACGCTGCCCACCAATACTAAATTGGTGATCCCCTGATGTCTCAGAATATGCCCTACTAACCGATCCCTTCTTCTAGTCAAGTTGTGCCACAAATTTCTCTTCTCCCCCATCCTATTCAACACCTCCTCATTAGTTATGTGATCTACCCATCTAATCTTTAGCATTCTTCTGTAGCACCACGTTTCGAAAGATTCTATTCTCCTCTTGTCTAAACTATTTTTCGTCCACATTTCACTTCCATACATGGCAACCCTCCATACAAATACTTTCAGAAACGACTTCCTGACACTTAAATCTAAACTCGATGTTAACAAATTTCTCTTCTTCAGTAACTCTTTCCTTACCATTGACAGTCTACGTTTTATATCCTCTCTACTTCGACCATCATCAGTTATTTTGCTCCCCAAATAGCAAAACCCGATTACTACTTAAGTGTCTCATTTCCTAATCTAATTCCCGCACCATCACCCGATTTAATTCGACTACATTCCATTAACCTCGTTTTGTTTTTGTTGATGTTCATCTTATATCTTACTTTCAAGACACTGTCCATTCCATCTTTGTGAGCCCCCCCCCCCCCATCAAAGAGGTACCCATGTTCACCCAACGACTTAGACTACCACGGCAGTGGACGTTGTGTCATCAGCGTTGGGCTGTGGGTAAATGGAATCGTGTTCCCTAATATGATTAATGACATTTCTGGTTACACAATGCCGATGGTCGTGTCTGGCTATATCATCATACAGGCGAACTGCAGCTCGAAACATGCACTACACCTCGGACGCAAGCCGGTGGCAGTGTGATATTACTTGGGCTCGCATGGAGGGCACTATGGCAGCTCAGGAGTACATGTATATTATTGTTGACCACTTGCGTCGTTTTATGCCTGACGTGCTCTCTGAGGGCAATGACGCCTTCCAACAGGATAACTGTCAATGTCAACAGGACATAATCGTGCTACAATAGTTTTAACAGCATTATTGTGAACTCATGCTCATGGCCTGGCCATAACATTCGTCTCTCGTTAGCCCGATGGGACAACTGTTAGCCCGATGGAACAAACTGGGACGCTATTGGGTGCTAGTTCTTTGTCCACGTACTATCGACCTGTGATGTACAGCAGTGGCGTGACCTGTGACTGTAGTCTGGTTAATAATATTTGATAGTTAACGTCTGTCACTTGCCACTACAGTCTTGTCACAACGGCTGTAGGCTACCGCGCTGTTACAGGTGACACACAAAAACTGTAGGTCACTTCAAAAATGGTGTGAACGTACGACACGGAGAGTGTTGGAAGTGGCCTCTGGTAGGTACGTCAGAAATGCAAGATTCTCTCTCGGCAACTGATTTTGAGTGATCAGTGAATGAACTGCGGCAGACGACGCGTTTTGTAGCCCTGAATTTAAATTCATGTCCTAAGTTAACCACAACCTTGTGGTATACAATATGTCCGAAAAAAATGGCGATCAGCAATCTATGGTGAAACTAAAATCACTGTCTCGTTGTTCATGCCGAGTAAAGCTAATCTTGGTGAGCAAACCCAAGACAGAAAAAATTGTGCTTCACTGGTAAAAGCAAACAGTAATTTCGTGCTAAAATGTGTTACTTCAAAGTATCCCCATACTGGTTGCACGAGCTGTCTTGTTGCCAACCGATGAGCTGTCCTCATTGCTACTTGATTGCAGATTATAGACGACAATGGTATATTCCAAACGAAAAAAGAATGATAGGAAGAAAAGTAAGACCAATTAAAGAAGTCTGTCGACATTGAAAAATGACGCGGAAAAGAATTAGAAATATAATTTGCATTTAAGACAATTAACTCAATAAAAAAAATAATCGAACTCTTTTGGTAAGACTTAGAAACTTTTAAAAAAATTCGTTGCAATTGATGAGATTTTTTATTTTATTTAATTTTTTAATTTTTTTATTAAGGACCGAGAACTTTTTGATTACTATCAAAGACCCTACCATTTTTTTTATTTCCCATGGACAAGAAAGGGAAACTACAAAACAAAATCTACTTGCCATCACCACTTGTCTCCTAACGAAAAAAAAAATGTACCTCTTCAGGCGTTGGCGCCTATCTAGGACTATCCCAAAACAACTAACCTATTACTACAAGGGTTGGGAAAGGAAGAAATTAGGGGGGAAGAACATAGAGAGTAGCGATGAAAATTAAAGTAGTTGGGAATGGGCTTTCTTTAATTTTGTGTTTTGCGCTTTTGTATGTATATTTAAGTTTCTTTTATTTATTTATTTACTTTTTAAAAATTTTTCAGTTTCTTAAATTTGTTTTAATTAAATTAGTCTATATGCCACAATTCCGGGAGTCGCTAGCGCCTTCTGAGTGGCAGAACATCTAAACGTGTCTTCTCGAAAATTTAATGGAGATTCCGATTGTAGTGTTTTCAGAACATAATGTCGGCAAAAAGGTATCATCATCTCATGGCTTGGACGTTCTAGCTGGAAGGCGGGTCAAGAAAGGCGCTCCGTAGAAAACTGATAAAGAACTATTTGTATCTGGGGTTGCGAACAAGTGCACAGTGTCGATCGTTAAGGTACGTCCAATAACCTAGTTCTGATTTCTCGTCGGGGCCAATTCACAGCGTTAGGTTTTGTTGCGGGATAATGAATCACATCCGGGAATAAAAGCGTAAGGAAAGTGATCTGAGCAGGTGTCTGTCGGGTAAGGAAAGCCGAGATGCGCTGCACGGGCCTCCAGACGTCAGACGACGGACCACATGAGAATCGGTAAGCGTCCGTGTCCTCTACACCACAGTGAACACAGAGGGGTGTGTCAGCAAGGCGGATGCAGTCCAAACGAAACTGGCTGACCTGTTTGCCATTGACTGTGGTATACCGGGTGGACTGGACGCTGGTGTCGAGATAACCAGCATGCATCGCTTTCCACACAGGAGGCCATATGATCTGGGGAAACTTGGGTTCGATGGGGTTTGGGGTTCAACACATTTGAAATGTGTCATGTACAGTCTTTGTCTAGAGTATACGTGAAACGGGTAAGGAGGGCAGGATGTAACTTAATTCAAGAAAGAAGTGCCGAAAGTGATAAAAGGGGGGGGGGGTGGAATGTCTAATAACTTGAGTGGGGCTGACTTGCAGACTGGTGCGTATTCATGCAAAAGCAGTCCGGTCAGCTCGCCAGGCAGCGACGCCAGACTTTCAGTTGGGAGCTAACAAAAAGCCCGTAACTGTATCTGGCACATGGAATAAGCCCACTAGACCGTGCTCCCGCGAGAGGGCAAGGGAGGAATATTGAAATTTAAATAACATAACGGTACAGATAAAAGGATCCCATCGCCAGCAGCATACGGCGTGCGAGGGTAATCGGGACCGGGAACACTTGTGACACATGGGGGATGCGTGAGGCATGGTAAATATTGACGTATTGTGCATGCGGTACATTGTCGAGGGATCTAAGCCGGTCGTCCACAAGGCCAGCCCCGATCGTTTGGAGGATACGTCGATTGTTGGTTGCTGCTGAACGACGGAGGTCATTCATAAAGTCCATGTCGAAACAGCGGACGCTGGTCGCCACACTCAGAGGAGCGACATATCGCTCAGGAAGACCCTCACCAATGAACAGAACCTTCATTTGGAAATGTTAAGAGAACTGGCCGATGCCTCCCCAAATGTCGCCACCCAAGTCAGAGCCAAGTGGACATTATTGTGGAGGTAGAGAACGAGATCGTCAGCATAGGCTGTACAACAGAAGCGGTGCCCGTGCAATGTCAGGCCCACCAGGCGTTGGCGAAGCCCCTGGAGTAGAGGCTCTATGCCAAAGCATACAGTATCGTGGAAAGTGGGCAATCCTGTCGGTCAGAGCGCTCTGTCGCTAGAGGCGCGGTGAGACGACCAGTACAGAGTATTCTTGAAGTCGCGCCGTTCAAGAGCAGCATTATCACTGTTACTGTACGAGCCGGAAAATCCATGTGTTGGAGGACCGATTTCAGAAGGGTATGGTCGACGCTGTCGGATGCCTGACTGAAATCAAGCGATACATGTCTCTGTAACGGCAAAGGGCCTTATGGATGTTGTTGTCACCGCTCAGCGAAGTCTGATCAAGGGAGGTGACGTATCTTTCTGCATTCTTGAGTCGTGGTGCCAAAAAACGAGTAAAAATTTTCATGTCACTGTTGAGCAGAGTGATGAGCCGGTAATGACAGACCCGTGATCACCCATGTGGCTTAGGGAAAAGGATAATGACCCCCTCAAGGAAGATGGCTGAGATCGTCGTTGTGGGTCACATCACTAAACGATTGACGACGAAGTAGGCATCAAAAGATAACTAAAACACTTGTAAAATTCGATGCGGAGGCCGTCAGGTCCAGGGGACTTGTTGACAGATCCCACCTTAATAGTATCTAGGACTTCATCACAGGTCACTCCCTCCTGAAGTTCTTGAGCCACATCCCCTGGCATGAGTGACCCGATCGCTGAAAGGTCAGCATGACGGACTGCCGTCCTAAGGGACCCGGGATCGATTTCCGGCTGGATCGGGGATTTTCTCCACTCAGGGACTGGGTGTTGTGTTGTCTTCATCATCATTTCATCCCATCCGGCGTGCAGGTCACCCAGTGTGGCGTCGAATGCAATAAGACCTGCACCAAGGCGGCCGGACCTGCCCCGTAAGGGGCCTCCCGGCCAATGACGCTAAACGCTCATTTCCATTTCATCCTCTGGCATGGTGTTTGAGCCGTATTAAAGTTAGCTTTGAAAAGCGCGTCGCAGCACGTAGCGTGAAACAGTCGCCCTCCGTTATCTGGCGGTGGCGCCTTTGACGCAATTGAAGGCTTCGGTGTCTCCCTCTAGCGGGAAAGGGAAAATATGGGATGTTCGCGTGGGTTTAAGGAGTGGCTGTATGGTCTCTCGTGGAGAGTTGGCAGTTGGGGCATCAAGAAGCGACTTCTCTGCCGATGCTAGAGCGACAGCACGCAGACCGCGGCACCAACGTAAGTGACGCGAGCAGCGGCTCCGTGGTATGGGGCGTTAACTGTTCGTCGCAAAAGGAATCTTCCTGAGCGTAGGTCCGCAAGGGGCCTAATCTGCAGTTCGGCCGTATGCTGTCGACCGGCGAGGAGGTTCTGAATGTCGGCGCGCCTTCCTGCGTCCGTTGAAACGGCAGGCAGCGGGCGGCTCGGCAGAGCATTTGGAGGTGCTGCGTTGGTTCAGTCCTGGGAGTCGTAACGCACCAGAAGTTGAGTATTGATTGTTAATAGATTTTATGAAGTTTAATTGAATTCAATTTACTTATTCTTGTTAATTATACTACCAGCCATTTTTTTGTTTTTTTGTGGGGGGGGGGGGGAGGTGGTAATATTAAAAAGAGTGGTCCGCTTGTCCCCTTTTGAGGAGGAAAGGGAGGGAGTCGGAGTAAATCTGCGGTTCGGATTTGCTTCTTTCCCCTCCCAGCTTACCTACGGGATGATTCGACTGTTAGCCTCTGCCATGTCTGTGAATGCCTAAGGCACCAATGACTGCACCGTTTAAAATGCAAGGCACTAAGACTTGATCCATTCTCTCGCCTGCCCTAACTAGTATTACTAGACTCACGTGTAAACGGTGCTCTAAGAAAGAAGAAATTCCTTTTGACTCTTGGTAAGAACTAGTCAATTGCATAACGAATTCCTGCGCATCTGGAAGCTGTAACTTATGTAAATTTGTGTTTGAGTATATTTGGCTATATGCAAGGTTGTAATGTACGCCGTAGTGGATTTATTATATTGCTTCTAGTCAGCAAAAACTGTAGTGTTTTTCCAATTCGATACCTTTTAAGGCTTTTACTCAACGTGCTTATGTGTTCTATAACGGTAGATGGTTGTTAGTGTGTTTTCTTACCATGCAAAAGTTTGCCATTTCATTACGGGTACAAATTGTTGCCTTGAAAGGAGAATGTTGTAAAAGTTCGCAAGTCCCACCTGGCGAGCGCGTGTGTTGGCCGTAAGTTGACTGGCAGAAATTGTGAAATTGGTTTTTTATATATTTTAGAAATGTTAATGTTATTAAATGTCCCACCCCCCCCCCCCCCCCCCCCGTGTGTGTATGACTCGTGCGTTTTGATTTTTCTATTTTGAGAACTTTAGTAAACAGGATTGTCTTTATGTTACAGACAAGTTAGATTCTGCGCCATTTAATGAACGGAGTGAAATTCACCTGTAATTTAGCTGAGCTTGAAATATTATACAGCGTCGTGTTGTATACGTTAAATTGCTTGCCTGTTACTGGTGTGAAATTTATTATAATTTAATAATTTAAAAGTCCTTTCCTATCGTAAATTGTAACTTATTTGTTAAATGTTTGTTGGTCTTTTTTCTTTAAAATATCGTAAAGTCTTGCATCAAGTTTGAATAAAGGGTGTTATGGAGAATTGTGTATAATTTCATCAGTTATTCATTGGCCCCTACTTTCACTTTACATTTTGTGTATTGATTGAGATTATTAACCTCTGGTGAACCAGTAGTGATTTTACGGTTCATTACTGGTAGCAGAGCGTGGTTACGTTCTTGCTACTATCCCCTGAGTGACTGGGGTATTTCGTTTTGGTCATGTTACTGTTTAGTTGCATGTTTCAGGTCGTGATGGGGGCGAGAGAATGCCCAGGATTAGCGCTGCTGCGCAAAGACCAGATACTGTATGAATTGCGCATTCGTAACATAAATAAGGAAGGTACTGTTCCCGAGTTGCTAGCATATTTAAATGCCTTACCGAAGCAGGTACAAATTACACCAGAAGTTATTGGTCACTTTCCAGCAGCCATGGCAGTGGCGGCATAAGAATTCGGTGAGTTTCAACAGCATTTATACTGGTTTATTGCTGACCAACCGAGTCGTAAACAGTTAGCTAGGTTACGTGCACATTTGGTGCATGTTTTTAACCGGGTCTCTGATTTAGAACAAGTTATTGTAAATGAGGCGGATCGTAAGGAAGTAATTGAACTGCATCAGAAGGTGGTTGCGTTACAGATTAGGTTAACTGGGTTAGAATCTAGCTCCGAAGAATCTAGTGGGCAGGTCCAATTAGATCCGGTGCGAGCGTGAGTTGAACCAAGTAACCAGAACTGAAGATAAGTCGGAGTTTCTCAAATTTATCTAACCGGATTGCACTGCTGTTAAAAGATGTAGGAGAATTAACAGTAGAATCGTTAGTGATGATACAGGAAATTCTTTGGTTACTGGTTTATTTTGAGCAGCATTCTTTGGCTTTTGGAATACCACATTCCACCCTGTTAGCTCTGCCTTACGCGTTAGCAAAAGGGAGGTGTAACGAATTAATTTCTAGAGCTTTTTCGGAGGGGTTCTCCTTGCGTCAGCTTAGACAACTAGTGATCACTGAAAGTCTTACAGAGGGTTTTAGGAAACATATTGAATGTCAGTACATTGAGAAGGTGCAGGCCACAAGTGAAGATTTATTGACGTAAGTGGAAAGGCTAAGGGTAGCTTCGCAGGTCTTTCTAAGTGATTTGACAGAAGAGCAGTTAATTGGTGTAGTCCTTGAAGGGATGGCGGCTGCTGATAAAATAAATTTTGTTTTAAAATCACCCCCGAAGACATGGAAAGAACTGTTGCTTTTACTTATGCTTCTGCATTAAAGCTGATTGAGGACTTAGTGTTAATGTGTTGGGGCGAGAGTAGGAAAATTTTGAAGTAGAAAAACACATCCCAAGCAGAAGTTATCAAGGCATACCTAGGAAATGTTTTCGATGTGGTGCTATTACGCATTTAGATAACGGTTGTCCGGTTTCACGTGGGGCAAGAAATACTAAATGACATACAGACGGCACGTTTGCGGTGGTAACTTATTGTTTAGTGAGGGGGCGTGCCTTAGTTGCCGATTCCCGGTTACGCCTACCTTATACACTCCTGGAAATTGAAATAAGAACACCGTGAATTCATTGTCCCAGGAAGGGGAAACTTTATTGACACATTCCTGGGGTCAGACACATCACATGATCACACTGACAGAACCACGGGCACATAGACACAGGCAACAGAGCATGCACAATGTCGGCACTAGTACAGTGTATATCCACCTTTCGCAGCAATGCAGGCTGCTATTCTCCCATGGAGACGATCGTAGAGATGCTGGATGTAGTCCTGTGGAACGGCTTGCCATGCCATTTCCACCTGGCGCCTCAGTTGGACCAGCGTTCGTGCTGGACGTGCAGACCGCGTGAGACGACGCTTCATCCAGTCCCAAACATGCTCAATGGGGGACAGATCCGGAGATCTTGCTGGCCAGGGTAGTTGACTTACACCTTCTAGAGCACGTTGGGTGGCACGGGATACATGCGGACGTGCATTGTCCTGTTGGAACAGCAAGTTCCCTTGCCGGTCTAGGAATGGTAGAACGATGGGTTCGATGACGGTTTGGATGTACCGTGCACTATTCAGTGTCCCCTCGACGATCACCAGTGGTGTCAGGCCAGTGTAGGAGATCGCTCCCCACACCATGATGCCGGGTGTTGGCCCTGTGTGCCTCGGTCGTATGCAGTCCTGATTGTGGCGCTCACCTGCACGGCGCCAAACACGCATACGACCATCATTGGCACCAAGGCAGAAGCGACTCTCATCGCTGAAGACGACACATCTCAATTCGTCCCTCCATTCACGCCTGTCGCGACACCACTGGAGGCGGGCTGCACGATGTTGGGGCGCGAGCGGAAGACGGCCTAACGGTGTGCGGGACCGTAGCCCAGCTTCATGGAGACGGTTGCGAATGGTCCTCGCCGATACCCCAGGAGCAACAGTGTTCCTAATTTGCTGGGAAGTGGCGGTGCGGTCCCCTACGGCACTGCGTAGGATCCTACGGTCTTGGCGTGCATCCGTGCGTCGCTGCGGTCCGGTCCCAGGTCGACGGGCACGTGCACCTTCCGCCGACCACTGGCGACAACATCGATGTACTGTGGAGACCTCACGCCCCACGTGTTGAGCAATTCGGCGGTACGTCCACCCGGCCTCCCGCATGCCCACTATACGCCCTCGCTCAAAGTCCGTCAACTGCACATACGGTTCACGTCCACGCTGTCGCGGCATGCTACCAGTGTTAAAGACTGCGATGGAGCTCCGTATGCCACGGCAAACTGGCTGACACTGACGGCGGCGGTGCACAAATGCTGCGCAGCTAGCGCCATTCGACGGCCAACACCGCGGTTCCTGGTGTGTCCGCTGTGCCGTGCGTGTGATCATTGCTTGTACAGCCGTCTCGCAGTGTCCGGAGCAAGTATGGTGGGTCTGACTCACCGGTGTCAATGTGTTCTTTTTTCCATTTCCAGGAGTGTATTTGTCTTAATTTGAATCTGGAACCTCTGCGCGCTTTATTAGATACTGCTAGCACATATTCCTTTCTTAATGAGGCTTGGTTTCTGGAATTTGGCAATCTTACCAAACTCAAATCTGAAAAAATCCCGCTTCGGAGATGTCGTGTGGCCAATGGTCAGGCGGGGTGGTGTAAGGGTAGTGTTTCGGTAGGAGAGTTTTCGTGGCCAATGACCTTTGCTCTCGATGCTAGCTTGCCGTAAATATGTTGCCGGGTTGTAATTTCATTTCTAAAACTCAAATCGTTTTAGATTATTCTGGGGGTAAGTATTCTCTTAAGTTTTGTGCCAAATCAGAAGTTTGGATTTTGTGAAAGTCCAGCGGCGTTAACATCCACGCCTCTTTCCTTGTCAGTCACTCCTATTGATGATATTGATCTGTCATCTTTCTCCGCGGCAGGGCCAACAGGTCCATGAGTTGCTGGATGCGTTTCCTGGCTTATTTAGTGACAAACTTAGGGTAACGAATAAATTAGAATATGATAATCGTTTGACTGACAATATTCCGGTTAGACAGTCCCCATATCGTCTCTCACCACCTAAGATGAAAATATTGCGGGAAAAGGTACAGAAAATGTTAGATCAAGAGGTTATTCGTCCCTCGACTTATCCGTATGCCTCTCCGATATTCTTGGTACTACCGAAGGATCAAGGTAGTGATTTTAGGGCGGTGGTACGTTGCAGTCATTTAAATGAAAAGGTGATTTTAGAATCAGTCCCATTGCCTGATCTACACAATTCCTTTACTTGGTTTTGAGGAGCGTCTTGGCTCACAGTTCTTGACTTAAATCAGGCTTATTACGAGATCCCGTTGACAGAGGAGTGTAAGCATGTCACAGCGTTTTGCACCGATTGGAATCTATTTGGATTCAACCAGGTGCCCCCTTTGGCTTGGCAACTGGAGCTGCTGTTTTGACTCGTTTATTAGATAGCATACTGGATAAATTTAAACTGCGCATTGTCTGTAATTATGTGGATGAGCCTGTGGTATACAGTAAATCGTTTGAAGAGTATTTGAGTCATTTGTACCAAGTATTTACTAAGCTTCAGCAGGCTGGTTTAACCGTTAAACTCTCGTTGGCCACACTTGCGAGGCCCCAGATTTCCTTCTTAGGCCATATTGTTTCAGGCGATTCGGTTCGGATCGATCAAGCTCGTACTAAAGCCTTTAGCGCGCTCCCACCCCCGACTGATAAGCGGGAGTCGCTCAGTTCATTGGAATGGTGAATTATTTCAGGTGGTTGGTTCCGACTTTTGCGGCCTTAGCTGCCCCATTGAATCAACTCCGTAAAAAGGGGGTTAAGTTTACTTGGGGTCCCACTCAGCAGGCGGCTTTCCAACAGATCAAAACGGCGATTGATAATTCACCGGTGCTTGGGTTGCCCGATTTTGATAAGCCCTTTGTGGTTCAGACGGACGCGCCAGGTGCGGGGGTGTCAGCCGTTTTGTTACAAGAATGGAAAGGCCAGAGGCAACCTTTGGCCAAGGCCTCGCGCCGTGCCGGCCGAAGTGGCCGAGCGGTTCTAGGCGCTACAGTTTGGAACCGCGCGACCGCTACGTTCGCAGGTTCGTATCCTGCCTCGGGCATGGATGTGTGTGATGTCCTTACGTTAGTTAGGTTTAAGTAGTTCTAAGTTCTAGGGGACTGATAACCTGGGAAGTGCTCAGAGCCATTTGAACCATTTGAACCTCGCGCCGCTTGAATGAGGCTGAGGCGAAATACTCAGATTACCAATGTGAGGCCTTGGCGTTTCTTTTTGCATTAGATAAATTCCGATTTTACCTTTAACATAAACCGTTTTTGCTGGAGACGGATAATCAAGCCTTGAGTTTGGTCTTGGCTAGGCCACGCAAGACCGACCGGATCGCTCGATGGGCCTTGTGAATCTCAACCTTTAAATTTAAGGTTAGGCATATCAGATTACGTTTATCTGTTACTCTAGTTTCTTGACTTCTCCCTGGGTGTTGTTACGTAATGTTTTGATGTCGTCCTGAGTGTCATTACGCAATGTTTGTACGTCCGCTTGTACCCTGTCAATGTGTGTTCTCAATTGATTGTGACCTGTTATTAAGTTTTCTATCACTTCTCGAGATTCTTTTGCCTCGTCTTCAATATGACTTAGGTGTAACTAAATTTTTTTGTTTTGTTCTTTAATCTCATGCATTTGTCTCGTCGTTTCTGCAATTTGTTTCGTCGTTTCTGCATTCTGAATTTTAATTTGGTTCGCAATTTCTTTATTTTGTCTTGTCATGGTTTCCGTCATTAATTGTAATAATTCTGCCAGATTGGTGGGTCCCATTGCGTTTTCTTCCGACGTCCTACACTGTGTTCTCGCCCAATTGTTGGTTTGCAACCGATTGCATTGAACTGTGCGGTGACACGTTTCTGCTCGCATTCCTTGTACTCTGTGGTGAGGGAGCTCTGATTACTTGTACTATGGGTTCTACGTATTCAAGACGCAAGTTAGAATCCTCATCCGCTGTCTCTCTACTTTCCTGCTCCTCTGTCGTATGCTGACTTATGTTTTCTATGCCTTGACGTACATTATCCTGGTTATGGTGCGTTATCTGTCCTATTTCTCGCGATACTGCTTCGTCTGTTGTACTGTCCTCTATTCTCTGTCCGTCTTCATGCTGGGTCTCTACCTCAATTCGGTCAATGTCTCGATCTGCCATTGCCAATCTTTCCGAATCCCTTATTTTCTGTTTTAAAAGCAATTCACGCGCCCTACTTCGCGTCAACATGCTCTCATACGATCTCACGCGTTTCATAAACTTTTTTCACACACGACTTGACAATCCATTCACCTACTTGTTGGGTAAGAACCAACTTGTCAACGATGTATCCGCCACCTGTGTGCTTGCATTGCAGAGAAAACTTAATTGTAACAATATTAAAAGTCATAACTTAATTATACTATAGTCTCTGCTAGAATGTCTCACTTTCTATTGAATACTTTATTAGTATCTATCGTTGCAGCTGCTGTTTTCAACTATGTATAACTTTAAGAAGAAAAAATGTTACAAAAATTTTTCAACAAGATATTTTTCTGACCTAGTTAGGCATGTGGTCGACCTTCAATCATGGTATTTTACCATCCTGGCAGGGTCGCCATTCTCCAACATTCTGCGTGGTGTCTGTTGTTCTATGTCATGTCTCCCTACCACTTTCGTGCAACGACGCTCTGAGGGAGTTTTTTAGGGAATTCACTAGTTTGAACCTGGGACCTGTTTCTGGTAAGGAGAAACCAGACCACACATGACATGAAGAGTTCAGAAGAGTTCAGTGAGACTAGCGATGATATAACCAAATACTTAATGATTTCAGCATCAGCTCCACTGCACTCCCTGTAAAAGAATCTTAATACTAACTAAATTTAGTGGAAGGGGTTCAAGGCTTTCTTATTTTTAGTTAGCTGGTAAAATAACGTCGAAAAAGCAGTTAAGTTTACCACTGGAAATTTTATTCTACTCACAAAACAGTTTATAAATTGCACTATTGATAAAAGGAAATGTTTTAATACAGGATGATAAAAACCGTGTTCAACAAAAATGTGAACGAATATTCCCTGAATGGGTTTCCAAGTTCTACAATTGATCAAAGGATGACCTATGCCATGTCACATCTATAATCTAGGTTTAAATTAAGTTTCACAAAAGAGAAAACTATCGAAATGGTCTACAGTGACCCTCAATTATCTTTAATTACTTATCTAACTTGTCGTACATTACAGTGGCTGATGTGGTTTCTCAATAATTATATAACCGAAAAATCATCGCATTTCAGATTTTAACTTACGTAGTAAATGTGAATACCATGAGCTTCAATTGACGATCGACACTAGTATTACGTAAAAAGGGTATGTAACAGATAAGACTTCTGCAGTTCTGAGTGAAGCCTTATGCGCTCAAAAATGCGGCATCGCATGCGTTCATTACGTTGTCGGTGTTCGTCAGGGGGCGGCGGCTGGCGCAGCTCCATCCAGCTCGCCATCTCCGAAGCAACTCTTTTCGAACTTCTCCTTACTACAATTTACCGAAGTTGGTTTAAAAAAAAAACTATCTGGCTGTGTTTTCATCTGACCAATCAGGGTCTCAATGTTGACCTTAAGCTCCGCCTACAAAAATTCCGTCTATCCAATGAGAAACGTTATACTTTTCGTGGTGGGGCAATGTTTTTAACGTTTGCAACATAACAGACGCAATAAAGTCTCACGCTAAAACTTGCGGCTTGTGTGGCCCTTTTAGTGTTATCGTAAGATCTATACTGTTCTTCTGGAGGGCTCTAGCTTTTAACATGGGCTGGAGGGTGGTCCTGGTGGTTAGCTGGAGACGTGGGTGTCCGTACCTTATCGTAGGGCCTTCTAGCTTAACACGGTTCTGCTCTCGGCTTCTGTTCTCGTTTCTCCCCTTGGAACTGCGTCTGCCTCACGGTGGGAAGGTATGACATGCATTTAGGCATTCTTGTGTTAGTCTGTGGTATTCCATTTGCTCACTCGTTACTCGTATTACTTTGGTTAATTTAATGCCACGATTTATTCGGAGCTATGTGACATACTGCCGGGTTTGCTTATCATGTCAGGGTTTTCATGGAAGGTGTTGGATTTGCTTGACACCTTACACGTTGCCAGGTTCCAGTAGAGGGAATATGTATATTTTGGTGGTAATTGATGCCTTTTCTCGATTTACTTGGCTTATTGCCAGTAGAAGCGTTACTACCAACGTAACGATCTCTCACCTTACTAACATCTTTTGTCTTCCGGCCTCCTAAGAGCTAGGTCAGTGATAATGCCCCTGCCTTTGTGTTGAATAAGTTTAAAGCCTTTTGTTTCGGGAATGGCATTAAGCTTATAAACACAATACCGTATTGTCCTCAGGGGTCCTTTGCTGAGCGCGTGAAACGCAATTTAAAATTAGGTCTAATAATTTACCATCAAGTTAAACCGAGTAGGTGGGATGCTAATTTGCCCTGGATTAATTTTGCGTTTCACTCTGCGGCCCATCAGGCACTGAAGGCTACTCTGGCTTATCTCTTATTTGCCTATCCTATCAATTTGCCTTTGTCTAACTTATGGCACGTCCAATATTTGCTTCCTGAGCGGGTAACCCCGGGGTTGATTAGAAGGAAGTGGAATCGCGTACGTCGCAGTATAGCGGCTGCTTATGGTCGCCAGGCCGTGTGATACAACCGCAATAAGCACCCCTATCAAGGAAAACCGGGTGATCAGATCTATATTAAGAATTTTCACGGCCGAGGAAGGATTGGAGGCCGAGTAGGGAATTTTACACCCCACTTTATAGAACATGCACGGTGCTCCGTGTGTTGGGGCCGGTTAACCTGTTAGTGAGACATGGCCAGACAGGGAGGGAATACCGAGTCCTTTTGACACAGGTTAAGTCCTGCAGAAGTGTCTTCGAGTTCGGGCTCCAGTTCTAATTTGAGGGGAGTAGGTTGAGCCGTAGTAAAGTTAGCATTTAATAGCGCGCCGCAGCGCGTAACGTGAAGCAGTCGCCCTCCGTTATCAGGCGGTGGCGCCTTTGTCGCAATTGAAGGCTTCGGTGTCTCCCTCTAGCGGGAAAGGGAAAAAGTGGGCTGTTCGCGTGGGTTTAAGAAATGGCTGTATGGGCTCTCGTGGAGAGTTGGCAGTCGGGGCATCAGGAAGCGACTTCTCTGCCGGTGCTACAGGGACAGCACGCAGACCGCGGCATCAGGGTAAGCGACGCGAGCAGCGGCTCCGTGGTATGGGGCTTTAACTGCTCGTTGCGAAAGGAATCTTCCTGAGCGTGGGTCAGCAAGGGGCCTAATCTGCAGTTCGGCCATATGCTGTCGACCGGCGAGGAGGTTCTGAAAATCGGCGCGCCTTCCTGCGTCCGTTGAAACGGCAGGCAGCGGGCGGCTCGGCAGAGCATTTGGAGGTGCTGCGTTGGTTCAGTCCTGGGAGTGGTAACGCACCAGAAGTTGAGTATTGATTAACAGATTTTATGAAGTTTAATTGAATTCAATTTACTTATTCTTGTTAATAATACCAGCCTTGTTTTTTGGGGGGGGGGGATCCCGCCATTCATTGTCGTCTGCCCACCCGCGAAAGTGGTAATATTAGAAAGGGTGGTCCGCTTGTCCCCTTTTGAGGAGTAAAGGGAGGGAGTCAGAGTAAATCCGTGGTTCGGATTTGCTTCTTCCCCATCCCAGCTTACCTACGGGATGATTCGACTGATAGCCTATGCCATATCTGTGAAAATCTAAGGCACCAATGATTGTACCGTTTAAAATGCAAGGCACTAAGACCTGATCCATTCTCTCGCCTGCCACAACTAGTATTACTAGACTCACGTGTAAACGGTACTCTAAGAGAGAAGAAAAATTCCTTTTGCCTCGTGGTAAGAACTAGTCAATTGCATAACGAAATCCTGCTCATCTGGAAGCTGTAACTTGTGTAAATTTGTGTTTGAGTATATTTGGCTATAATATGCAAGGTTGTTAATGTACGCCGCAGTGGCTATTTTTATATTGCTTCTAGTCAGCAAAAACTGTTTTCCAATTCAATACCTTTTCAGGCCTTTACTCAACATGCTTATGTGTTCTGTAAAGGTAGCTGGTTATTAGTGTGTTTTCTTGCCATGCAAATGTTTGCCATTTCATTACGTGTACAAATTGTTGGCTTGAAAGGAGAATGTTGTAAAAGTTCGCAAGTCCCACCTGGCAAGCGCGTGTGTTTGCCGTAAGTTAACTGGCAGAAATTGTAAAATTTGTTTTTTATATATTTTAGAAATGTTAATGTTATTAACTGTGAGTGTCCCCCCCCCCCCTCCCGTGTGCATGGCTAATGCGTTTTGGTTTTTCCAATTTGTGAACTTTAGTAATCAGGATTGTCTTTATATGTTGCAGACAAGTTAGATTCTGCGCCATTTAATGAATGGAGTGAAATTCACCTGTAATTTAGCTGAGCTTGAAATATTATACAGCGTCGCGTTGTATACGTTAAATTTCTTACCTGTACTTGCCTGTTACTGGCGTGAAATTTTTTATAATTTAATAATTTAAAAGTCCTTTCCTATCGTAAATTGTAACTTTTTTGTTAAATGATTGATGGTCTTTTTTCTTTAAAATATCGGTAAGTCCTGCATCAAGTTTGAATAAAGAGTGTATTGAGAATTGTATGTAATTTCACCAGTTATTCCTTGGCACCTATTTCCACTTTACATTTTGTGTATTGATTGAGATTAATAGCCTTTGGTGAACCAGTAGTCATTTTACGGTTCAGTGTTGACAGTTACTGCTTCTACCTTATCTCTTAGGGCCGGGGGATGTGGGACGGCAGCGGACAGCCGTCGGAAATGAGAATGGAAGGCATGACCAATGGCGCATTGCTCAGAGTATCGTCGTCTTTCCGCATCGGTGACGTCGTGGACGACGACGTCAGCGTTCTGTGAGGAGGTGGTACATCGATGGCGTTCCGTGAGGCATATGGTCACGGGTGCATGATCTGACAAGGGCCCCTTCCAAGCGTCGTCGCATGAGCGAAGTGATCTGCGCTTTTCACGATGCACTATCGTCTGATGGACAGGAGAGAATGCCATCGAAGTGCAGTCACGAAGCACCGAAGGGAGCTCACCGTCTTGTGCCCGCTCCACTGCCTGTGATGCCACATGATGAAGTGTGTCGTCGGATGGCGTTTGACTTCTCTTCTTCCGTTTTCGGGGCGACCGCTGCTTTCGGAGATTCTTTTCTGTATCAGAATGTGGAAATGCAGTATCCGAGGTCGTGCTTATCTGTAGAAAAGCAGAGGTAGGCACTGCAGTCGCGTCGATGTCCATCGCAGCGGGCGGTCTGGTCATCGCGCTCTGGAGAGCTGGTGGTCTCGTAGCTGTCGGAGGAGATGGTGCCCGTGAGGTCGTGGCAGCACAGTCATTTTTGTGGAGTGCCTGGGTGGGGGGGACAGGCTCTTACTGAAGTGACGCATCGGGGTGCGTACGGCTGTGGGGTAGCTGTCTGTTAAAGAAGTGACCGTCGATTTGGGAGCTGAGTCACTGGTCGGGACCTGGAGCAAACGTCGGCGTAGACAGTCTAACCGATCATGGCTCTCTTGTCGGCAATCGGCACAGATCCGCTGCTGTCCATCATACATAACCATGGCTCGCACGCCACCTATCAGCAGATAGGATGCCACACGTTTGGTGAGTTCGATTTTGATTTGGCGGACACCATTCAACACGGGATATGTCGTGAAAGCCTGCCATACTTCGGCGTTGTGCTCAAATGGCTCTGACCACTATGGGACTTAACTTCTGAGGTCATCAGTCCCCTAGAACTTAGAACTACTTAAACCTAACTAACCTAAGGACAACACACACACCCATGCCCGAGGCAGGGTTCAAACCTGCGACAGTAGCGGTCGCGCGGTTCCAGACTGTAGCGCCTAGAACCGCTCGGCCACCCCGGCCGGCCCGCGATGTGCCCCACAACATTGCCGTAGGGTCGGAAACCTTCGGTGACCGCGTCTTGTGTGGCACTTCGAAAGGGAGCTCAAAGACCCGAATTCTACGAAGACCGGTACCAGTGTGATCTACCGTGACCTCTCCAATATGCCCGTCAGAATGTTTGATCTCGAGTCTGTGTGCGTGTTGTCGAACTACCTCAGCACATGCTTCCTCCGTCGTCATTTTTATATAGACGATACTTCCAGTGATAGAGATGTGATTACCTATCTCTTCCTGGGGGGTTCAGACGGAGTTCTTCGCGAATGAATTTTTCAATTTCATAAGCGGGTGGTCGTGCAAGTTCGGCTTGGAATGTTACTTTAAGTGTCGGTCGGCGGTAACAGTGCGCCATGAGGTGCAATACTAATAGACGCTGCACAACACGAAATTACCGCGACGCGGAAGTAAACAACCTGTATTGCGCTGTCCGCCGCGCGGAGTCGGTCCGCACGCTACCACGGGCAAAAGCCGACTGAGATTCGAACCTATGGCCTTCTACACGTCAGCTTAAAACACTAACCATTGTGCTACATTACGCCACAGTACAAATTGGTTACGTTTATGACGTGGTGACCCAGTCGCAGCGATGCATTGCAACCTTAAAATATTCGGCTTCACGCAATGGCGTGCGAATCTTGTCTAATGTCATCTGATCTCTGTGCTTACGATAACTGTATGTGACGCTGCATAGCGTCTTGTGTGGAAGTATCCAGTGCTATTTTGTTAGTTCTGTCTATTTCATTATCATCGTGGTGTGTGTGTGTGTGTGTGTGTGTGTGTGTGTGTGTGTGTGTGTGTGTGTGGAACTGAAAGTAAAATGACCATTTGTCGTGGCAGTTTGGAAACGGCGAAAGATTTGGGCGTGACGTTGAGCGCCCTGATTGGACGAAACCAGCACCAACGCGTTAAGTGGCAACTACCAAGTAATTTTAAGCAGACTCCAAAAATCTACTGCCATATTCTCCGGAAACCCATCAAGGACTTGGCGGATTCATGCGACGTGAAATCGTTGCTGTATTGCGATCCAGAGGCAGACCGAAACGCTATTTAGCAGGTGGTTGTAATGTTTTTGTGACATATTCTGTGCCGCATACCGCAGGCGTTGGATTGGAAAGCGAGGTGCAACTGCGTGCCCACTTCGGTCTCCTCATAACATACCTATACGTTGCAAGATTTTATTGCGACACCTACTGTTTCTCTGTTCATGGGAACAAGACATCGAATCCGAAGATCAGGACTTACCAATAGAATGTAGATAATTACAACCTGATAGCTACCGAACGAATGTGTGTTACTGCCATCAACAACGGAAATGTAAAGAAATGGTAATAAATTAAAGTTTCACTATAGTTAGTCGTAATTTTTAGTGCCAGACTATGGTTTGAATGAACTGTGACTGCAGAATAAAACGGTCGGCAGCTCCAAACCGGACAAAGGTTACTTTTGGTAAATGACTGTAACGACTTTGAAATCACGTAAATACCGTGCGTGTGAGGAAGACAAAGCAGCGACTCGACAAAATACTCGCGCTAACCATCATGTAAACGATATTAAAGACGTTAATTTGCAATGCGATGATGTTAGCTACTAACTGGCCACCAATAATAAGTAATGACTAGCAACACTTCATGGAAACTGTTGTGGGTTGGCAGGAGAGCCAACATCGGTGTGAGAGGAAGCCGAAAGGCACGCGTTTTAGCTCACGCAGGCTGGCATGAGGTCTGGAACAGGACAAGGAAATTAGACTTTAGCAAAAAACGTACGTAGCTGCTGGAATACTTAACTTTAATCCATAAATGGTGAACATCGCTCTTGATGGTACATTATTCATAATCTAATAGTAACTGGCAATGGCACCTTGCTAGGTCGTAGCAAATGACGTAGCTGATGGCTATGCTAACTATCGTCTCGGCAAATGAGAGCGTAATTTTGTCAGTGAACCATCGCTAGCAAAGTCGGTTGTACAACTGGGGCGAGTGCTAGTACGTCTCTCTAGACCTGCCGTGTGGCGGCGCTCGGTCTGCAATCACTGATAGTGGCGACACGCGGGTCCGACGTATACTAACGGACCGCGGCCGATTTAATGGCTACCACCTAGCAAGTGTGGTGTCTGGCGGTGACACCACAGAAACTGTACTGTGTTACATAACTCACGATAATGCTAGCTGTTTTAAAAATGACTAAACGTGACTAAAACTGTGTATCATGATTTACTTATTACTCTGCAAATTATTGGGTCTCAGATTAATGCCGTAATAACTTTCATTCATGGAAACAACCATGTTACGTAGACGTACTTACATAATATAGTTTACAATATGCAATAAAATTCTATAACTATCCTGACTTCAAGAAAGCCAGTTTTGTTTTGTTGTAGAACAAGTGGAAGAATATACATAATATGGTTTACAAAATTCAGCATACAATTCTGTGACTGTCTTGACCACGTGAAAGCCAGTATTCTCTTGTTGTTTGAAAATGAATTTCAGTTAAATCACTTTTCACACATAAATCACTTTAAATTACGCTGACAGCCTGCAGTAACAGTGCAGTACTATCTGAGCTACTATACCTACTACTGCTTTTTAACACAATAAGTACCTGATTGAAAATCAACTGTAAATTTTACTGTTTTTGGCCTCTTTTGACTATTTCTTTCAGCTCTGACTTTTTCGGAATTAATGGTGAAAACTTTATTGCTGATGGTTAATGACTCGGGTCAATGAAGAATCTGCCGACAAGTTTATTCTTTGACCAAACACACTATAATAGTTCAAAAAGTTACTAATACTCTGGCATGCCTATTACACAGCTACCCATACTGGCTGGAGCTTACTTTGCGAAGCGTTGCTTGTGGTGCGAAGTAGAACTTATTATGAGATCCATTAATGCCAACAGGCTTTTCTTGATTAACGAGCAACTTGCAGAAATTTCGGCCAAACGGTGGTCTTCATTAGTTCCACAATCTTCTTGCGACCGTATCTTCGGCTTCGTACTTGCTGTCCCACTTAAAATTTGCCTGACCACATATTACAATAACATTTTCGATGAAAAGCACTCCGGCATTTGCACTCAAGACGTACTTCTATTCTAACCATAGCTGCTTCGCAATTTCTTCTCTGCGTTCGCCTTTACGACGCCAACGATCTTATTGTTACACGAAAGATATTGTCTGTGCATTGTGCAATAAAAACTTCCCTGACATAACTAAGTGTTTACTAACAAGGCTTGACATGAATAATTCTTACTTTTCCTATCAAGATACAATTATATTTCATACACACTTATAAACTTGAGAAACCAAGTAGCTGCAGAACGCATGAGACACTGGGTTGTAGTGTTACATCCTGACCTGACGATTCTTGTCCTTTTTGTGTAGGAGTAACAAAAGCCTAGTGTACGTATCACCAGTTCTCGTCCAAGAAACTCTTCTCTATAGTGTACTGTCAGCGTCTCATGTAGTTCGTGTGACGCCCGGTGTACTTGGTACAGTGCGTCAGAATTTTCTATGGAGATAATATGCCTCTATTGTTCAAATGTGTGTGAAATCTTATGGCACTAAACTGCTAAAACACACACACCCATGCCTTAGGGAGAACTCGGACCTCCGCCCGGATCAGCCGCACAGTCTATGACCGCAGCGCCTTAGATCGCTCGCAGTATGCCTCTATTCAATGCGCTAGTCGCCATTTTGAACATTGCCGTAACGTACAACAGTTTTGAGCAAACAGTATACTATCTGCCGAATTTAATTTGCATTTGTATTGACTGTCCTTATCGTCGTAACAACCACATTTAACTCCTTTATTACATCTTGAAACCTTTCTGTCATCGCAGAAAAACGAAGAAAGTGAAATTATTTTTATTTATCAAGTATCTGATCTTAACGGAATTTTCGTGCTGATTTCGCAACTGTTCCTAGATTTCGTGTCTCTGTAATATTTTCAAAGCTATGGAGGATTTAAAACTCAGCTTTTTGTTTTAATAATATTTATTCGGCTGATACGTTTGGTTTACAATTACAGTATATGCCTTAATCATGACATCGTATCCTCTATCATCAGCCGAACAAGTGTTACTCACCAAAATAGTCAGTTAACGGAATGTGTATATTATGCAATACTTCTTATTCATGAGTGACAGCATTTAGGACTTCGCCAAATAATTTGGTCATCCATGAAACATATTATCCTGCTATAGTCTTTAGTTGCAAAAATCCTCAATTCATGGTAGGAAAATATGGGATAACTTATTAAAATCATTTCAACTTTCACAATGTTAATATCTTACGGGCATCTTATAACACAATTTCGGAGGGATGGTTTTGTATCAATGGAATCAAAAGTGTCGGGAATATTGTACGGTCTTAAGTCTAAAAATATTAATTCCAAGTGACATAAAACTACTTGATGATCGATTATGAAATTATACCACAACACGTAAGCAAAAACATTGTAGTTTATGAACCGTGTATATTATTCCGAACCCTAATGTACTTAGTGGTTATTTATGTTTACAAGAAGATTATGCAAAATTTGTATATTCATCATACACTTAAGCTGCAATTTGTTTCAGCATTGTATCAGTATGTAGTATTTATGTAGATCGCACTGCAGATTTAAATATTTAGCAGAAAAACTGACATTTTGATGACGAATGTATTGGATACTTTGACAGTATTACATTTTTGTGTGTCTTGAACGTTTATCTCATTGTTGAGAAGAATCAGTCACAGTCGATACTTAGAACATAGACTTGTTCCAAATTATTGGCTTCTGGAAAATAATTTCACTCTTGTTAATAGAATTTAGACGTACTGAGAACTTATATTACTGCCTCAAGCGTTTGTTGATTTTTGCCATGTACGAAGCGACACGAGAAGATTTGATTAAGTCAACACATTTTCACGTGTGTTTTTAAAGATTAATTCTTTGGATTATATTCTTATTGCAGAAAAATTAGAGATAATTCTCAAATTATGTTACTTGAAATCGAGGTTACTCCACAGAGTTTTACCTAACTATTACCACTTCTAGAAAGAGTAGGAATACAGTGTCTTTAGAGTCAAACTGGGTTTTTTGCGAACCTTGAAAACGAAACTTCCTAACGACATGGATTTCCTATAACCAGAGCCAGAATTACTAGCCGTATGCATGATGTCATTATCACACACTCATTTCCCCCTCATCTCCCTTCTCCTCACTCTCCCTACCCCTTCCACACATCCGCACCACGCTACAACGAATCTCAGTGCAGTATTTTAACGGTCATTAAAATGTTACAGCCAATCATAGGCTACACACACACACACACACACACACAGACACACACACAGGCAGACAGACAGACACACACACCTTAATTCTGTGGCATGTTCAAAAAGTACGGACCTGAATTGCTTGTGCCATGTTCAGAAGTATTTACCAAAGACATTATATAACAGCACCAACGTAATAGCGTCCTTAGGATTCTTGTATGCAAACACTATGCCATTTCTGACGCAGACAGTTTAACCCAAGAGATAGGTTTAAAGAAAATGGGTACTATGAGAAGCAGATTCGTCGGGCTATGCAGTTTGGACCATCCTCAGAGATGCCTGAAGAAGAGCATAGATCTATCTTCTTTATTCTTATGCTGGGGGCAAATCGTTTAAGATTGGAAGAATTTTAAGGAATTTTATCGTTAGGAGTGTATTCCTTATACCCTCCAGGTTAGGGCACTACTCGCCTCCGTGAAAGATGATGTGGGACTGAGGAAGAATGACATAAACACTGAAGAACCAGAGAAACTGGTACACCTGATTAATACAGCGTAGGGCCCCCGCGAACACGTAGGAACGCGACGTGGCATGGACTCGACTAACGTCTGAAGTAGTACTGGGAGGAACTGACACTATGAAACCGGCACAGCTATCCATAAATCCTCTGAACAGCACTTTTCAAGGCATCCCAGATAAGCTCAATAATGTTCATGTCTGGGGAGTTTGGTGGCCAGCGGAAATGTTTCAGCTCAGAAGAGTGTTCCTGGAGCCATACCGTAGCAATTCCTGCTGCAATTGCCTAAGTCCGTCGAAATACACACTGGAAATGAATGGATGCAGGTGATCGGACAGGACACTTACGTACGAGTCACCTGTCAGAGCAATATCTAGATGTAACAGTGGTCCCATATAACTCCAACTGCACATGCCCCACACCCTTTACAGAGCCTCCACCAGCTCGAACGGTTCCCTGCTGAAATGCAGGGTCCATGGATTCAGGAGATTGTCTCTATACCCGTACACGTCCACCCGCTTGATGCAATTTGAAACGAGACTCGTCCGACCAGGCAACATGTTTCCAGTCATCAACAGTCCAATGTCGGTGTTGACGGGTTTAGGTGAGGCGTAAAGCTTTGTGCCGTGCAGTCATCAAGGGTATACGAGTGGGTCTTCGGCTCCGAAAGCCCATATCGATGACGTTTCGTTGAATGGTTCGCACGCAGACACTTTTTGATGGCCCAGCATTGAAATCGACAACAATTTGTTGAAGGATTAGACTTCTGTCACGTTGAACGATTCTCTTGAATCGTCGTCGGTCCTGTTCTTGCAGGATCTTTTACCGGCCTCAGTGATGTCGGAGATTTGGTGTTTTACCGGATTCCTGATATTCACGGTACACTCGTGAAATGGTCATCACTACGTCGGAGATGCTGTGTCGTATCGCTCGTGCGCCGACTATAACACCACGTTCAAACTCACTCAAATCTTGATAACCTGCCATTGTAGCAGCAGTAAGCGGTCTAACAACTTCGCCTGACACACTTTGTCTTATGTAGGCGTTGCCCACCGGAGCGCCGTATTTTTGCTTGTTTATGTATCTCTGTATTTGAGTACACATGCCTATACCAGTTTCTTTGGCGCTACAGTATATAAAATACATTGTCAATATGGGAGGGCTGAGGATGGTGCATGGAACTTCTCCGTCCCACAGGGTTAAAACAGCCAAAAAATCAGCGGTAGCAGAACATTGCCTAAACGAGGGAAACGTGATGAAATATCTGCCTGTGTACTACTAAGGGCGGCGCCACCAGCCCAGTCTTGGAGGATAGCAACTGCGGTGGGCAGCGCATGCGTCATGTACGTTACCGAGGGCTATGTAGGACGATGGTTTGCACCCTGAAACGCGTACGTTTCATATGTATTCATTACCAGCGATGGCGAGGCATGACAGAATCTCTGACCAGAGAGTTCAGTTCGAGAGCAGTAGCGCGCGGGAGACGTAGTTGTGTGTGAGGAGTCGGCGGGCGTCGACATGGGTCTCTGGTCACGGTTCTGGACGAGGTATATTGTTATCGAAGGTAATGAAGCAGCATTGCGCTCAGCTAATAACATATGTTAATTGTAATTAATTTGTTCAAGAATTGCCCCAATAATAATTTTCTTTCAAAGTAACTGTTTTAAACAAAAGATTCATTTCAAGTCAAGTAATACTTCCTATGCATTCCCTCCAAGAATTAAAATTAAACATGGGCCAGCATTGCACGGAGCTGTGCCGAAAAAAAAGAGCACATTGATGGAGTTTACTGATGTAAGAATTTTGGTTTTTGTGTTCAGGTTTAATTGTTGCACAGGGCCGAGGGTCAGCGCCGCTGCCCTTATAAAATTTGTCATGTTTAATTATTTGTGTTCAGATGTTACATCAGTTCATGATTCATTATTTAATTAATATTATTGTGGGTTTATGAACAATCATCATTCTTTAATTTTGTAGGGAAGTTAACATTCTGGCACATTTTCATTATCATTGACTTTTTACTATTTCTACGGGGAGGTTACAACCCTTTGCATCATTGTAAGCGGGATTCAGTAGCAGCAGCGTTCTCCTGAAGATGGCGGACAGACGGATCGCCAAAACATGCGATCATGTTGGTTTCAGGATTCGGCCTCAAACCTGAGGAGTCTGTGAAGAATTATTAGGCTGGAAAGCTTACAAAGTCAAACCTTAAATATTTTCTTTAAATTTTGGAAACGTGAAAATGGGATAGGGCTAAGACGGGACTGAATGGAGGGTGATCGATGACAATGAGCCCAAGCAGTCCGTTTGTTGTAGATGTTGCAGTGCTTGTGTGTGGTCTGGCACTTTCATGTTGAAAGAGAGGGCGCTCCATGTGTGGATCAAGTTTTCTGCGGCTAAAACCTCGATTACAGCACACCGCTTTCGCATACCAACGTTATTAATTTACAAACTGCCATGTTACATGCTAAACTTCGGAACACTCTAGCGGCAGATGGTTACAGCTTGCAGCAGCGAAGCGGAAATGTCTACTGAGTAATATGCTCGGCATGTAGTACCTCAACTGATACTGAGAACAGAATAAAAGTTTCAAAGTCACTGCATTTCTGCATACCCCCATATATTATGGGGGGGGGGGGGGGGGGGTTGGAAAGGAAAAAGAAATAGAAAAAAGACAAAAATACTGCAGATATAAATTGTACAATTTTTTATATTTTCATACAATAAATCACAGTTAACTTTACAAACCGTAGACTATTACAATTTTAGCAATTATTTGAGATGTTTCCATTAGACAACCAAGTTTTGACAGTTGTATCAGTATTATAAAATCGTAATGACGCTGAATTGCATTCTGTGGGCACTGTACACGGTATGAGGAATGTATATATAATGTACTCATAACAATCAATATGTTTGTTGTGCTGAAAGATACAGTTCAGGGTAATAAATACATTAATAATTATCAAACACAACAAAGTGTTCTGAATCTGTATAGCATATCCTCTCAAGATACTCAGTAGTTTCGCATTCACTTCTGAAGAAAAATTTAGACCGTAGGCAAAACCAATAAAGCTGTATATGAATACTAAGCACTCTTGCAAATTAGACACAGAACTACAACAGTCTTTTTTCAGACAAATAAAATTAATATCTCTTATAGTATCACTGCTTGATACTTTATGAATAGGAACTGACTTCGGTTTTCTACTAGGCACACTTAAAAAACAGTGCATTGGTTTGTAGCATTATTTTCGAAATTAACTGAATTAATTTTGTTCGTTCTTTCATATACATTATGTGCTTTTATTAAGAAATTCATGTTCACCAGTTCTGCTAGTCGAGAATCTTGATGGCGTAGTGGTGGCCGATCGGTTCTAGGCGCTTCAGTCTGGAACCGCGCGATCGCTACGGACGCAGGTTCGAATCCTGCCTCGGGCATGGATGTGTGTGATGTCCTTAGGTTAGTTAGGTTTAAGTAGTTCTAAGTTCTAGGGGAATGATGACCTCAGATGTTAAGTCCCATAGTGCTCAGAGCCATCTTGATGGCATATGTATTTTGCAGTCCTTCACATAAACCAGCACTGCCCAATTAAATTTGTTTTTGCCCTCAATATTTGATGGCGCTCTTCCTTCTCCACTGCTGACAGTGTTTCAGTGCCCTAGTTCAGAAGCTACAAGTTCTGCAGCATGGAAGCAGAAGTCTCCCTGCTTTCTTGTATTATAACAGTTAGCGGATAGGCAAAATACCAATTTTATTGATAGAATGAGTGTGTAGTGCATTGAAGAAGAAAGCGTGGAACGATGAGGCCGAGTGTGACGATTACAATGATGATGACGTCCCTTATGGTTCTACAACAATGAAAGACTACTCACATTGGGTCTTCAGCTTTTATAGGACACCATCTTGGAGATGCGTAAGTTCCCTTTTGTCCTAAGAAGCTAAAATACGATTAGTCAGCAAGTTCTGTGCTATCAGTACTGGCAAAACATTTCGTTTTCCACATTCCAGCGGATCTGATCTCAGAGATGCAAATACTGCGAGATATGTATAATCCAAGAAACTCAACGTCAAAAGTGTTTGTCGTATCTCTATATACCAAGCAACAGAAAACAGACATGGACATTCACAGAACCAGAAAAATGTAAGAAATCAGCAGTAGTAACTCACATTAATGACACAGGCCACTCTCTGAAAAATAGAAGACATGCTTGAAATTTTGGAAAAAAGTCGGACATAGTAAAAGATTCGGTATGGTGGAAGAAATGGAAATTTTCTTTCATATTACAAAAACGGCGTTCACATTCCTAATGAACTAGCCAATTTCTAAAACCCCAAAAACCTGCAATAGCCTAACACCACTTCCAGTGCATTAGATTGGAGGTATGCCATTGTGAAACAAGCGATTGCCAGACTGTTAGTATCGCGGAAAACGCTGGAAAGAAACGATAGTCGATACTCATCCACATGAGGCCAGACCGCCATATTGTATTTCAGGTATACTGTTTACATCTAAGTGGAAACATTTGGGCAGCGAAAGTACGTCAAAAACAATATTGGATTAACCACTTCGACGGCGTAATTTTGAACAACAGGTGCACTAGTCTACCAACGATGCAGATAACGCTTTGGAGCTTTCTAACGTCAAAATTGTAATTGAACAACCGACATGTAAAAAGTATATTACATGATTACCCATAACAACTAAAACAAAACTATCTGCATCCTGCACAGATATGCCATCAGAAGGCCACACTCTACATCCATTTGTGACCACCCGCTGCCCAACCCCCAACTGCCCCAAATACTCTAGCAGCAGAGCAGTGAACAAAACAGTTCTAGGTTAATTTAGACTAAGACATTTTATCTTTAAGTAAACTCTAGTGCATTAACACCTGATGATGAGCAGAACATGCTTGAAATGCGTTGTAACGTGTTAAACTAAAAATAAAATAAATAAATGTCTACATTAGCAGAAAAATGCAAGCAATCAAGGTACTCTTCTCTATGGTTCTGTTCTGCATGTGTTACACCAACTGGCAATAATCACCGTTTTGTAGTGAAATAAGTGATGCTTGATACGCCAAGCTTCACGCCTCACATCTCAAAACAGCTGTTAGTTATCGCAGAGCTGTACCTCCCGGGGAGACTGAGATAAGACAGATGCTCGGTTGAGCCGTTTTTTACTTGGTCCACAGTGTTAAGCATCCAGTGGGCACGTAATATTGGCGCTATAATTCAACCTACATGTTCAGTACTCCCCTGAATCCGAATATGATCCCATGGCATCTGTTCGCAAGATCCTACATGAGCTGTTTGATACGCGAAATCCCACAGAATAAGTACGGAAAGAGTTTCAAAATTTGCAAAACGTACCTTTTTTTGCAGTTATCTTTCAAATGATGGGAATTTCTCATACGCAGTTCCCATTCTCCGATTCAGTCTTTCACTGAATATCATGAGAATCATTGCCTACTATTTCTGACTGGACATTAATATGAGCTGTGTTCACCCTTCCATTACCTTTCTGATGGCTTGTACCCTGGCTGGCTCTGAGCACTATGCGACTTAAATTCTGAGGTCATCAGTCGCCTAGAACTTAGAACTAATTGAACGTAACTAACCTATGGACATGAAACGTCCCCTTTGAATAATTATATACGACTGTGCTTAAACTGACACACAATATTTTTAGCGCAACGCAACATGACTTTCAAAAATCCCTACAAAAGAATGGCCCTGACTAACATTAACCTATACCTTTCACAAATCACTTACCTCACAAAAATCTTCATTACTCGAACTACTGCAATACAGCGAGCGCCACTACTGCCAGCTAAATAAAAGATTCAAACTACGGAAGGCACTAACTACTGATAGGCAGTTAGCAAATGAAAGATTTTAGTAGAGAACAAACAATGTATTTACCTCAATAGTGTTCAAAAGTCATAATGTTTATAGCAGTTCATGATATACAGTATTGCAAATTTCAAAACTTCACCATCTCTCTCCTCACATCCACCACTGCTGGCGGCTCACCTCCAACTGCGCAACGCTACGCGCTGTTAACATCCAGCTGCCCAACACTACAATGGCAGACAACAATGCAAACTAGCCACAGACTGCACACAGCACAGCCAGTGATTTTCATACAGAGCGCTACGTAACGTTGCCAATAAGAAAACATAAACAGCCTACTTACAGACATCACACATATCCATGCCCGAGGCAGGATTCGAACCTGCGACCGTAGCGGACGCGCGGTTCCAGACTGGAGCGCCTAGAACCGTTCGGACACACCGGCCGGCTAACTAGTTGAAAAGGTTGATAAAAAAGTGCCGAGATACTTGATGTCTATTGGTTACCTTGACGCATACATCGTACAAGAACAATTGGATTCTTCCTACATTCTTCGTACACCATGAGAAGCCGGCCAGTGTGGCCGTGCGGCTCTAAGCGCTTCAGTTTGGAACCGCGTGACCGCTACGGTCGCAGGTTCGAATCCTGCCTCGGGCATGGATGTGTGTGATGTCCTTAGGTTAGTTAGGTTTAAATAGTTCTAAGTTCTAGGGGACTGATGACCTCAGACGTTAAGTCCCATAGTGCTCAGAGCCATTTGAACCACCATGAGCATGTCAGTTTTCTCTGCACTGGTAAATTCCAGCGATCACTCACGACCTATTGCTTGGACTGTCACTCACTAACTGACTAGCAAGTCGCAATGCACTCAAGGCACACAGAAGCACATTATAAGCAAACATAGCAACATCGCACCTAGCAACTACGCAGGGTGAATGGCACAAACAAGCGTCAGTGTGATAACTTCTCAAAATACTGTATCTCGTTAACATCTCGCACTAGAATCCTGCAACAAACACAGCTGACATTCTGCGTTACCCTACTTTTAGTCTGTAAATGACAGTAGCCACTGTTCCATTCAAGTGTATGTTTCCACAAAAATTCACTTCCTAAGTATTATTACAGTATGTTGATTGGCTAAAAGTAAGAGCCCCTGACTACCAGTCCATTCTGTGAAAAACAACATATCAATAGTACTTCCAATTTACACTACATTTGCGGTGCAAGTTTTAGGTTATTCACCCTTTATATGTCATTGTTTCGAAAATGTTTGGACAACGGCTTCTCCTCGACCTTAAATCTGCTAACTGGTTTTATGCACACCGCCACGATTGCCTCTGCATTTGCTTTCCGTAAGACAGAATTTGCTGCCCACCAAGACGCAGCAGTGGACGGCTGGCGACAAGTGGTGGTCTGACTAACAGCTGGCGCTGTAACTCGCTGCTGTCAGAGTTTGCAAGACTTACCGTGCACCGTCTGGTATTCCGATCGAACAGTAGTTGGCGGACTGCAGCGAACAGTACGCGATCGAAGAAGAAGACCCACAAAGATGCTCAATGGAGAAGTATCTCATTAGACTGAGCTTTGTGGCATCATCGGCTTTGATACTACCTAAGTAGTGCTTACAAATAATTATAAATAATGAGAGAGCCATCTACGAATGGGTTCGTGTGAATTCAGCTCTTCAAAACCGATTATGTACTGGTGTAATAGCCAGTTGCGATGGACTTAATAATCCCATATAATTTGTTGCCCCATATCTCCTAGTTTTGTTCAACAAAGTGTGGGAGCTAAATCAGCCTGCTAAGATAAGTGTCCACATGTATGTAAGTTCCTGTTGTCTAAGTCAGAGGAGGTTATAGAAATGTTTATGAACATCAACAACGACCATCCATTGCTGTCTGATGACAACAGTGAATGATATTCAACAAATGTCACAGACCAAAGAAAAAAAAAATGAAATTAAAAAATTAAAAAAACAGGTAACTTTGCAAGTCCATGATTTCAGATGGGTGTATAACATTACCGTCCGCTACTGCTATACCATAACCTTAAAGTTGAAGGCAGGTAGTGAAACAAAACGATCTTGTTAAAGCAATTATGGTATAAAGCAACAGAGCAGTGTTACCCTCTGAAAGGAATTTTGTTATGTTGAACGTGTTGTGCCTAACGGAGGTGGCTTATCGGAAATGAAAGTCAGAATTACGTAAATATTTGAACAGTAACAAACAAAATTTTGCCTATCTGCACTGTTTAACGTATAAAGAAAATGGTCGCCAGCCTAACTAGGCAAGAGAATGATTAACATTCGCGTTCAAGAAAATAGTTATTAGTAATTTTAACGGATAACCACAACCTATACTTTGTCACACGCGAGTGCAATGAACTCTGACACCTGCATATGTTAACGTTAAGGTTGGGACGAACAGCTAGAGCAGCACAAACTATTTGCATAAATATAACAAATAACGAAACACACTATTACTTTCAGTGCTTATTCATACTGAATGGTCTTTATAACGTTATTATTATATTCACTGCACAATCATTAATTGCACATAGGTTAAGTCTCTCTCAGTTGAATACTTTACTATTTAAAAATGAAAGTTAATTGGAATCCACTAACAGGTTGCTTCTCACTATCATTTGAATAAAGAAATTATGGTTTTCATAATTAGTGGTCTTTCCGTTACTTGTTACCAAGCATTAACACAATAGCCAAACTGTGGATCCTGTTATACTATTAATATGCACTTCTAATACACAAGAGAGACAAACACTTAGAAAACATGAGTATATAACGTTTCACAACTGCAGTTTTCCACTTTTACTGCAGTGAGACACAAAATTAACATACATGTAAGATACTGACTCATCTTCTGCGATTTACGACAGGCATTAACGTGATCATTTACTGAGCAAAACTTTATAAGCCTCAGTCATAAGAACTTTTAATTTGAAGTTGGCAACAACACATTAATAAGCAGTTTTACTAGGAAAATTATTTTCAGCAAGCATCATTAACTGTAACTCACTCTCTTGCCACATTAACTTTAACTTTCTTTTTACTATGTTCAAGAGGCATTAATTAGCAAAACACTGGGCTTTAATGTTCTTTCAGTAAGGACACTCGGAAATCACTTTAGTTCAAACGGAGAGGAACGTGAGAGGTGTTATGATGAGGAGAAAAATCGAGGTAGGTACATAAATTCAGTTGTAAGTTACCTTATATTTGTGCACACTAAAGCATCCAATGAGCTGATCCTTCACTGTACATTATTATAGTATTTCGTTACAGTGATTGCGCAATGAGGTGGCGATTGCATGTTGGTGCGTGGAATTGCAGGTAGAATTGCTGGACTCTGTCATTTCTTGGTGGTGATGATAGATACAAATTCCAGAATAGTTCCAGCTATTTATCCATCCATCCGAGGCATTGGAAAGCGGCAGGAAAAGCCTCTCTCGGAACCAGCACAATATGCAGCATTTACATGGCAGTGCACAGTTTGGTAGCTCGTCCCAGACTCGTAGCTCGTCCCCGACTGACTCTTAGTTCCACCTTTTCTACTTAGACCAACCACAATTTGCGCGCGCTACACAATTCCGTTCCTGAGGGGAACCACTATACCTTTTACATACAAACTAACTAAGAACCCTAAGTGAAGGTCAGCAGTTTACATAACAGAAACAAACATTTTAAATAAAACAGAACACTTGCACATATTGACATTTCTACAAAAAATTATGCACACAGAAATTACAATTATATACAGAAAGTTTTATTCCCTCCAAATGGGGCAAAGAATTTAAATGACAGATATACTACATTGCATAGAATCAAACCACGACATCAAAGTTTTTTGCAAAGAAAGGAGTATACAATTTTGTGTTATCTATTCAAACAAACACATTTACAGTAGCTCAACGATGTAACATTAAAAAGCAAAAGGCAAAATAAATCAGTATAGCACTAGAGTTATGGTGTTTCAGGTGTTAAACAAACTTCCGAAACATCGCGTTAACGCAAACATCAGTACAGGATGTTATGCAGGAAGACACAGAAAACTACAAACAATGATTCCAAATAAATATGCTGTGATAAATTTTGACTGTGTCAACAATGATTATTGAGTCATATGATCAACTTAAGGTGGTTTGTGCCTAGAAAATTGTAATGTGAGCCATGTGTCTAATGCATCTGACTATGTAATATAATTAAACTTTGTGAATATTTTATTTCCTACCGTACTGAAACATGTCGAAATTTTTGAGAAAAACAATGCAAATGTATTTGTTAAAGTGTAAATTGTTCAGTACCCTAAGCACGATGTATCGCGAGTTTATTCTCGTCGTAGAAGTATTGTTTTCTGATTAACAAAATAGCACTGTCTACTCAGGGTAAGTTACACAGGTTAATAAATAAAAAAAAAAGATTCATTGTGATGCTCTAACGAGAAGATTGTTATAGGAAGGACAGAAGAACAAACAGGAAAAATCTTTCACGTAGCCCAACGGCAGGTCCTGAAATATTGTAAACATGAGAAACATGTCAATCTCTTCATTCTAGTTGTTGCAAACATAGAAATTTACCACTTCTGTTACTTTAAAAATATCCAGACTTTGAGCTATATTGAGGTGCAGATTGCATGGAGTGGTTTAACAAACAGCTGTATCAGATTGTTGAAAGATAAGAAGATAATTATTGGAGAAGAAAAGGAAGAAGCGTTTCGGACAGCAACAGTTTGCCACATCTGCAAGGAACGCTTCAAGCAGACTCATGTGAAATGCAGAAATTACTGTCATTCAACACGGAGATTTCATGAAGCCGCACATGACAGATGTCGTTCAAAAACTGTATAGATTTTATGCTGTCTGTTGCGTCGTTTCACAGTCTATTGATTTGCGATGCGCATTTTGTAATGACGAATCTCCGTGAATGAGTAGAAGACACGAATAAAATGAATACAGGAGATGTTTCTGTGATTGTGACGGGTATTGAAAAAATTGAAGCATTCACTAAATCTCTCGCAGGAGCTACCATAGTGATGTAAAATGTTGATTTATAGATTCCTTCATCTTTCTACCACGCTCTCTAGAAAAATGTGTCGCATATTTAAATCCCGAATATTTGGGAACAACAGGAGCTGCTGCTCTAATTGCAAGACCTAATTTCAAGGATAGAGTTACATTTAATGAAACTTTGGTTGACACTGAGTTAAGCAGACATATTAATATTGTTTATAATATCTCCTGAGCTGTATAAATGACTATTTTTAACCCCAGACGCAAACAGAGGGGTGTTATTATACGTTTAACGTGTGTACCTGTGTATCTTTCTGTGCCATAGATGCTCCTAAACGAAAGGTCTGATTTTAATGTGGCTTTCTTTTTGAAAGCTGGTCAGTGGGGATGGTTCTTGGCTATTTTCCAGGAAAGTGTGTTCAGCTTGAAACGTCCCTCTTCCCGTATTGGAGCGCAAGTGTCCTCTGAAATATGTAATTCTTATATTACTTGTGCCAACTGATCTTGTACTTCCCGGATTTCTCTTTTGTGTTGCGTATTAATTTGATTCAGATTTTGTTTGAATTTCCTGATTTGTTCGTACTCTTCTGTGACATTAAAGACTACCGGTCTTTTGTCATTAAGATTATCATCTACCTTCGTAGACAAATTATTTAGCTGATCCGAAAGTTCGACTGCTTTCTCTGATAATGAATTGATTTCCTCCATGTGTCTTTCTGAACCAGTTTTCAGAGCATCCACTGTGTCCTTTAAGTTTTTGCAAGTTGCGTAACTGAATCGGTAGATGCAACTGAGTCAATTTTAGCTCGCAAGGTGTCGTGATTTTCATGAACAATGGTTTGCAGTTCTTTTATGGCTGCCTCGTGATTCTGTAATGCATTTTCAAGCTGTTTAAATTTCATCAGCTAAATTAAGTAAAAATGTTTTCGGCAAGAGCACTCTCTTGACATACGCTACGTAATACACAGAGAGCTACTTACAGTTCCGGAGCATCACATTGTAGGGCTGAAGAAGAGGTACATAAAAATCTGTGAGAACATACGTTTACCTTTCACAATGATGATTTTTGTCTTTTGAGTCACCCGTTTCAGCACCTACAAAGCAGAAAAAGGGTGATTGTGACTCAATTGTAAAAGATAAACATACGCTCTCGCAGACTTTTTTGTAGTTCCTTTTGAAGTCTACAATTCAATAGTAAATCAAACGATTTTGCCGTAATAGTTTAGGCAACCTACTGCAAGAGAGCGCAATGGCAGTCCGCTTTCTTCCGATTTCATTTAGAATTATCGTCACTGCTTATTGGATATGTTACCTAAATGAGCTAGATATCAAAAAGATACGGCCAAACTTTCAGGAAACATTCCTCACACACAAATAAAGAAAAGATGTTATGTGGACATGTGTCCGGAAACGCTTGATTTCCATGTTAGAGCTCATTTTAGTTTCGTCAGTATGTACTGTACTTCTTCGATTCACCGCCAGTTGGCCCAATTGAAAGAAGGTAATGTTGACTTCGGTGCTTGTGTTGACATGCGACTCATTGCTCTACAGTACTAGCATCAAGCACATCAGTACGTAGCATCAACAGGTTAGTGTTCATCACGAACGTGGTTTTGCAGTCAGTGCAATGTTTACAAATGCGGAGTTGGCAGATGCCCGTTTGATGTATGGATTAGCACGGGGCAACAACCGTGGCGCGGTACGTTTGTTTCGAGACAGATTTCCAGAACGAAGGTGTCCCGACAAGAAGACGTTCGAAGCAATTGATCGGCGTCTTAGGGAGCACGGAACATTCCAGTCTATGACTCGCGACTGGGGAAGACCTAGAACGACGAGGACACCTGCAATGGACGAGGCAATTCTTCGTGCAGTTGACGATAACCCTAATGTCTGCGCGTCAGAGAAGTTGCTGCTGTACAAGGTAACGTTGACCACGTCACTGTATGGAGAGTGCTACGGGAGAACCAGTTGTTTCCGTACCATGTACAGCGTGTGCAGGCACTATCAGCAGCTGATTGGTCTCCACGGGTACACTTCTGCGAATGGTTCATCCAACAATGTGTCAATCCTCATTTCAGTGCAAATGTTCTCTTTACGGATGAGGCTTCATTCCAACGTGATGAAATTGTAAATTTTCAGAATCAACATGTGTAGGCTGACGAGAATCCGCACGAAATTGTGCAGTCACGTCATCAACACAGATTTTCTGTGAACGTTTCGGCAGGCATTGTTGGTGAGGTCTTGATGGGCCTCATGTTCTTCCACCTACGCTCAATGGAGCACGTTATGATACTCTACCTGTGCTGCCTTTACAAGTACGACACAACATGTGGTTCATGCACGATGGAGCTCCTGCACATTTCAGTCGAAGCGTTCGTACGCTTCTCAACAACAGATTCGGTGACCGATGGATTGGTAGAGGCGGACCAATTCCATGGCCTCCACGCTCTCCTGACCTCAACCCTCTTGACTTTCATTTATGGGGGCATTTGAAAGCTCTTGTCTACGCAAACCCGGTACCAAATGTAGAGACTCTTCGTGCTCGTATTGTGGACGGCTCTGATACAATACGCCATTCTCCAGGGCTGCATCAGCGCATCATGGATTCCATGCGACGGAGGGTGGATGCATGTATCCTCACTAACGGAGGACATTTTGAACATTTCCTGTAACATAGTGTTTGAAGTCACGCTGGTATGTTCTGTTGCTGTGTGTTTCCATTCCATGATTAATGTGATTCGAAGAGAAGTAATAAAATGAGCTGTAACATGGAAAGTAAGCGTTTCCGGACACATGTCCACATAACATATTTTCTTTCTTTGTGTGTGAGGAATGTTTCCTGAAAGTTTGGCCGTACCTTTTTGTAACACCCTGTATATAACGTGATTTACGTGTTTCTTTTTTATATATTAAAAACAGAAACACGTAAATCACGAAATTGACAATAGTAAAATACAATGATAGTGTTTATTTTAGTTATTAGTAGTAGCTAAGAGAAAAGACTGCAAAGTATTCTAAATGTAAAAATATTTTTAAATAACGAATACTGTAAGATATGGATGATAGTCTATATTACGTGACAGACTACGACATAAGCTAAATGGTAAAACACGATGATAGTGTTTACTGCATTTACTACGAATAGCAGCTTCAAGTGAAAACTGCATAGTATTTTAAACGTAAAAATGTTTTGTTAACGACAAAGGATGACATTTAGTACAAATTTAAAGGACTGAAGTACAGCTTCTCAGCGTTTGAAATTCTGCTACAGCCGATCTGTTATCAGGATTATTGAAAAGTTTTCTTTCAATGATTTCACAAATAACAACATCCTCTAAGCTCTTTACACGACTGGAGGTCACGTAAGCTTGGCCTTTTCCGAAAGTACTTTTGCCGAAATAAATGACAGCGTTTTCTACAGTGGTCTCTTGCAACTTCTGGACAGCAACACCCCAACTTAAAATTATGGAAAACATTACTCTTTCTATGTTGCCGTACCGACTAAGACCTTGAAGTGTCAGATTTTGTGACTATATTGGACTTCATCCGTTTTCGTCTTTAAAACTCCCTTTAATCGACTTGTCGGATAATTCTAAAAGCATCTTTTTCGGGAGTTCACCTCCTTCTGATTTATATCTGCGAAGTCCACTTCATTCCAGTTTTCTTATTATACGAATGCTACCATTGACCAGCGCTTCCCAGACCTTAAATTCATTTACAACGTTACTCTATCACCAACTGCATTTTTCTATTGAATTTAGCAGTTCTCCCATACAATTAGTATCTTGCCGAACAGAAGCTTTATTGGATTTTCGACCATAAGTCGCAGGTTCTTTGGATTCATAGACAGCATTTAACGTAAATGTTTACTGTTTTGGCCGTTAGTACTATCATTTTGTCGTTATTGTCATTAACTAATTTCACTATGGGAAAAATAGGTACAGCTTCGCCTTCGGCAAAATCATCAGCCGAAGACGCACGACATCTTTCAACCAAATCTCATACTGCTCAGTACTCAGCTCACCTACTCGAAGATTATTAAGAAGGTCTATCATTGTGTTGTCAGACGTTGGTTTGTAGCTCGCAAAGCTTAATGTAATGCCACCAGTGCGGCTGTTCTTGGAATGTAATTGGTTTCTGAAGCACAAACTGCCCTTAAAAGGTGACACCTGCATTATATCTCTGAAAAGATATTTTTAATTCTTGCAAACGGAGGTGAATAGGTCTTAGCAGTTCATAAGAAACTATTATGTTTTGTCTGTCGTAAGCCAACGAGTGTGAAGTCATATTCTTCTCTTATCCTTCAGCTGCTGTCCTGTCTTCCGTCTGTTGACTGTTGCTTTACCGTTACCGATGTCTAAAGGAAATGTACTATGGTTCAAAAATGGTTCAAATGGCTCTGAGCACTATGGGACTTAACGTCTGAGGTCATCAGTCCCCTAGAACTTAGAACTACTTAAATCTAACTAACCTAAGGACATCACATACATCCATGCCCGAGGCAGGATTCGAACCTGCGGCCGTAGCGGGCACGCGGTTCCAGACTATAGCGCCTAGAACCGCTCGGCCACCCCGGCCGGCAAATGCACTATGAATGGTTTCTCCGTTGACAAGGGGCGCTGCAGCTTCTGTTGATTCGGTTACTTCAACGAAAGTTGTATTCAATAACTGCCCTGTTACTGGAGCATAACATCGACGAAAATGATGTAGGTACTACAGTTTTCAGCAAAAACGATTTTCGCTGCCAGTTGCTCTATTAAGAATAATTTTAAAGGATTGTTAGCGCTAGGTTAGTTGATTACCTTACGTGGAATTCGTTATGCTACTTCATCATTTTTTTCATTCTTTGTTCACGCTGCTGGCCCTTGCATAAAATTCTTCGTCTGTGGTATTGACATGCATTTCTTCATAGTGAATGATACACACACATCACTGGTGTGATATTCTACAATATTAATGTTGTACGAAACTGTTTTCAGCTGTTATGACATCATCAGGTACAGAGATAAGTATGTGATGCAGTGAAGCTTTTTTTGGATCAAAGATTTTACTTTAAACTAGTGCATCTACAGTGTATCTCCATTTCCAGATATGAAAAATGTTAATGTTAGAACTAGAAATAAAACAAGAGGGATTATTTCAGTGTAAAGGCGATGTAAGATTATTTAATAGATGTAAAATATTTGGGACATTAATTAATGAACTATAGACTAATTACAGCAATTGTTCACACAAGAAAATAACTTAACGATAAACTTTGGTGGAAGGTTCCATAGATGTGGCTGAACAAAATAATCTTGTCTTAAAAGCGAGTGAGTCAAGCAGTCTTGATTCTACAAAGTAAAGCTTTTAACGCATCGAGAGAAATGATAGTAACTGAAGTAAAGGAAAAATGGAGCATGTGAGTAAGAGGGGTAATCTGCAACGTGGCCTGGATGGGATTATGAGTAGTGTCTGCAGTAAGAAGTGGCGAGCAATGGAACTGTGTCTGGTCATTCAGTACTAAGTTTGGGCTCATGAACATTGTTTATTAATTTACTTTATTTCAAGATAGTTCAGCTTCCTTCTTTTATGAATGTGATGTAGTGCTTCATATTTAACCTTGTAATTATGTTCTTCTTTCAGCAGGTAGTGTGCAAAAGTAGAATCTACGTTTCTAAGTTTTCGACTTGACAAGTGGCCCTTCCAGACTGACTTCTATAGGATTCACCACAATTACAAACAATTTTTGTATATTACACTCTTTTTTGCGCAAAAAGTGTCCAGCGGCAATGTGCACATAAAATGATGTTTTTCCTTTTACTGGATTTAAGCTTTCAGGATACATCCAGTGAAACTTTTCCTAAATATGGAATTATGCACTATTTATTGCGTTCTTGAGGTGATGTGTCCAAAACAGAATAAAGACGAGAGCACATCTGGTGTTTGCGCTTTTTGAGAGTTATGGAATCCAGTAAGGAAGGATAGCCATTGTCTGATGTTATTTGTTCGGCTGCATTTAATTCCTTTTTGAAGTTATCTTCATTCATAGGGATGCATATTAGGCCATGTGTCACTGAATGAAATTCAGCATGTTTATGGGTCACTGGGTGTTGAGATTTGACTGGTATGAAAGTATGAATACTGAAAGTATGAATACTGTCACTAATGTCCATCGTTAGATCCAAATAATTTATGCAATTGCCGCCAAACTCAATTGTGCATTTTATACAACTGTGTTTAGAATTTAGTTGCTTGAGGAATTTTTGAAGTTGTCTGGTAGTACCTGTGCATAAGCACAGCACATCATCAACATTCATAAACCAGTATCCAACCCTATAAGAGAGTGGATTATTTACCATAAAGTGAGTTTCAAAATTGTCGATGAAGATTTCAGCAAGGACTTGACTGAGGGAGGATCCCTTAGCTGGACCATCCAACGATTCGTATATCCTACCATTGAAACAGAAACAACTTTATGTTAGACAAATTTGTGCAGCTAAACCTATGTCATCTGTACCGGGCGAGGTGGCGCAGTGGTTAGCACACTGGACTCGCATTCGGGAGGACGACGGTTCAATCCCGCGTCCGGCCATCCTGATTTAGGTTTTCCGTGATTTCCCTAAATCGCTTCAGGCAAATGCTGGGATGGTTCCTTAGAAAGGGCACGGCTGATTTCCTTCCCCATCCTTCCCTAATCTGGGCTTGAGCTCCGTCTCTAATGACCTTGTTGTCGACAGAACGTTAAACAGTAATCTCCTCCTCCTATGTCATCTGTGACCACCAGGTTAACTACTAATTTATCTAGTAAGCCTGTGAAAAGGTTGAGGCACTCCTGAACAGGTGTATTAGTGTATAATTTGCTAGTGTCAAAAGAAACTAGCTTAGTTGGATGTCTTTTATCTTATTCACAAAGTCAACTGAACTATGGATATCATACCATGTTTGAACTTGATTTTGCTCTTGATTAGGTCCTTTAACTCTCTAGCTAATTTGTAACATGCAGCTGAGGATGAAGACACCACAGGCTGGATTGGGATATTACCTTTATGGAGTTTAGAGAGGCCATAAAGTCGGAGAGCTATAGGATCCTCCTTGTTTTACTCCTAAATCTAACATTAATATCTTTAACCTCTGGAAATGGAGATACTCTTTGGAGGCACTACTTTAAAATCTTTGATCCAACAAAATTCACTGGTTCTCATACTTTACTTTGTACCTGATGATGATGTAACAGCCGAAAACCGTTTCGTATAACAAACAATAAATAGAATATTACACCAGTGTTGAGTGTGTTTTATTCATAAAATACTCTACCAAGAATCGGCAGATCAGTCAATGAATGCAATGGATTTCTTCTGCAGCGTTTTCTATTTAGATATAGACATCAGCCATTCTCCCGTCGTATCCAACAACAATTGCCGGTACATCCTGGTTTTCCGTACTGACTTCTTACTCAGAGGCGTCGTTAAATGTTGCAGTTTCAGCTAGTGCTAGCACTTGGCCAATAACTTACTGGAGCTTGGGTTCAATGTATTCAAATTGCTCAACGGAATGGACGTAATCGATCTCGTGGTGCCATGAAAGCTTCTTCGCGCGTTTCGTAGCCCTCTAGGAAATTGCTTTCATCTCTAAACGGCACATGGGCAACAAAATAGCTATACAAATAGCCTTCTCCGTCTCCCCTTTCCGTGTGAAAGCCAGTAGTCGAAATGGCAGTCTTTTTCATAATGTTTCTGTTTTATTATACTATTCTGGTGGTCGTTTGTCCTGTTTTAACACCCTTTTCTAGCTCTTCGTAAGCTGCCATGTCTCCGACTTCTTCGTCAGTAACATGTAGAATTCACTGTTCATAATTTATGGCTAATTCTGCCAAACTGAGATGCTCTAGGTTAGTTGACGTTTTAGTATACCTGTTAAATAAATTTTGGTACGTTTGACCTTGCTCACTGTCAAATTGTAGAGTTCTGTATCGTTCATGAGGTCGGCATGTTTTGACGACAACTACATTTCACGAACTGTCTTTTAATTTCAGGTGGCATAATCTGTATGCGCATCACACGCTCATATTCTACGATGGTTTAAAATTTCCACAGAAACGGCAAACTATTGGCTATCGATATCTCTATGGCAGACTCGCGCTCTACTAATGGCATATTTCACTGCTTGACCTACATCATGGGGCTCGTGTTTGGCAGCGTATTTGGCGATATAATAAGATACAGCTGTCGTATTTCCACAGGGCCGGATGTTCATATTCCCTTTCCAGAGTTTCAGTGTCTGCGGGTTGGAATTATTTACGTACTGTTGTTCAGGACTTCTTCTTACATTACAAAATCGTCCATTGTTACGCAAAGTTTCGGCAGATCCTAACAAAACTGTTTGGTTGCTTACTGGTCTTGAAACATTAAATCTATAGGGATGATCATTTCTGTTCTTATACCACGTTTTTGAATGAGAGTGTATTTCAACCCCTTTAACTACACTCCTGGAAATTGAAATAAGAACACCGTGAATTCATTGTCCCAGGAAGGGGAAACTTTATTGACACATTCCTGGGGTCAGATACATCACATGATCACACTGACAGAACCACAGGCACATAGACACAGGCAACAGAGCATGCACAATGTCGGCACTAGTACAGTGTATATCCACCTTTCGCAGCAATGCAGGCTGCTATTCTCCCATGGAGACGATCGTAGAGATGCTGGATGTAGTCCTGTGGAACGGCTTGCCATGCCATTTCCACCTGGCGCCTCAGTTGGACCAGCGTTCGTGCTGGACGTGCAGACCGCGTGAGACGACGCTTCATCCAGTCCCAAACATGCTCAATGGGGGACAGATCCGGAAATCTTGCTGGCCAGGGTAGTTGACTTACACCTTCTAGAGCACGTTGGGTGGCACGGGATACATGCGGACGTGCATTGTCCTGTTGGAACAGCAAGTTCCCTTGCCGGTCTAGGAATGGTAGAACGATGGGTTCGATGACGGTTTGGATGTACCGTGCACTATTCAGTGTCCCCTCGACGATCACCAGTGGTGTACGGCCAGTGTAGGAGATCGCTCCCCACACCATGATGCCGGGTGTTGGCCCTGTGTGCCTCGGTCGTATGCAGTCCTGATTGTGGCGCTCACCTGCACGGCGCCAAACACGCATACGACCATCATTGGCACCAAGGCAGAAGCGACTCTCATCGCTGAAGACAACACGTCTCCATTCGTCCCTCCATTCACGCCTGTCGCGACACCACTGGAGGCGGGCCGCACGATGTTGGGGCGTGAGCGGAAGACGGCCTAAAGGTGTGCGGGACCGTAGCCCAGCTTCATGGAGACGGTTGCGAATGGTCCTCGCCGATACCCCAGGAGCAACAGTGTCCCTAATTTGCTGGGAAGTGGCGGTGCGGTCCCCTACGGCACTGCGTAGGATCCTACGGTCTTGGCGTGCATCCGTGCGTCGCTGCGGTCCGGTCCCAGGTCGACGGGCACGTGCGCCTTCCGCCGACCACTGGCGACTACATCGATGTACTGTGGAGACCTCACGCCCCACGTGTTGAGCAATTCGGCGGTACGTCCACCCGGCCTCCCGCATGCCCACTATACGCCCTCGCTCAAAGTCCGTCAACTGCACATACGGTTCACGTCCACGCTGTCGCAGCATGCTACCAGTGTTAAAGACTGCGATGGAGCTCCGTATGCCACGGCAAACTTGCTGACACTGACGGCGGCGGTGCACAAATGCTGCGAAGCTAGCGCCATTCGACGGCCAACACCGCGGTTCCTGGTGTGTCCGCTGTGCCGTGCGTGTGATCATTGCTTGTACAGCCCTCTCGCAGTGTCCGGAGCAAGTATGGTGGGTCTGACACACCGGTGTAATTGTGTTCTTTTTTCCATTTCCAGGAGTGTATTTTGTCCAGCTCGCCATCTTCATTATGTAAAGAACACAAAACATTCTCACTGATCAAAAATCTGCTTTCAGGAGTGCCAAAATTAGGTGCCTTCTCAAACCAGCATAACATGTGGACTTCCATGATTCTGAAACTCAGTGCTCGATCAGTACTCTGTAAGCCTTCCCCCTAAAACTTGATCATTGTTCTTGAAAGTTCTCATGAGACCGTTGGAACTTATCATACGTCGACTACTCACTGTCACAGAATGGTCGACTACCAATTTTTGTCTGCCATTAAAACTTAAATCGTGTGGGTTTTCATTGGATCGTCCTGCATCAGTTACAAGTTCTTTCGGTATATCGCCCCAATTTAGATCTATTGCTGGTCAAGGTAACGAACAACATTGGAGAACCCATATTCTTAATCCTGGCAATAAGCTTTGAACATGTACTTTGCGAGCATGCAGTTGATCCTTGCCGGTTAAGGTGAATATTTTCAACCAAGTTTCCAGGTCGATATACAATTATCGTTGTCGATAACAGCGGTTAGTTCAAGAACGGGTTCGTCTATAGCACGTAAAACGGACGAGGTAATAACAGTATTGTCATTAGCTCTTCAGGCTTTCCCGGCGATCTAATGACATCTTGGGTTGTCGGGTGTTCTGCCGGATATCAGCGTCGTACTTGCACGATATTTCGGTCACGTAGCTCGTGACCTTCATCACAGTGACCGAAATATCGTGCAAGTACGACGCTGATATCCGGCAGAACACCCGACAACCCAAGATGTCAGTATTGTCATTGTTCAATGAATGATTCTGATGACTAGTTGGTATTTCTTACATTATCACCGCCTTTTTCTGGATCACTTTGATTTTGATTTAATGGATGTACAACAGCGGTAGTACCCGCATTCGTCATCGTCTAGTCTATTTTGCTATGATTTGGGTATATTTAATTTGAAAACTGTCCATAAACAATGTAATATCGGGTAAAGATATCAAGAAAGCTGCACCATCCTCAGTTCCACAACCTTTTCATCATTTTGAATGGGATCGAACAAGTTGTTCAGTTTGCCACTGATATGTCATTATGTGTAAGAATAGCTCCCTGATAAGTGCCAGAATATGTAAAGAACTCTAGTAATGCTGTTGCCAGTTCTTTAGATGTGGAAACCCACCATCTTGATTGTTTATGCTTAGATGTCCGAAAACCAGAGAAGATTCATGGTTAACTTCTATTAAATATTAATGGTTTAAGACCTCAAAATTACCTTATAACTCTTGGACACTTAAATATTCTACATTAGCCTCGGCCAAATCCGGAGCCCTTCGAGACTGTATACTGTTAAAGTACAAACGATGACTGGAAATTAAAACTGAATCTTACTATATCTGTAGACCATGTCTCCGTGTGTTTAATTTTTATAACAACAATAGCTGCGGCGGCGTTTGCAGTATACCGCTTACCTCGAGAGATATCACGAAATTTAATGTTGATTATTACTCGTATCTAGGAAACAACTGACAGTGTCGTTTGTGTCTTCATGCTGTACTATGTCATTTTTTAGAACATGACGTATATCGTCAACATTGTAATTATCATTATTATATTTTATTGTAACATTTCCGTACAAATGATTATTAGCGATAAGCCAATCTAATGCAGCTCGAAGCTTTTGAATAGTTACAGGAACACGACGTTATCTCTGAACTGACTCCAACTGCCCACAAACAATCACCAGACTAGCGTTACTCGGTCGTAGGAGAAGCTGCTCAGCTATTTTTTCAACATCCTGGCCAAAGTGTGCAGCTTGATCAAGGAAACCGTGTTGTCCAAAGCGACCACTGAGTCTAATCATTTTTACAAATGAAATTATCCTACTTAACAATCTTATTTTCACACCTGAAAATGTCTTTATTTCTGGGGGAATTTTGTCTTGTGAGATACTATTCCAGTGAGCTTGCGTAGATGTTCTTTCCCTACCAAGTGTTCTGGTACATCAGTCGCAGGTAGAGATAACATCATATTAAGTCATCAACTCATTTGATAGAATATCTCCTGATAAATCAACTACTGTAACTGACTGTGCTTGTTTACGGTAGTAAACTTTTTTTACATATCAAACTGCATCAGAAAATTGGCAAATGCGTGTATATAGCAATCAAAATTTACTAGGAGTGGCTCTAGACTAAGCGCTGACTCATCATTTCTGAGACGCCTTGTCGAACGTTCTTTAGGAGTCTCATTTAATATAGATTGAGCTGTAGCTTCTGCATCTCTGGCAAGCCTGGAGGAATGTTGGTCTGGAATTTCATTAAATAGTGAAATACTGGTGGTTCTGGAATTTTTTGTTGGATGTAAGCTACGTTCAACACTAGTTTATTTTGACCACTGCAAAATCTTAGTCTTTCGCTAAACGACGCTGATTGTCTTGCGAACTTCCTTGCCTGCTCAATTGAGCCTTTCGAGTAGCTTGTGATATGAAAAACTGGTATCCTTCAGGAGTTTTCCTCTCAGGGTGTGTTAATTAGTGCATTTTCGCTTCATATTAAGATGTTTTAGGTTTCCAACTCAATCCCACTAAGGTTTCCAACTCAATCCCATTTTAATGCCATGGAGCACTTACGAGTTAAAACCTAAAAAACGAAACAACATCAGATAATTATTACTTTTAACAAGATGTATACAATACTTTATTAACAGACATAAATCTTAAACCTCTTATTATAGGAACTGAAGACATAGATTTATCTGCATCATAACGAAAGAAAAATCATGAGACATTTAGATATAAATATTGCTGAACAACACAGACTTTAATAAGTAACGTTATGACAGCAATTGTAAACAAAATCTACGAAATTATCAGTTTAGCATAAGTGAATTATTATGATTTAAATTTAATTTAGGAAGAATACGCTAATTTGGCAAAAACTTAATCTAGGAAATTAAAACTGATAAGTTGTTTATGATCAGTCACCTTAAGTCGTCTACTGAACTCAATTTAATCATGTTTGTTTGCTGAATATCAAAGATAAGAAAAAATTAGGAATAATAATCTAAGTTTGAAACTTAAAACCGCACAGGCGATGTTGTATTGCCACAATCTTGAAATTGTAATAGTATTTATGAAGTAACATCTGTTGTCAGAATATGCAGATTTCGACGAGGCAAAATCCTGTGTCCCGGAAAGTATTGGTGTGAAAGTGGGGATACAGCGTCAATCATACCGTGTCTACTAGTGAAACATACGGTTTAAAAAGCACGAAATAAGACTTAAATTAAAAATTTGAATACATCTTCACACAAAAAAAACTCTAAAAATTAAAAAATAGTATTTATCGCCCCATTAATTAATATGAGTAGTAATATTTTGATCCAAGCGTCGTCGTGTCAGGAACTGCTAGTGTAAGAAAACAAAATAAAAACGGAATATATGAAAAATCCTAAAGTATGAAATTTAAATACAAGTAAGTTACTTAGGCAGCGTAGTTAAATATCAGGACAACAATATCTAATCGTTGATTCTAAGTCTTAATTTAATCTGAAAAATTCGCAATATAGACACAAAAGTCAACTGCCCATTCGGGTCGCCGCTCTCGGTCACCTCACGCCCCGCGCCGCATACCGCGCACCGTGCGACTCGCGCTCGCGGTTTAATGAAGCGTAGAGTCAGTACGCTACCGTCAAACCACTACAGTACATGAGCCTCGTAAGATAGATTAATGCATGAAACTAAGTTCGTACGCAATTATTGTAAGTAGGCTGTTTAGGTTTTTTTATTGGTAACGCCACATAGCGCTCTGTATGAAAATCACTGGCTGTGCTGTGTGCAGTCTGTAGCTAGTTTGCATTGTTGTCTGCCATTGTAGTGTTTGGCAGCGGCAGATGGATGTGAACAGCGCATAGCGTTGGGCAGTAGGAGGTGAGCCACCAGCAGTGGTGGATGTAGGGAGAGAAATGGCGGAGTTTTGATATTTGTAAGAATGGATGTTATGAACTGCTATATATATTATGACTATTAAGGTAAATACAATGTTTGTTCTCTATTAAAATCTTTCATTTGCTAACTATCCCTATCAGTAGTTAGTGACTTCCGTAGTTTGAATCTTTTATTTAGCTGGCAGTAGTGGCGCTCGCTGTATTGCAGTAGTTCGAGTAACGAAGATTTTTGGTGAGGTACGTGATTTGTGAAAGGTACAGGTTAATGTTAGTCAGGGCCATTCCTTTGTAGGGATTTCTGAAAGTCAGATTGCGTTGCGCTAAAAAATATTGTGTGTCAGTTTAAGCACAGTCTTCTATAATTTTTCTAAGGGGACGTTTCATTATGTAGAAATATGATACAAAAAAATTGGTACTTCTCTTCTTTAACAATGTTAGTATAATAAAGACGAATTGCTTTTCATATTTTATATAATAAGTAATTATAAATTCATTGGCTATTTTGAGATGTGGGACACGCAGGACTGGAAGCAAAGACGCCAAACAGTAGAGGCTTATACCCATAAACAATGAAAGTATGCCGCTCTAGAAAGAATAGCTGCTGTTAAAATCTGTTTTCATTTACTTGGCATTCAACAAAATATTATTACCTATATTAGACTTATAGGGGTCATACATATTTCTTTCTACTTTTTAGAGGTTCTTTCGTCGGATTTTTTTAAAGTTTTAATTGAAGTTTTGTTTTATGTTAGTAATCTCCTTTATAAAAATGATTTGTTTATTTCGCCGCTTAGGCTAAATTTTTCTTCTGGTATGTTTTGATGTGTTATATTCTGTAATGAAATATAATTTCCATTAATGTTTTATCTAACTTCCAATTTTGTTCTGTCACACTTTTATGTTCACTTTTAAATGACTGTGTTCGTAAGTTGTATATAACATACTTGTATTTGACTTGATTCTACTTTTGAGCACGATGTAGTGGGCTCCATAAGTCACGTCCACCTTTATGTCTCCTTTTAAACTTGGCAGATGAACATTATATCAATCTTGGTGACAAAATGAAGCCCATGTTTAAATCAGCACATTGCAGTGCCACAGAGTACACTCGACTTACATTATATACTTCAGCTTTACATTAGTGGTTGTTTTTTTCTTAAAACGTTTGTTGCCTGTTTTGACAATTTCTCATTACTTGACTGCTTCGTAGGATGTCATCCTTTTTTTTTTTTTTTTGAGAGAGAGAGAGAGAGCATAGCATTGTAAGCACATTCTCAGCGCAGTTTTTTCGTGGGACATTGGGGTCATTCAACATCTCTGTTAGATTCGTTTCATATTATTCAACTTGTGTTTCGTGCTGGTCGCACTCAGTCATTGGTGATTTAATTTTGTACCCCGTGTTTGTACCCATTCAGTGGTACAGAGCCACATTAAAGTATCGATAATTTCAGTAATCACTCAATCCTTTGTATATTACGTACATTTTGTGCTTCGAAATTTCCCTTCTCTCTTTATCTTCTGTATGAATCAGTAAGTAAGTGTATATTGAATTTGTCAAAATGGTAGCAATACAGCATCTGGCCGCCTGCTGAGGTAGTAACAGTGTACCCAATCCAGCTTTCTCAGTCAAGACAAAGAGATTTGTACCCCTCCGCTAGACATTCGACAGTAGTGATGCTGGTGGCGGAAAGGACCCCTCTGGTCTGTTTCAGCTTCCTGGGGAACGTGAGAAATGTTCGGCACTCAGGACTGAACCTGCGGTAAGTTAAGATGGTAGTCTTAAGAGCGACTTGACGCTAGTGAGTGTATTAACCTACGATGGCGGGTAGCTGTTCTAACTAATGTAAGCGTCTGATTGGCTAGTTCAATTTCAAATTCGGTAGTCGCATGTTACATCTTTCAGAGTTTAAACACTAATATATGAGGCAAGTATGAAGTTTGTGTCCTGGCTGAGGACCTCCTTGGTATTTGTCAGGATTACTGAGGGCTTTGGATTCATGAGGTACACAAATACGCAAACTATCAGTTATTAACCATTACCACTTTATTTCTGTAAAGACATTTATAACAAATTGCTCGCTCCACTGACCCGTCGTAATTGTGTATGACGTCCTAACACAAACAAATATAGATTTTTCAAGACTCTGTTGTAAGCTGAAAAAGGCATAAATTCCGCTTCGGAACCACGCGCGTTGGAAACAGTTCTGCCTATGCAGGTGGCCAGTGACACGACGCGACTCCTGTGTGTGTGTGTGTGTGTGTGTGTGTGTGTGTGGAGGTGCGCTGTAGCTGGTGCGTACTGACACCACAGTTTGTCAGCATTCCACGGTAAAGCCATGTCGCACTCTTACTCGCACGTGGTGGCCACGTGCAAGCCTGTGACCCTTACAACATACCCCCCTACCCCCGCCCCGGAAAAAGATGAGCTACTGAAAGTGGCTCAAGATGGCCACCTGGGCATCATGAATCTTTTTCTCTAGTTGTGGCATCAGAAAGCCTTGCTACGTTTATCTCAGTTGCACACACAGTAACAACTGGTACTGATGAGTGGGCCTTTAAAATCGCAACTTGGTACATGACATATGCTATAGACACAAGACAAGTTAATAAAATTATGAAGAACACAATACTGACAATTAAGTGTGGATTAACATTATTTGAAGATTCAAAAGACTTAATCCTGTTTGCTGCTCTCTTGAAATTTAACTCACCGTTTGTAGTCATTCTATTTTCTAGGATAATTAAATCAAGATCCTTGGGAAAACTGGACGGGGAATGGTTTGAATATGTTAGTATGTATGATTCGTCATAGAAAACTGGTAACATTCTTGTTAATGGGGGCTTTTCAGCTGCTTGAAAAGTAATTGGCAATACAGAAGTATATCAAACACATAATTTGATAAATCACAGTGTGCAGCATTTAAATTTAATCCACTACCATTTAATCTGAGTGTGAAAGGTTCATCTGGCGTACCAAAAGTTGTACATCTAAATGTGACATCAAAAGTCGAATTGAAAGAGTAAGTTGTATCTTCAGAATATCGTTTAAGAAATGAGTGATACAGATGCATTACCTTCCTAGGGCAATCATCTCTCAGAGGACTATTCCTAAACAATTCTTCTTCATACCTATGCACTGTACTATCTAAAAATACTGCCGATTCTGGGCAAATTAACTTATGACTACGCCTACATATAAACAAATCATGCTCATTTAGATACAAAAAAATACCTTCGATCCTTACTGATCAGTAATAATCCTTAGCTGACACATGACAAGAAGGCCTGCATGTTGCCACAGTCTAAGTATAAATTTACACTTTTCAAAATTATGTTTTGATGTATCAATGTGCACAGAAACAAAAACAGTTAATACATTTTCAATCATTAAAGAGTGTGTTACAGTTAACTTACAGTAAGCATGGAAGACGCCGTGGTCTCCTGACCTTCATTGCTTACATATTCCGCCCTCACAATTACATTCTGCACATCAAGACGCTTCATTTGAACCCAAACTCGATAAGATAAAGTCAATGTTGTATGAATTCATGTAAACGATACGCAAATAACAAGTGCGTACCGGGGTTGAGATACTCGAGGCTGGCGTACACACACACACATTCAAGACAGGACAGTCACAAGAGCTTTTAGTTTGAGAGAGGCAGACCACAAGACGAGAGGCTGGTCCCTTGAGAGGACGATTCAGCTTATCTACGTCGGACGGCGACCACCCGTGAAGCGGACAGCGTTTCCCCGAGTGAAAGGGGAGAACAACCCCCTGTTCGGCTTAAAAGCAAATTCCGCTACATTGTGTGGGAGCGCCCAGCCTATGCATTCTTTAGAAACGTAGCACGCAGTTTCAGAGGTTTTCACAGGGAGACAGCAAACGCCAAACGCCGATGCTACAGATTTCCAGATTAGTCGCCTTAAACGAAACGTCATTCTCCCGTTTTAGAAGAGCAATGCTGATTGGCAGACGATATTCCTGACACCTTGAGCTGAAGGAGTAATGGAAGAGACCAAAAGATATACCCCTTCACGCCTGGCGTGGAGAGGGGTTGTTCTGTTGTCGCTCTTGGAGCGAGAACACGTAACGAGAGCGTGTGCGCTCGTACGTGTACTCAAAGAGCGAGGAACAAGTCTCTCCTCAGTACTTCATTGGGAGAGCACCTCTGCCGAGAGCGAATCGGAGTGCGACTCTATATTGAGTCCTTGCTATTAAGCATTGGCCGCCACAATTAATGTGCGGTGTGAAGGGACAGAGTTATAGTTAAACGCCAGCGAGCGAATTTTTGAGTGGCATCGCGGTGGACTGGTTATCTGACCGGTGTACCACGCCAATAGTTAGACTAGGGGCGGATAGGAGTCCTTAACTTCATCAAGGTGTAGGGAGAGTTTGATTGGCAAAGGTCAATCCAGATAGAAAGAGATTTATCTTATTTGTCAGCAGCGAGCGGCGCAGACAGCAGTCAGCGCAGATTATGGTATCGTGCGCTACAGCTCTTGCGAGCCCGATATTTCCTCCACAACAATACACTTCACTGCATTTCACACGCGACAGCCTTGACCGTACCTAGCAACATTCTAATGAATAATTATTCGAGTTGAGTAGGTGCGGTTCTCAGTCATTCTGCCAAGTCAATAACGATCTTAAACTTTGTATAGAAATTGCATTAGCGAATCCTGTCCTTAAGAGGTAACTTCACATTCAGAAAAGAACCCGGAAATAACTTGTTCAGTTCATAACTAAAAGTGCTGTTGTGATTTCCCAGAATTTTTGCAAAATAAATAATAATCTTCGTTAGTTTCATGTTTTTCTTACACTAACTAGCACTACTCCAGTGCCCAAGTATCCCACTAGTTACGTGAGAAATTTTGTGAATTTTTGTCTGACTTTCTTACAGCAGACGACTCCAGAAGTTACTTATTGATGAAAGTTTTTCAGGCATTTCTCTTTAGAACGTTAGGAGCGTCTGTCTAACTTCTGTAGTAGTGTGGGGGTCGAAATTGCATCTTGCAGGAGCCACAAAGTAAAGGGTACATCTCAGATTAATCCGTTAGGCAGAACGACAGAGTAGCACCCACACGCTCACAAGCATACAAATTACAAGAATTAACAGGATAAATCGTAGTAGATGTTATATTTAACTTACGTTATATCTGCAAGAATTGCTCTGGATGCAGTATTACAGTGCTTAAGCAATCATTTGAACTACTTCCTAGGGATATTCTTATATTAAGAGCACCAGTTCTAGCATTCGATAGACGGCCAGTAATTCTTAAAAGCAGAGTGTTAAACCTAAGTGAACGCTCACAGCATTTAATCTTTCAAACAGCTCGAAGATGGTTGCGTTCATTTCACCACGAATCATGTTGAAATCTGTAAAAAATGGCATTAAAACTTTTTCAATAAAATCTATGTGATTAGCAACGGTTCCTTGCATATTCCTTAATAGAATTATTTCATTAGACATGTTAATTGACATCGTACTAGACTGTTGTTCCAGGGCTAAAATGCTGTCTGTAACGTCCAATAGATCTCGCCTTTTGAAAGTACCAAATACAGTACGAAGGACACTTCCTCCAAAATCAAACCAGGCACGTCTGCACCAAATCAAGTTTTTGTACGGAAAAAGAATTAGGAAACAGTTAACCTCTTTTTCATAATTAGCATACATGGGCTCTACCTGCATTTAGACAATAAGACGTTCCCATTTCCAAAGCGGTGTCATTACCTTTGAATGAACGAATTAAATCAATTCGCTTCTTAACAGAATTGAATTTTTGTTGAATCTCACTCAAATTGCATCTAAGTACAAGCTTAGCATTATTTGTTGAATCTACCTGTTCTCTGTGATACTACTATTATAGCATTAATGGAACAAATTGTCATAGGAAACATTAGAATTACACTAAACATGACTAATTAGTTCTAAACACTAGAGTTAAACAATGAATATAATACAAACCAGTGACTTGTGGTAACCTGTGAAATAAGATAATAAGATTTAGTTACACTTTCGCACGCTACACTTTCGCACTTTATGTATTAGCTGCAAACTATGTTTGCACAACACATTCACATGTGCACATGGCTGAGAAATACACACCTGTTTTACACTCATTCACTCTATACACGTCTACGAATATTGGAGGGGTGTCTGGAACTGGATAGCTCTGTGTATGGAGACGCTTCAGCCTGGAAGTACGGACTGCGACCTCGCACTGCTCGTGCTTTGGATTTAGGTACAGCTGGTCAGTCCGTATGTCGGTCCTCGTTGTCGTCTTGCGATGCTACAGGAAGTCTTCCCAGAAATGACTTTACACGATTGACTTGAACGACAATCGAACGAAAAGGCAGTTGGAGCTTAAGAGTGGCTGGCGACTACACCTCCAACATCGGATAAGGTCCTTTCCAAAGCTTCTTAAAATTTTTGACCTGACTTTCCTTTAACACTACATTGCTCAGGTAGACAAGACCTCCGACTCGATATTGTGCGCAACAGCTTGACTTTTTTGTTTCGCTTCCTGCAGAAAAGACTGATAATTCCGACGTTTCACTCCCTTCCATGCCTCCTTTAGCTTGTGCTCTAATTCCTTTACATGTTCATTGCTGAGTCCAGCGGTTGATCGTGCCAGATCCAAACGTGAATGCATCCTTCTTCCATATTCAATTTCATATGGACTTATGCCAGTTGACGTGTGCATTTTTGCGCTGTAAGCGCTCACGACGTTCGGAAGACAAACATCCCAGTTGTAATGCTTTTTGCTTACGTAATAGCTAACCATCTAAATGACTTTTCTGTGAACTCGTTCAATGCGTCCACTCCCTTCAGGTTGTGCCGCTGCAGTTCTCAGCTGCGTTATTTGCATTAGCTTACAATTCAGTTTAAGAAAGTCACTCATGAAATTTGATTCTTGATCACTGATATACATAACGGTGGTCCAGTCTTTAGAATCCACTCTTTTACAAAAATCTGTCTCCGTACTCTGATCAGGTGTTAGCATTATGAGAATACGTCTGGAGAAATGACCTAACTTGGTAAATATGTATTTGTTCCCATCTTTAGTCTTAGGCAAAGATCCAGCGACGTCAATTCCTATTCTTTCGAATGGTTCAATAGTCTCTGGCAGTTCCACTAGTGGTGCCCTAGCTTTTCCCAAATTTTCTTTTTGATGCAGGAATCACATTGTGAAACATACTCAAAAACGTCTTGGCCACCAATAAACCTCAGATATTTTAATGTTTGTTGCTTTTCTACCACAGTGACCATAGGTTAGTTTAGGTTAGGTTTGGCTAACATAACCTAACCTAACCAGATAATGCAGAATCATGTTGTTGCTTCATGATTTCCTCTTCTTGCTTCTGGAATAACTAGGCTGTTTCCTTTACTAGTGATCTTGTACAGCAATCCATCTATTTCGACAAAACGTTGACCATTTTTCCGTATTTTGCATTGTGGGTCCTCCTCCTAAGCTACTTTTAACTCTTCCTCACAACTTATTGTAACACCAACACGCAACTTTCGGCTCATCGCGTTAGTGGTTACGTGTAGTTTGTCAGGTCGGTGAATAACTTTAAACTGTAACTCTTCCAGTCTCAAGGCCCACCTTGTTAATCTGAAACATGGGTCGTCTAATCTCAGCAGCTATTTAAGAGTGGCACGGTCTGTAATCACTGTGAATTCTCTTCCTGTCAAAAAACATGTGTTATGTGCTATACCAAAAACCAAAGCACAAACCTCATTTTCTGTTGTATAATTACATCCTGCTTTATGTAATTGTCTGGAAGCAAATGATACTGGGTATTCATGCTCATCAATATCTTGAGACAAAATAGCACCAAAAGCTAAATTTGAAGCATCTGTAGAAAAAATTAAGGGATTCCTGAAATCTGAATAGACTAACACAGGAGCTGTGATTAGGGCAGCTTTAAGTTCTTCCATTGTCTTTGTTCATTCTGTTGAACAATTGAATGTAATTCTCTTTTTCAGCGGCTGTGTCAGTGGCTGTGTCATTCTCTTTTTCAGTGGCTGTGCTATATTTGCATAACGGGCTATGAAATGCCTATAGATATTTACTAACCCAAAGAATGGTTGTAATTCATTTAAATACTGTGGTTCCGGAAAATTCTAGACAGCTTCAATTAATTTTGCATCAGGACGGACGCCTTCAATAGTTAGAATATGTCCAAGGTAGTTCACTTAATTTTTTGCAAAGTGACATTCATCTACTGACAAGAACAGATTTGCACTCCTCATACGCTAGAAAACTGCTTAAAGTCTCTCAGTACGCTGCTTCATGTTTCACCGTAAATCATTACGTCATAGAGGTGTACAGGAGCTTGTGTTGGTGTGAGCCCTCGTAAAGCGGTACCCGTCAGACGCTGAACGGTGGCTGGCGCATTGCAAAGTCCAAACGGTATGCACAAGTATTTGTACACTCCTGGAGTAATAAAAAACGAAGTTTTCGCTCGATCATGCGGATGCACTGTCAGCTGATGATATCTGCTTTTTAGATCACAAACCGAAAACATTGGACATATGCACAAGTAATCCATGGTTGCTACCAAGTTTGGTAAAGGGTAAATGTCTGGTGTGGTTACTGCATTCAGAGCACGATAATCAACTCAAAACCGGAATTGTGGTTCTCCGAAAACACTTTCTTCTTAACAATGACAGCCGGTGAACTCCATGCTGGATCTGCAGGATCTCTTGGTTTTATAATTCCAGCTTCCGGTTGTTCTTTAAGGGGAGGTTTACTATCTATGGCCCGAAAAAGCATGTTCTTTGAGAACTTTCTTCTCGGGATGTGTTATAGATATCAATGTCAAATTTGATCAAAATGTTTTTTTGAGATTTCCACTGAAAAATGGAATTTTTTCGGCCGGAAATGTCGAAGAGTAAAGGTTGAAGTGCCGTCGGAACGAAACAAAATTTCGATGTAGACGGTATGTCACAAGTCAGCCGGCTCGTGTGAAATCAAAATTGAGTTGACGTTAGTGAAGTATATAAGATTCTTTAGGAGTTGTACCTCGCTTAAGTTATTTGGACCATAGGAAACAAACTGGCGGCCATTTGAAAAAAATAGGGGTTTTTCATCGATTTTTTGACTTCGTCGGCCAAGTAAAAATATTTATAGTTAATGGATCGGAATAAAAGTGGTACAACTCCTAGACAATGTAGTTAGCTTCGTCGGAAACAAAGAATCACGCCAAACTGTTCAGTAGATTTGAAGTTATCATGCTGCGCGATAAAAAATAAAAAATAAAAAATAAAACGTCATTTCGAGAAAAACGCGTTTGAAGTTTTGACTGCATATAAATGCAATATTATGCAACGTACGTTCAATCTGCTATTCCGGGTCCCCAAACTAGTCCTTCCTCTTCCTCATGGAGGCCCTTCTCTGCTCGACCTGGGCCATCCTGCGCTGCTCCAGAGCCGCTCGTACGGTCGGTGACAAGCGGCCGCTTGAATCCGGTGGTCGTCCGAATGCTTGGCGAACTGCGTCGAATAGAGTCCCAGGGTGACGTCCATCGTTATCATGGTCTTCAGAATTTCTGGATACCCTTCGTTGAAGCTGGTCACTGTCAGGAAAGTCGTATTCTCCACAGTCTTCGCACCAGCATGCAAATGATTGTGGGCTAACTTCCAAACACACGCGTTCAAACTTTCATTTGAATTTTGTGTATTTCCTCCCAAGCACCGGTACAACAACTCGTCCTCCGAAAGACAAAAACTGGTGCTTGAAAAAGGCCGATTTCAGGGGGTGCATTTTTTTGTTCAACCGCGAATAACAAAAATTTCCATTCCGTATTCGGAAAAACTGTTTCAGAAGTGAATTCTAAACACTTTTATGGATCCAAAAATGCAATTTAAAAAAATCGATTTTTGAACCAAAAGATAGTAAACCTCCCCTTAACCATTTCTTCTACCAGCCCTCTTTGACTGAATAGTATTCCGTAAGGTCTCTGAGTGACAGGTGTTGCATTTCCAGTATATATGCGAGCTGAACGAGGTAATCTGAATGCTCTCGTAAAAGGACTGCGTTCTCCAATAAAACATGGGCTAAAATCTTCTGCTCTTCAACTGTCAAACGTTCTGTTTTCTGTTAAATATTTTTCTTTGTTCATTATCAATATTGACTCCTGACTGCAATTTTTCGGTACCATTACAAAAATCTGTCTTCCTAACTCCGACGTTTGAAACTTCTTTTGAAATCTATATGATATCACGTTTACTTATGCTCTACACTTCAGCTACTTTTGTTCCTCGTGGCAATACAAAGTCTTCGTTGCTTATGTTCGTTGTTGTTATTGGGGCTCTAGCTGCGTCATGTCTCATCACTGTAGCTATGCCTACGATTCTGGCAACATAACAATTCATTTTGTCCAGTAACTCAGATTTATCCGACCACTCGGGTAATAACAGAGTTTCGTCTTTACATTGGGGTGACTTGACGACATAGATTATTTTTCCTACTCCCTGAGGAATTTGCTGAGGCTGATTAATCTGTTCATCGACTCGGTGGGTTTCAACGGATGCGTCTGTTGGGTCGATCGATCCCACGACGTCAGTGCTGCTGCTCCTTTCAGTGCGATCTGTAGAACGATTTTTAGGTCGTAGTGTCCACGGCCTAGTCTGATCCTCCTATGTGCGACCAAATATTTGTGCTCCGGTAGCGGGAAAGAAGTCAAATCTAAGTACACTGTCGTAGCGCGTTTCATTATTTGTAACTACTTGCATCCTTGCGGTGTATTTTTCTTGGCGTAAACATAGCTCTACGTCACCCTCTCTGTGGTTACCCGAATTCCCTCCGTTTAACCCACGCACCCTTAGCTGTGGCGGTCTTAACTTATCCCTTTTGTCAATGTAACACCTCACATTCCACCTACCACAAAATCACTGTCGATCTGATTTTCGATGGGGCTACCAAGACTCACTGTGTCTGGCAGGGGAAAGACGGTGTGGTGACCCGTACGTCCCTGTACACGTTTACCGATCTACCGAACTGTCCGTTGCTCGTATTACTCTCTCTTTTATTGCGGCAATCATGGCCCTGTATCCCATAGTTTTAGCAAAGTCGTTTTTCCTTAGTCTTTACGTTTATGACTAGGCTTGTTACATCTGTAAAATTTTGCATTTGTGTTGAATACGCGAAGCTCTTCTTTTCGTACATCGTTCGGCGGTCTCAATGCTTCCACGATCCTAACAACTGCTTCTACTACTTACTGTACTTTCTCGCCATACAACCCGTGAATGAATGTGCCTAAAGCTCGCTGATCGGCTTCGAACAGCTGAATGCAATTCTGATTCTCGTCTTCGAGTAGCTCGTATGTTTGGGCGTTCATGTTTCGAATTCTGTCAGAAAACTGGTCGATAGAATCGTCCCGTCGCATCTGCCGATTATGGAGTTTCTCTCTGTAGAGTCTGGCAGCACTTTTGCATTTGCATCTCTGAATAACTGTAGCTTTGAATTCATTGTAATATTCTGATTTCAAGTAAGTAGGCTCCGTGCTGATGAAATCTTGTGCGGCTCCCTGAATTCTTAATTTACCCACTGAAAATTCATCTGAATTAATCCACGAACCCAACAAGGCAGTTTCTTCGAGTTTACGAGAGAATATTTTCACGTCTTCCTCGGCTTTATTGCTAAAGATTGGTACTAATGGCACTAATGAGAAATTCTTTATCGGGTCAGCACTGTAAGAGCTATCATTTGACAATTCATGTAGGTTCAAATGGCTCTGAGCACTATGGGACTTAACATCTGAGGTCATCAGTCCCCTAGAACTTAGAACTAATTAAACCTAACTAAGGACATCACACACATCCATGCCCGAGGCAGGATTCGAACCTGCGACCGTAGCGGTCGCGTGGTTCCAGACTGAAGCGCCTGGAACCGCTCGGCCACTCCGGCCGGCCAATCCATGTAGGTTGCGTTCATTTCTGTCTGCTTTTAAACGTTAAAACTCTTCCCGCAAATCGTTTGTAATGGTTTGGAGATTGACCGTGTCGCCCGGGTTAGATTCTGCCGTACTGATTTATATACGCCAACAAAATCACTTTATTACAGCAAAAGGTTTATAAATCCATCACTGCCTTTTGTATTGTAACCAAGTTTGAGTTGACTAACGCTAATTTCAGTCCACCGCTCGTGGTCTCGCGGAAGCGAATTCGCTTTCCGAGCATTGGATCCCGGGTTCCATTCCCGGCGGGGTCGGGGATTTTCACCTGCTCCGAGATGACTGCATGTTATTGTGTCGTCTTCAGCATTATCATTCATCCCCATAACTGTCACAGGAAGGCAACGGCAAACCACCTCCATTATGACCACCTCCCGCATCGTTCCCCTACGCTCTGTCAAGAAGCATGGGACTTCATTTCCATTTCCAACCTTAATTCTTGCGTTGGATGACCCCTGGGTGTTGTCAGATGATGTCCATGCGGCTGCTGCTGCTGCTGACACGCTATGGAGAAATGGCTGGAACTCAGAAATTTTCGAAAGTTCACACATCGCTGGCTCTCCTCAGAACTGTAGGATTTCCACAATTGATCCCAATGCTGAGACCACTTCTATATGACGGGTACGGGTTACGTGTCCTCAGTTGAGGACCTCCCTTGGCACTTGTAAGGACTAACGCGGGCACCGGGCCCGTGAGGCACGGAAACAGATGATCTACGAGTTATTAGCCGTCATAACTTTACTTCTGTGAGGACATTTATAATGACGCTCTCGCTACGGCGACCCGTCATAACTGTCTGACGTCCAGACGTCCTACCACGAGCAAAAACGGATTTTTCAAGACTCCATTGTGAGTCGAAAAAGATATAAATTCCGCGTCGAAACCACACGCGTTGCAAACAGTTCTGCCCGTGAAGGCACCCAGGTGGCCAGCAACGCGACGCGACTGCTGTGTGCTTGGAGGCGCTTTGTGGCCGGTGCATACTGACACCGCAGTTCGTCACGTTCCACGATAGCGTCAACTCCCACTTTTACTCGCACGTGGCGGCCGCGGCATAGTCTGTGGCCCTCATATGTATTATTTGCGTTTTTCAAGTCCTTGCTTTACGTAACCTTGCCGCAGTGGATACACCGGTTCCCGTGAGATCACCGAAGTTAAGCGCCGTCAGGCGTGGTCGGCACTTGGATGGGTGACCGTCCAGGTTGCAATACGCTGTTGCCATTTTTCGGGGTGCACTCAGCCTCGTGATGCCATCTGAGGAGCTACTAGACCAAACAGTAGCGGCTTCGGTCAAGAATACCGTCATAACGACTGGGAGAGTAGTGTGCTGACCCCACACCTCTCCTATCGGCATCCTTCACTGAGGATGACACGGCGGTCGGATGGTCCCGGTAGGCCACTCGTGGCCTGAAGACGGAATGCTTTATGTAACCAGAACACGTGGTATAGGAAGTTCGTTACTCCAACACAGGTTTAAAATTCTATTGTTCGACTTCTCTTTTAATTGCAACGTATGTGAGAAGCTTTCTTGTGTGTTTATGTGTTTTAATTCTTCTGCTTCTCATTTCGTTATAACTTTAAGATCACGCATCTTTGTTCGTACGATCAAGGCGGTAATTTCATTGAGTGCAATTTCAATACCATCTTGTACAAGTTTATTCTTAATTCTGTGTGATATTTTATTGCTCTTTGTGTCTATATGTTTCACTTTTGTGGTCTTGAAGTTTCCATGAATCTCAGTGATGTCCACTGCATTTGCGAGTGTTTCACACCAGCGTACATTAGTTTCACGTGTAAGATGATACTGATAAATTTCTTTGTCGGAAAGTGTTTCATTGTGTTCTTATTCATAACAATTCATCAGCGGCAGGGATGGAGCTCTGAGCACTTGACTTACTGTGATGGGCAAAATTCTTTTTATCTTTTTTCTTGGGTGTGCTGTGAGAGTTTTTGTGAACTTTTCCCAAGCGCACCTAAGATTTCCTTCTTATTTATAACCGCAATATACCTCAGCACTCGTTACAATAAGAATGTAAGTGAGTTAATTAATTAAATAATAGGTGCCGCGCGGGATTAGCCGAGCGGTCTAGGGCGCTGCAGTCATGGACTGTGCGGCTGGCCCCGGCTGAGGTTCGAGTCCTCCCTCGGGCATGGGTGTATGTGTTTGTCCTTAGGATAATTTAGGTTAGGCCCTAAGTAGTGTGTAAGCTTAGGGACTGATGACCTTAGCAGTTAAGTCCCATACGATTTCACACACATTAAATAATAGGCAACACGAGAAATCGTAGTTTGAAATTACTTTGCGAATTTTGAATATGATGCTTTATTCCGTTAAACGTACGCCCCTGGTAGCTGAGTGGTCAGCGCGACGAAATGTCATACCTAACGGCCCGGGTTCGATTCCCGGCTGGGTCAGAGATTTTCTCCGCTCAGGGACTGGGTGTTGTGATGTCCTTATCATCATCATTTCATCCCCATCGACACGCAAGTCGCCGAAGTGGCGTCAACTCGAAACACTTACACCAGGCGAACGGTCTACCCGACGGGAGGCCCTAGCCACACGGCTTTCCGTTAAACTGCGTTGAACTGATGATTTTTTTCTCAAACAAAGCCGTCACCTTTTGTAAGATTATTTTAATAAATCCAACCTGACATTTCTGAAGGGCAAAATGCGCGTCTTATAAGTTTAGATTTTTGTCTGATATTCTTTTTTCCTTTGGGGCTTTAGCTTCTGCTTGCTCTGCATTATTTCTCATATATATTTCAATTGTCCCCATATGCTGATACCACTTATTCATTTGGTTCTCTTTACTGATGTTGACATGTTAGTATTGTTTTCCAAATCATTGAATAATTCAGTTTATTTACTAAATTGCGAAAATACAGAGGAAACACTACATCGACCGCTATGTAAGGAACTGCATCCCTTGCACTCAAAGAGCGAAAATGAGTCGACAGCGAATACTAGCGCAAAGGCTGCCTGAGGCAGAGAAATCTTTCCAGTTTGTTGGCATTGACCTTCCGGGCACTTGCACAAACATCTGCGGGAAATCGTTATGTACTCACAACAACTGATCGTTCTTCGCGTTACTTGGCCATGACCTTTACATCCAACCAACAGGCGGACATAAGGGCTCACTCTTTCGTTATCCATTGGATACTGAAATTCGGCGCACCAGAAGCAGCAGTAAAACATGAAGGCATGAACCTTATGTCTGAGTTGTTTAAACAGCTATGTCGACTCTTGTGCATTAAGAAGTTACGAAACAGCACCCTTCACCCACAAGCGAACGCTGGACCAGAGTGAATGCGTAGAACATTGAGCTAAATCCTAAGTCATTATGATAATTGGGACAGCCTATTACAGTATGTCGTTAATACGTACAGTTCAAAAATCCAAGAAAACACGGGTCTTTCGCCCTTTGAATTTGTTTTTGGTAGGAAAATGCCCTCATCTTATGAATGGCTCAAATGGTTCAAAATGGTTCAAATGGCTCTGAGCACTATGGGACTTAACATCTATGGTCGTCAGTCCCCTAGAACTTAGAACTACTTAAACCTAACTAACCTAAGGACAGCACAAACATCCACGCCCGAGGCAAGATTCGAACCTGCGACCGTAGCGGTCTTGCGGTTCCAGACTGCAGCGCCTTTAACCGCACGGCCACTTCGGCCGGCCCATCTTATGAATTATGTCAACCTATTTCAGGGGAGGTTTTGTTTGTGTTCGAGAGTTTACTAAAAGGTTAAAAGTGATACAGCGTCAGGTGAATAAAATTAACACAAAGGCTCTAGAAAGACAGGAAAACACTCACAATAAAAAAGTGAAATTACCTATCAAGCCCGCTAGTGAGTTAAGTTGTGGGAGCGTATGTCAATTAATCTCAAAATACAACTCCCCACTCGAACCATGGTTGACCATATGAATAGAATCCGCCTGTTTCAAGGTGAATCAGAAGCCTTGCTTCAATTTCTGGCATCTCCTTCGCCAGAGGTAAGGGAAGTGAGTAAAGAAAACAGAAGGAAGAAAGCTAGAAATAAGCCAGTGACGCCGAGTGTACCTGAGATTATTCAAACACATCCATACACCTTAAGACCATGAGGTGGTCTCACGAACTGAATCTTTGTAAATAATTATCAGTTATTCAGCATTATGGTCATAGTTATGTTGTGTTATTTCTATGAGAAAGGTTCCCGTGGAACATTTGCATATAGGTAGTAGGTTAGAGAACCGTTAACAGAACATTAGCGTGTCTAATTTGAACCAAGGCAGAAAGTGAGTCGGTAGTAAGTGAGAACGAATGAATATATATATATATATATATATATATATATATATATATATATATATATATATATATATATATGTGTGTGTGTGTGTGTGTGTGTGTGTGTGTGTGTGTGTGTGTGTTGAAGATAATTTATAAAGTATATTCCATAGGACAAATTAGTCCGTAAAGATGATGACGGATTTGATGAAGTACTACTGTCTACCGTGGAGTCATCAAGTCATTGTTTGCGCCACGATGTGTGTACAAACCATTCTTGAGTCATACGAATATACACTGACGAGCCAGCGAAATGTTGTATGCTGTCTGGTGACCCTGAGGGCACGTAACGCGGTGAGAGAAGTATACGAGCGGAGAAGAGATGAATGGAGACTCGTTCTGGATACAATAGGCAGCGCAAATACGGAAATCCGCCGGTTTAAACGACTTTGACAAGAGCGAGATTGTTGTGGCCCAGTGCCTGGGAGTGAACATCTCCGAAAGTGTTCGGCTGTTCGCGTGCTACTGTCGTGAGCTTTTATGGAAAGTGGTTGAAGAATGCTGAAACCACGAGTAGATGAAAGAAGTTGGACGTCCTTACCTCATGAGAAAACATAGGGATCAGAGGATTGCCCACTCTCTAAAGCACGATAGGCGGGATCTGTGTCAGATCGGATGACAGAGCACAGTGCTTGCAAAGTTACAAGTGTTTTGGAGCACGCTGTTCAGAGCACAGTGTTGAAAATAGTGTCCCGTAGCAGAGGACCCCTAGGCGTTCCCATGTTGACCCACAATATCGTCAATTATCATTAGAGTGGGCAGGGGATCATCGAGATTGGACCGCGTATCAATGGAATCTTGTCGCCTGGTCAGATGAACCCCACTTATTGTTAAACCAGATGGGTGGTCGTGTCCAGATAGACCATCATACAAGCGGACACAGGCCAGTGCGAGTACTATTATGTCATGGGAGACATCCACTTGGGCTTCCATTGGAACCGCGGAGCTAATCGAAGGCACCATGTCAGCTGCGGACTTCATGAACATTATTAGGGACCACTTGTATCCCTTATGCTTGGTGTCTTCTTCAACAGCGATGGCATCTTCCAGCATGATGACTGTCGTGTCGCAAGGCCCGAATCGTTCTGCAATAGATTGAGAAACATGATAGTGAACTCACGCTGATGCTTTGATCGTCAAATTCGATTTATCAGAATTCAGAATTCAATGAAACATACTTGTATCCCTTATGCTTGATGTCTTCAACGGCGATGGCATCTTCCAGCATGGTAACTGTAGTGTCGCAAGGTCCGAATCGCCCAGCAATAGTTTGAGAAGCATGATAGTGAACTCACGCTGATGCCTTGATCATCAAATTCGGCTTATCTGAATCCGATGAAACACAACTGGCATGTTATCGAGCGCCAACTCCGTGCCCAGAAGCCAACCGTCCGTAAATCACGGGAAGTGTGTGACCTGTGCATAGATAGACACCTGATGCCACAAAACCTCTGGAAACCTATCAAGTACTTGTCGAATCCATGGCACGCAGAATCACTGCTGAAATGCGTTCCAGAAGTGGACCAACACGCTTTTAAGTAGGTGATCGTAATGTTTTGGCTGATCAGTGTACTCTGTAACGCTCTGAGAAGCCTACAATTAAATGCTCTACTGAGTCATTAAAAGTAAAACCGAATTTTTCCAGAACATGAACTCACAGTGTCTGTACACAGTACCAAAACCGAGCAATCATTTCCACCGACTATGACCAGGTCATGTCGGCGGCACCCAGCAAACAGAGTTACAATGTCAGGGATTGGTAACGAATGATACCCAGTGCGACATTGTAGATCACACTTTCCCGCTACCTGCCGTCGTTACCACAACCACAACTCTAAACAGCTACTCGTTACCTTACTTACCGGATGTGCCTTTCAGAATACTGCCCAAGGAAAATCTGAGTTCCCTGAATACCACATTAGACCCAGTTCTTCAGAACACACTGAACCACATGATAGTAGCACAAAGTCTTTATGTGGCGATGGAAAGTTCACTCAATCATATACATTGAGGTTACAAAAGCAATCCGATAGAGATATGCGCATACACAGATGGCGGTAGTATCGCGTACCCAAGCTATCAGAGGGCAGTGCATTGTCGGAGCTGTCGTTTGTACTCTGGTGTTTAACATGAAAAGGTGTCCAGCGAGAGTATGGCCAAACGAGGGAAATCAACAGACTTTGAATGCAGACTGGTAGTTGGGGCTAGACGCATGGAACACTCCATTTCTGAAATCGTTAGGGATATTCGTATTCCGAGAGCCACAGTGTCAACAGTGTGCCGAGAATACCAAATTTCAGGCATTACTTCTCACCACAGACAACGCAGTGGCCGACTGACTTCACTTAACGACCGAGGGTAGCGGCATTCGCTTAGAGTTGTCAGTGCTAACAGACATGCAGCACTGGATGAAATAGCCGTAAAAATCAATGTGGGAGGTATGACGAATATATCTGTTAGGACAGTGTGGAGAAATTTGGCATTAATGGGTAAGTCAGCAGATGACTGACGTGAGCGCCTTCGCTCACAGAACGACATGGTCTGCAACGCCTCTCCTGGGCTCATTAACATATCGGTTGGACCCTAGACGACTGCAAAACCGTAGCCTTGTCAGGTGAGTCCCGATTTCGGTTGGTAAGAGCTGATGGTAGGGTTCGAGTGTGGTGCCTAGCCCCCGAAGCCAATGACCTAAGTTGTCAACACGGCACTGTGCAAGCTGTTGAGGCTCCATAATGCTACGGGCTGTGCTTATATACACTACTGGACATTAAAATTGCTACACCAAGAAGAAATGCAGATGATAAACGGTTATTCATTGGCCAAATATATTATACTAGAACTGACATCTGATTACATTTTCACGCAATTTGGGTTCATAGATCCTGAGAAATCAGTACCCAGAACAACCACCTCTGGCCGTAAAAATGGCCTTGATACGCCTGGGCAATGAGTCAAACAGAGTTTGGATGGCGTGTACAGGTACAGCTGCCCATGCAGCTTCAAAACGATATCACAGTTCATCGAGAGTGGTGACTGGCGTATTGTGACGAGCCAGTTGCTCGGCCACCATTGACCAGAGGTTTTGAATTGGTGAGAGATCTGGAGAATGTGCTGGCCAGGGGATCAGTCGAACATTTTCTGTATCCAGAAAGGTCCCTACAGGACCTGCAATATGCGGTCGTGCATTATCCTGCTGAAATGTAGGGTTTCGCAGGGATCGAATGAAGGGTAAAGCCACGGGTCGTAACACATCTGAAATGTAACGTCCACTGTTCAAAGTGCCATCAATGCGAACAAGAGGTGACAGAGACGTGTAACTAATGGCACCCCATAACATCACGCCGGGTGATACGCCAGTATGGTGATGACGAATACACGCTTCCAATGTGCGTTCAGCGCAATGTTTCCAAACACGGATGCGACCATCATGATACTGTAAACAGAACCTGGACTCATCCGAAAAAGTGACATTTTGCCATTCGTGCACTCAGGTTTGCAGTTGAGTACACCATCGCAGCATACGCTCCTGTCTGTGATGCAGCGTCAAAGGTAACCGCAGCCATGGTCTCCGACCTGATAGTCCATGTTGCTGCAAACGTCGTCGAACTGTTCGTGCAGATGGTTGTTGTCTTGAAAACGTCCCCATCTGCTGACTCGGGGATCGAGACGTGGCTGCTCGATCCGTTACAGCCATGCGGATAAGATGCCTGTTATCTCGACTGCTAGTGATACGAGGCCGTTGGGATCCAGCACGGCGTTCCGTATTACCCTCCTGAACCCACCGATTCCATATTCTGCTAACACTCATTGGATCTCGACCAACGCGAGCACCAATGTCGCGATACGATAAACCGCAATTGCGATAGGCTACAATCCTACCTTTATCAAAGTCGGAAACGTGATGGTACGCATTTCTCCTCCTTACATGAGGCATCAGAACAACGTTTCAGCAGGCAACGCCGGTCAACTGCTGTTTGTGTATGAGAAATCGGTTGGAAACTTTCCTCATGTGAGCACGTTGTAGATGTCGCCACCGGCGCCAACCTTGTGTGAATGCTCTGAAAAGCTAATCATTTGCATATCACAGCATCTTCTCCTAACGGTTAAATTTCGCGTCTGTAGCACGTCATCTTCGTGGTGTAGCAATTTTAATGACCAGGAGTGTAATAAGACCAGCACCAAGGCGGCCGGACCTGTCCCGTAAGGGGTCTCCCGGCCAATGACGGCAAACGCTCATTTCCATTACCGCCATTTGCGACTTCATTGATATCAATTGAGAGTTCATTGGAGGGCAGGGTTTAGGTCTGTTGTGTTACCTGATGAATGCTGATTCCTCTTCGGTGCCAGTGATGGTCATGTGTTCGTTGCAAGAAAACAACCATCTGCACTAACAGTTCAACGCCGTTTGCAGCAGCATGGACTATCAGCTCGGAGACCATGGCTGCGGGAACCCTTGACGCTGCAACACAGACAGGAGCGCCTGCTGCGATGGTGTACTCAACGACGAACCTGGGGGCAAGAAGGGCAAATCGTTATTTTTTCGGATAAATCCAGGTTCTGTTTACAGCATCATGATGGTCGCATCCGTATCTGGCGACATCGCTGTGAACGCACATTGGAAGCGTGTATTCGTCATCGCCATACTTGGTGGTATGGGGTGCCATTGGTTACACGTTTCGGTCACCTCTTGTTCGCATTGACGGCACTTTGAACAGCGGACGTTACATTTCAGATGTGTTACGACCCGTGGCTCTACCCTTTATTCGATTCCTGCGAAACCCTACATTTCAGCAGGATAATGCACGACTGCATGTTGCAGGTCCTGTACGGGCCTTTCTGGATACAGAAAATGTTCAACTGCTATCCTGGCCAGTCCATTCTCCAGATCTCTCACCAATTCAAAACGTCTGGTCAATGATGGCCGAGCAACTGGCTCGTCCCAATACGGCAGTCACTTCTCTTGATGAACTGTGGTATCGTGTTGAAGATGCATGGGCAGCTGTACCTGTACACGCCATCCAAGCTCTGTTTGACTCAATGCCCAGGCGTATCAAGGCCGTTATTACGGCCAGAGGTGGTTGTTCTGGGTACTGATTTCTCAGGATCTATGCACCCAAATTGCGTGAAAATGTAATCACATGTCAGTTGTAGTATAATATATTTGTCCAATGAATACCCGTTTATCGTCTGCATTTCTTCTTGGTGTAGCAACTTTAATGGCCAGTAGTGTACATTCAACGGCACATAGGGCGACCTGCGAGCCGGATGTGGATGAAATGATGATGAAGACAACACAACACCCAGTCCCTGAGCGGACAAAATCCCCGACCCAGCCGGGAATCGAACCCGGGCCCCTTAGGACTGCAGTTCCACACGCTGAACATTTTTTTTAAAAATCTCATTTTATTCGTTTTCGTTCGTTGCATCTGCTCATGTTGGACGTCGCAAGACACCCGATTCAGTTCGTTGATCATCCATGAACTCAGTTTTTTTTTATTTTTTTTTTTTTACTTCAGGGGTAGCTAACCCTTTGACCGAACACGCTCAGTTACCGTGCCGGCGTTCGTTCAGCTATCGGGACGGACGCAAATGGCGGTGGTTCGGGGTCAGTGAAATGCACGCAGTAGGGCGTTTGGTTCAGAGCTGTCCTTGAAATAACAGGTTTGTATCGGTACGTTGCGTCACTGTGGTGCGAACTGGTGGTCAGACTGGTACTGCAGATGCGACAGAGCGATACGCGGAACACGATGGCGCTCACTCCCGGTAGTGCGACGCGGCTGTCAAGAGCACGGTCTTCTTGCACCCTTGCACTCTCGTGATCACTGCTGCCAGCAGTCACGTACAGAGGCTACACTCCTGCCAAGACTTTCTGCAGTATCACAGAAGGAACAGCCAGCTTCTCGTAGTCCCATTACAAGACCTCGCTAAAATTCAGTGAGTTGCTGATTATGGCGTCTTTGCCGCCTTAAATGCATTCGTGACCATCTTCAACTTACCACGGCCGATCACAAGGGTAACTAATGCTCATGACCGTTACAGTGTCTGAGGAAGATCTGGTATGCACCCTGAGAGTCGTGCCACTAGTACCTCTCCTATGCGACTGGCGCGAAATTTGAATACATGTCATCTTTAGACGTAGAAACACACCTACCAACTTCCGTTTATGTTGCACAACTCCTTCTGTGTATACAGGGTGCTACAAAAAGGTACGGCCAAACTTTCAGGAAACATTCCTCACACACAAATAAAGGAAAGATGTTATGTGGACATGTGTCCGGAAACGCTTAATTTCCATGTTAGAGCTCATGTTAGTTTCGTCAGTATGTACTGTACTTCCTCGATTCACCGCCAGTTGACCCAATTGAAGGAAGGTAATGTTGACTTCGGTGCTTGTGTTGACATGCGACTCATTGCTCTACAGTACTAGCATCAAGCACATCAGTACGTAGCATCAACAGGTTAGTGTTCATCACGAACGTGGTTTTGCAGTCAGTGCAATGTTTACAAATGCGGAGTTGGCAGATGCCCATTTGATGTATGGATTAGCACGGGGCAACAGCCGTGGCGCGGTACGTTTGTTTCGAGACAGATTTCCAGAACGACTGTGTCCCGACAGGAAGACGTTCGAAGCAATTGATCGGCGTCTTAGTGAGCACGGTACATTCCAGCCTATGACTCGCGACTGGGGAAGACCTAGAACGACGAGGACACCTGCAATGGACGAGGCAATTCTTCGTGCAGTTGACGATAACCCTAATGACTGCGCGTCAGAGAAGTTGCTGCTGTACAAGGTAACGTTGACCACGTCACTGTACCGAGAGTGCTACGGGAGAACCAGTTGTTTCCGTACCATGTACAGCGTGTGCAGGCACTATCGGCAGCTGATTGGCCTCCACGGGTACACTTCTGCGAATGGTTCATCCAACAATGTGTCAATCCTCGTTTCAGTGCAAATGTTCTCTTTACGAATGTGGCTTCATTCCAACGTGATCAGATTGTAAATTTTCACAATCAACATGTGTGGGCTGACGAGAATCCTCCCGCAATTGTGCAATCACGTCATCAACACCGATTTTCTGTGAACGTTTGGGCAGGCATTGTTGTTGATGTCTTGATTGGACCCCATGTTCTTCCAACTACGCTCAATAGAGCACGTTATCATGATTTCATACGGGATACTCTACCTGTGCTGCTAGAACATGTGCCTTTACAAGTACGACACAACATGCGGTTCATGCACGATGGAGCTCCTGCACATTTCAATCGAAGTGTTCGTACGCTTCTCAACAACAGATTCGGTGACCGATGGATTGGTAGAGGCGGACCAATTCCATGGCCTCCACGCTCTCCTGACCTCAACCCTCTTGACTTTAATTTATGGGGGCATTTGAAAGCTCTTGTCTACGCAACCCTGGCACCAAATGTAGAGACTCTTCGTGCTCGTATTGTGGACGGCTGTGATACAATACGCCATTCTCCAGGGCTGCATCAGCGCATCATGGATTCCATGCGACGGAGGGTGGATGCATGTATCCTCGCTAACGGAGGACATGTTGAACATTTCCTGTAACATAGTGTTTGAAGTCACGCTGGTACGTTCTGTTGCTGTGTATTTCCATTCCATGATTAATGTGATTTGAAGAGAAGTAATAAAATGAGCTGTAACATGGAAAGTAAGCGTTTGCGGACACATGTCCACATAACATATTTTCTTTCTTTGTGTGTGAGGAATGTTTCCTGAAAGTTTGGCCCTACCTTATTGTAACACCCTGTATAGTTTACTGACTTTAAGTAATTACATGTGATATCTGTTTAGAAGCGTTGTAAGTATTTTAATGCCACCTACTTCCAGTGCGGATAATTACATGACTTTTGTTATTGTATCGTATGTTACTGACTGAAACAAGCGAAGTCAGTAGATCATTGAGAAGAGATGTTATGACCGAACGCGTAATGCGTTTAGTCATCAATTTGTCTTTGCTCACAGCAGTCTGCGGAGATGAGATGAAATGCTGATCGTTTTAAAGTATCTTGCATCCATTTCATGCAAGAGATGTTACAAATGATTGAGTCATTAGGGAGCCGTGGTAAAAATTACTGTTTTGAAGAAATCGCAGCTTTGCTGTCTCCCTCTGGTGGGAAAGGGAAAAGGTTGCCTGTTCACGTGCATTTCAGGGGCGCTATGAGCTCGCCAGTCCAGCCCGCTCACTTCGGGGGGAATTGAAATTCAATAAAGGAGAAAAAAAAAAAAAACACGGTAGTCGGTCAGTTGGTCAGCCGGGTCAGTGTGGGGCAGTCAGTGCCTGTCTGACGTCCGGAGTGGTAGTATGTGTTTGGCCGCCAGCCCGCTCGAGTTTGATCAGGCTATGGTCATTGGCGGTTGGATCGATCGGTTGGTCGGTCGCGCACTGGGACACAAGATGACTTGTCAGTCTTGAGCGTCGGCGCATGTGAGGTCGCCACGTCAGTCCAGTGCGCCGCGCCGTATAGCGAGGGGTTGTGGCTTCGCGGCCGACACGAGAGCAACAGGAGTCAACCCACATGTCTGGCCGGGGCGAGCTGCGACGCCCTTGAGACGGGAGATCGGCGCGCCTTCCTGCGTCCGTTGAACTGGCTGGCAGCGGACGGTTCGGGAGAGCGTTTTGGGGGTGCTGCGCCAGGTCTTCGCCAGACATCGCAGTTTATTAGAAGTTAAAAGATTCGTGATATGTTGTTTCATTTACCTGTTAAATTCTACTTGTTTTCTTGGCCAGTCTCTCGTCCCCAGCTTGCTCGTCTGTCTCCCGTCCGCATTTGTTAGGCAGTTAGTGTCTGTCTGTCGGTCTGCCGTACGTTAATAGCTGGTGCTGTCATGTTTGTCGGATTCGGTGTCAACGAATTTATTCCTTAAAGTGTAACGGCCGAATTCCTGAAATATGCTTTTATCTACCCTATCATCTTGAGAGGCGCTATATGTGTAATGTAGAGCATGTTTAGCCAACCTTGTATATTTTATGTAAGACTGCATTTCATGGCTTTTTATTTAAATGGTCATTTTAGTAAATAAAGTTGCCACCCTTCCACCGTAAGAGCTTTTTTTTAAAAAAAATCAAGTTGCACTTTAGGTGGCAAGTTAATCTTTTAATGTTAGTGTCTTGTACCATTTCCATCCCTCCTATGCGGTGCATCGTTTATGTGCTTGCGTCAGTTGTTAAAATTTTTAATTTAAAGTAGTCTGGTGTGTTGAAGATTTGCACCAGTGTAGTCTTTCAGAGGTTGTTGTGAGCGGTCGTGACTACGGCCGTGCCAAAAGGGAGCGGCAAGGTTCTCAGCCCGAAAGCTCATACAGTCTAGAATTTGTTCTTTCTGCCTCTGAATAAATTGTAACTTGATATTTAGAGCGTGCTTTCTGATTATAATTTTAAATCTGTTTCTAAAAAAAAAAAGGCTTTTAGGAATAAAATTTCCATTTGTTGAAAGAAATTTGTTTTCATCAGTTACCCACTGGCAACTACTTCCACGCTCACATAGTGTGATTAAATGTGTTAATGTTCTTGATGAATCGCTAGTAAATAAAATAAATTCTTAAGAAAAAGTTTTGAAAGTAAATTCACGGTTCAATTAGTATTCGAACAGTGATGCTGCCGGTCTTTGCCCATGTGATACACTGAATCCGTTTTTAATAATTAGATGGGCCACCATCTTAAAACTACGTGTCATCTACCCGTGAAATTAGAAAGCTAAAGTAAAAGTAAAGTAAATATTCGAACGCTAAAGGTAAAGGACTTGTGTGACTAGAGATGAGATATTTTATACCACCGTATTCGTTTCACCAATGGAAGAAGACTGACAATTAAAAACAGCGACAAATAGAAGTATTCTGTCTGTGAATGAACAGCTCTTTCTCATCTACAGATTTACTTGGTACAGACAAAATTGATGGAATCACATTAACGCAAATAAATAACAAATGGCTCTGAGCACTATTGGACTTAACACGTGAGATCATCAGTCCCCTAGAACTTAGAACTACTTAAACCTAACTAACCTAAGGACATCGCACACATCCATGCCCGAGGCAGGATTCGAACCTGCGACCGTAGCAGTCACGCGGTTCCGGACTGAAGCGCCTAGAATCGCTCGGCCATCACGGCCGGCTGTAAATAACAAGGTGTTGTTTTCGTTTCCACTTGTGAAAAGCACTTGTAGAGATATTTGAGATTAAGATCCTTATCAGAGGAACGGTAGCCTTGAGATCAGGCTTTAATTCTGATACAGGACGTGCGCAAGCAGTGTTATCTCGCTTAAGCTATTGACGCAAACATCAGAGTGAGAGCCTCTTTAGAGGAGCCGCTGCTACTTCAGACACAAATACTGGTATAAGGTATTTACAACAGCTTTTTTTTCCGTACCGACACGTTTCAGAGCGTTATCTACAAGTCTACGTAAAAGTCACATGCGAATAATCTTACATATATGACTTGGATGTATCGATTGAAGAGATTACGGTTGCTTTTAATTTACGGGCTTGGAAGATGTAACGGGCTCCCGATAAGATCAAGAAAATGCTCTCTGTGCTGTGTACTGGCGGGCAGGAGCAATGGCGCATGTAGAGCTGGGAGTAGTGGTGGCTAGCTTTGGCTCCTCGAAGATTGGCCAAGAGATGAGGGTGCTAAGAACCCAAAAACGATCCACCGCAAGAGATTAGGAGATGGTCTTCTACCGAGCAACAAGTGAAAAAACAAATTTTTGTGTTGTGTGCTATGGGAAAAGTGTTTGCGACACAAGCTTGTAACCCGTCGAGTATTCGGAATGCAAGTACAGGGTTATTACAAATGATTGAGGCGATTTCACAGCTCTATAATAACTTTATTATTTGAGATATTTTCAAAATGCTTTGCACACACATACAGAAACTCAAAGTTTTTTTAGGCATTCACAAATGTTCGATATGTGCCCCTTTAGTGATTCGCCAGACATCAAGCCGATAATCAAGTTCCTCCCACAATCGGCGCAGCATGTCCCATCAATGAGTTCGAAAGCATCGTTGATGCGAGCTCGCAGTTCTGGCACGTTTCTTGGTAGAGGAGGTTTAAACACTGAATCTTTCACATAACCCCACAGAAAGAAATCACATGGGGTTAAGTTGGGAGAGCGTGGAGGCCATGACATGAATTGCTGATCATGATCTCCACCACGACCGATCCATCGGTTTTCCAATCTCCTGTTTAAGAAATGCCGAACATCTTGATGGAAGTGCGGTGGAGCACCATCCTGTTGAAAGATGAAGTCGGCGCTGTCGGTCTCCAGTTGTGGCATGAGCCAATTTTCCGCAGGCTACGCGTGAAACTTGCCCGCACACGTTCAACCGTTTCTTCGCTCACTGCAGGCCGACCCGTTGATTTCCCCTTACAGAGGCATCCAGAAGCTTTAAACTGCGCATACCATCGCCGAATGGAGTTAGCAGTTGGTGCATCGTTGTTGAACTTCGTCCTGAAGTGTCGTTGCACTGTTATGACTGACTGATGTGAGTGCATTTCAAGCACGACATACGCTTTCTCGGCTCCTGTCGCCATTTTGTCTCACTGCGCTCTCGAGCGCTCTGACGGCAGAAACCTGAAGTGCGGCTTCAGCCGAACAAAACTTTGAGTTTTTCTACGTATCTGTAGTGTGTCGTGACCATATGTCAATAAATGGAGCTACAGTGAATTTATGAAATCGCTTCAATCATTTGTAATAGCCCCGTATAGTACAGCCTTTCTTTGCCGCGGTGCAAGGACAGGGAAGGTGGCGAGCCCACGCCCTTACCTTCAGGACAGATCTCTGGTACTCAGTTGATACGAGGCCGAGTGGACCTGGGACCGACCTGGAGGGACTGGAATGACAAAACCTCCCCCTCCCCATCCCGGTTTGAACCTGTAACCTCCAGGGCCAGAGCCTAGTGCTCCATTCGCTAGACCACAGTGATGAAATGTACTACAATACAACACGTTTTATAATCAATATTTGTTATTACTGTAAAATTAACGAATGTAGGAATGATGAATAGTTTTCTTGGGAATATAATCCGAACAAAATCATCATCAACTGGTTAACACGGTAGCTTACATCGCCCTTCCAGCCTCGTGAGTGAAAAATAACGTACGTCGAAAACAATGACACTATGAATAGATACTAATAAACGATTCGTAGCCAGTACTTTGTCATTAAACTCTGAAAAAACTTGGTATTTGAAATTTGGAAATTGTAAGAGGTCTCCTCCAAAATATGTCTAAAATATGACTAGCGTTTAGGACAGACTGACAGTATTAAATTCTTTTGAGTACAGCTTGATAATTACGGAGTATAACACAGAACTGCTGAAGCCCGTGAAATAATTTTTGAATTGTTAGATATAAGTGACTGAATAATAAAGATGACATATATCTCTCAATTTCAACCCATAGTGTAACGCAGAATTTTTATACGGGGCACTATGTGAAGATATATAGTCTCAACTTTATCTACTATTTTTGTTGTCATTTTTTTAAGCTTATCCTTTAGTTCGTCTGCATGTTGGGTATCAATAGTGATGTAGCAACAGATGGTTGACCTGTATCCAGCATTAAAAAATAACTTTGCTCACTGACAATTCATTAAATGTATTTACATTTGCGATTATGGACAACCAACAGCTATCTAATGGACTCGAACCTACGAGAGGTCACCTTAGCATTCTTTTTGCCAATGTTTTATTTCAAAAGAAGGATAGAAAAGTATTCCGATTATCAGATACTCCGAAAAAAGTATCAAATGAAAAAATGCCACGACCAAGAATCGAACACTGACCACCAGATTGGTAATTTAATGACTTCACGTTTTTTTTTTTTTTTTTTTTTTTACCGGACTGAGACTCGAACTCGGCATCTATGCCTTTTGTGGGCCAGTGCTCTACCAAATTCCGTTTCTATTGCTTGTAGCGGCAGGAAATAACAGATAGCTTCAGGCTGGGTGAACCAAAGGTGGGAAGAGGTCGAATACCGAGAAGTCACACTGCCTTCCACCGTGTCTTACTGTGCCTGTCCTAAACATGGTACCGGGCTTTTTTATTTTTAAGCTTTACTTATTTTTTGTTGAAAACCTTACAACTTGCTTCTCAAAAAGGAAAGAAACAAAATCGGACTTAAGTCCACATGATTTCTGCCACTTAATCATCATCATCATCAACATCATCATTTAAGACTGATTATGCCTTTCAGCGTTCAGTCTGGAGCATAGCCCCCCTTATACAGTTCCTCCATGATCCCCTATTCAGTGCTAACATTGGTGCCTCTTCTGATGTTAAACCTATTACTTCAAAATCATTCTTAACCGAATCCAGGTACCTTCTCCTCGGTCTGCACCGACTCCTCCTACCCTCTACTGCTGAATCCATGAGTCTCTTGGGTAACCTTGCTTCTCCCATGCGTTTAACATGACCCCACCATCTAAGCCTGTTCGCCCTGACTGCTACATCTATAGAGTTCATTCCCAGTTTTTCTTTGATTTCCTCATTGTAGACACCCTCCTGCCATTGTTCCCATCTACTAGTACCTGCAATCATCCTAGCTACTTTCATATCCGTAACCTCAACCTTGTTGATAAGGTAACCTGAATCAACCCAGCTATCGCTCCCATACAACAAAGTTGGTCGAAAGATTGAACGGTGCACAGATGACTTAGTCTTGGTACTGACTTCCTTCTTGCAGAAGAGAGTAGATCGTAGCTGAGCGCTCACTGCACTAGCTTTGCTACACCTCGCTTCCAGTTCTTTCACTATGTTGCCATCCTGTGAGAATATGCATCCTAAGTACTTGAAACCGTCCACCTGTTCTAACTTTGTTCCTCCTATTTGGCACTCAATCCGTTTATATTTCTTTCCCACTGACATTACTTTCGTTTTGGAGATGCCAATCTTCATACCATAGTCCTTACATTTCTAATCTAGGTCTGAAATATTACTTTGCAAACTTTCAATCGAATCTGCCATCACAACTAAGTCATCCGCATATGCAAAACTGCTTATTTTGTATTCACATATCTTAATCTCACCCAGCCAGTCCATTGTTTTCAACATATGATCCATAAATAATATGAACAACAGTGGAGACAGGTTGCAGCCTTGTCTTACCCCTGAAACTACTCTGAACTATGAACTCAATGTACCGTCAACTCTAACTGCTGCCTGACTATCCACGTAAAGACCTTTAATTGCTTGCAGAAGTTTGCCTCCTATTCCATAATCTTGTAGAACAGACAATAACTTCCTCCTAGGAACCCGGTCATATGCCTTTTCTAGATCTATAAAGCATAGATACAATTCCCTGTTCCACTCATAACACTTCTCCATTATTTGGCGTAAGCTAAAGATCTGGTCCTGACCACCTCTAAGAGGCCTAAACCCACACTGATTTTCATCCAATTGGTCCTCAACTAATACTCGCACTTTCCTTTCAACAATACCTGAGAAGATTTTACCCACAACGCTGATTAAAGAGATACCTCTGTAGTTGTTACAATCTTTTCTGTTTCCATGCTTAAAGATTGGTGTGATTACTGCTTTTGTCCAGTCTGATGGAACCTGTCCCGACTCGCAGGCCGTTTCAATTATCCTGTGTAGCCATTTAAGACCTGACATTCCACTGTATTTGATGAGTTCCGACTTAATTTCATCCACCCCAGCCGCTTTATTGCACTGCAATCTATTGACCATTTTTTCCACTTCCTCAAATGTGATCCTATTTCCATCATCATTCCTATCCCATTCTACCTCGAAATCTGAAACATTACTGATCGCATTTTCACCTACATTGTGCAACTCTTCAAAATATTCCCTCCATCTGCCCAAGGCATCCACAGGATTCACCAGCAGTTTTCCTGACCTGTCCAAAATACTTGTCATTTCCTTCTTACCTCCCTTTCGAAGACTGCTAATTACACTCCAGAATGGTTTTCCAGCAGCTTGACCGATAGTCTCCGACCTGTTTCCAAAGTCTTCCCACGATTTCTTCTTCGATGCTGCAATTATCTGTTTGGCTTTGTTTCTTTCTTCAACATAACTTTCTCTGTCTACCTGGGTTCTGGTATGTAGCCATTTTTGATACGCCTTCTTTTTCCTTTTACAGGCTGCCTTGACTGTATCATTCCACCAAGCTGTTTGTTTCATCCTACTTTTACACACTACTGTTCCAAGACATTCTTTAGCCACTTCTAGTACTGTGTCCCTGTACCTTGTCCATTCCTTTTCCAATGACTGTAATTGATTCTGCTACTTAAAGAGAAAAAAATTCATTTACAGTCGTGGTCTGTAACATTGTTTATTTTTCTTATTAATTAAACAAAAAGAGACAAAGAGGGCCACAAAATGAAAATAAACTCTCTAAAAATACTCCCGAAAGGGAGTATCACGAAAATATCAACAGACCAGTTAACAACTTCCTTTTTAGTTTTTTCTAGTTTTTTTTGTAATGTTTTCCAAATGCAAGGTAACAACAGTTAAACATTTGAACTGAAAAGGAATTCTACACTTCACGCTAAAAGCTCACGATAGCATTGCATCCCTTGCTATGTTCAGTGGACCGTAACCACTTATTTGTGAAGGGCACAAGGGTACAGGTCGTAGCCGCTCCCCAGTACATAATGAATATAATGCCCAACAAGCTACATAACCGTATGTTTCTTCGTTCTAGGAAAGAAGGTTGAAATGGTGTGCAGGAGAATCTCACTGGAGTCTGCCGCTTCAATCGTCCTGGCAATTGTCGGCGGAGCCATCTCCAATGTCTGTGTCCCCATGCGACCAACCGGAGAATGTATCCATTTCATGGCAACGACTGCGTAAGTTTGTCTCTCTAAGACTAATGCGAAAAATTCGGACGTTGGTGAGGAGAAGGTTATGGACGACTTGGTATCTGAGGATACCACTTACATCGGAAAAATAGGTAGGCTGAAGTTGGACCAAACAGTCTTCCAATCTGTCTCTGGCGACAAGGACCCCACACCAAAAGTGCGATCTGGAAACGTCCAGCGACATAACAGCATTTTGACAGAGAGATGCAACTGGGAAAGAACGTCAACCCTCAAATAACTGACACCAAGAAAAAAATTAGCGAACATGCCTTAATTTATTATTTATCCTACCAATATCTATTGGAGGGGTCAAGCTCGCAGGTCGGAGAGAGGGAAAGAGGCGAGCTGTAGGTGACTGGCAGATGCGAAGACATGTTAGAAAAAGTGTGTCGAGCAGATAAAGCAGAAGCCTTGGCCCGAATATCAGGGAGGCCAAAACTTCCCATCAGCCTCGGTCTCGCCATAACCTCATAGCGCACTCGAAAAATAGAGCTTTGCCAGATAAATTTGTCTGATAACCGTTGTAGCTTATGGGACGTCATCGCAGGAAGGGGAAAAATGTAGGCAACAATATAGCTTTGCTCAACACATAAGTGTCCAAGATCCGAATCTTATGAAGTAACGAGAGGGAGCGACTTGAATGCTCCTAGTGATGCACTTCCAATTTTGCGCTGGCATCTTCATCAGACAGTGAACAATTATAGCACCCAACGATCGATGGCGGGCGACTGCCACAGCCAATGAAACCTCAACCGCATGAAATCCTCGCAAATTGAGTAACCCATATTTCCGCTCGTTAATCTGTGCTCCCGTAACATGACAAATTGCATCAACACGTCCTTGGGCATCAGTATATCGTCATGACTACGAAAAAGTACCATAGCGTCATCGGCACTTGCGCGAACGATGAATCTTTCACCCAGTAACGAACGATCAGTCAGTCAATCGAGAAGCTATGGACCGTAGTAAGGGTTCCAGTGAGCACAAATAACGACATAGAGAGGGAACTCCCATGCAGGACACTTCGACACACTCCTATGGGGGAGTAAGACGACCGTTCACGTCAATAGACTCCTGAATACCAGTAACTAAAGAGGTGAACATCCGTTGTGCACCATCATTAAAACCAACAGCCGTCAGAAATCATGGCTAGCTCGGTCAAACCCTTGATTAAAGTAATAGGAAGTAAAGCTCCCGACACAGGAACAGTGGAAGCCATCGAGATGAGATAGCGACATTCAGCAACGGGAGTCGGGAGAGTACAACCCAAAAGACAAACTGATAACGCGCGAGCAAAACTGACAAGCGGCTATTTAACGCCCGCACTATGATTTTATGACCAAAACTGAGCAGTTTCATCGGCCGGACTTGATCCACGAACCGTCGTCACGTTTTTTCAGAGATTAAACAACTTTTCTACCTTGAAGTTGGACGGGATGTGCACCTTTCGTGCCACTTCATTCACCTAAGATGTTAGCGTATTTCCTTTCAGAGGCCGAAGCCGAACATAAAATTCTTTGGAAGGCCCATCCAAACTCAGCATTTTGCGGGAAGGAGAGTGAACTACTACGTCAGATAATCCATCACGGTGAAAAGCCGTAACAACCCTGTCAAAGATGGAAGTTAAAATCAGCAGACAGCATATCGTGTAATGCTACTTCAGTATGAAGATCGGAAAAACACGAGGAAAGTTCACGCCACTCGAGTCCATCTGTAGAACGAATGTATATAGTAGCCTGTGTTTTTAGTTTGCCTACATTTTAACAGTATTATTTAATTTTATTATAATTCCAGCCATCGACCAGAAATATTTGAGTCAGAATATTAATTTTGGTCAGTGATGACCATCTTCAAACCTAAAAGCAAGCATTGAGTGAAAAGCATTTTGCGTGCTCCTTTCATTTAATGTAAGAATAACACACCACTTACAGGACAGTGATGGAGCAGAATACAATAATAATGTTTTATTAAACTGAATTGGAGATACATACAGACTTATAACTAAATTCATGTGAAATACACTTAACTTGTGGAGAACTTCCTTGGTTTTTTCTATGATTTCTGTGAGTGCGTGGGAAAGGGAAGCACGATGGATCTGTGACACGCAAGGCAGCGACCAACCAAAACGGAAAGAGTTGTTCTCCGGCATCATCACAGGTGGGCAGCCTCCATAAAAGTCGCCATGCTTAGGCTAGCCATGGGGGGGGGGGTGGGTGTCAGGTACTGTCCACTTTATCGGTGAGCCATGCCCTGCAGCCCAGCTGAGGCCAGGGAAGGGACTAAGTAAGTAGGAGGCCGGTGCTTGGCCATGTTCTGAAGAGTGTATTCAGGAGATAACAATATTACAATTTCCTTAGTAAACATGGATTGCAGGAAAAAAGAGCCTATCCTCGGGCTTAGTTTTTACTTTCAAAGGGCCTCTGATGTGAAGCTAGCTGCTGGGCACAAAAACCGACGACTGGTAAAAATGTTTGTGATGTCACAGAGATGGAGCAGAAGCGGCAGCTTTTTGGAAGAAGAAGGGAAGGGCACATCGAAAAGTCAATCGCGTTTTATTACTGCGTGTTTTTGGGTGGGATTTTTGTGCATGAAGGTACCTCAACTTTGACTGGCTGACTGATCATATTCTTTTATTTGAGGGCGGGTCCTGTTTTGCTGGAAGGAATAGAACGCTGCATGGTACAGTTAAAAACATCAGAGAGTTCGCTGGAAGATGGGGAGCCATGCGGATATCATTCTCAATGGAGGAGTTGGCTGGGAGATCTGGAAGTGTGCGCAACTTGTGGACATCAGTGGAGTTCATTCGGAGCCAGAGAGCAGTGCACATTTGGAGCGCATCTAAAACATATGGGTCAGGTTCAAAACGCATGTCCACATAAGCTCGACCCTCAATCCGTACCGTAGAGCCCCATACACAGTGGTGGCATTCTGCGCATATCTTCCCGATTAATTACTATGAGCATAATTAGCAGCACTCTTGGTGCACAATTGCTCAAGTCATTGCGATCATGTCTAGCATTGCTTTAGCAGATGCATGGGTTTCTCAGTATATCTGGCCAACAGTCACTGTGCTTGATAAGATAAAAATTTGTGAGTAATTCTCAGAACGTCAGTTACGTCTAAGGAGCATGTTTCCTTGTTAGTTCAAGTAATGGTGAAAACCAATAAGTTTACTTCGATGAATTTCGATAGGGGACATTTGTAAAATGAACTGAGAATCTCTCATAGTCACATTCATTTAGTATGTGTTTTAACTGAATAAATTAATATGCCAATACAAACCTTGCCTCTGTAAACACCTACCACTCATTTAAAATCTATTTTTTGTAACTTTGTGCTCAGGGATGCTTAAAGGTGTGTCAAGATCTCAAATAACTTCCTGGGTCAGGGTAAACATTTTAACACCCACAGTGTTTTGCAAAAATTGGCAAACTTGTGCCAGGATAGTATTTTTGGATTTTGGATTTTCTAGGAAACAGGGACATTAACGTCAGGGTGAATATAAAATGGAGACTTACAATAAAAAAAAGTATCTAACTGCAAAAATCGTGAATTTGAGGGCAATGAGTTTTACGTATACTCCGTAATTAATGGTCACAGTTGCACTATTAATGTGTTTTGTTTGAAAGTAAGCATAGTATGGGTGTAGCTTACAAAGAAAAATACAAACATCGTATTGTAATACCACAAATCCGAGAGTTCCGGAACCTGTACAGACAATTGGAGTAGAGATCAACATACACACCATTTCCGCTCTTTTTATAGCTCATGAAAACCACACATTGCATGTTGTACCTCCATACAGCGGGACCTTCAAATGTGGCGGTCCAGACTGCTGTACACACCGGTACCTCTATACCCAGTAATACGTCCTCTTGCATTACTGCATGCGTGTATTCGTCGTGGCATACTATCCACGGGAGCACTGTTGGTCCAGATTGTCCCGCTCGTCAACGGCGATTCGACGTAGATCCCTCAGAGTGGTTGGTGGGTCACGTCGTCCATAAATAGCTACTATCCACGACATGTTCGGCAGGGTTCATGTCTGGAGAACATGCTGGTCACTCTAGTCGAGCGATGTTGTTATCGTGAAGGAAGTCATTCACAAGATGTGCACGATGGGGGCGGGAATTGTCATCCATGAAAACGAATCCCTCGCCAATATGCTGACGACAGGGTTGCACTATTGGTCGGAGGATGGCATTCACTTATCGTACAGCCGTTACGGCGCCTTCCATGACCACTAGCGGCGTACGTCGGCCCCACATAATGCCACCCCAAAACAGCAGGGAATCTCCACCTTGCTGCACTCGCTGGACAGTGTGTCTAAGGTGTTCAACGTGACCGGGTTGCGTCCAAACTCGTCTCCGACGATTGTCTGGTTGAAGCCATGTATAATACTCATCGGTGAAGAGAACATGATGCCAATCCTCAGCAGTCCATTCGGCATGTAGTTGGGTCCATCTGTACCGCGCTGCATGGTGTCGTGGTTGCAAAGATGGACCTCGCCATAGACGTCAGGAGAGAAGTGCGCATCATGTAGCCTATTGCGTACACTCTGTGTGGTAACACGACGTCCTGTGGCTGCACGAAAAGCATTATTCAACAGGATGGCGTTGCTGTCAGGGTTCCTCCGAGCCATAATGCATAGGTAGCGGTCATACACTGCAGTAGTAGCCCTTGGGCGGCCTGAGCGAGACATGTCAACGACAGTTCTTGTCTCTCTGTATCTCCTCCATCTCCGAACAACATCGTTTTGGTTCACTTCGAGACGTCTGGACAGTTCCCTTGTTGAGATACCTTCCTGGCACAAAATAACAATGCGGACGCGATCGAACCGCGGTATTGACCGTCTAGGCATGGTTGAACTACAGACAACACGAGCCGTATACCTCCTTCCTGGTGGAATGACTGGAACTGATCAGCTGTAGTATCCCCTCCGTCTAATAGGCGCTGCTCATGAATGGTTGTTTACATCTTTGGGTGGGTTTAGTAACATCTCTGAACAGTCAAAGGACAGTGTCTGTGATACAATGTCCACAGTCAACGTCTATCTTCAGGGGTACTGGGAACCTGGGTGATGCAAAACATTTTTTTATGTGTGTAGTATGGAAAACTTCCTGTAAATGGAAATGCAATGAAAAGCTGTATGTTACAAAACTCAACAGTCAGCAAAAGACATTAATAGTTCATTCTGCTTTTGTAAAACTGTATGTGGTCAATGTTGATCAGGTACAACATCCCTTGAATCAAATATTTCTTCTTTTCTTCACAGATGTGGCTTGTAATATCAGGCCATGTAGAGGGATACCTTCCCAGGCCTCAGCTCCATTTAAGCTTCTCCTGGTCTTAACTACATGCGGCTTTGTTTGTCCAACCATAGCCACTGTACGCTGTATATGTTTAGATTTGCTGCGTTTATTTTACAATCTGCAGCTTTTCTCAAGTATAAGAAGTCAGATGCATTTATACTACTGACGATAAATGGCTTTATTTGTCTTGATTGCTGTATCATGACCTGTACATCTGCTAACTCAACAATAAACATTCCGTCCAGTTATGGTATAGTTTATCGATCAGTAACGAGACTTTCCTCCCGAGCTGGACTAGGTTTTGCAGGAATACATTTATTACTTTAACTTATGTATTCATTTTTCAACATTTTTCCTCATTTCTGCCTCTTACGTTCTCCTTTAATTCGTCGTTTCTTTCCATTCACTATTACATGTGCTGCCTCCACCATTTTATCTAACAGTACGGAGCGCGCTCTCGGAACATAGAGCTTTTCATATGATAATAGAAGTGGCTATTAAACCTCATATTGACGTGGCTGTTGAAGATAGCAAAACGATAGACGAGTTTTTAAAATTCACGTTCAAGAAATCTTTCACACAGGAGAAGGTACTAACATATTGTCATTTAACCATCGGACAGACTCCCTATTGACGACATAGTAATAAGCATTCCATCGTAGAGAAACAACTGAAAGGTCTGAAAGCAAATAAGTCACCAGCTCCGGATGGAATCACAATTCGGTCTTACAAAGAGTAGTCTACGACACTGGCCCCTTACCTATCTTGCTTTCATCGTGAATCTCTCGCTCGCACGAAGTCCTAAGCGACTAGAAAAAAAGCGCTGGTGACTCATGTATGTAAGAAGGGTAAAAGAACGGACCCGCAAAATTACAGACCAATGTTCTAACATCGGTTTGCTATAGAATTCTTGAACACAATTTCAGTTTTAATACAATAAACTTTCTTGAGACTGAGAAGCTTATGTCCACGAATCAGCGTGGTTTTAGACAGCATCGCTCGCGCTCTTGCTAAACTGTGCTTGCCATTTTCTCACATGATATACTGCTAACTATGGATGAAGGGCAACAAGCAGATAGATTTCATATTTCTAGATTTTCGGAAAGCATTTTACACGGTGCCCCATTGCAGGCTGTTAACGAAGGTGCGAGCATGTGGAACAAGTTCACAGATACTTGAGTGGCTCGAAGACTTCTTAAACAATAGAACCCGGTATGTTGTCCTCGACGACAAGTGTTCGCCAGAGACAAGGATATCGTCAGGAGTGACCTAGAGAAATGTAATAGGACTCCTGTTGTTGTGTATAATCATAAATGATTTGGCGGACAGGGTGGGCATCAATCTGCGGTTGTTTGCTAATGATGCACGGTAAGGTGCAGAAGTTGAGTGACTGTAGGAAGATACAAGACGACTTAGACAAAAGTTAAGTTGGTGTGATGAATGGCAGCTAGCCCTCAATGTGGAAAAATGTAAGTTAATGGGAATGAGTAGGAAGAACAAACCTGTAATGTTCGGCTACGGTATTACCAATGGCCTGGTTGACAAATTCGTGTAAATATCTGGCCGTAAGTTTGCAAAGCGATATGAAATGGAAGAGCATGTGATAACTGTGATAGAGAAGATGTCGACTTCGGTTTATTGGGAGAATTTTAGGAAAGAGTCGTTTACCTGTAAAGGAGACCGCATATGGAACGCTGGTGCGACCTTCTCTTGAGTACTACTCGAGTGTTCGGGATCCGTAGCAGGTAGGATTGAACGAAGAGTAGGATTGAACGAAGACATCGAAGCAATTCAGAGGCGGTCTGCTACATTTGTTACCCGTAGGTTCTAACAGCAGGTAAGTGTTACAGAGATGCTTCGGGAACTCAAATGGGAATCCCTGGAGGGAAGGCGAGGTTATTTTCGAGAAACACTATCTAGAAACTTTATTGAACCGGCATTTGGAAAAAAAAAAAAAAGGGTGACTGCCCAACGATTCTACGGCGGCCAACGAAAATGCACGTAAGGACCACGGAGATAAGATTAGGGCTCAAAAGGAGGCATACACACACTAGTTTTCCCTCACTCTGCGAGTGGAACAGGAAAGGAAATGAATATTAGTGGTACAGGATACCCTCTGCCACGTACCGTACGGTGGCTTGCGAGTATCTATGTATATATAGACCCAGATGTAGATGTAGATACTATCATTTGATTGCATTTCTATTTGCACTTTCATTCGTGGCAGTCTGAGCAATTTATACGTTATTGGGCTTGGCATACAGAAGAATGCTGAGAGCACTTTTTATTTCAAGTCTTAAACTGATTTCGCGTTCTTTTTAAGTAACTTGGGAAAAGACAATACATATTACCGTGATGGTTTACAGTACTTTACTGGCGCTAATAACTAACACATGTAATTCGATTTATTTTAGCTTCGTGTTCACTGTATCATCAGTTTTGTTTCATACCTGATTGTTTACTGACGTTACATATCAGCGTTGTGAAGTTTAGTAAGGGTTTTCTGTGTTTGCAAATGTCATATGACTACGATTTAATGTGTGCAGGAAACTAGAAAACCTTATAAGAACTTTTTGTTGTTGTTTTGAGGAGCGTCACTCTTTCGCGGGTGTGTTAGTAGAAAGATTATGTCACAATATCCAGTATTTCACGTCAGGTTAGTTTATGAGGCTGCTCTACCAGATTCGAGCCAGTTCAAGGGGAACTCACTATCAGCAGATAATCTACGTCCTACGATATTTACTCATTGTCAGTGTAGTCTGACTGGCCACGGCGTGTCGTGTAATCAAGCAAAATTGGAACTTCGTACAACGTGCAGACAGTATGCCCACTCGACACAGGAATGTGAGTTGTACTTGGTGACGTACAAGGAGGGAGAAATGATGAGAGCTGTGAGAGATATAAAGTTGAGTTGATGAACAATATGAATTAAAGGAAAAGTTAGTAGTGGTAAAGAATTTTATAGTGTTTTTGTGTCGTATTTGTACCAGAAATCTTTACATCCAGAGTGCTGAGACGGAATGAGCGTCTGGGAGATCACAGACGAATTATAAGTGTGAGGAGTAACAGGAGTATGTTTTTTGAGGAAACAGGTTTACGGTTGTTTAGAATTCAAGGAGAGGTCTAAATGTTTCACACCAAACTGAATTATAGCAGCAAACAAGAAGACCACAGTAACCTTACAATATAAGGACAGTGAATCTGCCTCGTCGTAAATGTCGTATTTTGTACCACTGAACCAAAGTGTGGACATATCAGTACAAATCTTTTGTATTCATAATATTCGTTATCCCAATTGCGTAATTTGGGCATACACAGTGAGATACAATTTCCTGAAAGGAGTGAACAACCAGGTGATACCTGACACGTACTGCTCAGAGATGAAGGGTGTTCATTGCGTAAACGATGAGAAGGATGAAATTATTGGTGGCCGCATGTGTCAGAAAACGGATAATGCTGTAGATCGTCAGGACGATGTGCTGACGCTAACGGACCATGATACAAACGAGGAAAACGCTACAAACGAGACAAATACTTTGAATAAGGAAAATGTTCTCGGCGATAAAGAAAATAAAAGTGATCGTTCTGTTAGTGCTGGCCACGGCAAAGATAAGGGAGTAATTAACGAGTTGATTACCACGGCCAAACCGATCAGAAAACAGATGTGAAGAATGGTAATTGAGGACAACAAGAGGGGGAAAGGAAATGCGCAAACATTGACGACCATTTGCGATTATGAAGAAGAGGGAGCAGGACGTTATACAAACCAGCGAAGTATGTTACTCCATTATATTCACTTCGTCTTCGGAAGACAGAAGTAATGAACTAGAGATGATAATTTCAAGATCACAAAGGTTAATTTTAAGATCACAAAGTTTTTGCAAGCAATGCGGGAGGAAAATAAGGACATAGGAGGAAAGATACGTAAACAACTTAAGGACATGTGATACATGCTACGCAGCAATTCTTACGAAGGGAATTCTGCTAATCGCGGAGGAAACGAAGAAAATGGTCAGGAGGCGAAGAACGATGCGCAAGAAGCGAGGAGAGTAGCAATGGAGGCGAAAGAAGATTGTAAGAACACTGAAAAAAATAGTCAGGTGATAATGAAATGGGCAGCAGAGTCGAAAGCTTGGAGAAGTGACACGAAAAGAGAGACGAACTGACATATCGGAGGAGCGTGTCGGCCAACTCGAAGATTATAAAAGACAAAATTATAAGAGCCCATGCACCGATTACAGGTCATGCACCCTGAACAACAGCAGAAGCGATACGAAAAAGGCCTGCGGGTCTAAGCAGCGCACACGTGAAGACCAAGATAGAATGCACTCAAACAACTGCAGAACGAAGTCAACAAGAAAACAGGAAAGTCGCACTCGGACACTCTTCATTTCCAGACGCAAAGTCTGTGTGCACTAGGGGAAAGAATAGATGACGTTAGCCTAGTAGATTGCGAGCGGACCATGAACAAAAATGCAAACCAAACTTGCAGTACAAAATCAATTGTTAATGGCGTAGGGGTTAGCCTTGTAGATAATGGCAAGATGGGAACGGACGAAATCATGAGACAGGCACAGAATATACGTCACGAGGAAAGGAAATGCGGGACAACGAAGTCTACACATTCCCATATATGCTCAAACAGGATGGCACATCAGTACATCCGGTGGCCTGGGTGCGACAATTTGACAATTTCTTTGCTCCCAAAACGTCAGAACCCTGTCGCTTAGATTATGTGATGACGCACCTAAACACACAGGCACCGAATAGACTACTTCCAGTAATTAGGAAATGCTTAAAGTTAGTGGCTTTCAGCGATAAACTTCTAGATATCTACTGGTCATACAAGCCCCAAAATGTGATTAAACAAGAAATGTTATGTTTATGGGCTCTAAGAGAGACGGGATTCGGGAACTTATTCCGACTACTTAATGAGCTAGGCAAGGAGAACATATGTCTCGACGAACCATTCTCCAATACCGAAATCATTTGGTTGTGCCAGGACGAGCTGACTAGGAGATATTGTTGGGACCTAACCGGTCAGAAGAAACAGATCATGGATGAACTTAAGAGACGGTTAGAGCAAATATGGCGAGTAGAGTGCGAATAGAGAGAAGAGAGATGACGAAGGCGATTCTGTACGCAGCGTTAGGGGCACGAACGTGGGAAAATAAACAATTCAGTCATGCAAATCACTAACCGAGAGAGTGGTAGTACATGGAACGAGATGTAGAGGGTAGTAGATACGGGCCTATTGAAAATGGAAGTGCTCGCCTGCGGACACCGAGCCCCCTTTGGGGAAGATCAGAGACAGAATTATTCGTAGAGAAAAGGGAGCATCTTGGTGTGTTTTGTTTAGGATCAGATTTAGTACGTAAGTAATTAGAGTAAGTGGTACTAAGTAAGAGAGTTTACAAGCAGTGCATCATAACACAGTGAAAAGAATGTGAGGAAAGTTTGTTGCGGTTAGTATTAATTAGAATAACCAACTTTGATTCTATAAGGAACCGTCGTGCACAGCGACCGTAGATTATCTTGTAGGAGAGAGACACAGCAGTCAGTCGAGGTCCCATTAGTTTTTGTTATTCTTGGAAATATAGATTTAGGCTGTAAATAGCCATCTTCAGTGCAGTCGCCCGTCGGAGAATCGAGTCCTCCCTCGGGCGTGGGTGTGTGTGTTGTCCTTAGCGTAAGTTAGTTTAAGTTAAATTAAGTAGTGTGTAAGCTTATGGACCGATGACCACAGCAGTTTGGTAGCGTAAGACCTTACCACGAATTTCCAAAATTTCCTTTCAGTGCATTTGAGGTACAATTCAACAAACTCGCTGCAGTACATGTCGCAACATGTTCTTACAGGTGGATAGCCAAAAGTAAGGTGATATGTTTTCCTTCTGCCTACACACCTTTAATAACATATGGTGACATGTACTGGCGTGAGTCTGTTCAACTGTAGCTAAAATGCATTGAAGTTAGCTATTTATAGCCTAAATCTACATCTGAAAGAATAATAAAAGCTAATGGGATTAAAACTGACTACTCTGTGCCTCTCCTTCTTCAGTTGGAATAAGTTGGTTAATCATGGCCATGACTATTCGTGTGTCAGCTGTGTATGTTTATTTGTGCACAATTATTTGTGTGTCAGGAAGTCCTTTCTCTAAGTATTTGTACGGAGTGTAGCCATGTATGGAAGTGAAACATGGACGATAAACGGTTTAGACAAGAAAACAATAGAAGCCTTTGAGATGTGGTGCTACAGAAGAATGCGGAAGATTAGATGGGTAGATCGTGTAACTAATGAGGAGGTACCGAACAGAATTTGGAAGAGAAATTTGCGGCACAACCTGACTAAAAGAAAGGATCGGTGGGTAGGACACATCCTGAGGCATCAAGGGATCACAAATTTAGTACTGGAAGGAAGCGTGGTGGGAAAAAGTGGTAGAGGGAGACCAAGAGTTGAATACAGTAAGCAGATTTAGAAGGATCAGTAATTACCGAGAGAAGAAGAGGTTTGCACAGGATAAAGTAGGTTGGAGAGCTGCATTAAACCAGTCTTGGGACTGGAGACCACATTAACAAAGATTATTTGTGTATAATTATTTTGTTTAATTATTGATTGTTCTTCACTTTATATGTTTTCATTTTCCTATTCCCACCCAAAAACCTATAATTCTATCATATTGTCTAATTGTAGTGTAAGAAATAGTGCTAGTGTTCTTAAGAAGGGAGCCCAGAGCTGTGTTGGGGGCCGACTGTGAATAGCGGGGTATTTTGGTTCGTGCTGATGTAAGGATTGAGACATGTAGTTACTCTTTAACGTGAACATGTGTCTGTTTTGTGTTTAAGTGGCGTACAGGTGAGAGAGAAGCGCACTGGATAAAAATTGATTTACGAAAAAGAGTTTCGACAAAGATTATACAGAACGCCTGGCTTATATGATAACGACAAAGGGAAAGTAAAGTATAAATTACACGTACACAGACATGTTTCATGAGGAGTACGAGGTAACATGACGAGCATCTCAGTTAGGTTTCAGATACAGTAACTTAGTCATTGAATAACTTGATACGTATAATTCGTAGTAGGATACTGTTTTTGTCTTGTAAGATTTTTGTCGTCAGATAAACCTGGCAACGTATGAAGCTCTAATGAACGAGATATTCTAGGAAATATGGATGAACAATGGCGGATAGACTCGTATAGATGGTACTATCGAACAGCGGAAAACCTTAAATGTATACCAGTATCTTAATTTGTTTAATTAATCTTTATATATTGTATGACTACTTTATATATTGTATTTCATTTGCATGATCTACGTAAATAAGTAGGATTAATACGCCTGCAATTTAACCAAGATTGTTACACTCAAGGCATGGCATGAGTAGAATGTGGACCAATACCGATAAACTAGCAACCCATTAACCTTGTATTGAACCGAGATGTCAGCTACATTAAACTCGCGTGATACAAATGGTGGAAGGATCATGTGGCCATTAGCGTCACAATCTGTCAATTATAAACTCAATGATAAATACAGCTGTTTGTGAAAATCATGAAATTTTTGGTGTTTTAAAGAAGTCTGTATATTTTATATTGCTTACCATTACACTTGGACCTGAATTAGTGCTAATTTTTTAAATGTATTGCCTTCTGTTAGAGTCACCCAATATTGGCATATTCATTCTCACGGAGATATTCACTAGGTGGTACTTAATACTGCAATACATTCAGTTGACAAAAGGTATGGGATAGCTATATGAGCGTATCTAGATGGCGGTAGGATCGCGTACACAAAGGAGTAAAAGGACAGTACATTGACGGAGCTGTTATTTGTACTCAGGTGATTCATGTGAAAAGTTGTCCGACGTGATTGTGGCCGCACGACGGGAACTGAGAGACTCTGAATGCGGTAATCGATAGGGAATTCAATATTCCTAGATCCACGGTGCCAGGAGTGTGCCGAGAATATTATATTCTCATATTTTAGGTATTACCTCTCACGATGGACAACGCAATGGCCAACGGCCTTCACTTAACGTCCGGGAGCAGCAGCGTTGGCATAGAACTGTACTAACAGACAACTACACTCCTGGAAATGGAAAAAAAAACACATTGACACCGGTGTGTCAGACCCACCATACTTGCTCCGGACACTGCGAGAGGGCTGTACAAGCAATGATCACACGCACGGCACAGCGGACACACCAGGAACCGCGATGTTGGCCGTCGAATGGCGCTAGCTGCGCAGCATTTGTGCACCGCCGCCGTCAGTGTCAGCCAGTTTGCCGTGGCATACGGAGCTCCATCGCAGTCTTTAACACTGGTAGCATGCCGCGACAGCGTGGACGTGAACCGTATGTGCAGTTGACGGACTTTGAACGAGGGCGTATAGTGGGCATGCGGGAGGCCGGGTGGACGTACCGCCGAATTGCGAATTGCTCAACACGTGGGGCGTGAGGTCTCCACAGTACATCGATGTTGTCGCCAGTGGTCGGCGGAAGGTGCACGTGCCCGTCGACCTGGGACCGGACCGCAGCGACGCACGGATGCACGCCAAGACCGTAGGATCCTACGCAGTGCCGTAGGGGACCGCACCGCCACTTCCCAGCAAATTAGGGACACTGTTGCTCCTGGGGTATCGGCGAGGACCATTCGCAACCGTCTCCATGAAGCTGGGCTACGGTCCCGCACACCGTTAGGCCGTCTTCCGCTCACGCCCCAACATCGTGCAGCCCGGCTCCAGTGGTGTCGCGGCAGGCGTGAATGGAGGGACGAATGGAGACGTGTCGTCTTCAGCGATGAGAGTCGCTTCTGCCTTGGTGCCAATGATGGTCGTATGCGTGTTTGGCGCCGTGCAGGTGAGCGCCACAATCAGGACTGCATACGACCGAGGCACACAGGGCCAACACGCGGCATCATGGCGTGGGGAGCGATCTCCTACACTGGCCGTACACCACTGGTGATCGTCGAGGGGACACTGAATAGTGCACGGTACATCCAAACCGTCATCGAACCCATCGGTCTACCATTCCTAGACCGGCAAGGGAACTTGCTGTTCCAACAGGACAATGCACGTCCGCATGTATCCCGTGCCACCCAACGTGCTCTAGAAGGTGTAAGTCAGCTACCCTGGCCAGCAAGATCTTCGGATCTGTCCCCCACTGAGCATGTTTGGGACTGGATGAAGCGTCGTCTCACGCGGTCTGCACGTCCAGCACGAACGCTTGTCCAACTGAGGCGCCAGGTGGAAATGGCATGGCAAGCCGTTCCACAGGACTACATCCAGCATCTCTACGATCGTCTCCATGGGAGAATAGCAGCCTGCATTGCTGCGAAAGGTGGATATACACTGTACTAGTGCCGACATTGTGCATGCTCTGTTGCCTGTGTCTATATGCCTGTGGTTCTGTCAGTGTGATCATGTGATGTATCTGACCCCAGGAATGTGTCAATAAAGTTTCCCTTTCCTGGGACAATGAATTCACGGTGTTCTTATTTCAATTTCCAGGAGTGTATTATGTTTGGCTGCTTGGAGACCGTTTGCAGCCGTTCATGGACTTCGTTTTCCGAAACAACGATGGAATATTTATGGATGCCAATGCACCATTTCACTGAGTCACAGTTATTCACGTTTGGTTTGAAGAACTTGCCGGACACTTCGAGCGAATGATTTGGCCACCCAGACTGGCCGGCATGAACACCATCGAACATTTATGGAACATAAGCGACCGGTCACTTCGTGCACAAAATCCTGTACCGGCAACACTTTCGTAGTTACGGACGGCTAAAGAGGCAGCATAGCTCAATATTTCTGCCGGGGTACTTCCAACGACTTGAGTCCATGCCAAGTCTAGTTTCTGCAAAACGGCGGGATAAAGGAGGTTCGACATGATATAGCAGGTATGACATGACTTTTATCACCCCAGTGTACAACTGTGACGTGCTTCTCTGCCCGATATAACATGGGAGGTGAATGGTCGGCACACAACCCAACTGGCGGCGGGTGCGGTCAAGGTACGGCAGACAGACCACTTTCGCCGGGGCGATGACATAAACGATGCACGGAGAGTTCGTAGACTCAGCAAGAGGCTCCCAGAAGGCGAGAGAGGGATGACAACACAGTTAATTCCAGCATATCCGACAGAGATGAGTTGCGGTCTGGGACAACAGAGCGGCCAATGCAAATAAGGTTTTCCTGTGCACTACGGGCACACTAAGCGCTGGCAATGCTGGCATTGTACAGCAGTAAATGAACGTTTTACTTTCTTTCGAGAATGCATGAGAGAAAGAGTCTTCATTACTATAATGCCATCTCACCTCTTTTCACCATCTGGAGACTTTCTATCTATTAGCCAGTCCATACCACAACACAATACTGTGTTAAGCAACATTAACCATTTACAATATTTCCGTTCTCACAACGAAAATATCGTGATGGTGTCTACCGTTGGGTAGTGAGGAACTACTGTTCAAGCCACCCCACAACTAGGTACTATTCAGCTACAGCAAATGGATTAGCAACACACCTTCATGCTACAGTCGAGTTAACAAGTAAACGACCAGCACCAGTCACAGTGCCATTATAACTGTCAAGCCAACAGTCACTGTATTTATTTGCATAAAAGTTCATGAGTAATTTTCATAATGTAAGTTACGTCTAAAGGATATGTTTTCTGGTTCGTTCAAGTAACAATGAAAACCAATAAGTATACTTGGATAAATTTCAAAAGGGCACTTTTAAAATCAACTCATATTCTCTCATAGTCAGATTCATTTGATACATGTCTTAACTGAATAGATTAACGTGTTGACGCAAACCTTGTTCGTGTTAATATTTTTTTGTGTGAAATCTTATGGGACTTAACTGCTAAGGTCATCAGTCTCTACGCTTACACACTACTTAACCTAAATTATCCGGAGGACAGACACACACACCTACGCCCGAGGGAGGACTCGATCCTCCGCTGGGACCAGCCGCACAGTCCATGACTTCAGCATCGTAGACCGCTCGGCTAAGCGGGCGCGGCTCCTGTTAATATCTCCCATTCATATCAAAGTTTTTTCCTTGTTATACTACACTGAAGGAGCCGTAGCTATTGTCTTAAATTATTCTCGTTATCCGTTCAATAGCGCACAATAATCAGTCTGTATCTTAAAGGTATGTTCGGCTCTCAATTATCTTTCTGGGTCAGGGTGAATATTTTACGTCGTATGGAGTTTAGCATCAGGAGAAGCCTGACTTACAAATATTTCAAAAATACATCAATACAAATTCGTAAATCATTTTAAGCAAATATGAAAGGATTTCAGTACTTCAGTAGCTGTGTAGATGCACTGTTGTTGTTGTTGTTGTTGTGGTCTTCTATCCAGAGACTGGTTTGATGCAGCTCTCCATGCTATTCTATCCTGTGCAAGCTTCCTCATCTCGCAGTACCTACTGTAACCTACATCCTTCTGAATCTGTTTAGTGTATTCATCTCTTGGTCTCCCTCTACGATTTTTACCCTCCGTGCTGCCCTCCAATACTAAATTGGTGATCCCTTTATGCCTCAGAATATGTCCTACCAGCCGGTCCCTTCTTCTAGTCAAGTTGTGCCACAAATTTCTCTTCTCCCCAGTTCCCTTCAATACCTCCTCATTCGTTATGTGATCTATACATATCATCTACTACATACTGTATATAGACGGTACATAATAATCATTAGCCATACAAGGTTCGTCACAAAGTCACAATTTTGAGTACCAAGAACACCACTACGACACAAATTTTAGTGTATTGGCGTCCAGCTATTAACAGACAGCAGTCTAACTCATAGCAGAAAAGAGCGTTGGATTTGGTTTATAGTAACAATTGTTATAACAGATTTTCTGTGCAACAGTTAATTTGTTTTTGTATTCATTGAGTGTTAAATTAGTTCAGTGTTCTTTTATTTTCAGTCCAGGCAGTAGCTTGTAGTAAATCAATAAACAACAACAGATAATATATGGATTTTAAAGTAGGGACAATTAGCTTGATTTTGCTGATTGTTGTTTTTAACACGGATCACGTATTTATATTTCTGAGCATTATTTACGTTCATCCTCACTGCAGTTTGGCTACAGAAGCTTTTTCTCAGCGTAGTAGTGTTGAAATCAATTGTTTAGAGTCTGGATAGCAAAGGGGATGGCTTTTGACTCGACTAGTTCTTGGTATTATGACATATGCAATTGATAGGCAACTCAGTGGGTGATATTTGTTTATTGCTAGCGACATGTCAACTAGCAGAGCCTGAAATACGGCGCCAAGGATATTACCTGTGTCGTTGTAATGTGTTTGGGAGATGCCTATGAAAACAGCAAAAAGTGTTGTTAACACTGTTTTTCTGTGCCGAGAAATGTATATTAATTTGGCGTGCTTCGTTATAAGAATTACGAAGGACAAAGAATCATAAACTGATGAAAGTATATAACCATAATTGTTTCCTTATTAATTAGTGAAAGTATCAATGATAAAATTGTTCCAAATTAATTATTCAACAAACTGCATCTGCGAACTTGTTTCTTGCATTACTCCATTTTGCCAGTAATGAAACATGTATTTGACTCAGCAATCAAGTTTAAGAGAATAATGCCGTTTGTGCAATGGCATTAAGAAGGTACTGAAAAATTAACTTTTGGCCCTGATGTTTACTTAAGGAAATTATATCTTGCCTTGAATAATGCCAGTTGTGCAATGGCATAAAATTTGTTATTTGAAATAACTTTGCTCTGATAAATTTAGTTATACCAAAATCGATTTCAAACCATGAACTGCACATATATTTTGCCTAGAGGCCTCGTTTTCTTTACTTTCTTTCATTGGTGCGTAACTTTACTTTACTACTCATTTTCATATTCAATACAAGCAAAGGATGTGGATTATGATTCAGGCTGTTAGATTTAAACACATTGTTGATCTCAATATATATATTGTTAAGATTTTAAGTCATACACAAAATCTACCACTTCCATCATTTTTGTAGCACGAATCACTCTTACAAAAAATTTTACAAAACGCTTATTGCGTCAAACCTTGGACATACAAATCCTAACTCTGAACATTATCTATAAAGAACCATTTTTGAAATCATTATATATCTTCTCTCCTTTTCGTGCTAAAGTTTACTCAGTGTAACTGCGCAGTGAGCGCATGTCCTACCTTAAAGCTGTCACCACTCGTCTGCTTCCTCCGGGCACGAAGCTGCGACTAGCGAGTCTTTTACTGTGCACGCCCAGCTCTCTTAACCATCAAAGATCCTCCTACTCAAAGATATTATACCCATTCCACCTTACGGTTGGCAACTACCGACTTTATTTTCTGGAACTACCCTGATGAGACCTTAGCACATACCTTTCATAACCCCATGGTCCACTGGACCAGAATTTTGTGGGGGGATCTGTGCAGATTTCCCCACGAAATTCATAAAAAAAATTACAATGTAAGATGCAACACAAAACATACATAGTATTCCAATTAAAAGAGTATTATGCAGCAATAAAATTCACCAACAGAAACATAGAATGTGAAGTAAAATGCATAATATCATTAGATTGTCAAATTGCAAAGAACATCAAAATGTACAAAACAAAAACACATAAATGTAGGGCAAAGACATCAGGCATTTAGATTATTAAGAGAAGTGTATCAAATAGTATTAAAAATTACAAAATAGAAGCATAGGAATGTGAGGTAAAATATCTCAAATAACATCAAACTTTACAAACAGAAATGTAGAATGTCAAGTAAAACACGTAAAATAGTTAATTATCCGCTAGAAGTTAATCATATAACAGGAAATGTGCATAAATGTCTCATAAAGAACTTTTCATGCCAGGGAAATAATGTAATAAGATACTTTAAGTAACAGTATGATTAAATATAAAATATGTGTCACATCAGGTGACAGCATATATTGTCTTTCAGTTACAATAATTATCTTTTAGTAGACCTAGAGTACACACTGAGTTTCATTGACAATAGTAAATTAAAAAGACATATCACATTAGGTGTCGGTTTACACTGAGTCTAATTGCAAACTGCAGTAAAATGTGGGGGCTCAGGTGAAGAAACACACTGAGCCACAACTAGTGTCGATTGTACAATCCATGTCACGTCAGGTGACAGTTTACACGGATTCTAATTGTAAACCATAGTAAAATATGAGGCCTCAGGTGATGAACCAAGTTTGAGCCACGAATAATCTCGATTGTACAATAGATGTCATATCAGGTGATAGGACACACTGACTTTAATAGTGATCAGTAGCACAATAAGGTTGAAGAAGAATGAGCATCAGGTGATGGGACACACTGAGCCACCTTACTGTAACCGTAGAATACCTTTTAAGTCAGGGGATAGCTCACTCTGTTTCGGTTACCATAATGAAAATCTATATTATGTCACAAACAGGGGCCTCAGGTGATGAAACACTCTGAGCCACAAATAATGTCCATTTTACAATACCTCTTACATCAGGTGATAGGACACACTGACTGTAATAGTGATCAGTAGCACAATAAGACTGAAGAAGACTGGGCATCAGGTGATGGGACACACTGAGCCATGGTAGTATCGATTGTATAATATATGTCAAGTCAGGTGACAACTCACACTGACATTCTGTTACAGTTATGATACGCTATCAGTCATAGAACACATGTTATGTCAGGTGGTAGCTCACACTGATGTACACTTTAAGTTGTGTTATTGTTATACGACACCTTTTACATGAGAAGGTAGCTCACACTGACTTTCGTTATATTCTCATAGACTCAGACATTATTATGTCAGGTGACGGTTCAGTCTGAGTTTCACTTATATTTATGTAGACTCAGGCTACTCGTTATGTCAGGTGGTAGTCCACTCTGACTCTTAAACCCAATCATGAGATTTTCACAGATGCAGAACGTATGTCCTGTCAGGAGACAGCTTAGTCTGAAGCTAAGGTAAAAACGTTTACAAAAGGATGTTTGTCATAGTGACAGAAACGTAATCTTAGTTACATTGATATTATTATTGTGCAAGAAATTAATATTAAAAGTAATATACAATAACTGTATGCAGTGGACATTTGCTGCAAAATTTTTTATATATCTTGAAGGTAACAATAACATCACATACTCTGTAGCAATAACAGTAATTAATTTTATAGAATCTATGTACAAAAAATTCATACTAAAGGTAGTATACCATAATAATAACACTATGAGCCGGACATTTGTTACAAAATAAATGTTTGTATGTCTTTAAGGTGAATAGAACCTCACATACACAGTAACAATGTTGTATTGAAATCATCATGAAGACTCTATTTACAAGTGATTCATAGTCATATATAGTGTTAATGATCACAATAACCTACACAATTGCAATAGTCATTTTAGGGTTAACTTTACATTAAATATTGACAGATAATTCCTAAACAAATTTTATACAACCTTCTTAAATAAGAGTTTTGATAAAGTCTGAATAAGTGTTTTAATTTAACAGTATAAATCTTATTTATTTTCAGTACAATTATCAAAAAAAGTTGTGTACCTATGAGGACAGTTACACAGATATCTTAGAAAAATAAGAAAAAATATTTAGAACAGAAAGAAGAGTAGACTGATAACTCAGAAAGGAAGAATGGATTCTACAGAGGTCAAGGATATGGGGCACTGACGCCACATGGTGTGTCAGTTAAAGAGTAACCAACCCTCTACCCCATTAGGTTTTTCTGTAGACCACAAGGATAATCTGTTATCAAGTGTTGAAATAATGTCAATAATGGAAATTATTGCATAAATAGAACAATATAATTATAGTAAGAGCAACGTAATTAGTGTCACAGAGCACAAAGTCAAAAACATTGTTTAAAAGATCCATAATCAGTCTAGCATAAGCAAAAAATAATAAGCATTCAGAGAAAGTCCAGAAATAACTGTAACAAAATGTAACATGTCAATTTCAGATAGTAAAGCAAAAATAGCATGCCAACACAAAACAAAACTTTTAACTCAAAGCATAGAACATAACGTTATTTTAATCCTGAAATACGTAACACTACCAGAAAATAAAAGTGTAGGGACACATAAAGCAAAGCATAACACAAGTGATAATCAATGAGATAGTAACAGATGATAATATCTTTGCTTGAAAAACACGTGAAAAGAGAAAAAGGCAACATAGAAGGCAGCACAGAGACATCATAAAAGGTAAGAATTATGATACTTGTGATGCTATAGGTATAAGAAAAAAAAATGGTTAAAGAATGCTTGTAGTATGTCATGAAGTAAGTCCTGAGTGGATGCACAACAATGAGACCGGAAACAATCCCAATTGGACTCTAGTAATCCCAAGTCATTGTATTATTTCATTAATGGCACCTGAAAAATAGTTGAAAATTAATAAACAGTTTATAATTGGAGACAAAGTGATAAGTTTCCAGGAAAGAGTATTTGCTTATTATAAAAAGGAAAGGGTCAGAAATGAAAGTTACTTGGTACATCGTAAAATATTTTATACTTGTTCTTAAAAGCTGAAGAGAAAATTAATTGTTAAATAGTATTAAAATTAATTATGAAACTCCTCAGAAAGTCACCATCGACATTTCTGGAAAATGTGGAGCAACATCGCTCACCCTATATGTTGCTATGGTCGGAACTTCAGCACACAGTATTTGCTAGTCATCACCTGTAGTGTCCAAGATCCCAAAGTCTCAAAAAAAGGAACTTAATTCTAACAATATCTCATTCTGCTCATAAGTTTCAAATATCATGTCAAAAACTCGTATGAACACACCCTTTCTTCAAATATCTTAAAACCATCAAAATCATTAGTCTCATCTTCTTATGTTCATTGTCAATACTCATATTATATCATCTAGCACGAAAACCCTAAGTAAACTTCAGGAAAATTGGTACCACTAGCTTAACATCAACATACAAAGTGGCCTTCGTTACCACAAAATCTTGTTGCAGTTAGTGTCATTATGTAATATAAATACAGGGTGTAAACGGTATAAGGCGCCAAAAGTATACAGATGTTACAGCTCGGTGTGCTTGACAAAAATGTCTAATGACATTTTATTGTATCATGTACTTTATTTTTGTATTTTTAAACCTAGTGTTCGTAGGATAGATAGTATACGCATTTCTGTTTACGTAGTCAACCGACAGTACACGGCGTACCGAGCTTATTGCCTACAATGACGGGGCGGCCAGAGAAAGGCAACGAGCCGACCAGAGGATTGAAATCATTAGGCGTGTACAACGACGTGGTGTGATAATCAAGTGGTATCGAGAAAAGGAATTTAAACAGTTTTTGGATTGTCAAGAATGTGTAATTCTCTTTATGCGAATTGAGTACAACCAGTCTTTTTCTCAACAAGTCGATAACGAAGGTCGTAGTAGTAATGACCAGCTAATATCAAACACAATGTATTTCCATTAGTACAAATTCAATCAATCACCAAGCAGATAGTTGTGCATTAATTACAATCAACTGTTTCACCCTTTTACGGCAATGCCATAACGTATACTAAATTCGCATTATTCACATTGTTGTAACAACATCGTAACGAAAAGAAAACCCATTACTTCGTTTCCTCTTACACCAATACTACAATAAACGTTCGAAATGACCACCATTCGCTTCTACACATGCTTCATTACGGCGAACCCAGTTTCGTCGCACTCGTTCACACACATGCACATTGGCCTTTATGGTATTGGCAGCATCTAAAATCTTCTGCGTCAATTCGTCCACATTATTTACTGGCTCGGCATAAACAAGTTCCTTCATGTAGCCTCAAAAGTAAAAATCCAGTGGATTTAAATCAGGGCTGCGTGCTGGCCATCGACGTGGACCAAAACGTCCGATCCATCGCCCTGGAAATCGACTATCCAAAAATCTGCGTACTCTGTGACCAATGTGGGGTGCAGCACCATCGTGGAGGAACCGCATGTTATGGCGTATGCCTAACGGAATGTCTTCTAACAACGTTGGTAATAATGTTTCCTCTAGAAACGTTCGGTAATAGTTACCAGTAAAACGTGCAGGTAAAACATAGTGCCCAATAATGTAATTATCGAGCATACCCGCCCACACATTTACGGAAAATCGTCGCTGAAAATGTGTTGCCACTACGTGGCGAGGATTGTGTATGTGTACACTCCACGTGTGCATTTTATGGAAATTAGTTATTCCGTCGCGAGTGAAACACGCTTCATCTGTGACAAGTATTTTGTTGACAAAATCATGCTGCGCTCTGTGTAACAAAAACCACTCCGAGAATTCACGTCGTGGAGGGAAATCTTGTTCTTCCAATGCTTGTACGCGTTGAATGTGGTAAGGCCGCAGACGCTCCTCTTGCAAAGTGCGATGAACGACAGTGTGCGACATACCCACGTGGCGGGCGATGCTTCTAGTACTCTGAGAAGGATCCTCCTGGATGCGGTCCAGAATTCTTTCCTCAGCTTCCAATGTACGATCGGCGCGTTGTGGGCCTCTGCCTTCTATGCGGGGTAGTAAATCTAAGGAAATTAAATACGTACTCGTAAGTTGTATTCTGTCATGATGTAGCAAAAACGGAAAGCATATCAGAAAAGGAGATACGTTTCGGATATGGACGAAAATTTACAAAGGTGCAGATAACTACTGTACTTTATTAAGATGTAAATGCATAATAATCGCATACAAGTAGACAATTACAATGACACAAACCTTCGGTGCACAGCAGCAAATGTCTTTCGTGCAGGAAGTCGTCGTTGTGGGAAGCGTTCTCGATAAATTCGTACAGCTGCCTCGCAACACCTTTTGACTCACCACAAATTAAATGCATATCGCATAGTTCAGCTATAGAAAATCTCCCTTCCATCCTAACAGTTAACATAGTTGCAATAACATCTGCACAGGTTACTCGCCTACTGTCGTCGCTCGGTGTATTACAAAGGCGCAGCCACTCAGGCCGCAGTTGCCTTTGTGTTTACGATTCACGCTCGCGATGTCAATACGCGCAGCGGGCAATAACAGGAACCGATTGCTTACGTAAGTCCACGGCCAAGTATCTACTTTTCCAATACCATTATCCTGAGACGAACAGTTTTTTTCTGGGACAACTGTAGGAAATACTCAAACATTTTACTAGACTTTTTTGTCAAGCATTGCGAGATGTGCCATCTGTATAATTTTGGCGCCTTATACCGTTTACACCCTGTGTAGTACAATGTAGTCGCCGCAAAGTAACAGAAATAATCATCCAACAAAAAATAGGAGCAAAGATATCATGTAGAAAGTATCAACATCAATTTGATGACCGAGATTCTCAACTGTAATGTCAACTTCAAACGTCAGTATGAAAAGAGTTTCACAGAAAACAGTAATGTAATTCATCAGCAATGTACTGAAATAATCCCAGGTTATTACAGTAAGTAAAAAACCTATAACGTTCTGGAAAGAAAGCAGGTAACGCTACTAAGCTGTCTCCAGAAAAAGATGTCTCTGAACTCATGTCTTTATCATAATGCAAGAACAGAACACAGATGGTGTTATTTAGAGCTACAACACAGGGAAATATTCTGAATGTTTGCACGCTGGAAAATAATTGCGCGTGACCCACGTCTAATAACGTGAAAAATGTCTGTCCCGCGAGCGGTGCGTGTTGTTTCCATTGTGGCCTACCACCAGCTGTGACAGGAACTTGTGCCACACAGGCCCTTAGAAGGGTTCCAGGCTGCCGCCACTGAGGCGCTAGACGTCCGCAAACCATGCCCGGGACAGGGAGAAATAATATAAATAATATAGCTGGACGTACGTAGTTGGGATTTACTCTAATAAACCGAAGTAGTGAAACCCTAAATGTTACCAACGAAAACGGTACTGCCTATTCAATGAAATGTTTGCAGTTTGTGATATGATGTAAACCAAGTGATTTTTTTGTATGTAATGTTTGGATTTCAAGTGCATTAGGATGTGCTATATGCACTTCTCAATATGGACCATTATATAACAGAAAGAATTTTTTACACAGATTACGGTCTTTACGGGATAGCCTGTGGGAGTGGACCAGAACTTTGTCTCCTACTTGAACAGAAATATTCGTCTTTGGCGACTTCAATTGGCGCAGCCGTTGGTCAGCAGCTCGCTTAATATTGTGTAATGCAATCTGAATAATCTCGTGATACCGTAGGCAGCGAGACTTCGGGATATGTATGATTTCTTCAATCTTGGCAGGCGGATGTTGATTCTTTAAAACAAGGTGTGGAGACAACTGCGTGGAAGTATTTGGTAATGAATTTATTATATCCTGAATCATGTGAAGGTATTTGTCCCGATCATTGTGTTTTACATGACAAAAGATCTTAAATAATTTCACCAATTCGTTCAGTAACCTTTCTGCGGGATTTGATGAAACTTGGTGTCTGGAGATATAAATGGGGGAAATTTTGTGAGTCTGAAGAGTATGTCGCAAAGTGCGCAAACGGAACTGCGGCTCACTGTCGGAGTTTACTGATGCTACATGACCCACTTCTTTCAGAAAATGTTTACTAAAAGCACGTGAAACAGTGCAGGCCGTAGCTCTACGTAATGGGGTGAAAGTGACGAATTTTGAAGTTAATTCCACGCAGACAAAAACTATAGGTGTGACCTCTGTTTGTAGAGGGAATTGGGCCAAATAAATCAGCAGCCACTAGCTGACGAAGACGTAAAGGGATGATGGGGAATGTCTGAGGAGCAAAGGATACAGTGGGTTGTTTTGCTTTTTGACAAAGTCTGCATTTTGAGAGGACTTGGCGAATACGTTTTTCCATGTTGAAAAAGTAAGATGATTGACTGAGCAACTGAAAACATTTGCGCGGTCCATAATGCGTGTAGCTAAGGTGAACATACCAAATGAGTTTGTTAATTAGGTCTGGTATACAAACCAGCCAAATTGTCGTATCAGGTCTGATACGGCGGAACAGAATATTGTTATGTATTAAGTAATACTGTCACAGAGTGGTGTTATTAACATCGCGCCATTGTTGTTTCACGTCTTTCCAGATGGAATCCTTACCCTGTTCTGAAGCAATGTGGTGCAAGGCATCGGAAACAATGTTTTCAAATGCGACCTAGCGCACGTACAGCTAACTGAAATTGTTATGGCAACAGGTGTTGGCTGGATCAGTGTTGTCGGTGTCTAAAGTGCGTGACAAAGCGTCAGCAACGACATTTTGAGCTCCTGGTACATACACAACGGAAAAAGAGAATTCTTGTGACAAGAGAACCCATCTCGGTAAACGACCATGAGATAGTTTAGCTGACATCAAAAATTTAGTGCTCTATGATCTGTGTATAATGTGGTGTGTCTACCAAAAAGAAAAGGTCTAAATTTGGAAAATGCCCATACAACAGCCAGAGCTTCTAATTCAGTGATGGAATAGTTTCTTTCTGAAGAAGATAAATAATACTCGACTAGCAAATGCGATGTTTTTTGTACCTTGGTTTCACCTTCAACGAACTCTTGAAAGAGATGAACTCTAAGGGCTGTGTTTGAGGAGTCTGTTCAGATGCAAAAATCAATAGTAACATCGGGGTGAGATAACAGGGGTGCATCTATAAGAGACTGTTTTAATGTTTCAAATTCCTTTTGAGCAGTATTATCCCAAATCTAGACAGAATTTTTTCCTGTTAATTTACATAAAGTTGGCGTATCTAAAGCTTTGCTGTTAATAAACCTGCGAAAAAAGTTTATCATTCCAAGAAAACTGCGAAGTTGCTTAGTGTGACAACCTGGATGTCATGGATTGCTTTTAGCTTATCAGGGTCCAGTTGAATTCCGTTTGATGAAATAAGATGGCCTAAAAATTTGATTTGAACTTGTCCAAAATGAGATTTTTCTAGATTTACTGTAACACCAAAGCTAGAGAACGAGTGAAGTAGTTGAGACAATATTTCATTATGCTGTTGCCAGGAAGAAACGTCAATGAGAACATCGTCCACGTAAGTGGTAATCCTGTCTTCCAAATGAGGTGGCAACACAGTATTTAGTCCACGAATAAAGACTGCAGCTGAGATTGTTAACCCAAAGGGGAGTCTGCAAAATTGGTAGCACTGACCAAAACAGAGAAAAGCTATGTATCTGCGGCAGTTGGGGTGTAATTCTATTTGATAAAAACTGGACCGAAGATCTAAGGAGGAAAAAATAGATACGCCGTGAAACTGTTGTAAGATTTCATCCAAAGTTAGTGGCCTATCTGTCTCTTGTATGATGATCGCATTGATCTGTCTTGAATCCAAAACAAGGCGAATTGAATCATCCCGTTTAGGCACAACATGTATTGGGGACTTGAATGGATTGGTCTACATCTACATCTACATAATTACTCTGCAATTCACATTTAAGTGCTTGGGCAGAGGGTTCATCGAACCACAATCATACTATCTCTCTACCATTCCACTCCCGAACAGCGCGCGGGGAGAACGAACACCTAAACCTTTCTGTTCGAGCTCTGATTTCTCTTATTTTATTTTGATTATCATTCCTACCTATGTAGGTTGGTCTCAACAAAATATTTTCGTATTCGGAAGAGAAAGTTGGTGACTCAAATTTTGTAAATAGATCTCGCCGCGACGAAAAACGTCTTTGCTTTAATGACTTCCATCCCAACTCACGTATCATATCTGCCACACTCTCTCCCCTATTACGTGATAATACAAAACGAGTTGCCCTTTTTTGCACCCTTTCGATGTCCTCCGTCAATCCCACCTGGTAAGGATCCCACACCGCGCAGCAATATTCTAACAGAGGACGAACGAGTGTAGTGTAAGCTGTCTCTTTAGTGGACTTGTTGCATCTTCTAAGTATCCTGCCAATTAAACGCAACCTTTGGCTCGCCTTCCCCACAATATTATCTATGTGGTCTTTCCAACTGAAGTTGTTCGTAATTTTAACACCCAGGTACTTAGTTGAACTGACAGCCTTGAGAATTGTACTATTTATCGAGTAATCGAATTCCAACGGATTTCTTTTGGAACTCATGTGGATCACCTAACACTTTTCGTTACTTAGCGTCAACTGCCACCTGCCACACCATACAGCAATATTTTCTAAATCGCTTTGCAACTGATACTGGTCTTCGGATGACCTTACTAGACGGTAAGTTACAGCATCATCTGCGAACAACCTAAGAGAACTGCTCAGATTGTCACCCAGGTCATTTATATAGATCAGGAACAGCAGAGGTCCCAGGACGCTTCCCTTTGTCACCCAGGTCATTTATATAGATCAGGAACAGCAGAGGTCCCAGGACGCTTCCCTTGGGACACCTGATATCACTTCAGTTTTACTCAATGATTTGCCGTCTATTACTACGAACTGTGACCTTCCTGACAGGAAATCACGAATCCAGTCGCACAACTGAGACGATACCCCATAGGCCCGCAGCTTGATTAGAAGTCCCTTGTGAGGAACGGTGTCAAAAGCTTTCCGGAAATCTAGAAATACGGAGTCAACTTGAGATCCCCTGTCGAAAGCGGCCATTACTTCGTGCGAATAAAGAGCTAGCTGCGTTGCACAAGAACGATGTTTTCTGAAACCATGCTGATTACGTATCAATAGATCGTTCCGTTCGAGGTGATTCATAATGTTTGAATCCAATATATGATCCAAAACCCTACTGCAAAACGACGTCAATGATATAGGTCTATAGTTCGATGGATTACTCCTACTACCCTTCTTAAACACTGGTGCGACCTGCGCAATTTTCCAATCTGTAGGTACAGATCTATCGGTGAGCGAGCAGTTGTATATGATTGCTAAGTAGGGAGCTATTGTATCAGCGTAATCTGAAAGGAACCTAGTCGGTATACAATCTGTAATATTGTGAGCTACCATGGATTGGATTTCCTGTTTAACTATGTCACGGTGAACTAGCGCTATCACATAAGGTGGAACAGCAAAAGTGGTATGGGGTTTTACTTGAAATTCATATAAAAAATCTTGAATTGTGCCTGGAGCCTTGTCAAAAACATGGGAAAACTCAGCTAAAATAGCACGTAAACTTCCTTTTCTTGAACTGAAGCTGAATCAACTACCTTGATTTTATCCTGAATAATGTTACCAATGTCTGGTGTCGTATCGTCATTGTCAATGTTTGGTGAAGGAACAAAAAATGACGTCAGTGTCACGTCCGACGGGAGCTAAGACTGAATGAAATTAATTTTGTTAAGGTCTTGTTCTGCGTGCGACAAATGTTTGTGAAAGTCCAAAAAGAAGCAAACTCTATCATTACAGAGACAAATCCAGTGATCTTCAAAATCTAAAATTGCTTTATACTTGTTCAAAAAATCGATCTCCGGAATGACGTCTGTAGTGAGAAGCTGGACTATTAAGAATGTAGCATATAAAAAATGTGTATCGACTTGAAATTGCAGGTAACATTGCTATTTAATATCTACACTTTTGCCACGGACAGCACCAATGACCTTAGTATGCGAAAGTGGAAGTGTTGGAATGGTAGAAATAGTGGCGCATTTTTGAAAAGTGGCTTCACTAATAACCGAAATGGGAGAACCCGAATCAAGGACTGCAGAGAATTTGTGTGTGCCTATCGAACTATTAATGAGGGGAGGATGAACAATTGGTTGTAGTTCGAGTTTTTCCAGCAGAAGGTCCTCTCGTATATCGTCACAACGGATAACGTGTGATGTAAAATTTTCATAAGTATCATGGCACCGCTCGCGCTGCAGCGAGCACGCGGTAGGTAGATCAGTTAGTTGCTATTGTTGGTGTTCTGTCTCACGCTGATGATCTCTATTGTTTCGTGGTGCACGAACTTCTTCTAACTGTACTGTTCTTCCTGATGAATTAGTGAAATCACGTCTGGGGTGGAACCGGGAATCAGGTTGACAAAATGGTACTCGCCTGCCATTGCCATAATTCTGTTGGCTGTCAGTGGTTTGTCTCCGGTTTGTCTCTGGTTATGACTTGGATGATTATCATTACTATTTGAAAAATTCTGTTGAGTGGGTGGGCGATAAAAGGTTTGTCATCGTTGGTAGTAATCGTTGGTTTCGTATTGTTGATGGCGATTCTGGTGCCACATTTGGTTTCTTCGTACAAAAGAAGTGTTGGAATTATTCCGCTGATTCTCCCTGTATCTCTGGTTGTAGCTGTACCGCCGATTATTTTGTGGGGTATTGCCATATTGACCATTGCGGAACGACATTGATGGAAGGGGATGACAATTTTGACTCCTGGATTGGTAGGCATTCACAACATTCTGCTGATACTGGGGTTGTGGAAGAAAGCGTCTTGCATTTCCATATTGAGGTCTATTATTCGGAAACTGCCTGCCGTTATTACGGAAACGGTTGTCTCTATTCTTTTGTGTTTCCGGGAAAGAGTGTTGACTAGATCGTGTATTGTGTGTTTCATCCAGTTCAAGAAGCTGTAAAACATCACGAAAAGTATTCAAGATTTCTGTGCTATTCCCTGTCAGCAACGGAACTCTCAATGATATAGGTAATTTCGAAATACAAAGCCGAATGAGACCGGAAGAGCTGTAATGTTCAGTTAAATGTTGATTCTGCTGAATCATGTGGCCAAAATATTGTGTCAAAGTGCCAAATTGTGAGTTATAAAAAGGTGGCATATTTAGCAACTGATCTTTCACAACACGCTGTGAAGTGGGATTCCAGCAAGCGTGAAGAAATTGTTCTTGGAATGACTGGAAAGACAAACATTGCCGTGCAATGTATCTCATTCGCATTGCAGGTTCGCCCTCCAAGAAACTGCAGACAAGTTCTAATTGATGTGCCACTGGCCAATTTAGAGGAAATGCGAATGTAAATTGCTGAATCCAATCAAGAGGATGTAAATCATTCGGGTTATTCCGGAACGTTGTAAATTTCTTGATTGACAGGAAGTATTTGTAATCTACATTGTCTTGGCGTGGAAAAGTAGGAGCATCAAGGGGCAAAGGAAAATTGTCTGGGAAGGTACTGCTTTGTACTGGGTAATCTTGTGCAAATGGAGCCTGTGAAGATAAGAATGGAAGCTGTTGTTGCTGGTATGCAAACGGATTTTCCTGCTGTTCTGGGACAAAATTACGAGGCGCTCTGTCGTCCTGTAATTGTTGCTGAATATCGGAAAGTTTACTACGAATTGAGTTCTCGTTTTTGTTGTTCATTAATAGTGATTTGTTTACTCTTAAATTTAGCCAGAGCTTGGTATTCAGTTGTCTCTGAAAATGGAACTGGGGTTGTCTGATCTAATTCATTTTCTGCTTGAGTTTCCAAAGCGGCTACTCTTTCCGTTATGTATTCTAATTGTGAGTGGAATTGCTCACCCTGTTCGCTGACCTTTGTTTTAATTTGAGTGACGTCATATGTCAGGGATTCGGTACATGATTCTAAGGCCTGTATGTGCTCAGAATGGGCAGCAGACGTTTGTTGCAACTTTTCAATAGACTCAGGTGGAAGTAGTGGATTGATTCTGTCCCTAAGGGCAGTAACGTCGCGCTTATGCGTTTCAATAATATCCTGTAATTTATTGTCAGTTACTTTTTTAAATGTGTCGATAGTTTGGGTTAATTTCTGAATGTTACCGGTAAGGTATTCATCACGTTTTGCGTTGTCAGCACACAAAGCGTCTAATCGCCCTGCTAATCTTTTGTCACGTTCTGCATTGTCTGCACGGTATTGAGCATATTGTCCATCACGCTTTGCGTCACGTTCGCTCAGTAGTCGAAGAAAATTATCTAATTTGTCTTCAATTAGAGCTGGGGATGTCACCTTGGGATTTGGGTGTTGCAACTCATATTGCTGGGGAGGGTTGCTAAAAACTTTAAGAATTCTCAGATGAAGCTATTTCTCTGTCTGTGGAAGAATATTGCAAGAGAAATTGGTTGTCGGAATGAACCACATGGCTTTGTGAAGGTTGAATTAACATGAACGAGTCATGGGAAATTGTTTCTAATTGGCTTACTACGTTCTGAGAATCTGAAGGCAGAAGAGGAATCGATGAGAAATTTTGTGACTCTGTGGCGTCATTACTTGCCGCAGCAGTGTTGTCAAATTCCTGATCAGTTTGTGAGGTAGGAGGATTAGATGACAAACCTAGGTCATTATCTGAATGTTGTTGCTTACGCGATTTAGAGGAACTGCGTATTGTACTTTACCACCCTGTCGATTTGTTTTGGACATCTTGAGGGAGACAATATGGCGGCCAAAAACTGAAAATGGTCGTAATTCACAAGACGATATTTTGTACACAAAACGTAAAACAATTAGAATATACAAATAAAATCAGTGTAAGCAGAAGCAGAGCTAAAAGTAAATATTCACAAGCGTAGCAGCAAACGCAATATCACGCAACTAGCAATGTAGCACAGAGCTGAAACAGTGGTGGTGAAAGGAATGCTCGATTACAAAGTCCACAGTTACGGATAATATATTCAAAACGTCACCACAGAGGATGTCGCCAAGTGAAAGTATACAACCAAAATTCTTTCCTTATTAATTAGTGAAAATATCAATGATAAAATTGTTCCAAATTAATTATTCAACAAACTGCATCTGCGAACTTGTTTCTTGCATTACTCCATTTTGGCAGTAATGGAACATGTATTTGACTCAGCAATCAAGTTTAAGAGAATAATGCCGTTTGTGCAATGGCATTAAGAAAAATTAACTTTTGGCCCTTATGTTTACTTAAAGAAATTATATCTGGCCTTGAATAATGCCAGTTGTGCAATGGCATAAAATTTGTTATTTGAAATAACTTTGCTCTGATAACTTTAGTTATACCAAAATCGATTTCAAACCATGAACTGCACATATATTTTGCCTAGAGGCCTCATTTTCTTTACGTTCTTTCATTGGTGGGTAACTTTACTTTACTACTCATTTTCGTATTCGATACAAGCAAAGGATGTGGATTATGATTCAGGCTGTTAGATTTAAACACATTGTTGATCACAATATATATATTGTTAAAATTTTAGGTCATACACGAAACCTACCATTTCCAACATTTTTGTAGCACGAATCACTCTTACAAAAAATTTTATAACACGCTTACTGTGTCAAACCTTGGACATACAAATCCTTACTCTGAATATTATCTAACAAAAACCATTTTTGAAATCATTATATATCTTCTCTCCTTTTCGTGCTAAAGTTTGCTCAGTGTAACTGCGCAGTGAGCGCGTGTCCTACCTTAAAGTGATCACCACTCGTCTGCTTCCTCCGGGCACGTAGCTGCGACTAGCGAGTTTTTTACTGTGCACGCCCAGCTCTCTTAACCGTCAAAGATCCTCCTACTCAAAGATATTATACCCATTCCACCTTACGGTTGGCAACTGCCGACTTTATTTTCTGGAACTACCGTGATGAGACCTTAGCACATACCTTTCACTGATAAGCAATAATTTTAAGAAATTTATTATGGTACTATGATCAAGAAAAGCTAATTTTTGTTTATTTTTTGTGTTTACCAGACATATTATATACAGAGAAATACGGGATGCTACAGTAATTAGTATATTACGTTCAAATTTGCTGTTACGCTTTTCTTCAAAGATATGTACTTACTTTTTGGTTCACACAGAAACACACATATGTTTATAAATGTTGTAAAATAAAGGTTAAGGTAGAAAATGATGCCAAATAGGTTAGTAGGACTACAGCCTGATAAGTTTCTCTGAACTTTAATTTTTTCTTGTGTGTAGTATATGGAGAGTATTTTTGTTGGAGACATAATGACACAGTTATTAGTGTTTGGTGCTACTTGCTACACTATGCGTATATGGTGTGGCAGGTGAGGGATTTGTGAGGATACAGCGCGCCAAAACTTTGAAGAACAGACGTTACTGAGTGCGCGTGTATTTGGCAGCTCTAGGGTGAGGAAATAAAGGGAGGGGAGCGTCCTGGCATGTGCGAACGGGAAAACGCCTCCTCCATCAATGTAGCAGATTGTTTTTAAATTATTCTTTATCAAAGGTTTTACAATTGAAGTGAACTTTAAAAATTAGTATCTCCCAATGCCTTACGTGATTTTTTTATGAAGTGTCAACGGATGGGGCTCACGAAGATCTGTCGGAACATCCTTGTGGAACTTTACAAACACTGTTCACTAGCTGACACAACAGACATTGTCCTGTCCAAATTCCAATAAATTTGTTTGTGATAGTTTTGTGTGAATTTGTGAAAAGCCGTTGGAAATGTGTAAACAAAGTAAAAATGAGAAAAAACGTATTTCTATATCTATTAACTATTGTGGCCATGGATATTCGACTTGGGGAGGAATACATTCAGAAGTACGCCGATGGGAAATTTCATAAGCGTACTGCGTTCTCACACATTTGTTGCGCCAAATGAAGTCATTTGGAAGCAACTGCTGTATTTCTGGATTTGTGTTAGGTAATGGGAGGAATCTCTTACTTTTCCAGCAAGCAATGAACGCAATGGCCCTGGTGGCGGGACCAATGGCGCCAATTTGCAACGCAGTCCACGGTTTTCGTTTCCGTATTTCAATACCTTATAATGTGCGCACACAACGATCATCAATCCACTAGCAACGGATTGGTCTGCACTATAGTCCATTGTCACGCTGTAACGGAATGCAGCTCGGTGAGTATTCAACGCAACATTTGCTTGTCACAAATACATTGTAGCGCAGTTGGTTTCAACTGACCGATGATGTCTCATTCGATGCATATGACATCCGTTTGCATTTCCTTTTTCTTCTTGTGTATGTGCTGAAAGTGTTTGTGAAAATCGAGTCCATTCAATTTAATTTCGATCATCTCGTTGCTCTGCAGTCGAATCACATCCAAAATTCGTTTGCTTTGTAGCGTTATGGGTTCAGAGACATAACTTGCTCCATCTTACTGTCTGCATCGCAATGTGATTAAATAGTGTCACTTCAATTCAAATTGTGTCGATTGCGACACAATGTGCGATGCGAATAACCGCGATCCCATTGGAAACGAACAACTGATTCACTTCTTTGTTGCTGTATATCCGTCTGTCACTTCACAATTCACAATTTGGCTGTCAGCTGTCAATCTACATTTGCGCACGTAGTAGTGGAATAAATCGGAATTGGGAATTTTAAGTTAGGATGGAATGCGTTTTTCCAGATTTTTGTCCAGATCTTAGGATGGAATGCGTTTTTCCAGATTTTTGTCCAGATCTTCCACAGGTTTTGTTTCAACTGAAAACATTCGATTGAGTAATTTCCATTCCGGGAGCATAGCGAACACAGTAAGGAAGAATCAACCAAATACATAGTTCCTTATAGTCAGCTATGGCCGATAATTTATAAGGAACTTACGATTTTTGATTTTCCGACTTTCCCTTCTAATTTTCCTGAATTTTTCCTCATACCTTTTCCAGGACCATAACGAACAAAACAAAAAAGAATTACACGTATCCTTCGTTCGAATCGTGGATTATGGTCTTGAATTCATACAAAAGTTTCATAGAAAAAACCACTTTCAGGTTTTCCCCAATTTTCCAATTTTTTGGCAACTTTTCCAATTTTTTTCACTAAAAACCTTATTCGGACTATTACGAACACATAAAAAATTAATTTTAAATTAACAACAACCTCATTTGCAACTGAGGCTATTGTTAATTTAAAATTAATATTTATACAGTTGCTGACAGAGTCGCGAAATGTTGAAAACCAAAAAAAAAAAGAACTGATCAGTTGAGCAGTTCTAAATGATGCGCTTACCAACGAACAACATTTAATATTTATTTATGTTGATTTTAAAATACGTGCTGGTATATGTATTCTGAACATAAAACGGCCTTTTTTACGCAGTATGATTAATTAAATAATGAAAGTAGCAGCAGAATACCAGTTTAGATATTTACTTAGGTATTTATGTGTAAATGAAGCTAGTTCTATTTGTTTATAATTTATGTGCTGCAAAACAGGCTAAAGTAGCGCTTACACTTACAAGAATTTGATTACAGAACTAACTAGTGAAATGGACCAAAAAAAAAAAAGACAATGTCGGTAAATTGAGAAAATTTCCGTCTAATCTGTTGTACATGTGTATAGAGTAAGATAAATAGAAGTTAAGAATGTATGGTAATTGTATGTATGGGGATTTTCGTAAACGCTGTGCAAGGGCATAGAAGGACGTCGGCTGACTTGACCGGAGTTTCGTATGCAAGCGCTGGAGCAATGCAAACGTATGTATCTATGGACGATGATTTGGTAACGTTTGTAAACTGTTCAGAAATTTTTTGTTTACGAATCGCGGACTTGTAAAATACGCGTGGATCGGTGGCTCACCCCTTGGATGTCTACGGGCACATAGTCGTATGGACTTAAAAAAGAGTCAGCAAGGTGAAAAGTGTCTGAACTTAGGAACATGTCTTCGAGTTTACAATCCTTAGCGACTAATTGTTAAACTTGTTATCTAGTATGGAACTTTCTGTGTGAACAGACAAGGTTGAACTTGGAAAAATTTTCAGTAGTTCACTGGGACCCCTAACTGGCTGACGAAGTGTACTGCTGTCGTTGATTCATTAATAAGCTTTACTTGCTATATTTAGGTTGATTCAGTGAAGCAAAAGGTTTAATAAACTTCTTCGCATCTTAATGAAAGTTTTAGTGTGTGGTTAACATAATTTTTCATTCCACACTACACTTCTGTCTGCATTTTATTAATTTTTTGAGCAATTGTATGACTAACTGTCTGAGTATAGCAGCAAGCGCGTTGGGAGCCAGGAAAATAACAGCACAAAACGGAAGGTACAGGTTCCCATGTCCAGAAGGTGGTTAAATTTTTTTTGGCAGTTAACGTAACTTCCCATTCGAGAGATGCTTTGTGTGCGTGAAATAAAGCCGAGTGTACCTTAAATCATACTAAACGTTGAAGTGTAATGAAGTATCTGGTATATGGGAGAGAGACAAGGGTGCCTTCGTAGCCAAATAGTCAAAAGCTACCACGCTTCCTGAAACACAGGCACAGTTTAAGTAGCTTTCACTTAATTTATTTATTATATTTCACTTTAAGTTGAAATCACGCAGTCGCAAAATGTTATTAAGACACGAATTCGTGTCAGACCGCATCAAACCTGTCAGAAGTTTGATTACTAAAAAACAAGAAGTAACTGACATGCTCTGATATCAGTGGCAGACACGAAATGGTATTTACACGTGAGCGCGCTCCACCCTCTGCCGCAGCTGCCAAATTGTTATCGATGGCCACTCTGGCTTACCTGACGTCAAAATTGGCCTCTCTTATTTGCATAAAAAGCGTTGTCAAGCTCATGGCTCTACATTGAGATCCTTCTTAGTCGAGACAAGAGATCCAGATGTTCATCATGGTAAAGCAGACGGCGACTCTGCTGTCGTTGATAGCGTGTGCAGGTAACTACACCACTTGATTCCTATCTTCCTTCCAGATGCAGTTTCTTCACAAGTGTATCAAATGACGTCGCCACTGTCTCGCTTAGTTTATT